>NC_139894.1:1850571-2450571 GCF_905171665.1 Trachurus trachurus
CGATCAAACATCTGCGGCTCCGTTAAAAAAAAACACACGAGGATTTATTCATTATAAGATGAAATATATGGAATAAAATTAATTATTTTCTGCGGCCAGAAAGATTTTAGGCATCATTTAATAATCAAAGACGCTGCAGAGCTGCATTTCATTTCATTTTAGTGGGTGAATGTGTAGAAATTAGCATTGACGTAGAAATAATTAAATAAGATTTTAATACTGTACATCTGTGCAACAAGTTTATTTATTTTGTCTTAATTTCTTTTTACACATACAGTACAGGCCAAAAGTTTGGACACACTCAATGCATTTCCTTTATTTTCATGACTATTTACATTGTAGATTCTCACTGAAATTCCACTAATGAACCCTGACAAGGCACACCAGTGAAGTGAAAACCATTTCAGGTCAGGTAACAGGTTCACCTCTTGAAGCTCATCAAGAGAATGCCAAGAGTGTGCAAAGCAGTGATCAGAGCAAATGGTGGCTACTTTGAAGAAACTAGAATTGGTGGGGGCAGAGATAGAGGAGGAGGAGGAAGAAGGAGAGGAAGAAGAAAAGAAGAAAGAGAAGACAAAGAAGAAAAGACATGTTTTCAGTTCTTTCACACTTTTTTGTTAATTCCACATGTGTTTATTCATAGTTTTGGTGCCTTCAGTGAGAATAAAGGAACACATTGAATGAGCAGGTGTGTCCAAACTTTTGGCCTGTACTGTATATTCTCCACTCATTCACAGTCACAGAGTTTCTTGTGTGAAATCTTCAGGTAACGTCGGTCGTATTGACTTCAGGGTTATAAAATATGAAAACCAGATCGCTGCCTTCACTGACCGTGGGAGAGATCGGTTGATTTACTTTCTCCTTTATGTTTTTTTTTTTAATATATCACTCACAGTGTAGCTATTTATTCATAAAGAAAATGTGAACCAGCAACAAAACAAAAACAAATTATGAATCAATTTGTTTGAATTTATTCTAAATTAGAATCAGGTTTAGAATTTTTTTTAAATTTTTTTTAATTTTGCACGTCGACGTGTCATTAAAACCTCATTTCCAACAACATGAGTGTTGAACAGGACGAGACATCGGTTCAGACTGCGACTGAGGGAAAGGAGACGTAACTGGAGACAGATGGACAGAAAAACCACATTCAGGCAGGAAACAGAAACAAGAGGAGGAGGAGGAGGAGGAGAGGAAGAAGAGCAGATTCAGAGAGAGAGGAGAGGAGGAAGAGGAGGAGGAGGAGGAGAAGAGGAGGAGGAGGTGACAGGGAGTCTCTGTACTGAATCAGATCGGCTTCCTCACACAGAGTCAACCATCTGTCTACCAGAGACTCTGTGTGTGTGTGTGTGTGTGTGTGTGTGTGTGTGTGTGTGTGTGTGTGTGTTCGGCTCTGCCTACTCATTTACTGTAGATGAGTAATGGGACCGTCCAGGCAAATGGACAGTTTGTGTGTCTCTGTATGTGTGTGTGTGTGTGTGTGTGCGTGTGTGTGTGTGTGTGTGTGTGTGTGTGTGTGTGTGTGTGTGTGTGTGTGTGTGTGTGAGCTCCACTTTCATTACATTAGTTGTTTAAATCTCTCTTTCTCTCTCTCTGAGTTTCAGGTATCTCCGTTTCCTCTCAGGCGACCATCTGCCACCACAGTGTGTGTGTGTGTGTAATGATGCTGGAGGTTTAAATCTATGAGCCAGATGATGTTGGTGATATTTAGATGCTGGTTATTAATCATTATTAGAGCTGGAAGAAAAAATGAATCGTGATTTTTTACATTTTTTTTTTTATCAATGATCCGATCTCGACTCAGTCTGGTGTAAAAATGTCGACTTTGTTGACTAATGAGCAACAAAAACAAGTTTCTCTCAAAGTTTTTCATTAAATTATTGTAATAACATTTCTTAATATTGTAAAAACACACATTGTGTCAGTGTTTCTGTTGTTTCCCATTATTATTTTAATGATATAAACAAACCAGAACCTCCACCTCTTGGTCGTATCCCTCCGCCGCTCAAAATAGTTCCAAGTTAAATCCTGTTTATCCAGAGTTATGTGTTAAATAAGAGTGGTTTGAGAGGTCACAATGACCTTTGTCCTTTGGCCACCAAAACCTTGTCAGTTCATCTTTAAAGGGATAGTTCAACATTTAGTCAGATTCTCCTATTACCATAATCCCTACGTCTCTGCCCCGCTGATCTCAAAACAACATGCACCGATAATTAAAGGTGATGAACCTACTGCTACGACTATACACTGCAAAAACCCAAAGAATATTTGTCTTATTTCTAGTCAAAATGTCATTTCTAGTCAAAGCAAATCTCATTATACCTAAAATAAGACTCATCACATTAAAAAGTAGCTTATTTTTTAGACACTTTTTACTTCTTTCAAGCCTATTTTCACTTGAAATAAGTAGAAAAATCTGATAGTGGAGCAAGTTTTTCTTTCTTATTATAAACACAAAAAACTTCCTTTCACTGGCAGATTTTTCTACTTATTTCAAGTGAAAATTTGTTTGAAATAAGTGAAAATTATCTAAAAACAACTTAATTTTGAAGTGGAAAAAGATTAGTTTTGACTAGAAATAAGGCAAATATTCCAATCTGACTAAATGTTGAACTATCCCTTTTATTATTTTGCATTCATGAGGCCAAAACTTCACTTTGTAACGTTGCTGTGACCTTTGATCACTAAAGTGAAAAAGTGAATGTTTCTGCCGCATTAGAAGAAGTTCCCTTGTGGCGTTGATGAGTTCATGAGAACATTACGTCGAGACATGAAGACCGTCAGTATCGCACAGTGTTTCCATCATGGTTTTGATTCGGTTTGATTATGGTACGAACTCAGAATGCAGTCGCCTCAGGAAGGTTCAGTGATCTGAGCTCCGTCTGTTTTTGTAGAGATACGATCTCTGTAACAGCGACTGGACTTGGAACATCTGTCTGCAGCTGTCGGGCTGATGTCAGCAGCACATGAACGTGTCGGTGTCCGTCCTCTTCTCTCCGTGAACAGCTGAGCGACGCCAACGCCTCTTCATCATCAGTCTCAACTGCTTCACACATGTCGGTGCTGAGAAGCTTCAGATGTGTCACACTGCGTTTTTTTTTTCTTTCCGTTTGCTGAGAAAATAAATGCGTCACGGGCAGGAAACGTGTTCACGGTTCAGAGGGAAAAAAGCGTGACTTTGCAACGGTTTGATGTCGGACGAGCTGCTGCACTTGTTAAACACTTGAACAGATTTAAGTTCTCAGGATGAAAAAAAAAACAAAAAACAGAGAGACGCTGCTGTCGGAGACGTCAAACTGATCAGGAGCGGCAGTAAATCTGATTATAGAGTTCAGTTTAAACCAAATCCTGCAAGTTGTTGGATGGGGGGTCCAGGTGGTGAGGGGGCGGGGCTTTGTTGTGACATCACAAAGTGAAAGGAAGTCCTGACGGCTGGTTTTAAGGCTCAGTTTCTGAATACAGGCTGTGTGCATTTCTCTGTGGACTGAGGCTTTGATACTTTCACAGTATTAATATAGAACCTAGAGCTGCTTTATAATCACACTACACATGGACATCTACCTTTATACTGTATGGAGCTTTAATACAAACATCTACCTTTATACTGTATGGAGCTTTAACACAAACATCTACCTTTATACTGTATGGAGCTTTAATACAAACATCTACCTTTATACTGTATGGAGCTTTAATACAAACATCTACCTTTATACTGTATGGAGCTTTAACACAAACATCTACCTTTATACTGTATGGAGCTTTAACACAAACATCTACCTTTATACTGTATGGAGCTTTAATACAAACACCTTTATACTGTATGGAGCTTTAACACAAACATCTACCTTTATACTGTATGGAGCTTTAACACAAACATCTACCTTTATACTGTATGGAGCTTTAATACAAACATCTACCTTTATTTTGAAGGAGCTTCAACACAAACATCTACCTTTATTTTGAAGGAGCTTTAACACAAACATCTACCTTTATTTTGAAGGAGCTTTAATACAAACATCTACTTTTATTTTGAAGGAGCTTTAACACAAACATCTACTTTTATTTTGAAGGAGCTTTAATACAAACATCTACCTTTATTTTGAAGGAGCTTTAACACAAACATCTACCTTTATACTGTATGGAGCTTTAATACAAACATCTACCTTTATACTGTATGGAGCTTTAATACAAACATCTACCTTTATACTGTATGGAGCTTTAATACAAACATCTACCTTTATTTTGAAGGAGCTTTAACACAAACATCTACCTTTATACTGTATGGAGCTTTAACACAAACATCTACCTTTATACTGTATGGAGCTTTAATACAAACATCTACCTTTATACTGTATGGAGCTTTAACACAAACATCTACCTTTATACTGTATGGAGCTTTAACACAAACATCTACCTTTATACTGTATGGAGCTTTAATACAAACATCTACCTTTATACTGTATGGAGCTTTAATACAAACATCTACCTTTATTTTGAAGGAGCTTTAACACAAACATCTACCTTTATACTGTATGGAGCTTTAATACAAACATCTGCCTTTATTTTGAAGGAGCTTTAATACAAACATCTACCTTTATTTTGAAGGAGCTTTAATACAAATATCCTCCTTTATTTTGAAGGAGCTTTAATACAAACATCTACCTTTATTTTGAAGGAGCTTTAATGCAAACATCTACCTTTATTTTGAAGGAGCTTTAACACAAACATCTACTTTTATTTTGAAGGAGCTTTAATACAAACATCTGCCTTTATTTTGAAGGAGCTTTAATACAAACATCTACCTTTATTTTGAAGGAATGTTAAAACAAACATCCTCCTTTAATTATCTCAGGTTGTCTGAAGAAGCAGGGTTTCTCTGTTTACTCTAACCCTCTCTATTAGAAGTCAGTGAGTCGGGAAAGAACCAATGAGGCGACAGGATTTGTGAGTGACAGGATGAGCAGCCAATCGCCGCTTCATGTTTTTATTAACTAGACTGAACAGGCCGTTGACCAGTTTAAATATGATGTCATGGAAAACAGACTAACAAGGTGAAGCTGCTGTTGATCATTGGTGACTCCAAGTAAAAACAGCCCGGTTGCTACACACACACACACACACAGACACACACACACACACACACACACACAGATACTGGCACACTGAGACACACACACACACAAGAACACTATGATCTGTGTGTATCAGTGTGCAAAGCTGCTCAGTCATGTGAGCTGAGCTGGCATCAACACGCGCACACACACACACACACACAGCGAGAACTGGAAGGACACATGTTGAACAGGCTTAGTAACGTTACACCCTCGGTGTTTTGTGTGTGTGTGTGTGTTCATGAAGCAGAATAAAAACAGCACAGACTCAGACAGAGAGGAGTCTGAAAACACAACAGACACCGAATACAAACAAACTACACAACGACGGCTGCAGGTAGAAAAACTTCCTGCACCTGAATGTCACGTATTTACATAATGTGCAACCAAAACAAAGATTCATCCTGCACAAACTTTAACAACATCCAGAACAAGCTCTGGCTCTAAAACCTAAAACCTAGTTCCATATTGGATCAAGTTCTCGGCTCCAGTTCTAATAAATATCTGATTGAACCTTTTCATTTCTCTGTTTTTCTTTATTTAGTTATAATCAAGTATTATTATTAATGTTGTTGCTGGTGTTATGTGAAGGAATAGTAATCCCAGCATGGCACTTGTTATTAAAAGACCGAAAAATATCTAAAAATTGTGTTGGCTTCGCATTGAAACAGGTCGGGCTTTAGCAGCAGCAGCAACTTAATGTTTTCAAATTGGATCTAATATTTTCTTTCTTTCTTTCTTTGACCTTTATTTAGATCTCGAGGGCCATTGAGGGTAAACCCTCATTTCCAATGACGTCGAGAGCACATCAAATCAAAACAACAATCACATAACAGTTGCATTAATCATAATAATACAAATCAAACAGCAGCAGTCACATAAAGCACCATCACGCATTATCAACAATTTTAGGATTATTTTTGAAGCAGTTACATTCAGAAGCGTGCATATTTATGACCATGTTTTTAAACTGGCCCAGGGTAAAAAATTAGTTCATTTTCAGAGGTCGTTGAAGAGAGTTCCAGGTGTGAGCAGCAGAAAAACTGGATGCAGTTCTACCAAAAGCTGAGTCTTTTGAAACAAAGAACTGTAGAAAAAGTAATTATGTAGAAATGAATATCAACACAGAGAATCTGTGTACGTTTTTTTTTATCGTTTCGGCGTTTCGTCCAGATGGAAACAGCGTTTTCGGGCGGTGAAAATCGTATTTTTTGGACAAATGGGTCCGACGAGAGTGGGAAAATACACTGGGAAAAGCCCAGTGTATTCGTATAGACGGATCTTTTGTGAAATGATATTGTCTCACCTATAATCTGAGCCACACCTTTAGACGTTACAGTCTATGGACGCAACGTAACAACAGTGGACTAACTGTCTGCGGCTGAATCTCGCCCCTTAAATCATCATCGATCGTCATATTTGCACTGACACGATTCCCAGTCAACATTTAGACGACTTATAATGTTTGGGAAGCTTTCTGTCTTCTTCTCTGTTTTTGGTGTTCATGTGTGGCAGTGTTACAGCGCCACACACAGGCCTGGAGTATGTAGGCCTACTACAATAATAAATAATAATAATAATGATACATTTTATTTAAAAAAAAAAGCACTTTACAGAGAAGAGCATCAAATCAAATCATCAATAAACAACATCCGAACACAAGAAACATACAATAAACAACGTTCAAAACATCAGTAAAATAAAAAATAAAAAATAAATAAAGTTTAGAGTCGTTTTCAGTGGATATGTGTATACGCAGATATATTTCTTGAAACGATGACGTGTTTACGGGAAGAAAAAGATCGTTTTGGGTGAAGCTCCGTTTCAACTGACTCAACAACTCTCAGCTTGTTCTTCCTCTTCAGTGACTAGATGTGCAACCTATATGGAGTGAAATATGGATCGGAGACATGATCGGTGCGATATCCGATCAATAAAGTCCATCAATATAGAACCTTATGACAACATTAGATAGGATCAGACTCATCTATTCTGGATGTGCAGCAGCGAAGCCGGAGCGCCTGAACGCAGCGTGAGAATCACCGGGGCGTAGATCACATCAGCTGCAGCTCATTACTGTTAATGAATGTGAGACCTCAGTCTGCTGGTTAATGTGCTGCTGACTTCACTGGAAGATTGTTGCTGCTGGAGATGATGATGATGATCTTCTCCGATCAGCTGATCACCACACACACTGAAAGGACGATTCCGGGCAAATTCAACTCGGGGCTGTATTTTCCTAACATTTTAGGTCTAAAAAGAAGGAATCTGAAGATTTTCAGTTTAATTGCTCCTGTTTTGCGGTGGTTGTGTCTTGTTCCCGCATCGCCACGGCAGCGATGAATGGAAGTGGATGTAAGTTCCGCTGCTTAGGCTGTTTCCATCCCTCAAAGCTGCAATTTTTTCCCACAGACAGCGTCAGATGGCGACTCAAACATGCACCGAGAAGTTTATTTACTTCAAGCAAGTCAAGAGTAGTGTTGTCACGATACCAACATTTTGGTACAGGTATCGGTGCCAACATGTTTTTTGATACTTTTCGGTACTTTTCCAAATAAAAAGAGAACACAAAAAATGTCATTATTGGCTTTATTTTAATAGAAAATCTTAGAACTATAACCTATGCATCAGTAATCAGTAAATCAGTAAACAGTTACTGCTGCTGCAGGATTACATTTCCATCTATATTAATCTGAACTCTTCCTAAATTAAAACATTAGTGGTCTGAATATCAACTTGTTTTCTTTGCATTATTTGAGGTCTGAAAACACTGCATCTTTTTTTGTTATTTTGACCAGTTGTAATTTTTGGGAGAAATTGTTATCAGTAGTTTATAGAATGAAACACAAACGTTCATGTTACTCAAACACACACACCTATTGTTTCTCATACGTAGACCAAATTGATTCTTCTCGGTGCATGTTTGAGTCGCCATCTGACGCTGTCTGTGGAAAAATATTGCAGCTTTGAGGGATGGAAACAGTCTAAGCAGCGCAACTTCAATCTGCTCCCATTCATCGCTGCCGTGGTGATGCGGGGACAGACACAACTACAACCAGTAGTCGAGTTGTAAAAAAAATTCAGGGGGGATGGTCAACTTCGATATCAAAACAAAACACTGAAAATAAGACTTCTTAATCCTCTCAAATCAAATCAAGCCAAGTTTATTTGAATTTTTTTATTTGTGCCCTCAGATTTTATTATTTCTTTTATTCAACATGCGTAGGCCTACTCTCTAATGATGAAATAATGAGGGCTGTCAATCTATTAAAATATTTAATCCCGATTAATCTCATGAATGTCATAGTTAACTCACGATTAATCGCAAATTAATCGCACATTTTTATAGCCTAAATATCCCTTGAATTATCATTTTAATACTTTTATCAACATGGAAAAGTGGATAGGCTTGATTTGTGCAAATGTTTTTTAATGATATCAACTATCAATAGATTTTAAAAAAAATTGATGCTGTTAAAATTGATTTGACAGCCTATAATTACAATTTATATGTGGGAGGGATGGAGAGGGGGGATGGCATTTTTTCAGGGGGGATGATTTTGATCGTTTTTATTTCAGGGGGGATGCCATCCCCCTTCATCCCCCCTCAGCTCGACTACTGACTACAACGCAAAACAGGAGCAATTAAACTGAAAATCTTCAGGTTCCTTCTTTTAGACCTAAAATGTTAGGAAAATACAGCCCCGAGTTGAATTTGCCCGGAATTGTCCTTTAAGTCCCCACTTCAGCCTCTTTATGGATCGGGTGTGGATCGATACGTGGAGCTCGTTACGCTCGGGGTTCTGGATCAGGAGATGGATCCTGGTCCGGGACTGAAGCCGCGTGACTCAGAGTTAATTAAAACTTCAGCGATGAAAGATTGAATTAATGAATCTCTCTCTCTCTCTCTCTGTGTCTCCCACACCTCCATCCGTCCTTCCTCCTTCCCTCCGTCTCCGTCTCCGTCCTCCTTCCTTTACATTCCTGCATCCCTCCCTCCTCCCTCCCTCTTCCTCCTCTCTGTGCGTTTCTATGGCAGCAGGCTAAAAGGGCGAAGCAACAGTTACTGTTTTACATCCGTGCTGATGGAGATCATGAGAAAATGTGTGTGTGGGACAAATGTCTTCTGTTGGCATGTGAGGGTCATACTGTGTGTGTGCGTGTGTGTGTGTGTGCGCGAGTGTGTGTGTGTGTGTGTGTGAGAGAGAGTGATATTTATAGCCCACATAGCTGAGCCCCTGAGGACTGTGCTGATGTTACAAGCTCACAGTTCAGTAAATGTTGGATCAAACTCTCTCCCTTTGCTCCTTCTTCTCTTTCCTCTTCTTCTTCCTCTGCTGCTGAAATGTTTTTGTAGTGAAGCATAAATCAGAAAACACACAGATAAGAGCTGCACTGATTAAAACGAAGCGTGTGTTTTCTGTCACTTTAAAGGCACATTCAAGTGTTTTTATTTCCATCCTAGAGACACAAACATCTCCAACAACAGCTGGATTGTGGTTAAATTGTGGTTCAGATGTTCATTTCCCGTAGGCCAACACCTCTGATTGGCGCCAACATTATGTCATATATTTGCATGTATTTTTACTGTTTAGTTTCCAGTGTAGACAAATGCAAATGTAAACAGAACATTTCATCCCATGTGGCTTCGGGGAATCCACCCGACCCATTCACCTTCATTCATTAACAGTGGTTAGCCTACCAGAGGGTAGAGTCAGACTGCCCCTAAATGGGCATTTTACCCCTAAGATTTGAGGCAGTGCAAATACATTTTTCATCTACTTGCGCATGTGCAACCAGTAAATTTGTCCTTTTTTGAACACTGGTGAAACGTTGAAAGGGCAACTCAAAGAATCTGTCATTACAGGTGGCAGGCAAATGTGTGTGAGGAGCATCAATGGAAAGAAAATGTGAATATTTGCTTTGCAAGTCAATTTACAGTGTGCACCCCTACATTTTCTGCTTTTTGCTAAATTTTAAGTTAAGGGCCACTGTGCACTTAGTTGAAAGAGTTAGTCTGGAGCCCTGCGTAGCCTCCTCGCTACAGTTATCAAAAGCTAAATCAGGTTTTTGTGCTTTTGTATCTACCACATAAGTCAAAAATTGTTGCCAAATGACGTTAAAAATCCTCATCTTGTCTTGTTTAATGAAAATAATTTGGCAAAAACAATTCAGAGACATCCTAAGGAATGTGAAATGGTAGCAGTAGCTAACGGTGCACGTTGCTAGGTGACAGGACTGATGATGAATCTCTTCGACCTGCAGCCGCCATCTTGTTCAGCTCTGACAGATATCAGTGTGTCATCAGCATAGAAACAGTCACTTCTGTCATTTGAAGCCGAATGAGCAAAACAATAATGGGGGGAAGAACCAGGCCTAAATGAAATTATGTTGTTAAAGGGATAGTTTAACATCTTGTCAAAGTAAATTCATGCAAAACCACTGATGCGCGTTGCCTTCAGGGACAGTTTTTCAGCAAGCAGTCTCTGCATTTACCTCTAAAACAACTCTGTGTGGTAACGTTGTGTTATTATCTCATAGCGTGGTGAATGTGCAGCTCACAACTTGTCCACCAGAGCGTTGTGGAGTTGTTGGATTGTGTATTTGATGAGTTTGATGATGAGGGAAACCAAGAAATCCCATAATGAGCCTCCGTAGCGTAGCTCTGAGCAGCTCACGGCTCTGCTCCGCCGTTCTAAAAACAGCTTGCACCGACAATTAAAGGTAACGAACCTACTGCTATGACTATAGGGATTATGGCAATGGGCCAATTTGCCAAAATGTTGAACTATCCCTTTAAGGTTGCTAGGTGACCAGAGCCTGCAGAACTATTACGGCTTTGTGTTAACTGATAATTCAAGTTGACAACATGTCGCCATGTTTGCGGACGTTGTTTGCATAGAAATAACTCATTTCCTGTTCTGATTCAGGTATAAACCGGTCGTCATGCATCCTTGGTGTCTAACTAATCTAGACTATAATAGAGCAGATGGCTGTTAGGCTACTCAACTTGATCCAAGAGGGTTAGGAGGTGAAAAGGTTCTCTGAGATCTGTTTTACTGACTAAATCTTTAATATCAAGACATAAACAACAGACATATAATAAATATACTGCAAAGTGATATCGCTCAGGAAAATGAAAAACTCAGCTCGGAAAAAGATGTGAAAATCCAGCCGGAGCAGGATGAACATAAATATAAAAACACAGAGTTTAGGCGGCAGCACTGAGCAGTGAAACCTGAAGATATCCCACACACACACACACACACACACACACACACACGCACACACACACACACACACAGACACACACAGTGAGGATAAGGTGTTGTGGTTAATTGGTTGGTATTTCAGTTTCCCTCCAGATGTGGCCCCTCGCTCTCTAAATGCCCTCTTTGTGTCAGAGGCTGCTCGAGTCCTTTTTCCACAACCGCTCTCATTCACAAGCTGCTACCTGACTCCGCTCACCTCCACCTCCCAGACGGGTGGAGAGGAGGAGGAGGAGGAGGAGGAGGAGGAGGAGGAGGAGGAGGAGGAGGAGGAGGAGGAGGAGATGGTGTCTGGGCCTCGGCATCCTGAATCCACACCGATCCCGACTCCACATGCAAATTAACTAAACAACAGAGAGACTCAAAGGGACTTATGTTAAATTGATGCAGATCCTTGAATAATATTAAAGGGATAGTTCACCCTAGAATGATATTTCGCTCATTATCTCCTCCCCCTCATGTGGACTAAGGGCTGGAAGAATTATCAGAGTCCACCGTCCCTTCTCTGAGTTACAGGGGGTCTCGGCGTAGCAGTGCATTTCAATGCAACGGTTGCAAAGGGACACCAGAGCTCTTCGTAAAAAAACACACACAAAAAAACATCCAAATACCTCCATGATGCTCGTATGTAATGTCCGTCTTGTGCTGAAGCCCCAAATTGCGTAATTGTCCCGAAATTTTTTTAAATAAGTCTATATTTTAAGCTTGTTTGTAGCGGAAGCTTCTCGTCTTCTTCTTCTTCTCCTCTTCCTGGTCCGTCCAAATCTAGTGTGATTTGCGCCGGCGTCAGTGCGGTTACTGCGAATCACGCGAGATTTGGACGGACCAGGAAGAGGAGCTTCGAGAAGCTTCCGCTACAAACAAGCTTAAAATATAGACTTATTTAATTTTTTTCGGGACAATTACGCAATTTGGGGCTTCAGCACAAGACGGACATTACATACGAGCAGCATGGAGGTATTTGGATGTTTTTTTGTGTGTGTTTTTTTACGAAGAGCTCTGGTGTCCCTTTGCAACCGTTGCATTGAAATTCACTGCTACGCCGAGACCCCCTGTAACTCAGAGAAGGGACGGTGGACTCTGACAATTCTTCCAGCCCTTAGTCAACATGAGGGTGAGTAGATAATGAGCGAAATATCATTCTAGGGTGAACTATCCCTTTAATAATAATAACACTTTGTTATAATAATAATAATAAGTTATCCCTGACTGACCACAGGGCATCATACTGATTCATAAAATAATTGTAGGCAACGTGTGAATCAGAAATAAAGTCTATAATCATACAGTAACTCCCTCGCTACTCTCACCCTCGTTAAAGCGGATTATCTTCGGGGGCGGGGTCGTGAGCCGATGTGGCTGCTCTGTACTAATCGTAATCACTGTGTTGGCAGCGAGTAGGTTTTTTTTTTTCTTTTCTTTTTTTTCTTCTCTTATCTCCGTCCTCATCAGATGATTCAGCCCGACAGACCGAACAGTGTCAGTGATAATCAGCCGACCGTCAGCGGCCGCATGAGGCCCAGCAGAGCCGCGTCAGATCTGATGAGATGAGATGAGATGAGGTGAGGTGTGATCGATCGAGGGGTTTATTGATCTTCCTGTGGAGAGACAGTTCCAGTCCCTCTTTTCAGCTCCAGTGGAGAAGATGTGCGAATGAAACGAAGACTCCTCTTACTGTTTCTGTAGAGATATAACCAGACTCTGTGTGCCGGCCGGGAACCACAGAAACCGCCGGCGCCCTTAAAGATCACCACTAAGCTCCCGTCTAGCACCCGTAAAAGTTTCAGGAGAACTTGATAAGGATCATTGATCACTGAAACCTTCCAAGAACATTTGAGAAGTAGAAGTGTCTAGTATCTTTGAGAACCACTGACGACTACACTGCAAAAACTCAAATCTCTTACCAAGAATATTTGTCTTATTTCTAGTCAAAATGTCATTTCTAATCAAAACAAATCTCATTCTACTTAAAATTAGACTCATCACATAAAAAGTAGCTTGTTTTTAGACACTTTTTACTTATTTCAAGCAGATTTTCACTTGAAATAAGTAGAAAAATCTGATAGTGGAGCAAGTTTTTCTTCCTTATTACGAGCACAAAACATTTCCTTTCACTGGCAGATTTTTCTACTTATTTCAAGTGAAAATTTGTTTTGAAACAAGTGAAAACGATCTGAAAACAAGTTAGTTTTTAGGTGATGAGTCTTATTTTAAGTGGAAAGAAATTAGTTTTGACTAGAAATGAGACATTTTGACAAGAAATAAGACAAATATTCTTGGAAAGATTTTGAGTTTTTGCAGTGTATAACGCTTATACGTATAATGCTTACTTAAATGTCCTCAACAGTAAGTAGATACTGAAACATCCAATCGTCATGAGGTTCAGCCGACTAAAGGATGTAAGAACTGATGAAATGTTCTGAAGGAATCACCAACAACATCTTAAATGATGCCATTTAGACCTTAATATTACGTTTTTTTTAATATGTCAACAAGATTAAACAAGACGTTTTCACCTGCTATACCCAACGTTTAGATCTGGTGTTGCATGTATGCAAATTAGCCATACGTAATTAGATTATGCACTGTTTGCTCATGTTGACAAAGAATTTCAAAAAACCTGTAATACATTTTTTGTTTGTCTTAATGCAAGTAATCAACTCAGCAATTTACATGGTGATATCTAAAGGTTACAAATGTTACCCTATTCATGTGAGAAAAATAATTAATAGGCGTATGAATGGGGTATATTTTGCCCTTTTTTCTAAACTTTCCCCTAATGGGATTCTTCTGGGCTTTTTTTTTCTCACTCAGGACATGTTGAGGATACAAAATCAGTTGAGTTTGCTTCTGTTGCAATTTATTTGTTCAACCTTTTTTCATAAAATGACTGGACTAAATTGACCTTTTGAACCTTCTGCACCCAGAGCTACCACTTAAGACCTGCTGAAATCCTCTTTCAGGACCAATGACCGGGGGAATCTATTGAAAAAAAAATCATACTATAGTCTATAAATATCTTTTATTATGCTGGAAACATTTTAAAGAAAACGTAAAACATGTGTAGATGATCATGATAAAGATCTTGAAGTATTTGAAGGTCAGCTGGAACTGACTTTTGCGTCCCAGATATCTCATTGAGGTCTTTCGTTGAGACCACTGTTCTTTATGAACCTCTCAGTTTATATCTGAAACCTTCTCAGGACAGGCGGAGCTGCTCAGAAAACGAGGATATTATCTCTGACGGCTAAAACTTTCTCAATGCCCCAACAACAAATGAAACCTGCTCATTGGGAAACTAAAGCACTGGGAAGCGCCATGAAGTTCTAGGTGCACGATGAAGTCCTTAAAGAGGAACTATGCAGGATTTTCACCTTAATTAAACAGCTTCAGAGTCTAAATCAATGACTAGTAACTAGTTCCAGGGAGAATGGAGGCTCTCTGCCTTCCACCTAGCGTCTCTTGGCCGTAATCTCTTGTTGATGACAGATAAGACTACACAAATATACACATGCACTGCAAAAACTCAAAATCTTACCAAGAATATTTGTCTTATTTATTATAAAACAAATCTCATTCTACTTAAAATAAGACTCATCACATTAAAAAGTAGCTTGTTTTTGACACGTTTTACTTATTTCAAGCATATATTAACTTGAAATCATAGTACATAGTGGAGCAAGTTTTTCTTTCTTATTACAAGCACAAAAAACAGATTTTTCTACTTATTTCAAGTGAAAATTTGTTTGAAACAAGTGAAAATTGTCTAAAAACAAGTTCATCTTTACGTGATGATGAGTCTTATTTTAAGTGGAAAGAGATTAGTTTTGACCAGAAATGAGACATTTTCACAAGAAATAAGACAAATATTCTTGGAAAGATTTTGTTGCAGTGTTTTTTGCAGTGTGGTAACATGGATAGATGATAAATAACGTTATCCACCGCTCCATGGATTGATTTCTCACTGTGCGGCTTCGTTGGAAACAAATGCACAAGGAGGAGAGGAGGGTTAGAGACACAGAGGAGGAGACACCAGACCTGGAGAGTTCCCCCTTTAACCTCAGGTACCTGGTCTGGACAGGACACCTGGATCCTCCTACGAACCTCTTAAAGCAGAAAGCACCTCTACAACGGACTCAACGGCCTCTTAAACCAACAACGACCTCCTTCGGTCGTCCTCAGAACTGGAGGTGGTTGCTTTCAAGTCCTTTGAAACTTCTGCAAAAAAAAGTGTCTGAAACGGCTTCTTAAAGGGATAGTTCAACATTTTGGCAAATTGGCCCATTGCCATAATCGCTATAGTCATAGCAGTAGGTTTGTTACCTTTATTTGTCGGTGTAAGCTATTTTTAGAACGGAGGAGCGGAGCGGCAGGCTGTTCAGAGCTACACTATGGAGGCTAATGGAATTTCTTGGTTTCCCTCATCAAACTCATCAAATACAAAATCCCAAAACTCCAAAACGCTTTCGTGGACAAGTTGTGAGCTGCACAATCACCACGCTATGAGATAATAATAGAACGTTACGAGACAGAGTTGTTTTAGAGGTAAATTCATGCAAAACCACTGATGCGCGTTGCGTTCAGGGACAGTTTTTCAGCAAGCAGTCTCTGTATTTACCTCGAAAACGGCTCCGTTTCGTAACGTTCCATTATTATCTCATAGCGTGGTGAATGTGCAGGTCACAACTTGTCCACGAAAGCGTTTTGGAGTTTTGGGATTTTGTATTTGATGAGTTTGATGAGGGAAACCAAGAAATTCCATAATGAGCCTCCATAGTGTAGCTCTGAACAGCCTGCCGCTCCGCTCCTCCGTTCTAAAAATAGCTTACACCGACAAATAAAGGTAACGAACCTACTGCTATGACTATAGGGATTATGGCAATGGGCCAATTTGCCAAAATGTTGAACTATCCCTTTAAATGAGTCATGAAACGCTCCCAACATTTAAAGCCCCTTTAAACACCCCCGGAGCAGCAGCAGAAACCCCCCCGAGGGGCAAGAGGAGGAGAAGGAGGAGGCTGCTGAGATATGCTCAAAGCTTTGCAGGAGAAAAAAAACCAAAAAAAAAAAACCCCTGAGGAATCCCAAGAAGTGGAGACGACATTTGAAACCTGGAGACTTTTCGCTGGGACACCCGGTCTCCCCGAAGACTCACTGTTACTCAGTCTGCTACTGTGGGAATCAAACCTGCGATCTGCCTGGTACCGCGACCGCAGAGAGACACAGAGAGACAGAGAGAGAGAGAGAGAGAGAGAGAGAGAGAGAGGTAGGCCGTTACTGTAGCTACTGAACCACCGGGTCATGCAAGACTCTCTTGGGGGAAGAAGCTGATTGGCCGACAGAGATAACAATCTCCCGTTACCACGTCAACGGTTGAGTGCCCTGTCTGTCAAGCGTCTGTTCCCACGGTAACAAAAGCTCCCATTTGGGCACCCACCCTCCCTATTGGATCCCCACACTCCTCCTAACCCCTCCACACACACACACACACACACTTACACACTTACACACATTTCAAAGAGTTGGGAAAGTTTCCAGAGAGCAGTGGGAACAGAGTGTGTGTGTGTGTGTGTGTGTGTGTGTGTGTGTGTGTGTGTGTGTGTGTGTGTGTGTGTGTGTGTGTGTGTGTGTGTGTGTGTGTGTGTGTGTGTGTGTGTGTGTGTGTGTGTGTTCTTGTTTTTCTATCTTTGTGAGGACTCGAGGTTGTTTTTTAGGGAACTGAGGTCACGGTGTTCTCCGCTCCTCGTCTCCTCCAGAGGTTTGGAGGTGTGTGAAGGTTTGGGCTCAGGTCGCACCTGGTGAAGTTAAAACCAGGTGAGAGTTTGGCCCTGTCCCATTTTACCCACTTCCACTCGCTTTCGGCCCTATAGCACTCGGTTTAGCGCGTTCTTGTGTAGCGTTGGTTGTCCCAGTTCTGTGAAGAGCGAGGGGAAGAGCTTTTCAACCCCTAAAACGACCCCTTAAATCAGAGGGAGGTCGGAGGCAGACTAAGAACATAGTGCAAGATGAAATTACCCATGATACTTTCTATTCTGTCCCTGAGGCGTGTATCATATACGCACAAACTGACAGATAGCTAACAGCAGGATTTAGAGAAAGTCGGACACAGGAGTATGTTTACTGAATCCTTTTTACTCTTCTTTCCATCCTTTTTTGTAAAACTGAAATGAATATAAAGTTACAGTACTTTAGTAACTCACAAAAATACAATCCAGAATGAATTTACATTGATTACAGTCTCAATGCACAAGCCATAACAATAAGCTACATTTAGCTTAGCTTAGCATTTAGCGAACTATATTATCACAGTCATTGTTTGTTCCAAAACAATCGTTTTTAAATCCAACTTAAGAATTTTTAAATTATTTATATGCTCTGTTGAACAGAAACACAGAAAACTAACAAACTTACAAGCAAAGGCTCTCCAAGGCACTCACGTAGAAGAAAAGAGGAGAGGAGCTGTCTGCCTGACCGCATGGAGAAAGAATGGCTGCACTTCCTGTAACTTATGGTCACATGACCTTAACTGACCAATAGAAAAACACTTAACAACATAGTCTCTTTTATGACAGATTTCAACAAAATAAGACATCTACAGGCCACAAAATGTGTGCCATGATACTTTGCGAACTGTTGTTGCAGCTTTTCAGGCACATTCTCGCCACCTTCCTTTTTCCTACTTTTGCTCACGCGACAGGTAACACAAGATTTAGGTGAACACGTCGGCTATGTTAAGGGGTGTCCCATTGCGTAGGGCAATGGTTCTCAAAGTGGGGTCCGGGGACCCCCATGGGTCTTTTAAAGGGACAACGAGGAGTTTTGGAAAAGCAAAGTGTTTTCACACTACATTTATGAGCCTCCGCACTGTGAAATTATTTGACCGGCGCAAGACAGACTCATGTTTTCATTCATCAAGAATTAAAGTCAGAGGTTGGAAGACGATCACATACCATCGTAGTTTCCGACCATAAATGGCAATTCGGCGGCGTTATTCTCATGACTCGCCAGGCAGCGTCCGCAAACCGAAAGTAAGGAAACGCTGGTCGGCTCGCCCAGCATTTCCACCACCACTAATAATAACAAAATAACGATAGAGACAAAACGATATATTTATCGAAAATGGACCATTAACAAGTAACGTAGATTCATCCACATTAACGTGAGACTTTTTTATTGTTGCAGAATTTTTCGTTCTGCCGCTGGAGAAACTCCTCATTGTCCCTTTAAGGGTTCAAGTGGGTCCCCAACTTTTTAATTAAATTTTTCCACTTTTTTCTAGAATTTTTAATGTTTTTTGAGAAATTTTACCACTTTTTTCTAAAATTGTTTTTGAGAAGTTTTAGCACTTTTTTCTAGACAATTTGAACTTTTTTTTTTTCTTAGAAATCTTACCACTTTTTTCTAGAATTTTTTTAACTTTTTTTTTCCGAGATTTTTTTCTAGAAATGTTAAAATGTTTTTACCAGATATTTCTCTACAATATTTCCAAATTGGTCCTAATTTGAATGTACTTTGACTAAAAAAGTAACGTCCTTCAGTCTCAGAACAAATATGTCTGTATTTCTGGTGTTTGCTTCAAAATTTTGTCCAATGGGGGTCCATGGTCTAATTTGTGTCAATTTAGGGGTTCCTCGACGTAAATAAGTTTGAGAACCACTGGCGTAGGGTACAGTCTCTACCTGGAGGCCACTTGAAACCGATTGCTAGTGTCAAGGGAACTGAAATTGGGATTGGGCCTTAAAGTTGCGCGACCATAGTGAGAGGCCTCACAAGTATAGATAGACATAAAAGTGTGTGTGTGTGTGTGTGTGTGTGTGTTGGATTCTGCTGCGGTCAGGCAAATGTTTTTATTCTGAGGGCAGGAAGAGCGGAAAAAGGCCAAACTGAACCTTTTAGACCGACACACACACACACACAGGATTTTGTTGGCACCAGCCTGACTTTCACCTGCCAAATAAAATACTTAAAAACAGGATTCAAAAAGGCGGCGACTTGTATCAGCTCCGGGCGATTACTGTACGTCCAGATAATCCTGAATTATCTGAAAGTGGAACTAAGACAATAAGAAAAAAAGCTAAAAAAATAAATAAAAAAAAAGACTGGTTCCAAACCGAGGTCGTCAAACCATCGAGAGTTTATCACCGTGACGACAAAATGACCAAACAGATCAATGATGATGATGTTGAAGACGTTAGTTAGAGAGAAAAGTAAGAGACTGTCAGATGAACCTGCGGGCTCTGGATGTGAATCTACACACACACAGACACACACAGACACACACACACTCACAGTGCCAGCTCCAAGGGGGCAGACACACACACACACACACACACACACACACACACACACAGACACACACACACTGCTGCCTTGTTTAAAGAGAAGTGATACTTGAGCTGAATGAGTGTGTGAGAACAGATCACTCAGTGTAAAGTCCACTCAGTGAGCTGCAGGCCACCGGCATGAGCACACACACACACACACACACACACACACACACACACACACACACACACACACACACTGCAACGTCTGTTTACTTTCTCTGGAAAAGTCCATGTGCAGAGATTCGAGGAACAGCAGCGTCTCAGAGGATTTTTACACTAAAAAACCGTTGAGTCTCTCATTAGAACATTTGACCCAGGAATAAAAAATATTTAGTTCAATTTAGAAATAAACTCGTCAATAACCTCATTCACACACACACACAGTTCATTATTTAGTTAATTAGTCTCGTTAAGGTCCAGTATACGTCCTTGAGACCGGTGATAGACACAGCAGAGTGGACTCATGACTGGGTATCATCAGATAACCTGTAAGTTTAACAATAGGACGAATCGCCTTGTTGTTTACAACTACTTCCGGGTAGAAAACCAGCATTCGAACAATAGTGATGGACGAGAGTTTCGCTATATATATCTACTTTTTCATGTCACTATATCGCCGTTTAGACTAATCTGATGTTTGTAAAGTCTATAAAACCAATGATTAGACAAACATTACTATTTATGTGTGCACATTTTTGTAATTAGTCATGGTTATCAGAGATTAGCTGGGCTAACGGTTAGGCTACCTGTTTAACTTAACTATTAATTAACTCAGTGACTCAATAAACGCTCCATGAAAAAATATTTTCTCCAGCAGATATCTGAGTTCCAACATGACTGAGCTAACTGGAGTAGTTTCATGTCGTGTCCCACAACGGGAGGGTTTTAACAGCTGACGTCCTGCTGTTAGCTTAGCTACGGCCGGTAGCTTAGCAATCAAATCAAATCATTTGTAATTTTAAAAACACACACACACAAAAAAACTGTAATTTCTTTTTTTAAACCAAAATGGGGGGAAAAAAGAATAAAAACAAATCAAAATGGTCCGTTTTTTTCGGGGGGTTTTTCAATAAATATTTAGTTTTATAATGAAAATGACTTTTACCTGAATTACAACACAACAAAAGTGTTTCAGGGGGACACAAAAAAGTGACGGACCAGGCTAAAGACTAATGCTAATAGTGCATAATATGATCAATAATATACTAATCATGTGATAAATAAACCAAACCAACTCAGCTTGTTAACACGTCTGTTGTGAGTTTTGTTGTGTTCAAGTTTGACTCCTCTGGGCCACCGTAGAAATGAAAGTTTTTCGTGCATCAAAAGTCTGTTTTACTACAACGGAGTATTAGGACCACCAGTGTTGGGTAGTAACGCGTTATTAGTAACGCCGTTACGTAACGCCGTTACTTTTTTCAGTAACTAATAACGTAACGCGTTGTTTTTTTTAAATCAGTAACTCCGTTCCCGTTACCAAACGCTGCGTTACTCCGTTCCTTTCCGTTCCTTTTGGTGAGGTTTTACAGCGGCACACAACATTCCTATAACATTTCAGCGATCAATAAAGTTTCATTGAATTGAAAGAAAGACAGAGCACAGACACTAAGCACTAGTTGGTGGCCGCCCTCTAGCGTCCCGCACATAATCAAACACGCTACATGAAGAGGACTGGACAGGTCAGAGCGATTCTCTGGGCAGGGCATGACGGCGAGCTAAGGTAACTTTGCTAACGCAGCATCCGAGACCGAAGCTGTGTCTCAGTTCAGGCTGCAGCCCCTGAACTGGGACACAGCTCCAGAGTCACAGCGCGCACACACAAGCACCCACTCCACCCGAGCAGCAGCGGTTGGAGTCCGACAGACGGACTCGAATTATGACGCCTGAAACGGTAAACACAGCTGATCGCTCTGGGTAAACACAGCTGATCGATCGATAAAAAAAATACCGCTGGAGTGAATTTACTTCTGTCACTGAAAACAGTCTTAAACGTAACTCGAGATTTTTTTGCAGTTAGGTCAAGCTGCTGCTGACATCATGCAGCATGATGATGATGGTAAAATTGTACAGATAAAAACACGTGTTTCTTCATCAGCATCAGTAGGCTACAGAACTGAAATGACAGCTAGAGGGGAATTCAATCAACCTTTATTTAATGGGAGCATTGGAAAAAAAAAACTTTTAAAGTAACGAAAAAGTTACTTTCTCAGTAACGCATTACTTTTTGGTTTAAGTAACTGAGTTACTAACTGAGTTACTTTTTTATGAAGTAACTAGTAACTGTAACTAGTTACTATTTTTCAGTAACTAGCACAACACTGAGGACCACATTGATAAAAAAAAACACAGACTTTGAGAATTAAGTCGTAAATTTACGAGAATAAAGTCGTACATTTCCTACGAGAAAAAAGTCATAACATTACGAGCATAAAGTCGTAAATTTATGACTTTATTAAAGAAGTTTGCGAGCGACAGGGAAAAAAATAAAAGGTCCGGTGTGAACGCAGCTTTACTGTAAATTTTTTTACGAGATTTGATCACAGTAACCTGCTTAATAATAATCTCACTGTCAGAAATCGCTGATCTGTGCTGCATTAGAGTCAAAATCCAATTAGTATAGTGACCTGCCCCGGTTTTTAAATATTACTGCCAGGAAAATGGAAAAAAAAAAAAAATCCACTCCAGTAATTAGACCGGCCCCAGTAATTAATAATACATGTGGTGATTAGAACGTGTCCAGTGCCGTGTGATGCTGTCGCTCCGCGTGATTAGAGTTCCTGCAGTAATTGGATCATGTGTTATTAATCAGAACATGTGAAATGATCAGTGAAGAAATCTGCTGAACTGTTCACGTCTGTTGGGTGGGAGGGGGGTTGGAAATATCGCTGTGGCAACCGCAGCACATCGACCGGCCCCCTCGGTTGCCGGGTCGGGAACAGGTCAAGTGGTTTTAGAGCTTCAACAAACCACAAGATGTGACCTCTGACCCCCAACTAGCTCTGCTGACAGGCGCTCGCCTTCTTTCTCTCTCTCTATTTACAGTCGACCTCTCTCCGCCAGCACTCGCACGCAGCGCCGCACACAGCAACAGTAAGAAGAAGAAACAGCACGGTGACATCATCCCCACATCAATATCTGAACCTTAAAACTATATATAGACTTAATTTATGCTGTTTTGTAGAATGAAATCTGACTGTAAATACAAAAAAACAGACGACTTAACATCACAGATCTTATAATAAATGTATTTATTTATAAATGTAAGGCAAATTCAGAGACTGCTTCCTGAAAAACTGTCCCTGAAGGCAACGCGCATCAGCAGTTTTGCATGAATTTCCCTCTAAAACAACTCTGTGTGGTAACGTTGTGTTATTATCTCATAGCGTGGTGAATGTGCAGCTCACAACTTGTCCACCAGAGCGTTGTGGAGTTGTTGGATTGTGTATTTGATGAGTTTGATGAGGGAAACCAAGAAATCCCATAATGAGCCTCCGTAGCGTAGCTCTGAGCAGCTCACGGCTCTGCTTCGCCGTTCTAAAAATAGCTTGCACCGACAATTAAAGGTAACGAACCTACTGCTATGATGACTATAGGGATTATGGCAATGGGACAATTTGCCAAAATGTTGAACTATCCCTTTATTAAACTTCCTGCAGGAGCGGAAGCAGCATTATTTTTATTTATCCATTCATTTATCTGTCTGGCTGTTCTTCTTCTTCTTCCTGTGGTTCATGAAAACTACTTTATTATTAAATACACGTAAATAAAAAGCATCAGTCAGAAAACAGACAGTTAATATGAAGTGGCCGACTTTAAAAGCATCTTACGGACTGAGTGCATCCGATGAAATGAATTATTCACATGGAGAGAGAGAGTGTGTGTGTGTGTGTTAACATTAGTATTCACAGCACTGCACTTTGCTGAGTCAGCTTTTAATTTGCACTTGACAAAAAAAAAAAAAAAAGGTTTGTTATCGGTTCATGATTTTAGATATGAACAGATAAATATGAATGAACTGAGACAGGTGTGTGAAAATAAAACACATGTCTGTAAACAGGACTTCACAGGCTGAGAGTGATTTAATAAAATAATCAAATATCAGGTCAAATTAATGTGAATGATGTGTTTTTAAAGACAAACAAAGGGAAAACTCCAAAAAAAAGCAGCTCAAAATACATAAAAACAAACAAAAACATGAAAAGAGTCGTATAAAATCTGAACTTTATGTCATTTAATTCGTAATAATTCCTCAGCTAGGTTTAAGTTATGGCTGGAAACAGTGTTGTGAGGTCACACTGACCTTGACCTCTGACCTTTCACTTTGAACAAACAGACGACCTGAAAACAACATAAAAATAACATGGTGCCATGTGTCTCATTATCAGAAATCTACCGGACCAATCAATGATCAATACCCACAATAATATTGTAAAGTGGCAGGAAGTGACCGGCTCTTCAACTTTCATAATGTTTAATACTCAGTTTAAACTCTGCAGAGAAAAGAGACAAAAACTCACTGAAGTTTTATGTTTGTACAGATGTGTGTGTGTGTGTGTGTGTGTGTGTGTGTGTGTGTGTGTGTGTGTGTGTGTGTGTGTGTGATGTGTTCAAGTGCATCAGGAACAAGGCCGTAACCATGGAGTCAACATTGGGGGGGACCAAATTTCTCTCTTTCTATATATATACTGTATATATACTGTACTTTCTGGACTATAAACCGCTACTTTTTTCCCCACCCCGGTGTCCCAGCTCCGTAACCCGTAATCTTTTGTTTATGACGGTGAAGACACAAACACACACGCTGTAACATCGTATATGTTATGTAACGTTATCCACCGCTCCATTTATTGATTTTTAACCGGCTTCGTTGTCAACAAATGCACATGGGCGAGAGGAGCGTAACCAAAACAGTGGAAAAGCGAGCGGACTTGCACAGTTCCCCACTGTTTTTCTGTGTTAATATCTCATGTTACAATATGAAAACCTGAGGCTTATATTTAAAGGGACAACGAGGAGTTTTGGAAAAGCGAAGTGTTTTCACACTACATTTATGAGCCTCAGCACCGTGAAATTCTTTTGACGGGCGCAAGACAGACTCATGTTTTCATTCATCAAGAATTAAAGTCAGAGGTTGGAAGACGATCACATACCGTCGTAGTTCCCACCATAAACGGAGATTCAGCTGCGTTATTCTCATGACTCGTTGCGAAACCGAAAGTAAAAAAACGCTGGTCGGCTCGACCAGCATCTCCGCCACCACTAATAATAACAAAATAACCATAGAGACAAAACCATAGATTTATCTAAAATGGGCCCATTAACAAGTGGTAACGGAGATTCATCCACATTAACGTGAGACTTTTTTATAACCGAATAGAAACTCCTCGTTGTCCCTTTAAGTGCGGCCTATATATGTATTTTCTTTTCAAATTTAGCTGGTGCGGCTTATACTCAGGTGCGCTCTATAGTTCGTAAAGTACGGTAAATTCACTAACACATGGGATACTTTTTTATTTTTTATTTTTTAAACCAGCTAGCTATATATTGGGGGGGACATTTTGAGCATATCTGAATATTGGGGGGGATGTGGCCCCCCCAATGTATATAGTAATTACGGCCTTGATCAGGAATAATCACATTCTCACAGGAATTGAACCGTCATCGGTGCCTTGCTGCTGCTGCTGCTGCTGCTGCTGCTGTTAAAGCTGCTGCTGCTGCTGCTGCTGCTGCTGCTGCTGCTGCTGCTGCTGCTGCTGCTGGTTGTTAAAGCTGCTGCTGCTGCTGCTGCTGTTGCTGCTGCTGCTGCTGCTGGTTGTTAAAGCAGGCGGTGGTTTAATGAGCTCTGTCATCGTCTGAGTGTCTGAGTCTTAATGGCCTCTGGAGTGAATCCATCAGCGCTCGGTGTTTATCAGGCTCAGAGTTCAGAGGGTTTTTGGACCACAGATCTGAGACCAGTGCAGGTTAGAAGAAACATCAAACATGCAACACGTTAAATAATAAAGATGATGCAGTTTTTACACAAACAAGGAAGCAGAGTCACGTTGTTGCTTCCAAACACGAACACTCACTCGTTTTCTTCATCGCTGCTGTAAAACTTTTAATATAAATGTATTTTAAATGAACGTGGAGCCGTTGAACCGTCCCACTGCGACAATGAAACTGGAAACAAACACATTTTCAGAGAAATTGTCCTGAAATTTGGAAAAAAAATAATCAAACAGGAAGCTGATGCTGAAATTGCAACGACATATCAGGGTCACTGTAGGTATAAAAAAAAGTTTAAGTATTAGGGCCACATTGAGAAAAAACAACAACACAGACTTCGAGAATAAAGTCATACATTTACGAGAATAAAGTCGTACATTTCCTACGAGGAAAAAAAGTCATAACATTACGAGAATAAAGTCGTGAAGTTTGTGATTTTTTTTTTGTCAATGTGGCCCTAATACTCCGTCGTACAGTTGCAAGAATAATGCCACAAATTTATGTCAAAAAATGTTAACATTTATGAGAGAAATTTGCTAATTTACGTGAGAAAACTCTCAAATATATGAGAAAACTTTAAATTAAAGAAAACGATTACAAGAAAGCACATATATTTTCCGACATTTTGAAATTTATGACAAAAATTCATAAATTTATGCAGGAAAAGTATGCAAATTTAACACACAAAAAAGATATTTGCTCACATAAGGTGACAAATTTGTGAGAAAACAACTCGCGACAAAAAAAGTCAGATATTCTCCAGCTTTACAAAGTCAAAAAATTATTAGAAACACTCTAAAATGTGTGTTTTTATTTATTTAACCCAACACAAAACAGTTTACAGGAAGTTTTGTTCCCTGTCACTGTCAACTTTCCTGTGGGATTCTGGGTAGTGTAGTCATCCTGGTCAGTAGAGCTGCATGTCGGAGCCTCAGGGCAGCAGGTGTTTCTAATGGAGCGACTGCAGGTTAATGAATGACTTGGGGAGGGGGCGGAGGGGGGGTCACATGTCGCTTAATGACAGAGAGGAGACGGAGACGGACAAACACAGAGTCCACGTCTGACTTCATCCCCCAGAGGAATTCGCTGGATGTAAACGAGGGAAAGGGCGGAGGGAAAAAAGCCGACCGACCTCTGCATCGCTTCACACAGCTTATACACAGGAAACTATTATCCTATAGACGGGAAGCTGCTGCACTCACAGGATCATATGAGCAGGAAACTTATCGGTCAGTGAGATGTCGGAGCCTCCGGTCGTCTCCACCCTGCAGCTCCCACAACATCAGGCCGGCCTCACGTTTCCTTCGCACATCTGGTCCCAAAATCTTCTGTTAGAATCAAATGTGAAGCAAAATCTTCTCTGGTTTGGTCGGGACTCACTGAGCAGCTCTGTTTCTAATGTAGAGCTGCAAGAATTAATCGATTAATTGCACAATAATCGATTATTAAATTAGTAGTCAACTATTTTGATAATTGAATAATCGGTTTGAGTTGTTTTTTTTAAAGAATAAAAGTCAAAATTCTCTGATTTCAACTTCTTAAATGTGAATATTTCTGGTTTCTTTGCTCCTTTATGACAATAAACTGAGTCTCTCTTTGGTTTGTGGACAAAACAAGACATTTGAGGACGTCGTCTTGTGGTTTGGGAAACACTGATTGATATTTTTCAACATTTTTTTAACATTTTATTGACCAAACAACTAAATGATTAATCGTTTAAATAATTAATATCTTTATTTCCATCATAAAATAAGTGAACAGCAAGAAATGAATACAAAACAAAACTCAAGCAACTAAGTTTACATGAGTGAAAAGAAGTAGGAATAAGTATAAACTTTATCTCATCCTACCCCTTTAAAATTGACTAGCTATAGTACTTTCTAATTGAAATCATAACAGAAAATATAAGATAATTGTTTTTTTTCTCTTTATTCACATTCATAGTCGACAGATTAATCGATAATGAAACTAATCGTTAGTTGCAGCTCTGTTCTAATGTGTCTGAACCTGAGAGTCACACACTGAATACTGATGCTGCCGGGGCTGTGTGTGTGTGTGAGTTAGCGTGTGTGTGCTGAAAACAATCAGCAGCAGCAGCAGCAGCAGCAGCAGCAGCAGCAGCAGCAGCAGCAGCAGAGGCCGTGAGGCCGTGAGGCGTTCAGGGTCACGTAGGAAACTGCAGACTCACACTGAGACTTTGTGACATCTGACTGAAGAGTCTGATCCGCCGCCTCACAGCTGACAGAGGCTAACCGCCTGTTAGCATGCACGTCAGTCTGTCGCCATCCTGCTGCGCTGCTCCGTTACCATGGCAACTCTCCTTCTGTGTGTGTGTGTGTGTGCGTGTGTGTGAAAGAATTGACTCGACTCACACCAGATCCCATCACTCAACCATCACACACACACACACACACACACACAGATGAGGTGAGATGTCCTCCAGACTGTGAAGCGTGTCCTGGTCCTCCTCGCTGCCTCGGCTGCAGCACACACACACACACACACACACACACACACACACACACACACACACACACACACACACACACACACACACACACACACACACACACACACACACACACACACACACACACACAGAAACTGGGAAAGAAATTCATCCCTGGGTTCATCCACTCTGGGATCGACCTGATGGGGTTGAAACTTGATTTTGATTGGCCACTTCCCAGAACTTGCACCCAGCACGTGCACACGCCTAATGACGTGCACACAGCAACACACAACACACACACACAGCTCAGATAATTCCCAGATATAGAACGAATCTCCTTGTTGTTTACAACGACTTCCGGGTAGAAAACCAGCATGAGAACAATAGTGACGGACGAGAGTTTCGCTATTTATCTAATTTTTATGTCATATATCACCGTTTAGACTAATCTGATGTTTTTAAAAGTTTTTAAAAACCAATGACTGGACAAACATTATTATTTCTGTGTGCGCATTTTTGTAATTAGTCATGGTTATCAGAGATTAGCCGGGCTAACGGTTAGCTACCTGTTTAACTTTAATAACTCAGTGACTCAATAAACACTCCATGAAAAAATATTTTCTCCAGCGGATATCTGAGTTCCAACATGACTGAGCTTCATACTAATATTCAACAATTCAAATAATTTCCAATCATTTCATACAGCCTCCTTCTACATGTTTTAGCTTTACTCTTCAGATATTGTTTCATTCATCTTTTCAACATTGTTTCAACAATTTATTCAGCTCATTCAGCATCGTTTCAACAATTTATTGAGCTCATTCAGCTTCCAGCTTTCAGCATTCACCCGTATTTCCTTCAGGAAATGGATTCTCTAGTTAAAGGTAATGAACCCTTCTGCTTGAACTATCCCTTTAAAGTTAACATAGTGAGTCTATGGAGACTGACTCACTGTTGGAGACTCACTCTAGTGGTCAGGAGAGGAACTGCAGCTGTTTCAGCTCCTGGAGGTCGATGATTGATGTGAATGAACCTCATTTCACCTCCCACAAGTGGAGGGTTAATCAATTAGTAAAAAAGAAAAAGAAAGAAAGAAAATCTAGAAAAAAACAAGGCAAACAGATGAATATATTTTTTAAAAGGCTCTGAAAAGGGAGCAGGAACTTCAGCCCAGCTGAACCCAGTGAAACCAGTGAGTTCATGTGGTGTGACAGGAGGGTAGGAACCAAAACGCTGCCAGAATTTTTGTTCCTACCGTCTCTTTGTCTCGGTTCCTATTCGATGTGACAGCTGATATTGAGAGGAAGCGGCATGTGAAAATAAAAACAGAGCACTGCCAAACTGACCGGCTCACACACACACACACACACACTCTGAATGACTCTGTGTGTGCGCATGTGTGTGTGTCAGACGGTGATAATGACTCTCTGGGCTTATAGTCTCTGGGTTTGGTTCATTTCAACACACTCAGACAAACACGAGTATTGACTAAAGGCTCAAATAAACACAAATCCACTCCACATATCGACTGAAACAAGAACTCAGGCGTTATGTATACAGCTCACACACACACACACATGCACACACACACACACACACACACACACACACACACACACACACACACACACTGTCGTACTCGTAGGATGAAGTCATGGTGTTAGATGATACTGTTTGGGTTTGAACCGTAGAGAGAGAGAGACAGAGTGTGTATGTGTGTAGTGAATACCAGCAGACACAAACCCACTCAGTCTCGTCTGTGTCTGCTTCACTGTGCGTTTCACCTCTTTCCTACATTTACATTAAAGGGATAGTTCAACATTTTGGCAAATTGGCCCATTGCCATAATCCCTATAGTCATAGCAGTAGGTTTGTTACCTTTAATTGTCGGTGCAAGCTGTTTTTAGAACGGCGGAGCAGAGCCGTGAGCTGTTCAGAGCTACGCTACGGAGGCTCATGGGATTTCTTGGTTTCCCTCATCAAACTCATCAAATACACAATCCAACAACTCCACAACGCTCTGGTGGACAAGTTGTGAGCTGCACATTCACCACGCTATGAGATAATAACACAACGTTACCACACAGAGTTGTTTTAGAGGGAAATACAGAGACTGTTTGATGAAAAACTGTCCATGAATTTCCCTCTAAAACAACTCTGTCTGGTAACGTTGTGTTATTATCTCATAGCGTATTATCTATGAGATAATAACACAGCGTTACCATTTGATGAGTTTGATGAGGGAAACCAAGAAATCCCATGAGCCTCCGTAGCGTAGCTCTGAGCAGCTCGCGGCTCTGCTCCGCCATTCTAAAAATAGCTTGCACCGACAATTGAAGGTAACGAACCTACTGCTATGACTATAATGGGCCAATTTGCCAAAATGTTGAACTATCCCTTTAACGTGTCACATTTACCCATAAGGCCGTTCTTCCTCTGACTTCATCGTCCAGTGTGACCACAGCTTCAGGTGCATTAGCTGTGATAAATGTTTACAGATCAGTTATTAAAACAATGTTTGCGTTGCCAGGTCGTGGAAAAATCCTCCTCTTCCTCCTCGAACATTCAGTCGTTAACTCATTAGTTCATCAGACTGAGGAATCCATTCACAGCTGCAGACTTAATGGACTGTAAAACCTTTTTATTAATGATTTATTAACATTGATTGATGGCAGCTCTCTGATTAATGTTTACTAATGGCTCATTGGAGGCTGAGAAATATAAGAAACTGTATTAAAATTAATTAATACTAACATTTACAACCGGAGAACTGACGGTTTAATAGACGGAGAGATTATTAGAAGAGATTTTATATTAGAAGAGCATTAGTTTTAAAGGTCTCGTGTAGGATAAAGGTTGTTTTATTATATATATTATGTGATAATAAAGCAGCTCTAGGTTCTATATTAATACTGTGAAAGTATCAAAGCCTCAGTCCACAGAGAAATGCACACAGCCTGTATTCAGAAACTGAGCCTTAAAACCAGCCGTCAGGACTTCCTGTCACTTTGTGATGTCACAACAAAGCCCCGCCCCCTCACCATCCAACAAGTTACAGAATTTAGTTTCTCTGAGTGTTTTATTCTGAAATCTGCTCTATTTTTATTGGATCGCTTTAGAAAACAGTCAACCAATCAGAAGAGAGGCTCGAAACCTCCTCCTCTGTTCTGATTGGCCGACACCGACCTGTTGTTTCTAGAGCTCCAGAGAGAAGATGTAAAACTCCACAGAGATGGTTTTCATGTCTTCTTTATAACTTTAGAATAAAACACAGAAAAAGAAGAAGAAGAAGGAGAACATATGGATCTTTATGTTTTATATTCAGACGAGCAGCGACTCAGTTCAGTTAATAAATGTTCTACATTAATTAGTCTGCAGCTTAAATTGCAATCATCAGTTTCTAAATTGAAGCTGGTCCAGATGTCCTGCAGCTGTTTCCCATCAGATCGGCCCACGGAGACGTGTCGGCTGGAGGAGGAGGAGGAGGAGGAGGAGGAGGAGGAGGAGGGTTTTCTACAACTTGGCAACACAGAACTTTTTCTTATTAACAGCTTATAACTGATTTGCAAAAAAAAAAAAAGAAAAAGCAAATGCTGTAGCAATAAATCTACTGATTGCAGCTTTTTCCTCTCGTAGTCCGTCCTTGTCCGTCAGCCTGCGATGACCTTTTCACCTCGTTACCTGAGCTCTGGTGCAGAAATCAACTCAAAACTCATGAGTTCTCTTGAGTTTTTCGACAAAACAAAGCAAAGTTGTCGTTTGTGTTGACGTTTTCCTGGCAGCTGCGTTTCCATACGGCGTTTCCATTATCTTATACTGTACTATATCGAAATAACATTTTCCAGCAGCATCTGTTTAACCGACACCTGTCTGCATGCTCGCTCGGTGGAAACCTGCATTTTCCATTTTAGAGAAGAAAACAGTTTCAGAGTTTCATGACAGACACACCTGGCTGCTTCCAGGACCTTCCTCCATCTGCACGCCGTCTTTGTGTGATGGAGAGGAGAAAAACAGAAACTGCTTTTTGTTTCTGTCGTTTCATTCAGCCGCCTTTTCTTTTTCTTTTTCTTTTTCTTTTTCTTTTTATTCTTTATTCTTTTTTTTTGTTTTGTTTTTGGCCCGACGTGTTAATGCTCCTAACAGCTTTCTGCTCCTTTCCTTCTGAATGATGTTTGCTGTGTTTTTGTTTTTGTTCGTCCAGGCCGTCCTCGTCTCTCTCTGTGTTTCTCTCTCTCTGTTTCTCTGTCTTTTTGCTCCAGTCTGGCTCGAATGCTAATGTCCCCTCCAGCTCTGATCTCTGTGAATTAATGGAGGCAAAGACGGAAGAATAGCACTTTGTTTCTGTGCTGATCCGACCGCTCACCCCCCCCGTTTTCCATCACTGGAGTGGAGAAGGCCGTTTCCAGCTCCAGCCAGCAGCATCGCGCTCGGAGCTGGCAGATATTATTTAGCTGTTTCTTTCTACAGAGCTGGTAGATAAGACGCAGGATCTTGGCACCGGGTTGTTTTTACAGAAGGTTAACCAAGGACGGACGAGAGAGCGAGAGAGGGAGAGAGGAGTGAGTCTTCTTCGCACATTATAAATCAGTACGAGGAGCAGAGGAGGATTGTGGGAGTCCTGTGAAAAATGAAAAATCACAGGCTGAGAGGTGTGTGAACGTTCAGAGACGAGAGTTTTTAATTCACACAAACAAAAACTCTCTCTTTATCAGTAGAGGATGATGAGAGAGGGAAACATCGATCACACACCTGTCACTCTAAGAGGCCACGCCCACATTTCTCCATCAATAAACAGTGATCGATAGCAGCTCACTGATTAATGTTTATTAATGGCTCATTAGAGACTGAGAGATTCAAGAAACTTTATTAAAATCATTTAGAACAAGAGAACTAACGGTTTTATAGAGATTTTATAAACAACAACGTTAGTTTTAAAGGTCCCATATGGTATAAAAGTTATTATATATTATATTGTTTGGCTAACAAGTTTTGTAATGACAGCTTAGTGCAAACAGCAAGAGCAAAACCCAAAGCGAACTGTAAGCAAAATTATATTTATCAAAATAATTAAGGACCAATATATTTGGTTATACATTTTGCCTTTAAAATTATACTTTTTCTTTGCTTCAGTGAGTTTTTTCTCTCTTAAATGAAGTTTTATCCTTTCTCAAGCTCTTATATTTGTTTGACATTGAAGAGATTTTATTTGGAGTATAAAGGTAGATGTTTGTGTTAAAGCTCCATACAGTATAAAGGTAGATGTTTGTATTAAAGCTCCATACAGTATAAAGGTAGATGTTTGTGTTAAAGCTCCATACAGTATAAAGGTAGATGTCCATGTGTAGTGTGATTATAAAGCAGCTCTAGGTTCTATATTAAAGCAGAAGTGAGTGATATATTTGTGTTAATATAAGTCTTAAATAGTTATATCTTCCGACAGTAATCACTTCTATAGAGTGTTTGGACTGAAACACGGGTCTCTCAGTCCCTCTGCTCTGCTCTGAGCCGAAGAGAAAACATTTATCGTATCCTACAGTTTTTATCCAATGAGGAGAGAGAACGGCATGCAGGGCTGTGTGTGCAGCCAAGGAACGCCGTGAATGTGGTGACGTAGCGACGAGGACTGTTATGGTGCGTTCAAGGAAACTCGTATTTTTCCGACCGTGAAGTGGTACCAGTTCGATCTGGTACGAGTTCACCGGTCAGAAGTTACGAGTGGCCGTTATAGTGACTTTCACCGGTAAAACAGGTCGGAAAAACACGAGTGGGTTGCCTGGAACGCTACAAAGTCGTAAGTTGTGACTTGAAGCTGTAATTTACGATTTCAAAAGCCTGCCTGGAACGCAGCATTAGCGAAAACGACCGGATCACTCACTTCTGCTTTAATACTGTGAAAGTATCAAAGCCTCAGTCCACAGAGAAATGCACACAGCCTGTATTCAGAAATACAGCCGTCAGGACTTCCTGTCACTTTGTGATGTCACCACTAAGCAGTCATCCAAAGCCCCGCCCCCTCACGCATCACACACCTGTCACACAAACAGGACCACGTCTCCACAGTTCTCCATCAATAACCAGTTGTCGTGAAGAATAAATCAGCTCTAGCTTTGTTTTGATCTAACACTTTTTACGTCTTTTTCATTATTCAAGACAGATGACGAAGTCCAGACCGTAGAATCAGCGACGCGCTACAAAAGCAATCGGTCCGATTTGCATAATCTCTCTCCACAGACAACGAGCAACAGGAATGTTTTTGGTTTCAGGTTGTTGTTTTTGTTTTTTGGGGGTTTGAAAATGACCAAACGCACCTTTCTAGTCGTGTCGGTTTCATCAGTCAGTGAAACAGCAGCTGCTTCTCATTCACTGTATCTCTCAGCTCCTATTTAGACCGGTGGAATGAGATGGACCAGATCCCAGTTTTTATCCCACTTCAAACACACACACACACACACACACACACACACACACACACACACACACACACACACACACACACACACACACACACACACACACACACACACAGAGAGGCGACGGTGGAAGTCGGTTGATGTCATCATGTTGAAGCTGCGGCCTTGACTCGCTAAATGTGTTCACGGTTCTCACATACCTGCTTTCTCTTTGTGTGTGTGTGTGTGTGTGTGTGTGTGTGTGTGTGTGTGTGTGTGTGTGTGTGTGTGTGTGTGTGTGTGTGTGTGTGTGTGTGTGTGTGTGTGTGTGTGTGTGTGTGAAGGGAGGTCGGGTGGGATAATTAACTTCCTTTGCCACGACCAGTTTGGCAATTACAAGTTGTCACCTGCTTACACTCACACACAGACACACACAGTCCAGCTGTTGCTTCAGTGTATTTGATCTAAAAGACGAGAAAACATGAATGAAAAGCAGGTTTGAAACTGTTGAATTACACACAAATACACACACCACACACAAATACACACACACACCAGTGTCAGTTTCACATCATCAGTCCATCCACCGTCCTAATCTACAAACATCTGGATGTTCCCTGCAGTCTGGGGGTGATGTGATGAATGAGATAAAAGATAAAGTTTCCCAGCGGACCGAACTAAAAGCTTAAAAAAGACGTTTCCACCGCCGTCGTTCCCTTCAGATCTTGCAGATACGATACGGCCGCTCGCTCGCTCGCTCGTCTCGGCTCCAAACATCTGTTACGCTCGTATATTTAAGATCTTTTCCTGCTGTCGGGCCTCGTTAGCCCGGCGTCCGCTGCTGTACAATATAACTTTTGGCCGCTCGGACGAGAACCGAGGAGCTCAGAGAGGTCGAGCGGCTCTGCCAGATTTCCACAAACACTCTGTGGTGTAATGAGACCAACGCTGCTGCTGCTGCTGCTGATAGAGCGTCACGCTTCACACCGGAGAAACCAACACACACACACACCACAGGAAACGCATGAGAGCCAACGCTACGCTACACGCTAAGAAAAACCACCGAACAACGTCCTCGTAACCTTAAAGCAGAAGTAAGCAATATTTTTGTGTTAATATAAGTCTTAAATAGTTGTATCTTCCGACAGCAATCACTTACATAGAGTGTTTGGACCGAAACACGGGTCTGTCAGTCACTCTGCTCTGCTCTGAGCCCAGGAGAAAACTTTTCTCGTATCCTACAGTTTTTATCCAATGAGGAGAGAGAACGGCATGCAGGGCTGTGTGTGCAGCCAAGGGATGCGCCTGAATGTGGCGACGTAGCGACGAGAACTGTTATGGTGCGTTCAAGGCAACCCGTAACTCGTGTTTTTCCGACCTGTGAAGTCGTACCAGTTCGATCTGGTACGAGTTCACGGGTCAGAAGTTACGAGTGGCCGTTATAGTGACTTTCACAGGTAAAACAGGTCGGAGAAACACGAGTGGGTTGCCTGGAACGCTACAAAGTCGTAAGTTGTGACTTGAAGCTGTAATTTACGGTTTCAAAAAGCCTGCCTGGAACGCAGCATTAGCCAAAACGACCGGATCGCTTACTTCTGCTTTAACGACACCGTAACGACGTCTGTGTGACAGTTACAGTCGTTCTCGTCGGGTCAAAGTAAACGAGCGGTGACGATCGGCTCGTTAGAGAAGTTATTATAAAGTATTATAATAAATATTTTGAGCTTTTTATGTGAAAGTTTAATCAGAATAACGCTTCGTCGTGTTCGGAAACTTTTCTGTCAATCATCATATTTGTAGTTTTGTAGTTCAGAGACACACAAAGAGACACAACACAACTCATTTAGTGTCTTTTTGTGTTTGTCAAGTGCCATTTTGTGGTCATTAAATGTCTCACTGTAGTTTTGAGGCTCTTTTTTGTTCTTTTGTGACAATTTGTTGTTGTTTTGTGTTTGTTTTTGTCTCTTTGTTGTTGTTTTATGACCATTTGTTGCTGTTTTCGGTCTCTTTGTTGTTGTTTTGTGGCAATTTGTCGTTGTTTTTATGTTTCTTTATTGATGTTTTGCGTCTTTGTTGTTTTTTTTTATCAACTTTTTCAACATTGATAGTTTAGATTGTTCCATGTCTCAGTATCTCCTTAGCAACGTCCTCATAACCCATTGACAACACCCTAGCAACCACTTAGCAACACCTCAGTGAAGACACCCAGTGCCACACACGTGACTTTAATTAATTCTACAAACAAAATGTTTCTCATGTTTTTCCCTAATTTAGAAAAGACATATCTTCTCTAATTGATTACCTACATTTCTTCTTATTATTATTAGTAGCTATTATTATATTTTTGTCCCTTTAAAGCCTCCGTACGCTGCTTCATCGGCTCTGACTCAGTCGTCATTTGTTCTATTTGAACCCTTTTTTATGTCTCTCTCTCTGGTTGTGTTGATAGTAATGACCTGGTGTAACACCGTCACCGTCACCGTCGCTGACCGTCGACTCAGCAGATTTTTTCATTTCCTGCTCTTGTCTTCGTCGCTCCGACTCAGCAGGTAAAAAAAATCCCACGGCGCTGTTTTCCTGTCGGTTTTGTCGGGTCGACGTCCTGTTGTTATTCCCACTGGTGACACATATACAGTGTGTGTGTGTGTGTGTGTGTGTGTGAGAGTTAATATTTAGTGTGAATGTGATCTTTTCAGACTCTCCTGGGCTGAATCAGCTCGTTAATAACTTTGTTAATAACTCGTTAAATCCTGTATTAGTCACTGTAACGACTGTTGAAGTGACAGGAACAGAAACATGGATTCATTCATTAATCTCTCTGTCTGTCTCTGATTAAACGCCATCTGCCTTTTCTTTTTTTTCTTCTTCTTTTTGGAGGGAGGGAGGAGGGGTCTGAGTGTTGGGAGACCCCCTCGTTAGGGACCTCGTTAGGGACTTGGTTGTTGGAAAGTGCCAGACCAATCTGTCCATGAAGCTGAAGCTCAGCCATGTGAACAGGAGCTTCCAGCTTCTCTGCAACACACACACACACATGCACATTTTCACTTTTGGGGACATTACATAGACTCACATTCATTTCCTGGAGAACTTCCCCCGACAATAACCACTGACCCAAAAATAAACTTTTTTCCGAACCGGGGACTGGACTCGGCTCTTGTCCCCACTTGGACAAAATGTCCCCAATTAACTGGCTGTCAGGGAGACGCTCGGTCCCAATATGGACACATTTTTCCAAAAACCTCCTATTTTTTCCCACTTTCTCTCACTCTCTGGCCGTCTAAATTTCCATTTTCACACACACACACACACGCAGAGGCCGGATTAAAGCGACAGGAAGAAAACTGTGATCAAACTGGAAATGAAAAAGCTATTAAAGAAGTGATTCATTTCAGTTGTCGTGGTTTCAGATGTTACTTTAGTTCATTTGTCCTGTTTTACTCATAGTTATAGTTTTTAAAACAGTTCCCTGAGCTGTTTCCTGTTTCAGAGTTCAAAAGCGAGTGGAAGTGTCTGTGGTGAGTTCACATGTCTGTAATTAGAGTGGGACAGTTGAGTGTTTGCTGCTGCATTTGTAGTTGTTTTTATTCTTTGAAACAGTTCAAATCTCAATGTCACAGTCTGTGCTTACGTTTTATTTTGAAAATCTGATTGAAAGGAAACAACGTGTCACAGAAACAACAGGTTTAAAGGGATAGTTCAGCATTTTAGCAAATTGGTCCATTGCCATAATCCCTACAGTCATAGCAGTAGGTTCGTTACCTTTAATTGTCGGTGCAAGCTATTTTTAGAACGGCGGAGCAGAGCCGTGAGCTGCTCAGAGCTACGCTATGGAGGCTCATTATGGGATTTCTTGGTTTCCCTCATCATCAAACTCATCAAATACACAATCCAACAACTCCACAACGCTCTGGTGGACAAGTTGTGACCTGCACATTCACCACGCTATGAGATAATAACACAACGTTACCACACAGAGTTGTTTTAGAGGGAAATACAGAGACTGATGATGAAAAACTGTCCCTGAAGGCAATGTGCATCAATCAGCTGTTTTGCATGAATTTCCCTCTAAAACAACTCTGTGTGGTAACGTTGTGTTATTATCTCATAGCTTGGTGAATGTGCAGGTCACAACTTGTCCACCAGAGCGTTGTGGAGTTGTTGGATTGTGTATTTGATGAGTTTGATGAGGGAAACCAAGAAATCCCATAAAGGTAACGAACCTACTGCTATGACTATAGGGATTATGGCAATGGGCCAATTTGCCAGAATGTTGAACTATCCCTTTAAGAAACCAGAGATCAGTGAATTAACTGATCAGTAGAATAGAAACCCTTTGATCAATGCCAGACAGGTGATCGATGTTTATTGATCAGTGAGGATCAACAGGACTCCTCCTTTCTGTGTGTGTGTGTGTGTGTGTGTGTTCATACTGGATAATCTTATTACCTGGTGGTCTCCGCCCTGTGACTGGTAATTATACTAACACACACACACACACACACACACTCTTACTCTCTCTCACACACACGCATTACTACAGTATGACTCAACCTGACCGCCCCCTCAACTCTGCCTTGTGTGTGTGTGGTATTACAATGCAGGATTACAGTGTATTAGTGCTGCTGTTCATCCATAGATTCAGCTATCAGCTATTGATCTGTGTGTGTGTGTGTGTGTGTGTGTGTGTGTGTGTGTGTGTGTGTGTGTGTGTGTGTGTGTGTGTGTGTGTGTGTGTGTGTGTGTGTTACTGCTGCAGGGATTTGACGAGACACAAAGCAGGTCTCTATGATGTCAAAGGTTTTAGGGTTAATATAGGACATGTACACACACACGCACTTTGTTAATCAAATTTAACTCCAAACACAATCAGTGTGTTGTTTCGTGGCGGTCTGTAGCTGCTGCCGCCCCCTACAGGTCACACACTGCAAAAACTCAAACATCTTACCAAGACTATTTGTCTCATTTCTAGTCAAAATAAATCTCATTATACTTAAAATAACACTAATTACATTAAAAAGCAGCTTGTTTTAGACACTTTTTCCTCCTTTCAAGCAGATTTTCAATCCCATAGTGGAGCAAGTTTTTCTTCCTTATTACAAGCACAAAAAAACTTGCTTTACCTGGCAGATTTTTCTACATATTGCAAGTGAAAATGATCTAAAAACAAGTACATTTTTAGGTGATGAGTGTTATTTTAAGAGGAAAGAGATGAGTTTTGACTAGAAATGAGACATTTTGACAAGAAAAAGGACAAATAAACTTGGAAATATGTTGAGTTTTTGCAGTGCACAGGTCGCTACTACAACAACAACAACACCAACACTCGCCTCCGTCTCTGAGGGAGAGACGATCATTTACAAAACATTACTCCCCCCACCATACAGATGTGCACAGGTGTGTATGTAGCCTACAGATGTGGACAGATGTGGACAGTGGCTGGGAGTTTTTCCTCCTCCAGTCTGTTAAACACTGAACTCTGCTGCTTGTGCAGAGTGACTGCTGCTGCAGGAAGGAGATTATTTCATTAGAGCAGATAAATAACTGGGCAGGAGCATCATTAAAAACTCATCAGCTCTGTGTGTGTGTGTGTGTGTGTGTATGTGTGTGTGTGTGCGCTGTAATGCACTTTCACTTATCAGCCAAACAGATGTGACTATTGTGCTCCATTAATGAGGGTTTTCGGGGGAATAATTACAGCACAATGTGTGTGTGTGTGTGTGTGTGTATGTGTGTTTGTGTGTTTTACTTTTCCATCTATTAAAGTTGAGCGGAGACAAGGAGCAGCTTCACTCTTTAACCATCCAGGAAACAGAAAAAAAAAAAAAACATGAACTATCTCAACACTGTAATGTTCAAGATTCACTCATGGAAACGCCTGGAATACAGATTCACACTCATGGAAAACACTTTTACACCTGGAAAAGTTGGAAAAATGATCACAACATTCTCCTGTTTTTGGGTAAAAGTCAGTTCAAGATCACACTGACAGTATTTTTTTGAACAGGCTCAAGACTACGGTGGCCCTGAGGGGTCAACACACGCTGCAGTGGCTCGTTAGCTTCTTTAGCCTGTTGCTACAGGTTTAAAGTTTGTGATTGACCGGTTGAACGATGATAAATGTGAAGCCGTGTAACAGTTTAACTGGTGCTCATGTTATCTGGGTCACTTCCTGTGCTGCTCACCAAAATAAAACCACACATTATTAGCAAAACTTGTTAAAAAATGCACATGCATGTCGTTTTTTGGTGCCTTTAATTGATAGCACAGTTGAGAGAGAGACAGGAAATAAGAGGCAGAGAGGGGGGGGGGGGGGGGGGGTGACATGCAGGAAAGGGCTGTCCGATGCGGGATTCGAACCACCTGCAGTGAGGACTATAGCCTCAACGTGGGGCAGCAGCTCTACCAAGTGAGCTAAACGCCGCCCCAATCAGTGTCTGTTTTTAATATTGTTTTAATCAAAAGGCATTTCTTTTTTTTTTTATCAGCAGGCTACTTAAAGGGATAGTTCACCCAAAATACAAATTTCACTCATTATCTACTCACCCTCATGTCGACTAAGGGCTGGAAGAATTTTCAGAGTCCTCCGTTCCTTATCTGAGTTACAGCGGGGCTCCGTGCAGCACTGCATGTCCATGTGACGGTTGTAAATGGTGCTCACTTTTCTTCGTCCAAAAAGACACACCAAAAAACATCCAAATACCTCCATAGTGCTCGTATGTAATGTCCCTCTTGTATTGAAGCCCCGACATGAGAAATTGTTCCGCCGGTCAGTGCAAATCACGCGAGATTTGCACTGACACAGGAAGAGCAGTGAACTGAGACCCTGGGAGCTTCCGCTACAAAACAAGCTTAAAATATAGACTTATTTAACTTTTTTCGGAACAATTTCTCATGTCGGGGCTTCAATATAAGAGGGACATTACAGTCAAGCACTATGGAGGTATTTGGATGTTTTCTGGTGTGTCTTTTTGGACGAAGAAAAGCGAGCTCCTTTCGCAATCGTCACATGGACATGCAGTGCTGCACGGAGCCCCGCTGTAACTCAGAGAAGCCACGGAGGACTCTGAAACTTCTCCCAGCCCTTAGTCCACATGAGGGTGAGTAGATAACGAGTGAAATTTCAATTTTGGGTGAACTATCCCTTTAATGATTATTTGCTTCTTTTTTTCATTCTTAATCTAACACACTTTGTAAACGTTTTTACATAAGTAGTAGTAATAGTAGTTGTAGTTGTAGTATCATATCATATCAACTTGTTGTCCAAAAACATGGATTAATCCCCTGTTGAGCTGCTGCATCAAATAATATGAAAATCAAGAGGAAGGAAAGGAGTTTCAAAATAAAAGCCCAGTTCTCTGTTTAGTCAAACTACTGTAAATGTATTTGAGAGTTCACAGTTTATGAGGTCAAATAATAAACTGTGTCTCCGTGGCGGTTTGTTGTTGGACGGACGTCGTGTGTGTGTCTCCCTCGGTGGACGGTTGCCGGGGTGAAGTGAGCAGAGATGCTGCGTGTCTCTCAGGGATTAGTGCAGATTTACCTCCACACAGCGTTAAACGCGCCGAGGGATGATGGAGGGATGATGGACGGCAGGCGAAGGATTTAGATTTTTATTTTCATGTTTTCACTCAGATTATGTTTTTTTTTTTTTTACCTGTTAATGACGACAAGCTGCTTCGCTTCGAGTCTTCGCTGTAAAATCCCCCGAGTCGCATCATTATCATCATCATCATCATCATCATCAGCTGCTGCATCTCAGAGAAACATCGTTGATGTGATGTAGAGCTGAGGTCAGTGATGTCACAGTGATGACAACACGTAGCAACAGTAACCAACGTGTTCTGATTTCAAGAACTACTTTGAATGTATTAAAAGAATTGATAATAAAAAATGTATACACGCTGTTAATTCTCATTCATTTCATAATTGAAGAAATATTTGGAGAAATGTAATATGTCCTGCCCTTTTCTTCCTTCTTTTTTATTTAATTTCATTTATTTTATTATGTTTATGTTACTTAATGTTAATGACTTACGCACTTCATCCACTTTATGTCTCATACTGTATTTGTTTATTTATTTTCTTGATGCCAGACTTTTAGTATTGTCCATGGTCAATGTTCTGACTGTGATTGGAACGTTTAAATAAAGTTTTGAAAAAAAAGAAAAAGAAAAAAGTAACCAACGTGTTCAGAGACCAGGTTTATCTGTAGTGGTTTATCTCTGTTCAGGTCTTTGCTCTGACACCTCTCTGACCTCCTTGTCTCCTTGTCTCCTTATCTCCTCGTGTCCTTGTCCTTGATGACTCCTCTCTGACCTCCTTGTCTCCTTGTCTCCTCGTGTCCTCCTCCCTAGGAGATGTGGTGGACATCTACCAGAGGGAGTTCCTGGCGCTGAGGGAGCGGCTCCACTCGGCCGAGCAGGAAAACCTGCGTCGCTCCAAGGAGCTGAACCTGGTCCTGGAGGAAATCAAACGGGCGATCGCCGAGAAGCAGGCGCTCAGAGACATCAACCGCACCTGGAGCAGCCTCTCAGGTCCGTCCTCCTCCTCCTCCTCCTTCTCCTCCTCCTCCTCCTTCTCCTCCTCCTCCATCCACCTGTCCTCCTTCTGTCCTGGGTTGGTCCAGGTCACCAGTCTCAGTCTAATCTGGTCTAACCCGGTCTAACTCAAGGGGGGAGTTGTGGGTTCTCCAAGTGAAGACCACTTCCGCGTTCAAAAAGCTGCAGTACCCTGGCGACCTCTAACGGCGTGTTCACACCGGGCGCGAGGCGAATTTTTCGCGCGACCAGATTACATACAAAGTCAATGTACAGACGCGAATGGACGCGAATTTGTGCCGGCGGCGTGAATGAAGCGAGTTCAAAATATTGAACTCAAGCGAAATATTCGCACGAATGCCATGAGGCAAGGCAAGGCAATTTTATTTGTATAGCCCGTTTTTACCACCAGTTTGTCTCAAAGGGCTTCACATGGCATCGTAACAACATCCTCTGTCCTTAGACCCTCACATCGATTGAGGAAAAACTCCATGGAAAACCCTTTTAACAGGGGAAAATCGGAGAAACCTCAGGGTGAGCAACAGAGGAGGGATCCCTCACCCAGGACGGACAGATGTGCAGTAGATGTTGTTACAGACAAGAAAACAGTTTATAGTTTATGTCACAGAATGTGTGAAATATGGAAATGGGAGCAACTCCAACTGAGCCCCATGTTAAAATAGCCGACTTTACATCTTAAAAAAACATATTCACAGCCTGGTACATTTTATTTTTTTGGTCTCAACCGATAGTTTCTACCCCCGCACACACTCTGAGGGGGGTGAATTTTTTTTTTTAACTCTACCGTTTCAAGCCAGACTATAATATCAGTAACATGTCTAGTCTGGCAACGACCGGTAGACCTCGGCTCAATCCAGGGGGCGGGATGAAGGCTGTCTTTCAAACTGCCTCTGCACCAATAGGGTAGCGCTACGACCAATCAGAGCAAAGAGCAGGATGACGTTAGCCTGACGAGCCAATTAAAATGTATGTCGTCATGGCGTTAAGCCGCCCAACGACTCTCTAAACAGATAGAGCGCTGTGATTGGTCAACACAAACGGTGTTCGAGACTCAAATTCTCGCCAATTAGGGCGCTGAAACGTCCGTGGACAGCTGCTTCGAGGCCAGTGGGCGGGTTCTCGGCCAGCCAATCCAACATGGCGCTGTTCAGGCCGCCATATTGGAGTCACAAAAACGACTCCCCAAAACCAATGGGTGACGTCACGGACGCTATGGCCATTCTTTTTACAGTCTATGGTCTACCTGGTCTAATCCGGTCTAAACTGGTCTAATCCGGTCTAACCTGATCTAACCTGGTCTAATCCGGTCTAACCTGGTCTAACCTGGTCTAACCCGGTCTAACTCTGTGTTTCCAGAGGAGACGAGGCTGAAGCTGTGGAACGTGAGCAGCAGTAAGAACGTGCTGCAGCTTCCCTCCATCTTCCACCACCTCTGGTCTAACCCAGTCTAACCTGGTCTAACCCGGTCTAACTCGGTCTAACCCGGTCTAACCCGGTCTAACTCGGTCTAACCTGGTCTAACTCAGTCTAACCCGGTCTAACCTGGTCTAACCTGGTCTAACCTGGTCTAACCCGGTCTAACTCGGTCTAACCTGGTCTAACTCAGTCTAACCCGGTCTAACCTGGTCTAACCTGGTCTAACCTGGTCTAACCCGGTCTAAACTGGTCTAACTCAGTCTAATCCGGTCTAACCTGGTCTAACCTGGTCTAACCTGGTCTAACCCGGTCTAACCCGGTCTAACTCTGTGTTTCCAGAGGAGACGAGGCTGAAGCTGTGGAACGTGAGCAGCAGTAAGAACGTGCTGCAGCTTCACCACCTCTGGTCTAACCTGGTCTAACCCAGTCTAACCTGGTCTAACTCAGTCTAACCCGGTCTAACCTGGTCTAACCTGGTCTAACCTGGTCTAAGCCGGTCTAAACTGGTCTAACTCAGTCTAACTCTGTGTTTCCAGAGGAGACGAGGCTGAAGCTGTGGAACGTGAGCAGCAGTAAGAACGTGCTGCAGCTTCACCACCTCTGGTCTAACCTGGTCTAACCCAGTCTAACCTGGTCTAACCCGGTCTAACTCGGTCTAACCTGGTCTAACTCAGTCTAATCCGGTCTAACCTGGTCTAACTCTGTGTTTCCAGAGGAGACGAGGCTGAAGCTGTGGAACGTGAGCAGCAGTAAGAACGTGCTGCAGCTTCCCTCCATCTTCCACCACCTGCCTCACCTGCTGAACCGCGAGGACAGTCTGCAGCCGGCCGTGCACCTGGGACAGGGACGGACCGGAGGTGAGACGCTACAGGCTGCATCAGCTGCATCAGCCTGCATCACATCAACCTGCACACACACACACACACACACACACACACACACACACAGACTGACTGACTGACGCCTCAGGGCTCCTGTCTGAACCAGCAGCCCAGGCACGGTGCACCTTCCCTGGGGTAACAGCTCACCGAGGCCCCCTGATACACCCAACGTCCCTGGAGAGAAACACAAACAGCTCTCACTGTGTGTGTGTGTGTGTGTGTGTGTGTGTGTGTGTGTGTGTGTGTGTGTGTGTGTGTGTGTGTGTGTGTGTCAGGTTGATTTACATTCAAAACATTTTTTTCTGTCATGAATCATTTTCTGACCAATATGAGAAAAAAACAACTTTAAAAACAAACAAAACCATGTTTTATAAATGCTTCTCTCTGGTTCACAGACAGATACAAAACTTTACTCACAAACTGATGAAAATACATTACAAAACAAAGAAATACAACTATTAGTCCTTGGGCCAGACCAGATACCGGTATCACTTGAGTGGGCAAAACCTTACCTATACTAAATTGTTTTTAGGGTCAATATAAGTAAATTAAAATATGATAGCCTTTTCATAGGAGCAGCTTTTTATATATATTTTTGCATTTTGTTGTTTTCCCATATAGGCAGATTGTCATTAATTCCAAAACAACACAGACGGCCAATAACACATTAAAAGTCATTTAACACTCTTTTTGGACATCACACATCATAGTTTTTTCATGGTCCTTTGAGCCGGAGCAAACACCCATGCTGGAAAATGGACTCATGACCTGTTCAGCAACATGATGGGAGAGAGCAAGGAGAAAGGCCACAGTGGGAGAGAATGCCTCCAAGATATCTACAGACTTAACTTTATGGCAGCAGGCCTCCCCAACAACCACAGGCCAGAGCAGCACCAGTATCACAGCCTCCTGAATCTGTCCTACTGAGGCTGGAAGTGGCACAACTAAGGCTGTCTTTACACTGCACGGTTCAAGTGGCCCAATTCCGATTTTTTTCCTCTCAAGTGGCTCAGATCGGATCTGTAACATGAACGTGTAAATGATGTTTCATTTTCATGGTGTCAGAGCGTCTGTTTTTGTCAAGTCTATGCAGATCGATACGAGGGCAAGCGAGGGAGTGGTAAAACAGAGAGCGCGCGAGAGAGACAAACACCAGATTTCGTTTGAGAAAGGCCCAAAGTTGTTAAAGTGAGACTCTCTAACAAGGACAAAACCTTTGATGCCTATGCCATCTTAGATGATGGATCGGAGTGCACAATGTTGTTACCTGGTACAACAGAATATCTGGGCTTGGAGGGAGAGCCCGAGCAACTTGAGCTTCGTACAGTGAGGCAACAGACCAAGAAACTTGAAGGAAGAATCTTAGATTATCCGCTGCCTCAAGCCCTGAGAAAAAAATACTTAATTGACAGGGCTTTCACATTCAAGACCAGGGCCGTAGCCAGGGTTTTGAAATTGGTGAGGTCCGGAGGGGGTGGTGGGGGGTTGCTATGCTATGTGAACATGTGGAAAATGTTCACATTATTGACAAAAAAATATGCTTCACTTTGGACCCCTCTAGCTAGTAGTTAGCAAGTACCTGTACATCATTACATCAAAATGACCCACAATTATATAAAATAGACTGGGGGGGTTGCAGGATAGTTGAGAGAGGCAGGAAATGGGAGGGAGAGAGGGGGGGAATGACACGCAGGATAGGGCCGCTCAGCACTGGATTTGAACCGGAGTCGGCTGCAGTGAGGACTGTTAGCCTGAACACATGGGGCAGGTGCTTTACCAACTGAGCTAAACACCGCCCCAACTTTTTATTATTATTATTATAGACCCATTTGATATGAAAGGAGGCTGATTGAGCTTTATACCTCTGACAAACAGGAAATGTCCTGTGGTTTTCAGCCTTTTATTAACCTACCGTTTACAGCTGAGAACATCAGGTAGTCTGTTGTTCCCTCTCCATTAAATAAAGTGCAGTGAAAAAGTATTTGCCCCTTCCGGATTTCTTACTTTCTTGCAGATTTGTCACACTTAAATTTTCATTTTATTATTATTAATTGCATTCGTGCCTGTGTGCCTTGCCTTGCCTTACATTTACAGTAGCCTATATCAAGTCTTCATTGGTAAATGAAATCATCATTTAAAAACTGCATTAGTTGGGTCATCTTTGTCTAATAAAAGTTGTTTGTTGATCTTAAACAACAGTGACAAAGTAGGAAATCAGGGAGGGGGCAAATACTTGACAGCATTGTATTGAGCCTATAAGAGGTTGAAAATCAGAGCACATGACACTATAGTCAGTGGTCCTGAAATGTGTGCTTCTCTTCTATAATACACATTCTACATCTCGGAGGCGACGTCTTTCCACATACAGGCTTCCTTCGCCTTTCAAACGGAGCAGAACCGGTCTGACACAACACCGGCACCCCCATGCAACACACACACACACACACACACGTTTTAACCAGTGTGCCTGTCATCTCAATTCAAGTTTTCTGCGTTCTGCCGATACATCAACTTCCCGCGTGTCGTTTCAAAATAAAAGATGACCGATATGGTTATCATGCTATTTAGGCTGTGGCTTCTTCAATTTTTTTCTCACTGAAATTTTTACCATGGTCCGGACCTAGGTGACCTCATAGCTGGCTACGGTCATTTTGTTCACATTTTGTTGATCTGCGTTCATCATTGTTCAGTTACCAAAATAAAGGACTGAACTGATATCTGGATCCAGTATTTAAATGTGCACACCACATGGTTGTTCTGTGAGCCGGCACCACCATCTATCTATCTATCTATCTATCTATCTATCTATCTATCTATCTATCTATCTATCTATCTATCTATCTATCTATCTATCTATCTATCTATCTATCTATCTATCTATCTATCTATCTATCTATCTCTAACAGCAACAGTCTGTTACTTTAAGAGGTGATAAATACTATAAAGCTGCCAGTCAGCAAGGTCTATCATATCAAAACTTAATCTAGGAGTGTATAGGAATAAGAAAATCACAACTAGAATTTGCCCTCCCAGGTGATACCGATATGTGAAATTTTGGGTCTTGGCCCAAGGACTATATACTATATTTAATATTCAGATACAAACTCATACCATTACAATTGTATTCTATTCTATTGAAATGTATGTAACGTGAATTTGATTTAAGTATGTGTGCTGTCATCACAATAGATATTACTATTCTAAAGATTATTACATGTGACTATTATTAAGTAGCTATGTTGTGCTTCGTAATTATGAATGGTGCCTGAAATTAATTCATCACCGACTGATTTTTTGATCGTTGTTGTTGTTGGGGTTACTATTTAACCACTGAAATAGTCAAATCGATAACGTTAAAACTAGTTATGACAACATTTAGAGGCATAAACTCCTGTGTGTTAGTTAAACAGCGCCCCCTGCTGCTGTGGAGGTTAAATGAATAACTTATGAGAAAAGTATTTTAAGTTATTAAAGTATTATAAGTTATTTTTTCATAACTTAAGTAAGTCATGATGCATTAGCTTCTGAAGAGCGGTGACTCTGAAATATGTTGTGTTTTTGTTTGATAAGTGCATTTTGTATTTGCAAAACCAAAATATGTTAGTTTATATTTTATTTTTTTGTTAATAGAGTTTTGTATCTGTGAACCGCACAGTGTTTCATGGTGCATTTATAAAACATGGTTTGTTTATTAAGTTTTGGCATAAAATTGGCTCCCGAGAGAAGACGGAGTAAACACAGATTAAAAAACAAACAACTAGGGACACCGTGTGTGTGTGTGTGTGTGTGTGCGTGTGCAGTCGAATGTATTTATGATGCACTTTGAATAAAACAGGTTAGTTGTTGAACAGAAAGAACTTTATAGTGCAGCAAAGGACAAAGATAACAACTAAGAAGAGTGCATACAGCAAGAAATGTGTATATATTTATATGTGTGTGTGTGCGTGTGTGTGTAGGTGTGTGTGTGTGTGTGTGTTCTTGTGACAAATCTGATTTATATGTAAAACCTTTAAAATAAAACAGGCTCAGCACAAAGTGTTTTTTGTTTTTTTTTTCATCAAGGAGAGAAAAACAAGTTAAAGCGAGACAGAGCGGCTTGTAAATGTACAGATATAAGACCCCAGGGTGTGCGTTTGTTTGTGTGTGTTTGTGTGTGTATATGTGTGTCTCTGTGTGTGTCTTCATGTGTCTTTGTGCGTTTATATTCCTTTTTATCAGCCCACTTTGACGTCTGACTTGTTTTTATATTCCTGGCCCGGTTCAGCCTCATTCATCCTGGTCCAGTTTGGTTTGGTTTATAGAAGCAGATTCGTTGTAAACCGTGAAATAAAAGCCGTGGTATTAAAACTGCATTAACAGCCCCCACCCACCCACCCACTTACCCCCACCAACACCAACACCCCCGCCCCACTCCACCCCCACTGCCCCAGGACAGTGCAGGGATTACACTGTGCCCTCTGAGCTCTACTGGAGGGCTTTTAAGTTGAAACATCCAGGCAGGAAGTTCAAGTGGTAGCAGCTTAAACATCCAGAGATAAAAGCAGGAAAAAGTGGAAAGTGTATTTCCTGGAAATCCACACATTCTTGGAAACCCATCGGCTCTGTCTATTCCCTGGAAATGTGCCACTAACCCTAATCCAAGGAGTACTTACTTCCAATCATAGTCGACTCTACTACACAACCCCATTGTCTCTGTCTATTTCCTGGGGAATGTCATGAAGTCAACTACACCAGTGGTTCTCAAAGTGGGGTTCAAGGGGGTCCCCAACTTTTTCTTGAAATTTTTACCACTTTTTTCAAAAAAAAATTTAAAACCTGATTTTATTTATTTATTTTAAATCTTACCACTTTAGAATTTTTTTTCTTTCTTTTTTTAAAAGAATTTTTACAACTTTTTTCTGGAATTTTTAAAAAAGTATTTTGAGAAATACTACCACTTTTTTCTAGAAAATGTTTAACTTTATTATTATTATTATTATTATTATTATTATTATTATTATTATTATTATTATTATTATTATTATTATTATTGTTATTATTATGTATTTATTTTATTATTTTTTAAAATTTCTTACCACTCTTTTCTAGAATTTTTCTTTTACTTTTTTATTTTTTTTATTTTTACAACTTCTTTCTAGAATTTTTTTTAAACATTTTTGAGAAATTTTACCACTTTTTGTCTAGAAAATATTTAACTTTATTTTATTATTATTTTTTGATATATATTTTTTTAGAAGTCTTACCACTTTTTTTCTAGATTTTTTTTTTTTTTTAAGTTTATTTTTTTTGAGAATTTTTACCACTTTTTTTCTAGAAATGTTTAAACGGTTTTGGAGAAATTGTAACCCTTTTTTTCCAAAAAATTCTCTACAATATTTCAACAAATTCATGCCATTGGCCCAAATTTGAATGTATACATCGACTCAAAACAGTAATGTTCTTCAGTCTCAGAACAAATATTTGTGTATTTCTGGTGTTTGCATCAAAACTTTGTCCAATGGGGGTCTGCGGTCTAATTTATGTCGGTTTAGGGGTCCTTGATGTAAAAAAAAGTTTGTGGACCACTGAACTACACAGCCCATTGTCTCTGTCTATTTCCTGGGTAATGTGTCACTTTCCCAGCTAAGGAGTGTTTGATATCACAGAATCTACTCTATTATATTATGGATAAACCATGTGACCATCTACAATCGTTTTTATATGAAATGTGTAATGTAAAGAGAGGAACATACGTACACCCCTGGACTGTGGGCCGTGGAAAAATTGTCCACCAGTGAACGTGATAAAAAGGTTGGGAACCCCTTGCTCTAAACTACTCATCGGGTCAGTCTAACTCCTGAGAATGTGTAATTTTCCCAGCCAAGAAGCGTTTGATATTCTGAGACCAACCAAACGACTCATCAGCTCTCTTAATATGTTAAATTTGTCTTTATCTAAATCCTTTCAAGGCAACTTTTCACCCAGACCTTTTCATCCAGGTATACATCAGTGTATAGACCGAATCTCCTTGTTGTTTACATTCTACTTCCTGGTAGAAAACCAGCACGTAATTTGAATGAGATCAATAGTAACGAACGAGAGTTTAGCTATATATCATATTTTTCACGCCCTATCACCGTTTAGACAAATCTGAAATGATTGAAGAAACATTACTATTTCTGTGTGTGTGTTTTGTGTTGCTATGTGTTGTATTTATTCAGTTTGGGGGAATCACAGTGTCTAGAAAGCATCAGTGGCTCAGCTGACAGGGACAGCTAACGGTAGCTAAGCTAACAGTAGCTAAGCTAACGGCGGTAGCTAAGCTAACACCAGGACGTCAGCTGTTAAAACCCTCCCGTTGTCGGACACGACATGAAACTACTCCAGTTAGCTCAGTCATGTTGGAACTCAGATATCCGCTGGAGAAAATATTTTTCATGGAGCGTTTATTGAGTCACTGAGTTATTAAAGTTAAACAGGTAGCTAACCGTTAGCCCGGCTAATCTATGATAACCATGACTAATTACAAAAATGTGCACACATAAATAGTCATGTTTGTCCAATCATTGGTTTTATAAACTTTACAAACACCAGATTAATCTAAACGGTGATATAGTGACATGAAAAAGTAGATATATATAGCGAAACTCTCGTCTGTCACTATTGTTCGAATGCTGGTTTTCTACCAGGAAGTAGTTGTAAACAACAAGGCGATTCGTCCTATAACTGGGCCGGTTTGACCTTTGACCTCCTCACTGCTTCCTCTCGCCACGCTGTCGATCTCTCTGGATCTTTCTGCCTCCTGTCGAGTGTCAACAGAGCTCATCTGTTGTTTTCTCGTCGCTCTTCCTCTGTTGTCTCTGCGGCTTCTCGTCCGTCTGGCTCTTTGGTGTTAAAGGAGCACGACGCCAAAAATATAACATCTCATTTGTGTGTGTGTGTGTGTGTGTGTGTGTGTGTGTGTGTGTGTGTGTGTGTGTGTGTTTGCAGTCTCCATAGTGATGGGGGTCCCCAGTGTGAAGCGGGAGGTCCACTCCTACCTGACCGACACGCTAAGCTCCCTCATGTCGGAGCTCAGCGCCGCCGAGAAGGACGACTGCGTCATCGTCGTCCTCATCGCCGAGGTCGGTATTATCTCCGCGTGTGTGTGTGTGTGTGTGTGTGGATAACTGGCCGTCAGTGTGACTGTGCGTTGATGCGTGTGCTCCCTTGCATGCTATTCTAAAGGTCACTGCTTTAGCTAATGAACCCCAGCACGCACACACACACACACACACACAAAATGATAATGTCATTGACTCTGAGTTTAGCTCGCATGCTAACGCTGCAGGGAGGTGAAACAGTGATGACGCGCGTTGAAACATTTAAGATGTGAAATTATTAAGTATAGGGTGTATGCTCGTTTACATCTCATCAGTCTCTCTCTGTGTGTGTGTTTGTGTGTGTGTGTGTGTGTGTGTGTGATGAAGGTCACACTGTGTCACAGCTTCTCTCCTCCGCAGCGTCTCGTCTCGTATTCAAACTCTGAACCTTTATTTCACACCGAGGATGTAAACACAAACACTGTCAGCGTCTCACTGCAGCGAACAGTGTGTTATATAAATTATCTCTGTCTCTGCCCCTTTGTCTTCTGTGTGTGTGTGTGTCTGCGTGTGTGTGTGCGTGCAGTCTGTATATAAATTATCTCTGTCTCAGCTTCTTTAAATAAACACTGGAGCTAAACTTTCTTGGTGTGAGACGATTTGTTGTTTTAAAGTTTTATCTTTCTACAGTCCGGAGACATTTTTACGATATCTCGAGGAAAAAGAACTTCTCCGGTCTCATCGCCGACTCTCACTCTGGACTTGAGGAAGCAACACAAAGCTCAGACCAGATTAGACCAAGTCAGATCAGGTCGACACTGTAGATATTTGCAAAAAAAAGTTCAATTTAAGACTTGCACTCTAAGTGTGAACTGGTGTATATTTTGGTGGCTAAAGGTCAACGTGACCTCACAAAACAATTTTCACCCAAATTTCTACTGTTTTACAGGAACACAACATGAAACCAGTCCCATATCAATATAAACCATGATTAAAACATAGCATAACAACTTCCAGTATAATTAAATGACAGTATAAAGGAAGTATGAAGCTTTAGACCAGTGGTTCCCAACCTTTTATGGCTCATGACCCCATTGTGACATCACAAATTTCTGGCGACCCTGCCAATCAAAATGTGCAAGCTGAGATATTTTTATATGCTGCATTTTATTTGAACTCAATTTATATTCGAGAAAGTGAAAGTGTCGAATATAGTTGTTTAAGATTGTGTGTGGTGGTTTTAATCATAATTTTAAAAAGAATAATAAATAGTTTTAAAAAAATTTATCAATTTTTTTAGACATTTCAGATGACCTCATTTGAATTCCAGGCATCAACACACGGGGTCCCGACCCAAAGGTTGAAAAACACTGCTTTAGAGGAAGCTTATTGATAAAAACCACAAAAAAGAGGAAACAAGCATCTCATTGTTCATTTGTTTATTTGTGAGGAACTCCATTAGAGCACTTACTGGGGTCCACATTTAAAACATACATTTACAATTACGACATGAATAAGATAAGACAAGTCAACAAAAACTTACATTAAATCTTTACAATAGGTATGAATCGTCATCCTAAATAAGACACTCCAATGCACGGTGGTAATAAAATAAAGAGGCAAAACACATCAAAGTGACAACAACAAGAAAACCTGCAGAGGTTCATTGGTTCCTACAGACGGCGTGCACCTTTAAACCTTTGTGCCTTTCAGAGTTGTTTGTTTTAAACAGACTGCTCTGGTTCCTCTGAGCTCCATTGTCGTCCACAAACACATCAATGAGTCACCGCTGCTGCTCTGGGACGAGACCTGTTCCTTCATCACCACAACACACACACACACTGTAGTTTATTCTAAAATAGCCTCCAACAAACGCTCTGTTTCCTCCTGTTTGTTTGACAAAGGCCCGTTTTGGGAAATGACTGAACTCTGTTGGACAAACAGACGTGTAGGAACTTATTAGTATTCAGGGAGAAGCTGGAGTCGGTGGTTATTATAAAGAGAGAGAAGCGGAGGTGATGTGGGCCTGAGCCGACCTCGGCTCCACTTCCTCTATTACAGCGTCCCACACAATCACTTATACAATCAGTCAGCGGACACACCGAGCATGAAATCACACGTCCGTCCCACTTTGGCCCTTTTTTTAACGACGCAACCAGAAATGTCTCAGTTTGTAAAATTCGGTGTAAACAGACGGTTCTCCACACCGACTCACTAAACCTGTGCAACGTCACTGATTTCTAAAGGTCAACACCACAGACGTTATCATCGCAGTATGCAGTATACGAGTTTCCCAGAATGCATTTCACGGCAACCGGTAGCAGCAGCTGTAAAACAGGTGAAAAGCTGTTTTATTTCTCGCTCTAGCGCTGTAATTATGTAACTTTATTAAGTTGTAATATTTCTTCATGTGAGAAAGTAACCGTTAAGACTCCAAATCTACGGCCAGTTTATCCAAACGACGGCTGTTTAGGAGTTTGCTCCGATGTTTTTCGGAGAAGTGAAGCTCCGCAGTGACCGGGACATCACAGAGGCAGCAGCCGGTCTGCAGAGCTGCTCGGCCGGCCAACCTCCGTCCTCATCCCGGGGGAGAAAACCATCGCTAATTAACTTACCCGCAGGTTTTCAGAGGTTTACCACCGGCTGGTTAAGTTATTTTCAGGAGATAAATGTTGGTCTCATTGATGAAATCTCAACTGTGGCTGTAGCATTAGTTTGTTTGAATGTAAAGTGAAGCTTCTTGTGTGTAAGCAGCGCTGCCTCGGGGCTCTGGAGCCTAACGTTACGTACAGAAATCACCACATTTACCAAAAATAAATAAATATTTTACAATGAACCGATCAGTCTGCATTAAGTTTTATTTTATTAAACTATAGTTACGGCTACACGGCTACACTACCGTCTTTGGCTACGCTCTGGTTACGGTTAGGACCAGGTTAGGACGTCAGGGGAGCATCCCATTATGGGATACAGTACGCGATGTAGACTGGTCAGATACTGGAGATATTTTCCGAATCAGTACGACATCCGGGAACTTTTCGCATACTGCAGATTTTGCTTTTGTTCGCATACTGCATACTACATACTACATACTACATTTTGGCCAAATCAGTACGTACTAGCAGTATAGTATGCGGTTTCGAATACAGCCAGGGAGTCTCTAGACCAGACAGGAAGTCTTTAGACCTGGGGCGGTGTTTAGCTCAGTTGGTAGAGCACCCGCCCCATGTGTTGAGGCTATAGTCCTCACTGCAGGCGACCCCGGTTCGAATCCCACGCCGAGCGGCCCTATCCTGCGTGTCATCCTCCCCCTCTCTGCCTCCCATTTCATGTCACTCTCTGAACTATCCTGTTCATTAAAGGCAAAAAAGCAACAAAAAAAAAAAACCTATATATATCTAAAGACTTTTTTGTCTTTCTCTCTCTCTCTCTCTCTCTCTCTCTCTCTCTCTCTCTCTCTCTCTCTCTCTCTCTCTCTCTCTCTCTCTCTCTCTCTCTCTCTCAATTCAATTCAATTCAATTCAATTCAAATTTGCTTTATTGGCATGACAGTTAAAAGAACTATGTTGCCAAAGCATTAGTAATCAATGACACAGTACAACTCATGAATATATACAACAATATACAAATAAATAAAAATATACATAAAATGATTTACCCTATGCGTGTGTGAGAGCATGCATGTGTGTGCTGATCAAGTTCTCTCTCTCTCTTATACATAGTCTACATCACATGAAACAAAAAATAAATATGTGTGGTAAGATTGGGCATCATTAGACTGTTGCAAGTTGTTATATACTATATAAAACATACACATATTGTTCTTAAGTGATGAGAGTAACAAATGATAATAATAATAAAAAAAAATGATAACAATATTAAGTGACATCAATAATGGTTCTGATAGTAACAAATGATAATAAAAAGCAACAACAATATTAAATGACATCAATAGTGGTTCTGATCAGCATTCGTGTACTTTTCTAGTATCGTGGCAGAATGTTACATATTGTGCAGCTAATTTAGCAAATTGTGGATCTTCTCCCAGAAATACTTTTAACAGATCGTCACCTGTTTTCCCTTGGTATGATGGATCTGCTGCAGTTATCTTTTGTATGAACACCTCTCTCTCACTTTGGTACAGAGGGCAGGAGAGGAGAAAATGGGCCTCAGTTTCTGTTTCTCCTGAAGAACAGTGTTTACATGTTCTTAGTTCTCTGGGCTTCCACTCTTTCTTATGCCGACCTTTTTCCACCTCTAGTTGATGGTCAGCTCTCTCTCTCTCTCTCTCTCTCTCTCTCTCTCTCTCTCTCTCTCTCTTTCAGAAGTTTTATTTTATTAAACTATAGTTACGGTCCACGGCTACACTACCGTCTTTGGTTACGCTCTGGTTACGGTTAGGGGGGACGTCAGGGGAGCATTGCATTGTGGGATACAGTAGGCGATGTAGACTGGTCAGATGCATACTCTCACTCTCTCTCTCTCTCTCTCTCTCTCTCTCTCTCTCTCTCTCTTTCAGTTTCTCTGCTGCGGCTCCCTGAGTTTGTTTTCATTTGTGTCTCCATTTGTCTTCCTGAAATCTCTTTTTCTTTCTCCTCCGGCCTGATATAATATTTAAAATTCCCTCAGGGTTTTTGTTTTTATCTCTCAGACACACTTTTCAATTTCCTCTGCAGTTTTATTTCCTGGCTGATGGATTCAGACCGAAGCTCAGCTCCTCCGTTAGTCAGACTGGAGACAGGTTTCAGGTCCAGGTTTGAAGTCCACAGATCAAGACTAAACTCCTCCTCAGCGGGTTCTGAACAATGAGAAGTGAAAGCACTTAAAGCTTTTAAAGTGAGGAGACGTGTAGCATGAATATTACATGACCGAAGCGTGTCATACTGACGAACACGTGACAGAACACGGCACATGAACACGAATCCTCCGAGGCCTCGGCCCGATCCGCAGCACACATGACACAGGTCCAGTGTCGGGTCTGTTTGTTTGTTTGTTTGTTTCTCTGTTTGTCTGTGAGGAGGAACATCTGCTGCATCGTGGAGAACACGACAGAAAAAGATCTTCAAAAAAAACACCAGATATAAAACAGGAGGAGTCGGAGTGAAGGAGCTTCTGACTGAATCTCAGATTTTTTATATCAGTCGTGTTAAAGGGGTATTGCCGTTTTTTACAATCTGGACCTTATTTCTAGCATAAAATACGATCATTTACTCACCCAGATAACTTTGGTGTCATTACAAGTCGTTCCGACCAAATTAGATCCAGCTGAGAGCCGCATATATCTGTATAATGGAGTCTACAGGGCAGCAGAATGCAGCCTCTAAATAACACATTATCCGCCGCGAAACTCGTTCATTTCACCAATATTTAGTTCTGATAGGCTAGTGCTATTCCCCTCTGAGTCCGGGGTTAGCTGTTATCAACATCCGTGGTCTGTAGGTTGACCTACTAACCTCTGATCTGGATGATTTCATCTCCGACCGCCGCGTGGCTTGTTGCTAGCGCTAACGCCACGGTTCATTTCTGCGTGTTTCTGACTTGTCAGAACAAAATGAGCAGCTGGATGAAGTTCAGCTTCCACAGGCTTCCTCTCCTCAACCTGGACTCACTAAAGCTCCGGCTAGTTGAGCCAAAAATGCCGAAGCGGAATGATTATTATCAGAATGAGTCGGGCAGCAGTCGGAGATGACATCATCCAGGTCAGAGGTCAGTAGGTCAACCTACAGACCCCGGATGTTGATAACAGCTAACTCCGGACTCAGAGGGGAATAGCACTAGCCTATCATAACTAAATATTGGTGAAATGAACGAGTTTCGTGGCGGATAATGTGTTATTTAGAGGCTGCATTCTGCTGCCCCGTGTTCTCGCATTATACGGATATACGCGGACTTGTAATGACACCAAAGTTATCTGGGTGAGTAAATGATCATATTTCATGCTATAAGGTCCAGATTGTAAAAAACGGTAATTATCCTTTAAAGAGCAGCTGCTGAACACAGAGCCGCTGGTGGAGACCAAACATGGAGCTAAAAGAGAGAGAAAACCATCAAACTGCTTCATCCTGCAGCAAGACGTTTTTTCCCTTAAAGGAATAGTTCACCAAAAAATGAAATAAAGTCATTAGTGACTCCCCCTCATGCTGATGAATACTCCAGAGTAGTTTTTTTTTGCATCTGCATCTGGAGACCCAGGAGGCCGGTTCCTAGTCCAACAAAAACTTTATATGCGATTAATAGTGCCCGACACAAAAACATCCATAAAATTACACAAAAACCTTGAAATATTCCTCCACACTCGTCCACTGCAATCCAAGTGTCCTGAAGGGAAATAGTCCAGAGTTTACTGGAAACAACGTCATTTAGGACATTTTTACAGCCTAAACAGTCCTGGATTGATTTTGCCTGGGGCGCGCTCTCGCATTCAGGTTCAAGTCGCTGCAAACTAAAAACAACAGCTTTCCAGAGAGTGGAGGCTTTTATTGTGAAGGACCCACAGTACAGGAAGTGTGGAGAATGGAGCTTCATTAGCTGTGGTGTTAAACCTCTTTAACCTAATTTAACCTACAGTATTTTAATCACGCTGCTGCTGCTGTGACTCATTTAAAATGTTGTTACTGGGCTCCTAATGACCAAGGGCTGCACTTGGAATAAAAAAAAAAGAAAAGAAAAGAAAATTAATAATCAGTTCAGTAAGTGAATTAAAAGTCACAAGGTTCAAATGGACCTGTTAAAAACACACACACACACAGTATTAAAGTGTTTTATTGTTATTGGACTCCACGAGAAGGTTTCAACTGTGTTAGAGTATAAAACAGTCAAAAACAAAAAGAGAAGAGCTTCGTGTTTGTGACAGAGAATAAACACCGAGCTGCGTCTGCTCCTCGTTAGCTCTGAGCACTAAGCTCCACCCAGCTGGCACCTCCAGGTCGCCAAAACAAACCACACACACACATAGAGACACACATACACACACACACATACACACACATACACATACACATACATATACACACACTCTCCATAGAGACACGACCGAAACATGTGTGACCCCGCGGCGACCTTACGGAGCCAGATGACTGGGTTCCACTGGGAAACCCTATCTGCGCTCTGATTGGCCGAGAGGGAGGCTGAACTCTGATGTCATCGTAGATTGCTCAAGTTGTTGTTGATGTTTGAGTGGGGAAAAGTATGTGTGTCTCTGTGTGTGTGTGTGTTTCCCCTTAATGTTCATGCTTTCATTCTTGTGTGTGTTTTGTACGGTGGCCCTGAGGTGCAAATCACAACAGCAAATCAGAAAACACAACGACAAATTACTAAACATGTTTTCTCTTTTTGTGTTGTGTTTTCTCTTTTTGTGTTGTGTTTTCTCTTTTGCCGTTGTGTTTTCTCTTTTTGTGTTGTGTTTTCTCTTTTTGTGTTGTGTTTTCTCTTTTGCCGTTGTGTTTTCTCTTTTTGTGTTGTGTTTTCTCTTTTTGTGTTGTGTTTTCTCTTTTGCCGTTGTGTTTTCTCTTTTTGTGTTGTGTTTTCTCTTTTTGTGTTGTGTTTTCTCTTTTTGTGTTGTGTTTTCTCTTTTGCCGTTGTGTTTTCTCTTTTTGTGTTGTGTTTTCTCTTTTTGTGTTGTGTTTTCTCTTTTGCCGTTGTGTTTTCTCTTTTTGTGTTGTGTTTTCTATTTTGTGTTGTGTTTTCTCTTTTGCCGTTGTGTTTTCTCTTTTTGTGTTGTGTTTTCTGATTTGCTGTTGTGATTTGCACCTCAGGGCCACCGTAGTTTTGTCCTCAGGGGGCCACCGTAGTTTTGTCCTCAGGGGGCCACCGTAGTGTGAAACCAAATATCAAACTACTAAAACAATTCTCTCTCTCTCTGTGTGTGTGTTTGTGTGTCTGTGTGTGTGTGTGTCCAGGCTGACCCGCAGTACGCCACCAGTGTAGCAGACAACCTGAAGCGCCTGTAAGTCCACCTGCATGATGGGATATCGTTTCTATAGCAACAAACACAAGAGAGGGAGCTTCCTCAGCTCCCCTCCCTCTCTGTGTGTGTGTGTGTGTGTGTGTGTGTGTGTGTGTGTGTGTGTGTGTGTGTGTGTGTGTGTGTGTGTGTGTTGTCGGCCACATCGCAGCAGTGTGTGAACAGCTGTGTGTGGTTGTGTGTGTGTGTCATTGTTCATGGCGTGTAGTCAATGTGCAGCATGTTAATGCATGATTAATTAATCACACACACACACACACACAGTAGGAACCTTCCTCTTTACTTCCTCCTTCTTTCCTTACCTCTCCTCCTCTTCTTTCCTTACCTCTCCTTCTCTTTCTTTCCTTACCTCTCCTTCTCTTCTTTCCTTACCTCTCCTTCTCTTCTTTCCTTACCTCTCCTTCTCTACTATCTTTCCTTACCTCTCCTTCTCTACTATCTTTCCTTACCTCTCCTTCTCTTCTTTCCTTACCTCTCCTTCTCTACTATCTTTCCTTACCTCTCCTTCTCTTTCTTTCCTTACCTCTCCTTCTCTACTATCTTTCCTTACCTCTCCTTCTCTTCTTTCCTTACCTCTCCTTCTCTTCTTTCCTTACCTCTCCTTCTCTACTATCTTTCCTTACCTCTCCTTCTCTACTATCTTTCCTTACCTCTCCTTCTCTACTATCTTTCCTTACCTCTCCTTCTCTTCTTTCCTTACCTCTCCTTCTCTACTATCTTTCCTTACCTCTCCTTCTCTACTATCTTTCCTTACCTCTCCTTCTCTTCTTTCCTTACCTCTCCTTCTCTACTATCTTTCCTTACCTCTCCTTCTCTTCTTTCCTTACCTCTCCTTCTCTTCTTTCCTTACCTCTCCTTCTCTACTATCTTTCCTTACCTCTCCTTCTCTACTATCTTTCCTTACCTCTCCTTCTCTTCTTTCCTTACCTCTCCTTCTCTACTATCTTTCCTTACCTCTCCTTCTCTTCTTTCCTTACCTCTCCTTCTCTACTATCTTTCCTTACCTCTCCTTCTCTTCTTTCCTTACCTCTCCTTCTCTACTATCTTTCCTTACCTCTCCTTCTCTTCTTTCCTTACCTCTCATTCTCTACTATCTTTCCTTACCTCTCCTTCTCTTCTTTCCTTACCTCTCCTTCTCTACTATCTTCCCTTACCTCTCCTTCTCTTCTTTCCTTACCTCTCCTCCTCTACTTTCCTTACCTCTCCTCCTCTACTTTCCTTACCTCTCCTTCTCTACTATCTTTCCTTACCTCTCCTTCTCTTCTTTCCTTACCTCTCATTCTCTACTATCTTTCCTTACCTCTCCTTCTCTTCTTTCCTTACCTCTCCTTCTCTACTATCTTCCCTTACCTCTCCTTCTCTTCTTTCCTTACCTCTCCTCCTCTACTTTCCTTACCTCTCCTTCTCTTCTTTCCTTACCTCTCCTTCTCTACTATCTTTCCTTACCTCTCCTCCTCTACTTTCCTTACCTCTCCTCCTCTTCTTTCCTTACCTCTCCTTCTCTTCTTTCCTTACCTCTCCTTCTCTACTATCTTTCCTTACCTCTCCTCCTCTACTTTCCTTACCTCTCCTCCTCTACTTTCCTTACCTCTCCTCCTCTTCTTTCCTTACCTCTCCTTCTCTACTATCTTTCCTTACCTCTCCTCCTCTACTTTCCTTACCTCTCCTCCTCTACTTTCCTTACCTCTCCTTCTCTACTATCTTTCCTTACCTCTCCTCCTCTACTTTCCTTACCTCTCCTCCTCTACTTTCCTTACCTCTCCTTCTCTTCTTTCCTTACCTCTCCTTCTCTACTATCTTTCCTTACCTCTCCTTCTCTACTATCTTTCCTTACCTCTCCTTCTCTTCTTTCCTTACCTCTCCTTCTCTACTATCTTTCCTTACCTCTCCTCCTCTACTTTCCTTACCTCTCCTTCTCTTCTTTCCTTACCTCTCCTCCTCTACTTTCCTTACCTCTCCTTCTCTTCTTTCCTTACCTCTCCTTCTCTACTATCTTTCCTTACCTCTCCTCCTCTACTTTCCTTACCTCTCCTTCTCTTCTTTCCTTACCTCTCCTTCTCTACTATCTTTCCTTACCTCTCCTTCTCTTCTTTCCTTACCCCTCCTTCTCTTCTCTTCTTTCCTTACCTCTCCTTCTCTACTATCTTTCCTTACCTCTCCTTCTCTTCTTTCCTTACCTCTCCTTCTCTACTATCTTTCCTTACCTCTCCTTCTCTTCTTTCTTTCTTTCTTTCTTTCTTTCTTTCTTTCTTTCTTTCTTTCTTTTTTTTGATTTAAAAAATAAATAAAATAAAAAATCTTTCTTTCTTTCTTTCTTTCTTTCTTTCTTTCTTTCTTTCTTTCTCATCTCCTTTCCTCTCCCATCTCTTTCTCCTCTTTCCTTCCATCTTTCCTTTCTTTCTTTACCTGCCTTTGTTTTTCTTCCCTCCTCAACACCACTCCATCTTTCCTTACATCTCCTTCTTACCTCTCGTTCTCTATTTTCCTTCCTTACCTCTTTTTCTTTCTTTCTTTCTTTCTTTCTTTCTTTCTTTCTTTCTTTCTTTCTCCTTTCTTTCCGTCTTTGCTTGTACAACAGACGCTGCCATGGTAACCTCGTTTTAGATCCCCGCGCGTCCCAAAATGGCGGAAATAACGACGAGCTAACGTCAAAAACACGACACAAACACGGTTAGATGTGCGTTTATTTCACGTGGCAGAAGATACAGAAGTAGTTTGAGTAAATATACAAAGTCCAGTATGTTAAATGCGAGGAAGTGGACAGAGAGACACCGCCCGTGTGAAGCGGAGAGGTACTATAAAGCGAGCGCCGCTCTCTCTTCCTTTAGCAAGCAAAGAGATAGGAGATGAAAGGGAAGGAAAGAAAGAAAGAAAGAAAGAAAGAAAGCTATCTCTTTCTCCTATCTCCTTCCATCTTCACTTTCTTTCTTTACCTGCCTTTGTTTTTCATCCCTCCTCAACACCACTCCTCTCCTTCTCTACTTTCTTTCCTTACCTCTCTTTCTTTCTTTCTTTCTTTCTTTCTTTCTTTCTTTCTTTCTTTCTTTCTTTCTTTCTTTCTTTACCTGCCTTTGTTTTTCTTCCCTCCTCTACCTCTTTCTTCCTCATTCTGTCGTTTGAGAGTCACTTTGTTTCAACAGCTGTTTGTTTTCCTTTAGTTTTAAAAGACATTGTGTCACATTGAAATAATAAAAACCAATAAACAACAATAAATAAACTGAACTCTCTTTCGTCTTGTTTTCCTCCAGTTTTCCAGTTGAGATCCAGTCTGGTCTGTTGGAGGTCGTCTCTCCGTCCGTCCACTTCTACCCCGACTTCTCCCGACTCCGAGAGTCCTTCGGAGACCCAAAGGAGAGAGTCAGGTTTGTGTCTGTGTGTCTGTTTGTGTGTTAGTGTGTCTTTGGGTCTGAGCAGAAACCAGCCTCTTGGATTATTTAACACCTCGCCAACTGCATGAGTCAGTTTCTCTGGAACAAGTGTGTGTGTGTGTGTGTGTGTGTGTGTGTGTGTGTGTGTGTGTGTGTGTGTGTGTGTGTGTGTGTGTGTGTGTGTGTGTGTGTGTGTGTGTGTGTGTCTGTGTGGTTTCAGGACAGGAAACTCCTCTTACTCTATAAAAGTCTTGTTTAATAACAGTATGAAGTGAATCATCGGTTTCATTTTTCTCTTTCTGAGGAAACGAACATGAACTTTTGTCACAGATGAAATAATTTAACCTCTTCAACACACACAAATACACACACACACACACACACACACACACACACACACACACACACACACACACACCACCTGTTTAGTCTCTTATATCGCACACAAACGTATTGAAAAAGAAGAAAAAGAAACAAACGTCAATAAAACCCACAGATAAACCAGGATAATGAGCTGGTTTGTGGTTTTTACAGATGTTCCAGATGTGAATATGAATGTTTGGCTGCAGGTGATGTTTTCGTAGAACAGTCGGGTCCTGTTCACACCTGTTCACACCTGCAGTAACATTTGTTTGGCTTGTTGTTGTTGGCCAATCTTGTGCATTTGTGTGTTTTATAGACTTAGAGCCTGTCCACACAGATACAGGTTTCAGTGAGTCTGTAATTAAGTATTTTATCGTTTCGGTGTCCCGTCCAGACAGAAACTGCGTTTTGTTTTGGCGGCGTGAAAACTGCATTGTTTGTTTTTTGGAAACGGTGATGTTGATGATGTCATACCCCCCACCGCTCTAACCTGTAACCTGAGCCACACCGCGAGACGTTACAGTCTATGTAATAACAACAACAGCCGACTAACTGTCTGCGGCTGAATCTCGCCCGTTAAATCATCATCATCGTATTAGCTCTGACACAGCGCCACACGCAGGCCTGGAGTATGTACAGTACTACAGTGTTTGGAGTCGTTTTCATGAGTTAGTTGGTTAGTTTATTTGTCATATACATTAAAAGGTACTATTCTGTGCGTATATGATACACGCCTCAGGGACAAACTGACAGATAGCAGAGACGTTATAATATGAGGAGACAGACCACTCTGCCCGTTTCGAATGGGGAAAGCTGCGACGCCAAAGATGGCGCATGTCCCGCCCCTTTTCACCAGCAGCCAATCACCTGCATTGCCAGAGCTGAACTAGGCCAATCATGTTGTTGCACCAGCGCATGCGCACAAGTAGATTTACGACAGACAAACCTATCTGGTGGCAACAACAACGAAAACGAAATGAACGAAAGAGCTACCTCGGGGCTACGTATACAGAATTCACCACATTCACATCAATAAGCGTTTTACAATGAACCGATCAGTCCACATTTTCTTTAATTTAACTTTTGAATGTATAGTTTTGTTCGTTTCATTTTTTAACCTAAACATACTGGGCCCCCTCCCCTGGGGCGTTAGCCTCCTGTCCATGATAGCAGCAGCAGCAGCAGCAGCAGCAGCAGCAGCAGCAGTCCACTCAAAAAAAAAAACACACACAGTCCGGGTGAAGAACTGGAGCCGTGGACCGATAGACACCGTCACCATAAAGAGAGCCTCTATTGTTTTATTGTACCAAGTACGAGAGGCTTGTTGTGAGCTGAGAAGCGGCTGTTAGCGGCGGATGCTAACCGAAGCTAGCGGCGAATGCTAACGCTACCGCTAGTCGAAGTTAGCATCGAGCTAGCGCAGCACAACGAACGCCCCTCATACTTGTTACCGGTCGAGGCTTTAGTTGTTAGTGATGGTCGGTAATCAGTCCGTGGCTCCAGCGGTTCACTCGGACTGTATTTATTTATTTTTAACTGACTGCTGCTGCTGCTGAGACGACATGCTAGCACTAATACATCCATGCTAGCATTCGATAGCATCCGAGACAGCTAACGTTAGTGGGGATCGGGGGAGCGGGTGGGAGGGGGGAGCAGACACAGTCACCACACACAGAACTAAGAGCCCATAGGTGATGATTAAGACAGATTTCATGTAAGTCTAGCGTTTATTTTTGGGCAAAAATCTCCAGACTCAAGCCGATATGTCTCCAGGTAGAGCAGGGCAGACCGGTCACGGTGTAGGTATGCTCGGGCTGCTGCTAGATCACGGACTCAGCCGTTACAGCCGTACAGTGACGGCGGTGTCGTAAATCCGTGCGCATGCGCAGTTGAGTACTCCCTGTGGAAAAATAGCGATTTAAACGTCATTCTGCGGTAAAGTTTATGTTTTTTTGGTTTTTATTTGTATCTTATTTCACTGGCTAGCACGTCTGTATGTTTTTTCCGCCCTGCTATCACGTTAAAGGGTGGATTTGACCACCCCTCCATTCATTTAGATAGGGGTCTGGTCTTCTTGGGCTTTTCGAAGCGTCGCCAATATGGCCGCCGAGTGGCCTGACTTGCCTAGAAGGACTTTGCAGATAGCTAACAGCAGGATTTAGAGAAAGTCGGACACAGGAGTAGGCTATGTTTACTGAATCCTTTTTACTCTTCTTTCCATCCTTTTTTGTAAAACTGAAATGAATATAAAGTTACAGTACTTTAGTAACTCACAAAAATACAATCCAGAATGAATTTACATTGATTACAGTCTCAATGCACAATCCATAACAATAAGCTACATTTAGCTTAGCTTAGCATTTAGCAAACTATATTATCACAGTTATTGTGTTTTTAAATCCAGCTTAAGAATTGTTAAATTATTTATATGCTCTGTTGAACAGAAACACAGAAAAACTAACAAAACTACAAGCAAAGGCTCTCCAAGGCACTCACGTAGAAGAAAAGAGGAGAGGAGCTGTCTGCCTGACCGCATGGAGAAAGAATGACTGCACTTCCTGTAACTTACGGTCACATGACCTTAACTGACCAATAGAAAAACACTTAACAATATAGTCTCTTTTATGACAGATTTCAACAAAATAAGACATCTACAGGCCACAAAATGTGTGCCGTGACAGGTACAGTGTACAGTCAATGCATTGAAATGTACTGTAGTCTGCCCTGGCTCACTCTCAACCCTTAAAAAATAGAAACCAATAACGACAGTTCACAGCATATAAAAAACAATGGCAAGTAAAACAAGCAATATACCATAAGAAGCATCAAATTAATAGATCAATCAATCAATAGTGGCCTACACAATCATTCATTCATTCCTTCATTCACAATCATTCACAATCATCTAAAGCAGGCAGTGTACAATAACAAGCCCCAATAAATACATCAATCAATCAATCAATCAATAGTCCACGGCCTTCACAGTCATTTAAAGCTACTGTTCAGTAGTCTGACCGCCTGGGGATGCTGTGTTCACGGAAAAGTTTTCCAAAACGAACAAAAAAAAAAGATCGTTTAGGTGAAGCTCAGTTAAGACGTTAAAATAGTAAAAGATTTTGGGTTCTTTATAAAACTGTTTTGGAAATAATGAGAACAGGTTCCTTCGGTGACTTATAGCCTCCTTCATCTCATCGCTTCAGGCCTCGGGGGTTTGTAGTGATGAAGTGATGTCTTCAGTATTCAAAGCTTCGTAACCGTTGGCAACCTGCTGCGATGCAACAGTCACGACGAAGACGAACCAATCAGATTAAAGTAAACAACTTAATAAACGAGGTTGTTGTTGTTGTTGTTTCAAAGTTTCTCTTCAGAGAGTCTGTGATTTAAAGCGACGGCTCCTCCTCCGTCTACCTGAGAAACAGCAGTTTATCATAATTACACCTCACAAACACACACACACATGCACCCACTCCTATATGTATGCACACAGTGTCTTAATGTTTTACCTGGTGTGTGTGTGTGTGTGTATGTGTGTGTGTGTGTGTGTGTGTGTGTCATTTATCAACTCCTGCAATCAGGGAAAGTGTGTGTCCGTGTGTGTGTGTGTGTGTGTGTTAAACAGCTCCCCGGGCATCTGTCAGCCAGTCATGGCTAATTCATGAGGCTCTGAACCACGCTGAGTGAGCTAAGTAGGCACACACACACACACACACACACACACACACACACACACACACACACACACACACACACACACACGCACACACACACATACACACACACACACACACGCTCTCGTCTCCTTGACGTGACGGTGAGAGCCAGTTCACACACTCACGCGCTCTATGAGGGTCAGTACGCAGATCGAGGCGACATCATGTTCGTTAATAAAAGGCTGCCCCACCTCTTTGGCCCTGTTCCCATGGTAACGGACGAGGAGGGGGAGGAGGGAAGGGGGGGGGGGGGACGTGACCACTAGGTCCACACACACACACACCTGAGTGTGTAAGCAGGAAGTGACATCATCAGCAGAGGAAGCTGCAAAAGCACGAGGAGGGAGGAGAGATTGACGAGGAGTGATGGAGGAGTAATGGAGGAGGAGTGATGGAGTAGGGGTGATGGAGGAGGAGTGATGGAGGAGTGATGGAGGAGTGATAGAGGAGGAGTGATGGAGGGGTGATAGAGGAGGAGTGATGGAGGAGGAGTGATGGAGGAGAGATGGAGGAGTGATAGAGGAGGAGTGATGGAGGAGTGATAGAGGAGGAGTGATGGAGGAGTGATAGAGGAGGGGTGATGAAGGAGGAGTGATAGAGGAGGAGTGATGGAGGAGGAGTGATGGAGGAGTGATAGAGGAGGAGTGATGGAGGAGTGATAGAGGAGGAGTGATGGAGGAGGAGTGATGGAGGAGTGATAGAGGAGGAGTTATGGAGGAGTGATAGAGGAGGAGTGATGGAGGAGTGATAGAGGAGGAGTGATGGAGGAGTGATGGAGGAGGAGTGATGGAGGAGTGATGGAGGAGGAGTGATGGAGGAGGAGTGATGGAGGAGTGATGGAGGAGGAGTGATGGAGGAGTAATGGAGGAGGAGTAATGGAGGAGTGATGGAGGAGTGATGGAGTAGGAGTGATGGAGGAGGAGTGATGGAGGAGGAGTGATGGAGTAGGGGTGATGGAGGAGGAGTGATGGAGGAGTGATGGAGGAGTGATAGAGGAGGAGTGATGGAGGGGTGATAGAGGAGGAGTGATGGAGGAGGAGTGATGGAGGAGAGATGGAGGAGTGATAGAGGAGGAGTGATGGAGGAGTGATAGAGGAGGAGTGATGGAGGAGTGATAGAGGAGGGGTGATGAAGGAGGAGTGATAGAGGAGGAGTGATGGAGGAGGAGTGATGGAGGAGTGATAGAGGAGGAGTGATGGAGGAGTGATAGAGGAGGAGTGATGGAGGAGGAGTGATGGAGGAGTGATAGAGGAGGAGTTATGGAGGAGTGATAGAGGAGGAGTGATGGAGGAGTGATAGAGGAGGAGTGATGGAGGAGTGATGGAGGAGGAGTGATGGAGGAGTGATGGAGGAGGAGTGATGGAGGAGTGATGGAGGAGGAGTGATGGAGGAGTAATGGAGGAGGAGTAATGGAGGAGTGATGGAGGAGTGATGGAGTAGGAGTGATGGAGGAGGAGTGATGGAGGAGGAGTGATGGAGGAGGAGTGATGGAGCAGGAGTGATGGAGGAGTGATGGAGGAGGAGTGATGGAGGAGTGATGGAGGAGGAGTGATGGAGGAGTGATGGAGGAGGAGTGATGGAGCAGGAGTGATGGAGGAGGAGTGATGGAGGAGGAGTGATGGAGGAGTGATGGAGGAGTGATGGAGGAGGAGTGATGGAGGAGTGATGGAGGAGTGATGGAGGAGTGATGGAGGAGGAGTGATGGAGCAGGAGTGATGGAGGAGGAGTGATGGAGGAGGAGTGATGGAGGAGTGATGGAGGAGGAGTGATGGAGGAGTGATGGGGGAGGAGTGATGGAGGAGTGGTGGAGGAGGAGTGATGGAGGAGTAATGGAGGAGGAGTGATGGAGGAGTGATGGAGGAGGAGTGATGGGGAGGAGTGGTGGAGGAGGAGTGATGGAGGAGTAATGGAGGAGGAGTGATGGAGCAGGAGTGATGGAGGAGGAGTGATGGAGGAGGAGTGATGGAGGAGGAGTAATGGAGGAGTGATGGAGGAGGAGTAATGGAGGAGTGATGGAGGAGGAGTGATGGAGCAGGAGTGATGGAGGAGGAGTGATGGAGGAGGAGTGATGGAGGAGGAGTGGTGGAGGAGGAGTAATGGAGGAGTGATGGAGGAGGAGTGATGGAGGAGTGATGGAGGAGGAGTGATGGAGGAGTGGTGGAGGAGGAGTAATGGAGGAGGAGTGATGGAGGAGTGATGGAGGCGTGATGGAGGAGGAGTGATGGAGGAGTGATGGAGGAGGAGTGATGGGGGAGGAGTGATGGAGGAGTGATGGAGGAGGAGTGATGGAGGAGTGATGGAGGAGGAGTGGAGGAGGAGTGATGGAGGAGGAGTGATGGAGATGGAGGAGGAGTAATGGAGGAGGAGTGAAGGAGGAGTAATGGAGGAGGAGTGATGGAGGAGGAGTGAAGGAGGAGTAATGGAGGAGTGATGGAGGAGGAGTGATGGAGGAGGAGTGATGGAGATGGAGGAGGAGTGATGGAGGAGGAGTGATGGAGGAGTGATGGAGGAGTGATGGAGGAGGAGTGGAGGAGGAGTAATGGAGGAGTGATGGAGGAGTGATGGAGGAGGAGTGGAGGAGGAGTAATGGAGGAGTGATGGAGGAGGAGTGATGGAGGAGTGATGGAGATGGAGGAGTGATGGAGGAGGAGTGATGGAGGAGGAGTGATGGAGGAGTGATAGAGGAGGAGTGATGGAGGAGTGAGGTAGGAGGAGTGATGGAGGAGTGATAGAGGAGGAGTGATGGAGGAGTGGTGGAGGAGGAGTGATGGAGGAGTGATGGAGGAGTGATAGAGGAGGAGTGATGGAGGAGTGATGGAGGAGGAGTGATGGAGGAGGAGTGATGGAGGAGTGATGGAGGAGGAGTGATGGAGATGGAGGAGGAGTGATGGAGGAGTGATGGAGGAGGAGTGATGGAGATGGAGGAGGAGTGATAGAGGAGGAGTGATGGAGGAGGAGTGATGGAGGAGTGATGGAGGAGGAGTGATGGAGGAGGAGTGATGGAGATGGAGGAGGAGTGATAGAGGAGGAGTGATGGAGGAGGAGTGATGGAGGAGTGATGGAGGAGGAGTGATGGAGGAGGAGTGATGGAGATGGAGGAGGAGTGATGGAGGAGGAGTGATAGAGGAGGAGTGATGGAGGAGGAGTGATGGAGGAGTGATAGAGGAGGAGTGATGGAGGAGTGATGGAGGAGGAGTGACGGAGGAGTGATGGAGGAGGAGTGATGGAGGAGTGATGGAGATGGAGGAGTGATGGAGGAGGAGTGATGGAGGAGGAGGAGTGATGGAGGAGTGATGGAGGAGGAGGAGTGATGGAGGAGTGATGGAGGAGGAGTGACGGAGGAGTGATGGAGGAGGAGTGATGGAGGAGTGATGGAGATGGAGGAGTGATGGAGGAGGAGTGATGGAGGAGTGATGGAGATGGAGGAGTGATGGAGGAGGAGTGATAGAGGAGTGATGGAGGAGTGATGGAGGAGTGATAGAGGAGGAGTGATGGAGATGGAGGAGTGATGGAGGAGGAGTGATGGAGGAGTGATGGAGGAGGAGTGATGGAGGAGTGATAGAGGAGGAGTGATGGAGGAGTGATAGAGGAGGAGTGATGGAGGAGGAGTGATGGAGGAGGAGTGATGGAGGAGTGATAGAGGAGGAGTGATGGAGGAGTGATGGAGGAGGAGTGATGGAGGAGTGATGGAGGAGGAGTGATAGAGGAGGAGTGATGGAGGAGGAGTGATGGAGGAGTGATGGAGGAGGAGTGATGGAGGAGTGATAGAGGAGGAGTGATGGAGGAGGAGTGATGGAGGAGGAGTGATGGAGGAGTGATAGAGGAGGAGTGATGGAGGAGTGATGGAGGAGGAGTGATGGAGGAGTGATAGAGGAGGAGTGATGGAGGAGGAGTGATGGAGGAGGAGTGATGGAGGAGTGATGGAGGAGGAGTGATGGAGGAGTGATAGAGGAGGAGTGATGGAGGAGGAGTGATGGAGGAGGAGTGATGGAGGAGTGGTGGAGGAGGAGTGATGGAGGAGTGATAGAGGAGGAGTGATGGAGGAGTAATGGAGGAGTGATGGAGATGGAGGAGTGATGGAGGAGGAGTGATGGAGGAGTGATGGAGGAGTGATGGAGGAGGAGTGATGGAGGAGTGATGGAGATGGAGGAGTGATGGAGGAGGAGTGATGGAGGAGGAGTGATGGAGGAGTGATGGAGGAGGAGTGATAGAGGAGGAGTGATGGAGGAGTGATGGAGATGGAGGAGTGATGGAGGAGGAGTGATGGGGGAGGAGTGATGGAGGAGGAGTGATGGAGGAGGAGTGATGAAGGAGTGATGGAGTAGTGGTGGAGGAGGAGTGATGGAGGAATGATAGAGGAGGAGTGATGGAGGAGTGATGGAGGAGGAGTGATAGAGGAGGAGTGATGGAGGAGGAGTGATGGAGGAGGAGTGATAGAGGAGGAGTGATGGAGGAGTGATGGAGGAGGAGTGATGGAGGAGTGATGGAGGAGGAGTGATAGAGGAGGAGTGATGGAGGAGGAGTGATGGAGGAGGAGTGATAGCGGAGGAGTGATGGAGGAGTGATGGAGGAGGAGTGATGGAGGAGTGATGGAGGAGGAGTGATGGAGGAGTGATGGAGGAGGAGTGATGGAGGAGTGATAGAGGAGGAGTGATGGAGGAGGAGTGATGGAGGAGGAGTGATGGAGGAGTGATAGAGGAGGAGTGATGGAGGAGTGATGGAGGAGGAGTGATGGAGGAGTGATGGAGGAGGAGTGATAGAGGAGGAGTGATGGAGGAGGAGTGATGGAGGAGTGATGGAGGAGGAGTGATGGAGGAGTGATAGAGGAGGAGTGATGGAGGAGGAGTGATGGAGGAGGAGTGATGGAGGAGTGATAGAGGAGGAGTGATGGAGGAGTGATGGAGGAGGAGTGATGGAGGAGTGATAGAGGAGGAGTGATGGAGGAGGAGTGATGGAGGAGGAGTGATGGAGGAGTGATGGAGGAGGAGTGATGGAGGAGTGATAGAGGAGGAGTGATGGAGGAGGAGTGATGGAGGAGGAGTGATGGAGGAGTGGTGGAGGAGGAGTGATGGAGGAGTGATAGAGGAGGAGTGATGGAGGAGTAATGGAGGAGTGATGGAGATGGAGGAGTGATGGAGGAGGAGTGATGGAGGAGTGATGGAGGAGTGATGGAGGAGGAGTGATGGAGGAGTGATGGAGATGGAGGAGTGATGGAGGAGGAGTGATGGAGGAGGAGTGATGGAGGAGTGATGGAGGAGGAGTGATAGAGGAGTGATGGAGGAGGAGTGATGGAGGAGGAGTGATGGAGTAGTGGTGGAGGAGGAGTGATGGAGGAATGATAGAGGAGGAGTGATGGAGGAGTGATGGAGGAGGAGTGATGGAGGAGGAGTGATGGAGGAGTGATGGAGGAGGAGTGATGGAGGAGTGATAGAGGAGGAGTGATGGAGGAGTGATGGAGATGGAGGAGTGATGGAGGAGGAGTGATGGGGGAGGAGTGATGGAGGAGGAGTGATGGAGGAGGAGTGATGAAGGAGTGATGGAGGAGGAGTGATGGAGTAGTGGTGGAGGAGGAGTGATGGAGGAATGATAGAGGAGGAGTGATGGAGGAGTGATGGAGGAGGAGTGATAGAGGAGGAGTGATGGAGGAGGAGTGATGGAGGAGTGATGGAGGAGGAGTGATAGCGGAGGAGTGATGGAGGAGTGATGGAGGAGGAGTGATGGAGGAGTGATGGAGGAGTGATGGAGGAGGAGTGATGGAGGAGTGATGGAGGAGTGATAGAGGAGGAGTGATGGAGGAGTGATGGAGATGGAGGAGTGATGGAGGAGGAGTGATGGAGGAGTGATGGAGGAGGAGTGATGGAGGAGTGATAGAGGAGGAGTGATGGAGGAGTGATGGAGATGGAGGAGTGATGGAGGAGGAGTGATGGAGGAGGAGTGATGGAGGAGTGATAGAGGAGGAGTGATGGAGGAGTGATGGAGGAGGAGTGATGGGGGAGGAGTGATGGAGGAGGAGTGATGGAGGAGGAGTGATGAAGGAGTGATGGAGGAGGAGTGATGGAGGAGGAGTGATGGAGTAGTGGTGGAGGAGGAGTGATGGAGGAATGATAGAGGAGGAGTGATGGAGGAGTGATGGAGGAGGAGTGATAGAGGAGTGATGGAGGAGGAGTGATAGAGGAGGAGTGATGGAGGAGTGATGGAGGAGGAGTGATGGAGGAGGAGTGATGGAGGAGTGATGGAGGAGGAGTGATAGAGGAGGAGTGATGGAGGAGTGATGGAGGAGTGATGGAGGAGGAGTGGTGGAGGAGGAGTGATGGAGGAGGAGTGATGGAGGAGTGATGGAGGAGGAGTGATGGAGGAGTGATGGAGGAGGAGTGATGGAGGAGGAGTGATGGAGGAGTGATGGAGATGGAGTGATGGAGGAGGAGTGATGGAGGAGTGATGGAGATGGAGTGATGGAGGAGGAGTGATGGAGGAGGAGTGATGGAGGAGTGATAGAGGAGTGATGGAGGAGGAGTGATAGAGGAGGAGTGATGGAGGAGGAGTGATGGAGGAGTGGTGATGGAGGAGGAGTGATGGAGGAGTGATGGAGGAGGAGTGATGGAGGAGGAGTGATGGAGGAGTGATGGAGGAGGAGTGATAGAGGAGGAGTGATGGAGGAGGAGTGATGGAGGAGTGATGGAGGAGGAGTGATGGAGGAGTGATGGAGGAGTGATAGAGGAGGAGTGATGGAGGAGGAGTGATAGAGGAGGAGTGATGGAGGAGGAGTGATGGAGGAGGAGTGATGGAGGAGTGATGGAGGAGTGGTGGAGGTGGAGTGATGGAGGAGTGATGGAGGAGGAGTGATGGAGGAGTGGTGGAGGAGTGATGGAGGAGGAGTGATAGAGGAGGAGTGATGGAGGAGGAATAATGGAGGAGTGATGGAGGAGAGATGGAGGAGGAGTGATGGAGGAGGAGTGATGGAGGAGTGGTGGAGGAGGAGTGATGGAGGAGGAGTGATGATGGAGGAGTGATGGAGGAGTGATGGAGGAGTGGTGGAGGTGGAGTGATGGAGGAGTGATGGAGGAGGAGTGATGGAGGAGTGATAGAGGAGGAGTGATGATGGAGGAGTGATGGAGGAGTGATGGAGGAGGAGTGATGGAGGAGTGATGGAGGAGGAGTGATGATGGAGGAGTGATGGAGGAGTGATGGAGGAGTGGTGGAGGTGGAGTGATGGAGGAGTGATGGAGGAGGAGTGATGGAGGAGTGATAGAGGAGGAGTGATGGAGGAGGAATAATGGAGGAGTGATGGAGGAGAGATGGAGGAGGAGTGATGGAGGAGGAGTGATGGAGGAGTGGTGGAGGAGGAGTGATGGAGGAGGAGTGATGATGGAGGAGTGATGGAGGAGTGATGGAGGAGGAGTGATGGAGGAGGAGTGATGGAGGAGTGGTGGAGGAGGAGTGATGATGGAGGAGTGATAGAGGAGAGATGGAGGAGTGGTGGAGGAGGAGTGATGGAGGAGTGGTGGAGGAGAGATGGAGGAGTGGTGGAGGAGGAGTGATGGAGGAGTGGTGGAGGAGGAGTGATGGAGGAGTGGTGGAGGAGTGATGATGGAGGAGTGATGGAGGAGGAGTGATGGAGGAGTGATGGAGGAGGAGTGGAGGAGGAGTGATGGAGGAGAGATGGAGGAGTGGTGGAGGAGAGATGGAGGAGTGGTGGAGGAGGAGTGATGGAGGAGTGGTGGAGGAGGAGTGATAGAGGAGTGGTGGAGGAGGAGTGATGGAGGAGTGATGGAGGAGGAATAATGGAGGAGTGATGGAGGAGTGATGATGGCAGAGTGATGGAGGAGGAGTGATGGAGGAGGAGTGATGGAGGAGTGATGGAGGAGTGATGATGGCAGAGTGATGGAGGAGGAGTGATGGAGGAGGAGTGATGGAGGAGTGATGGAGGAGTGATGGAGCAGTGGTGGAGGAGGAGTGATGGAGGAGTGATGATGGAGGAGTGATGGAGGAGGAGTGATGGAGGAGTGATAGATGAGGAGTGATGGAGGAGTGATAGAGGAGGAGTGATGGAGAAGGAGTGATGGAGGAGTGATGGAGGAGGAGTGATGGAGGAGGAGTGATTTCTTGGTCTCTGGTCTTGATATTTATTTCTTATTTATAAAACGGAAAGGTGAAATCCGGCGAACTGATTGGTGGTTAACCAGCCAATCAGATCAGTTCTAAAGCCTTATCACAGCGTAGGTTATCACTCCGCCTCAGGCACGTATGACTGGTATGAATGGAAGTTGTTGTCATGTATCCATGGCAACGGACTGTTGCAGTTGGTAGCCAAAGACAGTCGGTGTTTTTACAATGTTAAAAAATGGACTAAAGTAGTTGAATTCACATGTTTAACTTTCACCTCCAGAGGGTTAACAACGGTAGAGGGGACTGAGCAGTGACAGAGCTACTTGGAGCTAACGTCCGGAGAGGTGGGACTATTTTTTCACAGTGGGGCTATTTTATTGGATAATATGTATTTCTGGTTGAATAAAACTACATGAAATTGATTGCGTATTCCTCTTTCATGTTGTCATTATTGGTGACCGCTTCGCTTCGCGTCGGGCCGAACAACGCCCCTTAGCCTCCCGTGGTATAATGAGCATATACCACGCACGGCCTGTCGTGATATACCTTCCTATTGCTTAAATCTAAACCTCCTTTTATTTTGAAAACCCTTTACTTCTTCCTGCCGACGTCTCGGCTGCATTACATCGTCTCGTCCGTCGCCGTGGGAGACGGAGCGAGAGAGGGAGGAGGCTGATAGAGTGTTAACTTTACTGTCGTCCTATAAAAACCTCACTTCTCCAGGATTGTTTTAGATCCCAGTGGAAACATAAAAAAAAGAGGCTCCCTGTAGTAAAAAACTACACATAGAGAGGAGGAGGAGGAGGAGGAGGAGGAGGAGGAGGAGGGTGGGGTTTATTTATGGAACAATAAAGTTAAAGAGACGACGGCGGAGGAGGAGGAGGAGGAGGAGGAGGAGGAGGAGGAGGAGGAGGAGGAGGAGTGATGTCTGCAGGGCTGGAGGCGTCAGACCTCATGTGTTCATCACATGCTACATAAACCTCTGTAAAGGGCATTTTCTGATACTATAGCGACTGTTTCAGGGGTCAGAGGTCACGGTGGGAGGAGGAGGAGGAGGGGTCTCCATGGCGATGTGTGTAAACACTACAGAGGCCCCGTCTGTCCAAATTTAGGTCAGAGGACAAAGTTTTCTGTTTAAAAAAAAAAAAAAAAATGCAAGTCTGGTGATGTTTGTTTGATATTTTTGTTCTGGTCGCCGAGTGAAGTCTCTAAATAAAGTTCATGTGTGACGTCATCAACAGGAAACACAGATATTTTATAATATATTATTAGTTATAGGCTATCTATTAATTATTATTTATTTAGTCAGCATTTAAATTAACTTATACTGTATGTGTGACTTCTTTGTACTTACACATACAGTATTTGTTTATCTTTGTAATTATTTATTTTCATATTATTGCCTCGGGTATTTTTTTCTTTTCTTTTTAGCAAAGTGCTGTTTATGTATTTATTTATTTATTTATTTATTAACACAGAAATAAGTGACGAAATAAATGCAGGAAAAGCATAAATACATATTTATGGCATTTTTCATGACCAAAATGTATTTATTTATTTTCCATTCATCTGTTTGTCTGTTTATACTTATGTCACTTTTTTGTCCTTTATATTAATTTATAACGATAGTAATAAAAATGAGAAGAAATATAAAAGAGTTTATTCTGGGACAAATTATTTGCTCCAGTCTTTGCATGTAATTACAGGTGGTGCGTTCACTGACCCAAAGTCTGAGTCAAAATAAATCAGATTGATCAGGTTTTCACTTTTATTTACTTATTATTTCTAATAATTAATAATTTTCCATCAGACAAAAATATCTCAGGCAGGTTATATTCACTGTTATTACTATATTATTTTAATATAATATAAATATATTCCTTACTGATGTAGCAGCTCCACTTTTATTTCCTTTAAATGAAACTAAAATCTCAGCTCAGTTCTGTGAGTGTTGAGTTTCCTGCAGCCTCCATCTGCTGCTGTAAATATGGATCCGTGTGTGTGTTTGTATGTGTATATGTGTGTGTGTTTGCTCAGTTGTGGAGCGGCGCTGCTGTTTACCAAACCTCATCTGTACACACACACACACACACACACACACACACACTGATGCTCAGAGCTGGTTCTGAGTTTTTCCGTCCTTCGGGCCGAAGCTGTGGGTTAAAAAAAACCTGAAACTTTTAATCCTGCAGAAACTTCTTGTGAGAGAATCAACAAACAGATACGACTGTTCACTGTGTCAAGATGTCACCATGACAACGAGGAAACTTTATTTACAAAAAAAACAGCTGTTTAATCACATCAGCAGCCGATCAGTGACCAGATGTTCACCTGCTGATTGTTAATACAGGCAGGTAAAACAGCTGGAGATGCTCATGTTAGATACCAAAACTCACCAACTAACTACCCACAAGGCAAAGTGCTGAAACTCAGACGTGATCGATAGGAAGAGAATCAAAAATACATAAATACACAAACACGGGTTTAAAAAAAATGGTGAAATAAAAGAGAAAATAAAATAAAATAAAAGACGAATTACACAGGAGATAAAATGTGACGGTGCAGCCGAGCAAGATATGAGCAGAGCAACAGTCCCAAATGTAATTAGAATAAAAGGAAAACAGAACCGTGTGTGTGTTTGTGTGTGTGTGGAGCCTGTGAGACAAGACACAGGGCAAAGACAAAAAATAACTCAAATTATATTATAACAGGAGTTTATTATGGATTATTAAAACCGGACGGTAAAAGAAAAAGTAGAAGAATAAGAACGGAGAGATGATGAAGATGAGGATGAAGGTGGTTGTTGTGTGTCAATGTTGTACACTGAGGGGATAGTGTGTGTGTGTGTGTGTGTGTGTGTGTGTGTGTGTGTGTGTGTGTGTGTGTGTGTGTGTGTGTGTGTGTGTGTGTGTGTGTGTGTGTGTGTGTGCGTATGTGTGACTCTATGTGTGTGTGTGATCTCATGGCTCATTGAATCTTGTGTCCCTGGCGGCTTTTTTCTGATTATCCACTGAGCAGCCTGTTATTATAGCTGTGTGTGTGTGTGTGTGTGTGAGATGATAACATTAACATTATTCCTCCTCCTCCTCTTCATCTTCATCTTCCTCCTCCTCCTCCTCCTCCTCTTCCTCAGGTGGAGGACAAAGCAGAACCTGGACTACTGTTTCCTGATGATGTACGCTCAGACTAAAGGAACCTACTACGTCCAGGTAAAAACAACGACAACGCACAGAAACATCAAATTAAAAGCCCGACAGCCTCAGTTAGATAATAAAAATGTTTATCTTCCCTGTATCCATCATGTTTTGTCCTAAAGGGATAGTTCAACATTTTGGCAAATTGGCCCATTGCCATAATCCCTATAGTCATAGCAGTAGGTTCGTTACCTTTAATTGTCGGTGCAAGCTGTTTTTAGAACGGCGGAGCAGAGCCGTGAGCTGCTCAGAGCTACGTTACGGAGGCTCATTATGGGATTTCTTGGTTTCCCTCATTAAACTCATCAAATACACAATCCAACAACTCCACAACGCTCTGGTGGACAAGTTGTGAGCTGCACATTCACCACGCTATGAGATAATAACACAACGTTACCAGACAGAGTTGTTTTAGAGGGAAATACAGAGACTGTTGATGAAAAACTGTCCCTGAAGGCAACGTGCATCAGAGGTTTTGCATGAATTTCCCTCTAAAACAACTCTGTGTGGTAATGTTGTGTTATTACCTCATAGCGTGGTGAATGTGCAGGTCACAACTTGTCCACCAGAGCGTTTTGGAGTTGTTGGATTGTGTATTTGATGAGTTTGATGAGGGAAACCAAGAAATCCCATAATGAGCCTCCGTAGCGTAGCTCTGAGCAGCTCGTGGCTCTGCTCCGCCGTTCTAAAAACAGCTTGCACCGACAATTAAAGGTAACTAACGAACCTACTGCTATGACTATAGGGGTTATGGCAATGGGCCAATTTGCCAAAATGTTGAACTATCCCTTTAATTCTTATATTCTCTGAATTATCCTGTGAACTCTGGAGAGTCTTTAGCTCATGTTCAACCTCCCTCTCTGTCAATATGACATACAAACATGTGGGGCTTTTAATTTGAAACAGTTCTTTTCTGGTATTTACTGATGTTTTATCTGTTCGTCTTTCACCGTCTGAACCACACGTACGTACACGTCCTTTACATCAGAGAACTTTAATGGACTCATCTGATTAAATATGAGTAAATCAATATTCCAATAAATAAATATTATTGACGGACTCGTGAGCTCAACAGAGAATAAAGCGACTTAAAGGATGAGAAACGGAGTCAAACACGACGAGGGACGCGGCTTGTGTCGCTGAGTCTAACGAGGCAGGACGGTCATTAAAGCGAAGGGTGTGTGTGTGATGTAATTCTGCTGGTGTGTGTGTGTGTGTGTGTGTGTGTGTCTGTGTGTGTGTGTGTGTGTGTGTGTGCGAGGCTGATGAAACTGTTGCATTGTGGGTGGACCGACGGGGACGTTAATGGAGACGTCTCCGCGGCTTCATCAAAGACTCTTTGTTCCTGTTAAAGATGAAAAGAGGAAGCGAGCGGCAGCAGGCGGTCGCTCTAGTCTCCTCCAGACTCCGCCACATCTGAGAGACGACTGGACCGGATGATGAGCTCCAGGTTCAGAAACCATGGCAACCACATCTGATCAATGAAATAACAATAATAACAATAATAATAGCCTGTATATATAATAACAGCGATTCACCTCCTCAGTCCTTGTCCTCTGCTGCAGAAACGTCCTGAAGGTCGAAAGGTTGAGTTTTGTTGTTTGTTAAAGCGACGTTCAAGATCGTTAACAGCGTTGTGATTGTTACTGAAGGAAAAGACCAAAGGACACGATGAAGGAACTAAAGTTTGAGACAAGTCACACAAAACACCTTAAATGTTTCCACTTAAAGGAATAGTTCACCAAAAAATGAAATTCAGTCATTACTGACTCACCTTCATGCTGACCCTAACCCGGGAGGCCGGTTCATAGTCCAACGAAAACTTTATATGAGAGTAATAGGGCCTGACACAAACACGTCGATAAAACTACACAAAAACCATTTAATATTCCTCCACACTGCTCGTGTGCCATTTAGGACATTTTTACAGCCTAAACAGTCCTGTATTGAATGCACGCGGACGTGACGGACTTGCCTCTGTGACGTTGTTTCCAGTAAACTCTGGACTATCTCCCTTCAGGACACTTGGATTGCAGTGGACGAGCAGTGTGGAGGAATATTAAATGTTTTTTTTGTGTAGTTTAATGGACCTGTTTGTGTCGGGCCCTATTAATGTAGTTTTCATTGGACTACAAACCGGCCTCCCGGGTCTCCAGATGCACTTTGAGGAATAAAAAACTACTCCGGAGTATTCATCAGCATGAGGGTGAGTCACTAATGACTGAATTTCATTTTTTGGTGAACTATTCCTTTAAGTCTGAATCCCTTAAAGGTTTGGCTTTGCTAATGGGGACAAACGTTAAGGTGTTTGCAGCAGAGAAAGAGATTTTACAGCTCGTCTCATGGTTGAGGGTCCATCAGGTTCTTCTTATGATGATGGTGGAAAACTGTTGTTAGGAAGTTAAGACATAATTTCCCTTAGTGTGTTTGCCAAGGTCTGAACTGAGTTTAAGTGATTCCTTAAGTATGAGTATAAGGGGAGGAGAAATCCTTAAATACCTCAGGTGAATGTATTATATATGACCATATCAATATGTGAATTAATGCACTGTCAAATAATTAAAGGGATAGTTCAGCTATCTATTTTTAAATCTTAAAAAAAAAAAATGGCGACAAACACCCAAATATATGTCAAAGAGCCTTCAGAAAGTGATATTTTCATGACTTAACTGCAGTGGAAATCGTCATCAATCAGCGTCCCGTCTCAAAATAATACACCAGTTCAAGAGTACGGTATAAAGTAAAAATTCACAATGCATCAGCTGGTCGGAAAAAAAGTTAGTTTAACCAACTTACTTCTGCAGCAGTTTTTATCTGAAAGAAATTTAAAGTTGGACCCAAAGGGAAATCATGTTTCTTTTTGTGTATTTTGGTTCCTCTGGTCTATGATGTCATGAACGAGGGAGAAGAAAAGGTGAGAAGAGACGACAGGTGATGTTAATGACACCTGAAACACCTGAACAAAAGGAGCAGCGTTTTCTCACAGTCGAGTCTTGAAATGATTCAAAGTGGGAGAAGATGAAGGTCTCTCCTCCTCCTCCTCCTCCTCCTCCTCCTCCTCCTGAAGTGTTGCAGCTCCGTCCTTGAACGCAGCTCCTTGATGGAGTGAATCTCCCCACCATCATCTCACCTGATGATGATGATGATGATGATGATGATGATGATGCTGATGATGATGATGATGATGATGATGATGATGATGATGATGCTGATGATGATGATGATGATGGTGGATCGCCTGCTGCTCCCACTCTGAGCGTTTTGACAGGAACACAGAGTCACCGTCGCGGCTTTGACACCTAAACTCACTCAACTGTGCAGATGGGAGGAGGGAGGGAGGGGGGGGGGGGGGGGGGTAATTACTCCGTTTCACCCCCCCACCCCACCCGACACACACACACACACACACACACCGGAGTGGTGGATGTAAATGTGTGTGAGGAGGCTGCAGCTCGAATCCATGAGTAACTGAAAGGTGTTAATGTGACAGGAGGCAGAGCACAGACCTCTGGTGATTTGATAAGAACTGTATGCAATATTTTTTTTCGTAGGATGAGTCCGGGAAAGTCCCGCCTTCCCCGCCTCTGATTGGCTGGATGAATTCTCCTTCGATTGACGTCATCTCACAACAGTACTGTAGTCAACTAAAATACACACAACTGAAGTATGAAATGTAATCAGATGCCATGGCGTAGCGGTTTGCGTTTTCACCTGCGGTGTGGTGAATCCGAGTTCGATCCCCGCTGGTTTCACATTTAAAAAAAATTAGTTTTTAAATTTATATTCCAAGTTTACATTTTGAGTTTGAGAGAAGTGTAATTGTGCCACTGGTTGGGTTTAGGCAATGAAGAAAGGAGTTGGTTAAGTTTAGTAAAAAGACCAGGTAGAGTGTAGACAGGCCAGATAAGTAGAGAGAGTCCAAGTAGATCTAGGCACTTATCACACTTTGCCGACAGCCTGCGTTTCACAGCCGTTTCACAGCCGTTTCACAACCAAAACAAACAACCAATCAGGCGAGAGCCCTTCTAGCCAATCAGAGTCGAAAATGGAACCCATCTAGCCAATCAGAGGCGGGAACGGCGGGAAAGGCGGGACTTTCCCGGACTCATCCTACGAAAAAAAATATCGCGAACTGTAAATGTGTGAAATCAGAAACACACTGAAAATTTAATCAGTTTGTGCTTAACTACCTCTCTTTCTCTCTCTCTCTCTCTCTCTCTCTCTCTCTCTCTCTCTCTCTCTCTCTCTTTCTCTCTCTCTCTCTCTCTCTCTCTCCCTCTCTCTCTCTCTCTCTCTCTCCCTCAGCTGGAGGACGACATAGTCGCTCGCCCAAACTACTTCACCACCATGAAGAACTTTGCGCTGCAGCAGCCGTCGGAGGAGTGGATGATCCTGGAGTTTTCTCAGCTCGGCTTCATCGGTGAGTCGTCAACAGCAACAACAACAACAACAACAGTAGTAGTAGTAATCATAATGATAATAACTATAATAATACGGATAAAAGACACAAAATCAAAACTGTTCACACCCGCGACGACACGGATATAATAATTATGAACCAAAGTTTTGCTTTGCTTTGTGTCTTAAAACACAACTACTCTTTGATTCTCCCTCATGTAGCCTATTCAACACCTGCTGTCGTCTTGTTACCAACTTTACTCTATCCAACACAGCAGCTCAATATCTATATCTATACTATCTATACCTTCATTTCGTTGTCTTTGTAAAGTTTGCGTCTTGTCAAACAAGACAAGGTGGTGAGAGACACAGGTTGATTACATTGTTGTCATGGAGTCGTACCTAATTTTCATGCTACATGAGTGGTTGATGCGTTTATTCGCTGGGGGAAAGCTCAGAAAAATCAACTGTTAGAGCCAGTTTTTGGTTATATGTGTATTTGTGTTTATTTTTTTGTTTATTACCTGGAGGCCACAGAAGGTGGCGCTCTGCACTGTGGGGTGTAGGAAGTATTAAATACAGCAACAGGTAATTACTCAGCAGGTGTGCTGCTGACGGGAAGAGCATTGTCGCCTTTGTTTATGCGTTGTGGCAAATATGTGAGCCTTTTGTGTTGTTTGTATGCACAGTTCGGTAAGGGTGAGTACTGTCAAGAGCGTAAGTCTATAAATAAATGTTGATGATTGCAAAAGACGTGTTGGATTCATTGGACCCGGAAGACGACGGACGCCTCAATTGACCTATGGCTAAGCCCCGCCCCCTCCACTCACTCGGACAAACATTCGGTGACAGGCGCTATGGCAACATTATACGTTAGCATTAAGCTAGCAGACTTTATGCTTAGTTGTGATACTGGCTAACATCTAAACATCTCTGACAATATGTTGCCTCAAATACGTTGTTGACTTCACTTAGAACAGGTGTAGACATCCTTGTTAAGTTTATCCAGGTTTAGTTGGTGTTGTGGTCTACTGAATAACTTTATCCAGAGCAGACACTTCTCTCGGTTGAGATGTGGCTTAGGAAAAGGTAAAAAAAATCCCCCCCGTGGCCTCTCAGGATACCTAGTGTCAGAGTTGCATGTACCCCATGCACACCGTTTGACCATTTTAAACTTAAAATGTCAAGAAAAAACATATAAAAACGAATGAAAACTGACTAACTGCAATGCATTTCAATGGACGTGGAAGCAGAGAATGTCCGAGTGTATGGGCTAGCTATGCGCACTGTGATTGGCTCATCGCGTTTGGGGGCGGGGCTTAGCCATAGGTCAATTACAAGCTCCAGTACAGCCCCTCAGTGGCTTATGTTCGTTTTTGTTGTTTTATGTTAAGAACAAGTCACTACATCGACCTCCGGAAAAATATTATTACACATTTTTATTTTTATTTATTTATTGTCACATTTTCACTGCGTTGGTGTGAAAAAAAATATTGACACGCAAATGATTTGCATGAAAAATGAAAGGGCCTTTGGCATCATTACCTGACGCTGAGCTCACCTGGTACGCTGCCGTTACAATGTGTGTTAGCAGTGAGGCACAGCTGCAGTAGATTGTGGTAACCATGGCGACAGAGAACGCCGTTCTTCCAGCGTCACGTTTGCGAATAATCATTTGCGACAAGCCGCGAATGGGATGGGATAGATCGTGTCCAGAGTCGGTCCTACTACAGCTCATCTGGTGTGAAGCCGACTGAAACGTCTCTGTTTAAAACTCTTGAGTTTAAAACTTTTTATTAAATGGATCTTTTAGTCGACGCCGTGGTGGTTTCACATCAAAGGTCCTGATTGAACTTTTTTAAAGGTTTTTTAAAGTTTGTGTGCGTGGAGCTGCAGAGTGGAGGCGGTGAACAGCTGCAGAGGAGACAGGAAGTGGAGCTCCAGCTGTTGATGGTGAATCACATCCAACAGATTCATTTCAGCCTCAACCTGAGCGTCTGATCTGCTCCTAATTAACCTGTCAGGCCTAATCAATGACTTCTGGCTCCTGGATCCAATCAGCCCTCGCTCCGGCGTGTGGAGCGTGTGGTTTACTCGCCTGGAACCGCCGGCTGATCTGGAGTCAGATCTGTTCATCAGGACAGTTTCCAGGTCTGACAGATGGAGGCCGGGTGGTCGAGAGAGAGAGCCAGAACCAGAACCAGAACCAGAGAGGTCACAACGGTTCAGTGCTCAAGACCTGATTCTGGTTCTGGTCCTGGACGGCTCTTGATAAAGTGACACTCCTCTTTTTTTCTGGAGGTCAAACACACAAGTCTTCAGGAAACAGTCTGCAGCTCATTGGCCGATTAATTAGTTAATTTGCTCATTCATCACGTTATTGATTAAAAGTTTAATCGGTTTTGTCACAGTTCAGTTTGGATCTGGTTTCTACGGTGGCCTGGAGGGCTCAACTACAACTACAACAACACATGAGCTGCATAAACTCATACTATACTCCTAACACATTGGAACAGTGGCGTGCACAGGAATGGGGCAGAGGGGGCGGTCGCCCCCCCTCGTGGCCCAATTGTTGAAAAACGCATGCTAAAGTGCCCCCTGGGAGCCAAAACACGTGTTAAAGTGCCCTTTTGGAAGCCTAAACACGTGCTAAAGTGCCCTCATGGGGGCCAAAATGTGTGCTAAAGTGCCCTCTAGGAGCCAAAACGCATGCTTAAGTGCCCTCATGGCAGCCAAAACGTGTGCTAAAGTGCCTTCTAGGAGCCAAAACGTGTGCTAAAGTGCCTTCTAGGAGCCAAAACGTGTGCTAAAGTGCCTTCTAGGAGCCAAAACGTGTGCTAAAGTGCCCTCTAGGAGCCAAAACGTGTGCTAAAGTGCCCACTAGGAGCCAAAACGTGTGCTAAAGTGCCCTCTTGGAAGCCAAAACGTGTGCTAAAGTGCCTTCTAGGAGCCAAAACGTGTGCTAAAGTGCCTTCTAGGAGCCAAAACGTGTGCTAAAGTGCCTTCTAGGAGCCAAAACGTGTGCTAAAGTGCCCTCTAGGAGCCAAAACGTGTGCTAAAGTGCCCACTAGGAGCCAAAACGTGTGCTAAAGTGCCCTCTTGGAAGCCAAAACGTGTCCTCTTCAGTGGTGAGGACGCTCTATATGTACCTTTTTTTTTCCTTTTCGCCCCTGCCTCTCAAAAAGTCTGTGCACGCCACTGCATTGGAAGTGTTTTCAGATGCACCTGGGTGGGATGCACAGACATAGATATCTACTGGATAAGAAAACTACCTGACGCTGCTGCCCAATGACACGGTGATGCCACACGGCCGCCATCTTGGCTCAGTTTGCTCACTCCCTCAGAGCATTAAAGCAGAAGTAAGCAGAATATTTGTGTTAATATAAGTCTTAAATAGTTATATCTTCGAACGGCAATCACTTATATAGAGTGTTTGGTCTGAAACACGGGTCTGTCAGTCACTCTGCTCTGCTGTAAGCCCAGGAGAAAACGTCTTGTATACTTCCTTGTATCCTACAACCTTTATCCAATGAGGAGAGAGAACGACAGGAAGGGCTGTGTGTGCAGCCAAGGGATGCGCGTGAATGTGGTGACGTAGGGACGAGGACCAATAGATCCATGACGAGGGCGGGGGCTGCTAACTAACGAAGTTAGCCAAAACAACCGGATCGCTTACTTCTGCTTTAAGGTTATTCTACTAAAATAACCAGAACTTGATCAGTTTTTGGCCGATTTTAAAATGGTTTGGTTTGTTATGAACGTCAGAAATGCAGTTAATGATACTGATACGTATGTAGAATTACGAATAATTTTAATAATGTATTTTTATTCCAAACTTTATAACTTCATACCAAACCAATCCATTTGGAGTTAGTTTAGTTTAGTTTTTTTAGTGCAGATGACTGGATTATCCACTTTATTGCAGCCACATAGTCAGAGCGAATGGACCGACGTAGATTGCCCCCCAAGATTGTGCGTAGTTCGACCCACTTGTGCATAGGTGCATCGCTCTTTAATGTCTCCTGGAAACTTCTTCCTTCCTGCAGCACTTTGACTTAGTTTGTGTGTTGTTTGTTTGCATGTGTTTTGCTTAAATTGCAGTGGTTTGAGCTCTCTGGGCCACCGCAGTTTATACTGTAGATAAGGAATCTAATAATAGTTTAAATTTCAAAGTTTATTTTATAATCAGGTTTTAATTTTGCATTTTCAAATCTATGATAAGATTAATATGATTATGTGTAAGATCTGAAGGTGCTAAAGGTGGCGTGCACCCTCCAGGTCGGGGGAGAGTTCCTGCCTCAGGTGGAGGAGTTTAAGTATCTTGGGGTCTTGTTCACGAGTGAGGGGAGAACGGAGCGCGAGATCGACAGGTGGATCGGTGCGGCGGCCGCAGTAATGCGGTCATTGTATCGGTCCGTCGTGGTGAAGAAGGAGCTGAGCCGAAAGGCAAAGCTCTCGATTTACCGGTCGATCTACGTTCCCACCCTCACCTATGGTCATGAACTCTGGGTCATGACCGAAAGAATGGGATCCCGGATACAAGCGGCCGAAATGAGTTTCCTCCGCAGGGTGGCGGGGCGCTCCCTTAGAGATAGGGTGAGGAGCTCTGTCACCCGGGAGGAGCTCGGAGTAGAGCCGCTGCTCCTCCACATCGAGAGGAGCCAGCTGAGGTGGCTCGGGCACCTGTATAGGATGCCCCCTGGACGCCTCCCTCGTGAGGTGTTCCGGGCATGTCCCACCGGGAGGAGGCCCCGAGGAAGACCCAGGACACGCTGGGGTGACTACGTCACTCGGCTGGCCTGGGAACGCCTTGGGGTCCCCCCGGAAGAGCTGGAGGAAGTGTCCGGGGAGAGGGAAGTCTGGGGATCCCTGCTCCGACTGCTGCCCCCGCGACCCGGACTCGGATAATGCGGCGGACAATGGATGGATGGATGGATGGATGGATGGATCTGAAAACTTAATGGGTCTCATTCATGAAACGTGAGTAAATCTGTGTGTAGATTTGCCCATAAAAGCTCACTCTACTAAAACTCTACTCCGGATTCATGAACGGTGCGGGAAACTCAGATTTGATCGTAAACACGTGTGTAACTTCATGAATGCCAACCCATCGTAAACTAACAACACGCCCCCGGTGATCAGCAATCAGCATAGATCTCCATACATGAATAGCCATATAAGGAGATCCTGACCACCATATTAGGAGGTAGGTGCATCCCGCTCACCTGCGGCCATGACGCAAACGAGGAAAGAGGGAGAGAAAAAAAAAAGAGAGATCACGGATCAAAGTCATTTTGGGTGAAGTGGAGTCCAGAAAAAATATAATTTAATTCTCTTCTGTTAGTGGTGTGACTTGGACAGGTCAAAGGCGTGGAGGGAAGAAACAGATTTAGTGAATTAAGTAGCCCAGGCCTATCCTTGGTTGATTAAAGAACCGTTTAAGAAGTAAAGCCAGAATAGTTCGATATGAAACTTAAAAAAAAATAATAAAATACACACAACTACAGAGCTACAGCAGCGACGGGAGGAGGAGGCTCTTCACAGCCTCAGCTGTAGAGGAGCATGGTTGTATCAACACATGAAGTTATATAGGCAGGTTATATTGTTACAGAAGCACCAGCCGTCTGTCACAGCTCCATCCAAACCGGTGCTGACTGCGCTACTGCGCATGGTGAAGTGTGCGCCCACCGAGCGTATAGGCTACTGTAGCAACACAAAAAGTTTTTTCCGGTTTTATATCAGATTATTATCCTCATTAGATGGAGGCTTGACGTGTTTGTGCGTGTCCGATCCCTAAAACGTCTCTCTCTCTCCAAATGTCTAATTGTTTGTCATGTTTAAATTACGTGTTTCAAAGGCGTCGGCGTATTTTGAACATGAGAGAGAGTAATACGGATTAAAATTGTAATTTTCAACAGTGACAAGCAGTATTTATGTGCATTCCTACATTTACACAAGCGCTACACACAGTCCGGAGCAGGTGTAGATTTTGTGAGTAGCTACGAAAAAATCAGCACTACTAAAAGATTGATGAATGCGGAAATCCACATAAATTTGCGCTGCTCAGGTTTTACACACAAATCCGTGCTGCTCACGTTTCATGAATGAGACCCAATGTATCTAAATTGGACTAATCACAGAGGACGTGTTGCAGTTTTTATTTACTGTACAATAGTTTTTAATCCACTGAATTTATGAACTTTAAAACACCTACCATCATCTCCATCTGTCCTCCAGTTGGACAGTGAAGTCAGGACTCGAATGTTTTTCATTTTAATGTTCGATTCCTGCAGGACTTTAGTGTCCTCAGCTTCGTCCTCCGGCTCCACCAGCAGTGATGTGAAAATATGAAATCCCCCCGGATCCCTGGGTTTCTCCCTGAGGAGGACAGTTAAGAGCCGCTGCTGGAGGGTGTCTGTGTGTGTGTGTCTGTCTGTGTGTGTGTATCTGTGTGCGTGCATGTGTTTGTGTTTGTGTGTGTGTGAGGCAATACTTTTTATTTAAATAATAGGCAAAACACACTCTGAAACAAAGTGTGTACTATTCCTCTTCCTACTCCTTTTTTTTTTGCTTACAGCATCTTTCTGCACACACAGACACACACAGACACACACACACACACACACAGACACACACACACAAACATTACACAGCATCATTTTCATCCCATGAGGCTTTGATGCTCCACTTCCCACAAATAGCTCCCTGAGTGCTCGGCCCGTCATTACTGCAGCCGGGGACACGAGAATCAAACGCACCTCGTTGTCCCGGCAGATGCTGAGACGCAGCTTCGCTCTGCTGAGCTCGACAACTCACACACGACACGACCACGGCAACAAAAACAGCAGCAACAACAACAACAACATAAACAAAACAGCAACACAACAAATGCTGCGTCTATAAAAACGACACCAAAAATCGTCTCAAACAGCAGAATCTGAACCCGCAGAGAGAAAAACACGTCCAGCAGTTAAAGACACAGACTCAGGTTTTAATCTCACTGAGTCAAACAGATTCAAACTTTGTGATGACATCATCTGAAGGAAAGACGTTGAATCTGTCAAACAGGAAGTAGATCGTTAGTGGCCTCCACATCTACAGCTCATACAGTCTGGAATAAAACAATAGATACAACAGGAACAGAAGGAAATGGATGTTTGTTTGTTTTTATCAATATTAAAGGGACAACGAGGAGTTTCTATTCGGTTATAAAAAAGTCTCACGTTAATGTGGATGAATCTCCGCTACCCACACTTGTTAATGGGCCCATTTTCGATAAATATATCGTTCTGTCTCTATCGTTATTTTGTTATTATTAGTGGTGGCGGAAATGCTGGTCGAGCCGACCAGCGTTTTTTACTTTCGGTTTCGCAACGAGTCATGAGAATAACGCAGCTGAATCGCCGTTTATGGTCGGAACTATGACGGTATGTGATCGTCTTCCAACCTCTGACTTTAATTCTTGATGAATGAAAACATGAGTCCGTCTTGCGCCGGTCAAAAGAATTTTACGGTGCGGAGGCTCATAAATGTAGTGTGAAAACGCTTCGCTTTTCCAAAACTCCTCGTTGTCCCTTTAAGCTTCAACAATTAGTGAGATTAGTAGATCAGTAGAATAGATCAATTATTGCTCAGCTGCTTTGATACATTAATTAATAGGCAAGGCAATTTTATTTGTATAGCCCATTTTTATAAACAGTTTGTCTAAAGGGGCTTTACACAGCACCATTACAACATCCTCTGCCCTTAGACAGGGCTGATTTAGTAATTAAATTAACTTGTTATACCTTCAGCTTTGGATATTTGAAGATACTGTGGAAACTTTGAAAGACTTTTCTAACATTTTTTTTTTGTTGTAAATAAGAATTGTAGCCTATTTGGCTGGGAAAATAATCAAATTAATGAATATTTGGATTGATCAGTCTTGAAAATGGTTGTCATCTGCAGGCTTTAGAAGAATTATGTAAGAAGTCATTAGCCTCGCTCACCAGAACTTTCTCCAGAGAAGAAAGGTCTGGTTGGACCGACTCTGATTCTGAGATCGGAGGAAAAAAAACGCCCCAGCTGTTTTGGATTTCCTTCAACCACCAGTCACAATATATGGATATATTGGTGCGTCCAATTAGCACTCAGAAGTCTGATTTTCCAGTTTCCCTCTGAACGCCCCCTGAAGTCGGATTCCACATCAAAAACTTCAATGATTCAACGCTCTCAATCCAAGATGGCAGCTCCGTGGATCTCGGCTACTGAAAAAAAGAAAGAAAAGCTGAACATTTCTCTGTTAGTCAGACACTTAGTTGTGTTTTTGTGTCAGTAAATCAGTCGTACCAACAGTAGCCTACTGAGTAACTTCTACCTGTATCCGTGTTATGTTGCTTTCACGCGCTAATCATCTCGTAGCGTGTTGCTATCGACTGGCGCTAGCTAACAAGGCTAACAACAACAATACCTAACAACAGTGGTGGTCCTGAAAATAACGTAGCTACATGACGTCATTCCCTGCTCCGAATTCTGATTTCTTAGATAAAATGGAAGTCGCCATTATTTCAAATGAGGTAGGGCTACAGGAAATAGCAATTGTTACCTGTTACCTTTCAAAATAAAAGTCTCCACTTCATAGGTGGGTTCAATTGCGTCGTCTTTCATGTGTGAAATTCACAACTTCACATCACCCCCGACTGGGTTCTGATTGGTCCTCCTCACACTCAGGTGGCTGCAGACAGTCGATGCTTCCTGTCTTGTCCCACATTAAAGGGACAACGAGGAGTTTTGGAAAGCAACGTGTTTCCTACTACATTTACCATGAGCCTCCGCACGCACCGTGAAATCCGGCGCAAGATGGACGTCTTGACAAGAATGTTTTCATTCATCAAGAATTGAAGTCAGAGGTTCAAAGAGGTTCACATACCGTCGTAGTTCCCACCATAAACGGCGATTCGGCGACGTTATTCTCATGACTCGCTGGGCAGCGTCCGCGAAACAGAAAGGAAACGCTGGTCGGCTCACCCAGCATTTCCGCCACCACTAATAATAACAAAATAACCATAGAGACAAAACCATAGATTTATCGAAAATGGAGCCATTAAAGGGATAGTTCACCCTAGAATGATATTTCGCTCATTATCTACTCACCCTCATGTTGACTAAGGGCTGGAAGAATTATCAGAGTCCACCGTCCCTTCTCTGAGTTACAGGGGGTCTCGGCGTAGCAGTGAATTTCAATGCAACGGTTGCAAAGGGACACCAGAGCTCTTCGTAAAAAAACACACACAAAAAAACATCCAAATACCTCCATGATGCTCGTATGTAATGTCCGTCTTGTGCTGAAGCCCCAAATTGCGTAATTGTCCCGAAAAAAAATTAAATAAGTCTATATTTTAAGCTTGTTTGTAGCGGAAGCTTCTCGTCTTCTTCTTCTTCTCCTCTTCCTGGTCCGTCCAAATATCGCGTGATTCGCAGTAACCGCACTGACGCCGGCGCAAATCACGCGATATTTGGACGGACCAGGAAGAGGAGAAGAAGAAGAAGACGAGAAGCTTCCGCTACAAACAAGCTTAAAATATAGACTTATTTAATTTTTTTTCGGGACAATTACGCAATTTGGGGCTTCAGCACAAGACGGACATTACATACGAGCATCATGGAGGTATTTGGATGTTTTTTTGTGTGTGTTTTTTTACGAAGAGCTCCGGTGTCCCTTTGCAACCGTTGCATTGAAATGCACTGCTACGCCGAGACCCCCTGTAACTAAGAGAAGGGACGGTGGACTCTGAAAATTCTTCCAGCCCTTAGTCCACATGAGGGTGAGTAGATAATGAGCGAAATATCATTCTAGGGTGAACTATCCCTTTAACAAGTGGTAACGTAGATTCATCCACATTATTATGAGACTTTTTTATTGTCGCGGAATTTTTCGTTCTACTGCTGGAGAAACTCCTCATTGTCCCTTTAACAGTCGTCATTAGTCCGACCTGGGAGCAGCAGCTGCAGCTCTTCACTCGTCTTGTTTGTTTTTCTTGAACCTGAATATTTCACTCGTCTAACTCCCTGTTTCATCGCTCACTTGTTGTTTTCATCACGTTCCTGCATCGGTTTGGCAGCGTGGAGCCTCTCGCTGTGCCAGGCCGGCTCGGCTGGTTTGAAATTGAAATTGATGGAAGAACGATGGAGAGAGGTACAGGAACAGACAGAGAGAGGGAGAGAGAGAGAGACGAAGGAGGAGGAGGAGGAGGAGAGGGGGAGTGATTCAAAAAGCGACGGAGGTGAATGCAGACAGAGGAGGAGCAGCAGGGGTCTCGTCTCTGCGCTGAATGAAGATGATTGCAAACATGGATGTTGTGTTTGTCGTCTTTTCTTTCACCGTGACTGTCAAGCTTCCTCCTCCTCCTCCTCCTCCTCCTCCTCCTCCTCCTCCTCCTCCTCCTCCTCCTCCTCCCAGCAGGCCTCCCTCTGGTCCTTGTTTTTGACCTCACGAGTCCTCTCCTCCGACCCGGCGTCGCCTGCGAGCAGCGGCCGCTTTAATAAATTCATCAGGGTGAAGCTGACTCACTGAATTAAATCAGACGGAGGAGCGAGCGAGCGCCGGCGCTGCGGGGCTGCTCTGTAATTCAGCTGTTCTGATTCGGGTTGGGGGCTAAGTTTAGCTGCAGTCCGGCCTCGTTTACATCTGCGGGGGGTGGTTGAGGGGCGAGGAGGGGGGGGGGGGGGGGGGGTTTCAATCTATTGCCTCGTCGAACATCCGGCCCCCCCAGAGGCTGAAATGTCCAAACGGATCAGGGCGGAGCAGTAGGGGAGGGGGTGGGAGGGGCTCGGCTCTCTCAACATCTTCACTGCTGTGGTCCAGAGAAACATCTCATCTCAGTTCAGACCTTTCATAAACATCGACGGCTGTGTTTGATGCAAAGTCGAAGCTACAAACCTTCAAGTGTCCAAATGTCGATCAACATGAACCAATAAAAAAAAATAAAAAAAAATCACATCTCCTCTCTCAGCTTCTCTCTGGAGCTCTAGTAACAACAGGTCGGTGGTGTCAGCCAATCAGAAAAGAGGAGGAGGTTCTGAGCCTCTCTTCTGATTGGTTGACTGTTGTCTAAAGTGATCCAGTACATAAACAGAGCAGATTTCAGAATAAAACACTCAGAGAAACCAAATCCTGCAAGTTGTTGGGTGGTGTTGTCCCGGTGGTGAGGGGGCAGAGCTTTGTTGTGACATCACAAAGTGACAGGAAGTCCTGACGGCTGGTTTTAAGGCTCAGTTTCTGAATCCAGGCTGTGTGCATTTCTCTGTGGACTGAGGCTTTGATACTTTCACAGTATTAATATAGAACCTAGAGCTGCTTTATAATCACACTACACATGGACATCTACCTTTATACTGTATGGAGCTTTAATACAAACATCTACCTTTATACTGTATGGGGCTTTAACACAAACATCTACCTTTATACTGTATGGAGCTTTAACACAAACATCTACCTTTATACTGTATGGAGCTTTAACACAAACATCTACCTTTATACTGTATGGAGCTTTAACACAAACATCTACCTTTATACTGTATGGAGCTTTAACACAAACATCTACCTTTATACTGTATGGAGCTTTAACACAAACATCTACCTTTATACTGTATGGGGCTTTAACACAAACATCTACCTTTATACTGTATGGAGCTTTAACACAAACATCTACCTTTATACTGTATGGAGCTTTAACACAAACATCTACCTTTATACTGTATGGAGCTTTAACACAAACATCTACCTTTATACTGTATGGAGCTTTAATACAAACATCTACCTTTATACTGTATGGAGCTTTAAGTTGATTTTACATCACTGTAAAGCTGACTTTACTCTAATTAAATTAATAACTTGCCCATCAAACAATAATAAACATTGATGAGATAAACAGAAGTGGAATAAGTAGACAGTTTATATTTGCTTTTATGGTTCAGTACTCCTCATCATTATTATTGATTTTTTTTGTCCAGTGCACAGTGCTTTGACTCTTGAATTAAGTTCATCTCTCAATGACTTCGAGTACAATTGTTGGTTTCATTCTTTTTTTTCTTTTACAAAACATCAGTTGTTCAACAAAACATTAAATTCTAGCTCTGAATGTAACAATTTGTAAAATTAATAATAAAGTCATAACTTTGGCTTTTGCCCGCGAGGACAGAAACAAGCTGAAGATATTGGAACAGTTCAATCATCTGCTGCTTTTTATTTTATTTTATTTTTTTATTTCATTTTTTATTATTTGTGTTTGTTTTCCCGTCTCTAAGATTTGAACTTCAGCACATGTGAATCATTCAGGGACTTTTGGCTCTGCAGTCGTACATGTGCAGTGACTGTAAATCAATAGACATGCAGCGTGTGTGACGTGTGTGTGGATTATGATGTGTGTACAGTACTAATTCTGTGTATTTTGTGCCACGTGAGGTTTTAGAGGTCAGGTATTTACAGGACAGACAGCATGATGTCATCCATGTTCTGTTTGTATTCCCCAGATTCATCAGTTTAATCATCATTTAAATTAGTTTCAGCATCAATTCAGTTGCGATGGCGACTTGTCACATCTTCTGAATTAACTCAAACTAACATCAGCTGAGGCTCATGGGAAATGTAGTACTATAGAAAAACTGTGAGGTTCATCTCTGGTGTGTCTGAATTGAACACATGACATGATGAAGCTGATGTTATGATGAGTGTGTGAGAAATGAACCACAGGTGCAGCAGTTTTTATTTAAAGGGATAGTTCAACATTTTGGCAAATTGGCCCATTGCCATAATCCCTATAGTCATAGCAGTAGGTTCGTTACCTTCCGTCTCGTAACGTTGTGTTATCATCTCATAGCGTGGTGAATGTGCAGGTCACAACTTGTCCACCAGAGCGTTGTGGAGTTGTTGGATTGTGTATTTGATGAGTTTGATGAGGGAAACCAAGAAATCCCATAATGAGCCTCCGTAGCGTAGCTCTGAGCAGCTCACGGCTCTGCTCCGCCGTTCTAAAAATAACTTGCACCGACAATTAAAGGTAACAAACCTACTGCTATGACTATAGGGATTATGGCAATGGGCCAATTTGCCAAAATGTTGAACTATCCCTTTAACAAACACAATCAGACTGTTTTATATCAAATCAATCAGAATTGGATACTTTATTGATCCACAGGAGGGAAATTAGGTTGTAGCTATGGCAAGATAATGTGAAGTGGGTCATAAAGATAAAGATAATTAGAGACATAAAGATAAAAAAATACGTCTTTATATAAGAAAAAATAAGAATATGTAAAGAAATATGCGTCCGCTTGGCAGCTGTGACCTCGGACCTCTCTGTGTGACGCTGCTGAAGCCTGGAAACTGAAGCTGTTGCTTTGAGTTTAGACGAATGAGACACAAACAGATTTGTGTTTGTGGGGAAACTCACTGACATGACAACATTCGTCAGCTCTCAGGCCGAGTGTGAAGCAGCAGCGGCGGAGAGGACCGGCACTAAAAAGATCCAGAGTTTGTGGTTGTGATTCACATTCCTCGTCCAGGTTTTTCTCAGCTGCTGCTGCTGCTGCTGCTGCTGCTGCTGCTGCAGCGAGGTTGTGTTAATTAACTTTGGTCTTGACGAGGCGCTGACACGGAGTCAAGGTCGAGCTGTTTTCACGAGTCCACAGATCCTGATCAAACACAGGAACTGAGTGGAAAGCAGGAAAAACGAGACACATAACTGAACTCTCTTCTCCTCCTCCTCCTCTGACAGGGAAGATGTTCAAGTCCTTGGACCTGTCCCTCATCGTGGAGTTCATGCTGATGTTCTACAAAGACAAACCCATCGACTGGCTGCTGGACCACATCATGTGGGTCAAAGTGTGCAACCCAGAGAAGGACGCAGTGAGTAGCTCAAACTCACACTGACTCTGAATCAACATTTACAAACACGCACAGTTTAATATTGTTGGTGTTTTTGTTTTCACTAATCAAATCTAGTTTATTAATAGAGCTTGTTAAAAAAAATCTGACAGTAAAAACACCAACAGGCAATAAAACAGCACAATTAAAATGGATATTTCAACAACAATTTTCCTAATTGTCATAATCCCTATAGTCTTAGGAGTAGTTTCATTAATTGTCAGTGCAAGCTGTTTTTAGATCGGCGGGGCAGAGACGCAAGCTGCTCAGTTAACGCAACGGAGGCTCATGGTATTTCTATGTTTCCCTCATCAATCCAACAACTCCAAAACGCTCTCGTGGACAAGTTGTGACCCGCACATTCGCTACGGTATGAAATAATAACGTGTAATATGTAACATTTTGACACATCAAGCATACTCTGAACTACTTTTGCTTTTGAAGTCACTCTGCTGAGCAGCCACAACATATTTACCTCGAAAACAAGAGGAGTTGTTGGATTGTGTATTTGATGAGTTTAATGAGGGAAAGCCTGGAAATACCACACGCTGTGCAGAGCTCACGTCTGCCCTGCGATCTAAAAACAGCTTGCACCGATAATTAAAGGTAGTGAACCTACTGCTAAGACTATGGATTATGGAAATAGGCAAATTTGCAAATGTTAAATTATCCCTTTAAACAAAAAAACAGGCCAGAATTCACTCAAACACTGATGAAAATAAGAATTGTTTGGTGGTCCGGTGTATTTGTTCATTTGTAGTGTGGTCTACTGAAATATGTTAATTTGAAAGGCTGGATCTAGATCAAAGACTAAGATCGCTCCGTCCCTGCTGTGAACACACCAAAGGAAGGGGGGGTGGGGCTACAGGAGAGGGCAAAGGGACTGGGCCGTTATGTTTCTGAGTGATTTTAACAAAGGAAAACATGTAGACGTTAAAGCGAATGGGACCTAGGATGGAGCCTTGGGGGACGCCAAATGACAGATGTGGTGGAGGAGAGGAATGATTATTATTAATATTGGCTGTAAATCTACTGGGAATCGAACCAGCCTAGTGTGTTCCCAGTAACGCCAACATCATGCTTCAGATATGCCAGTGCCAATATGATTCTTATCACCTAAATGCTGCGCCAAAAGATGACGTCATCACCGCCATTAGTCCCGCCCACAGAGCTCCAATTAGCGCATTTCACCTTCCAGCTGGCGTGTAGACCTCAGTGAGCCGAGCTGTGGGCTGCTGCTGCTGTATGAGCTATAAGTCCCAGAGAGTCTATATGCTCAGTGTTTCCTGTCTTCCTCATCACATTTGACTTAACAGCAGCTTTAACCATAATAAACATTGTCGTCCCGTCACCGTCCTGTCGTACAGCGGTGCAGTGAGTTCCCGTTGTTCTCATTAATCTTTACAGTGATCCTCTAACAGCTGTAGTGAGTAAACCCAGCTGATGCTTCCTGCTGAGCTTTGTTTTGTCTTATTAAAGGATGTGAACAGATCATGTGTTTGTAATCGCACCTGTCTCCCCCCTTTCTCCCTCCCTCCCTCCCTCCCTCCCTCCCTCCCTCCCCCGTCTCTCTGCTTCAGAAACACTGCGACAGGCAGAAAGCCAACCTGAGGATTCGCTTCAAACCGTCTCTCTTCCAACACGTCGGCACCCACTCATCCCTGGCCGGAAAAATACAGAAACTCAAGGTAAAGACAGAATGACGCTGAACATCGGCCAGCAGCACACACAAGGATATAAAACACTTTACATAAAACAAATTTATTATAATGTATGACTTTTTTTTAGCTCTTTATTCATTGTTTTCAACAGGACGGTACACACCTGTGCTGTACCTGGTATATGACCAAAGATAAAATAATTATAATAAAATTAAAATGTCACTTATAGAAACGGGCATTTGCAGCACAACAGTGTCTGAATATAACAATCACTGTTACAATGATCCAGTAAAACAACCCCACTTCATCACAACAATCCATTTCTCAATTTGCAATTCTTAGATGAGAATATTTTATGTTTTTCTTCAGTACTTAAAGTAAAACTGGAGCAGCTTCATTAACATCCATTTTCACAGGACAGTTTCAGTTTTTTCACTGTGAAATCTTCTCAACATGAAATATGGAAATAATTGGTGTTAATGCTCCATCGTTAAACACCAATGTTTGTCAGGATCTAATTTTAATTCCTTGAACGTTTCAGTTGAAATGGCGTTAAAAGGTTAAAAAATGTGGGAGAATTTCAAGCCATATTATTTTTGGAGAATCCGTTCGGACGCTGGTATGTGGCAGTGCCTTATTACAGTATTTCACAGGGAGCGCTGACCTTTTCAAGTCTGTTAAATCTGTGAAACATAAAAATAAAGGACAAACATTTCCCTCACTGCAGCGGTTTAAATATTCTCTAAGACCAATAAAACTTTCATAAGCTTTTAAACTTCATTAAACTACTCTGTGCCGTCCTGTCAACACATGTTATGAACAGTTCATGATCAGTTTCCTACCTGCTCATCAGCAGCAGCACCTGCTCACCGTTAGCCTACGTCACGTGGTAGCTATAGATACATTATTTATGTGCTGTATTTATTTATGTTCTATATTTAGTGCAAAGTTGTCAGCGCTGGTCCCGGCCCCAGAGCAGCGGAGCGGTGTCACTGGTTATCTGTCAGTGTGAGTGGAGTTCAGACAGTTTGAAACAGGGTGCGGTTCAGCCGAAGTTCAGTCCAGCGACTCTCTGGAGGGATGAAGATTGAAAGCCTCTGCAGCTGTGGGGCTCAGCGCAGCGTTTAGACTCCGCTGCAGTATCTCACGGCGGTGGCAGCTTCGCTTCCTGCCAGCAGCTCTGAGCTGAACGCCTCAGCTTAATGCCTCTGATTACTGTGTTAAGAGCGATGGATATTAGTCCCGCTGACTTGCTGCTGCAATCTGGACCAATCAATTGGATATTGATCCGCCGTCCCCAGACCTGCAGCAGCTCCTCCGTGTGGAGATTGAACCGTGGCCACCAGCCGGCCGGCGCTGGAGTGCAAGATGGAGGCTAAACACAGCTATTACCCTCCAGCCTGAAATGTTCGCCGCAGTTTAGAAAGAAAATCGGCACCGAGGTTTTAAAAAAATCAAACCTAAATTGGAAAAAACCCAAAGTGGAAGTGGGATTTATTTTGTCTGTGGAGAGTTAAGTCGAGAGATTTGTCCTGATGTGAGAGAAACGAGTCAAAAATAATCACTGGAGTGAGAATGACAAAGTTTGTGGAGTGGAAAAGAAACTTTGTCGTCTGACAACTTTATGACTTCAAAAAAATAAAAGAGGTTATAGTTCCTCCACTTTTGGGACAATGACTTATACCAAACTTGTGATTGATAATTGTAGTAGCTACTGATCTAGTTAGTATCTGTCCAATCCTGAAGGTGTTGATGGACAGGTTTTCCAGCCTTCATGCTAAGCTAAGCTACGATAAGCTAAGCTAGGCTAACAACCTGCTGGCTGTAGTTTCATACTTCATACAGACTTGAGTTTGGTATAAGTTTGGTTTAGTTTAGTTTATTAATGGGGATCTTAATAAACTAAACTAAATGTATACCAAACTCAAGTCTGTATGAAATATGGAACTACAGCCAGCAGGTTGTTAGCCTAGCTTAGCTTAGCTTAGCATGAAGGCTCGAAAACCTGTCCACCAACACCTTCAGGACTGGACAGATACTAGATCAGTACCGCAATTATCATATATGAGTAAAAACGAAGTGCACCAAATTAACGCCAATGAAGTCATGCTTGAAATAAAACCGTATTAGTCACTGCAGACAGCGAGTGAGTCGGGCAGCGATACCAGTCTGTTGGCGGTCTAGGATGACTCATCGTTCACATCAGCTCCTGGTTGGTGCACAAACAGTGATGTCATCTTTGTGTTTCTGTTCGGTGACGTATAGGAAACAAAAACTGAGAAAGTCATGATGATGTTTTTTTTTCCCTCCAGGACAAGGACTTTGGGAAACAGACCCTCCACAAGGGTCACGCCAACCCGCTGGCGGAGGTGACGACCAGCCTGAAGACCTACCAGCACTTCACCCTGGAGAAGGCCTACCTGGGCGAGGACTTCTTCTGGGCCTTCACCCCAGTGGCCGGGGACTTCATACGGATGCGTTTCTTCACACCTGTCCGCATTGAGAGGTCGGTAAACCGGGGAGTCACAGGGTCAAAGTTCTAAGGTCATAAAGAGCCTACAGGGCCTGAAGTAGGCTACACCGGGGTATCACTGTTTCCTGGGGCTATTGGGGATTAATAGACTTTAAAGGGATAGTTCAACATTTTGGCAAATTGACCCATTGTCATAATCCCTATAGTTTTAGGGGTAGGTTCGTTACCTTTAATGGTCGGTGCAAGCTGTTTTTAGAACGGCGTGGCAGAGCTGCTCTGAGCTACGCTACGGAGGCTCATGGGATTTCAAACTCATCAAATACACAATCCGACAACTCCAAAACGCTCTGGTGGACAAGTTGTGACCTGCACATTCACCACGCTATGAGATAATAACAGAACGTTACGAGTCAGAGTTGTTTTAGAGGTAAATACAGAGACTGCCTGTCGAAAAACTGCCCCAAGGGAACGTGCATCAGCGGTTTTGCATGAATTTACCTCTAAAACAACTCGTAACGTTACATTATTATCTCATAGCGTGGTGAATGTGCAGGTCACAACTTGTCCACCAGAGCGTTTTGGAGTTGTTCAATTGTGTGATTTGATGAGTTTGATGAGGGAAACCAAGAAATCCCATGAGCCTCCGTAGCGTAGCTCTGAGCAGCTCACGGCTCTGCTCCGCCATTCTAAAAAATAGCTTGCACCGACAATTAAAGGTAACGAACCTACTGCTATAACTATAGGGATTATGGCAATGGGCCAATTTGCAAAAATGTTGAATGTCCCTTTAAAGGGTATGAAAGGATACAAGAAAACACTACAGGTGTGCACTACAGAACCTGTCAGGGTGGTAAAGATCTGGGTTACACCTCTCAGGAGCAACAAGGGGCAATGGTGGTTTGATGGGTTTCAGGAACTGCTTGAGTCTTGAGGGTAGGAGTTACAGGTCTTAAAGCATTAGAAGATACCAGAAGGAAAAGGCAAGAAGCTACAGCATAAAGGAATCAGACGTACACGGGGTTGTAGGTGTGAGGTTTACCAGAGGAGACCAGTGTGATACCAAAATATAAGGGCAGTTAAATAAGAAAGTAAGGAGGGTAAAGATTTGTTTCTATCTCTCTGAACTGACTCTTTTTCTTCCAGGTATTTCTTTCGGAGCGGAAACATCGAACATCCTGGAGACAAACTTTTCAACACATCAGTGGAGGTTCTGCCGTTTGATGTGAGTCTTGTCTTGAAGTCCACTTCAGTCCAGTTACACAAGGCTTTGGTCTGGATTCTGTAGCTTTGTCTGTGATTTCTATCAGTTCTGCAAAGGCCGTACTCTCTCAGTTTGGGATCTGTTGGACAGTGGACAAAACGATTAACGATTAATGAAATTAAGGATCAAGTTAGAAACAAAATTAGACTTCAAAATCATCAGGTGACTGTATCATACCAAGAAAAGTTCAATCGCGAGCAACTGGACTTGGTTCTGAACCAAGTATCTACAACCAAGTCCAGTCCAGTCGCCCCTTTGGTTCAACTTTTCTTTGATAACCATGAGAATCTTGACTTTGTATCACAACACAACAACCCTGTCTAGAATAAGATAGAAGATATACAATAATAAATGTTGGAGAAGAAACACTTCCTGATTTAATATGCAAGGGCATGTATGTAATACAAAATAACAGAAAACTCCAAGCCGCTCTCCCTTAAAACTACTAAACAAAAGGCCTTATTGTACCGAAATGATCATGTGAGACCTTAAAAACCCACAAATTGTGATGCATTTCGTCATCAAGCCTTCAACAGGCAGTCAAACAGATCCAATGGGACAAAGGCTCTTTTATATTGGTCTTTTAGAGGCATATAAATGTCTTTTTAATCCCTCTAAAGAAGAGTGCCATGGAAGTTTTTGTGATTTTGTATGAAAATAAACAATATTTTCATACAACAGCAACAGCAAATGTGTCTTTTGGGAAACATAAAGCGACTGGGAAATGTTTCCATCAACGTAAAGTGGAAATTGAGTTTGAACATAGTCATGTTGTAAATATATTGATACAGAAAAATGTTTGTTTTCCACCCAAATAGTTGATCTGGGAGCACAATCTCTGCCTCCAGCTTTGTTGGACTGGTTTCTGGTTGTGTCCAGTTTCTCTCAGCTCCTGGTTCAGGTTTTAAAACACATTATAGCTGAACATATTTCAATTGTATTTGCTGTAATACTGAGAACCAGACTCAGTTTGTGGTCCCTGGAAATCGAGGCGGAGTGATGGATCACTGTCTTTTTCCTGCTCAGTCGTCGAGTGTAAGGCGAGGGCTGATTAAGACGGAGAGTCGCAGCGGGACAGAGGGATATATAGAGAAAAAGGAGATGGAGCGCCTGCTGAGATCAACCTCAGTGGAGGAGAAGGAGGGAGGGGAACAAAATGAGACGCAAAAAAAAAATCAACCGGCACTTTAAAGAGGCTGAGCAGCACACGGGGGGATAGAGAGAGAAAGAGGGAGAGAGGGAGAGGACAGGGAGGTTGGAGGCGGTTTCCAGGGTAACAATGACCAAGAAGCAGAGGGGATGGAGAAAGAGAGGCAGAAAGAGAGAGAGATGATAACAAGTGCTCATGGGAGAAGAGTATGTGGAAGATAAACAGTAAAAAGAACGAAGTGCAGACTCTCTGTGAAGATTCTTCTGTCATCCAGGTCGATTTATTTCAAAGAGCTTCACAAAGGCAGCTGCACCTGCTCCCAACAGGTGCACAGACATTTAACCTCTTTACAACCATCAATCACCATCAGCCGTGGTTTGAATGGGTGTTAACTGCCCCGAGGGCAAGAAAAAAGAAAAGAAAAAGAGAAAGAATCCCATTCAAACAGAGCACTTTATGTGAAAGTAGGAAGGAGATGAAGTTAATAAAATCCTGCTGAAGTCTGTGTTCACCGTCTGACAATCGACCACGGAGGTTCAAGGAGATTTAACAAGATATGAGAAAAGGAGAAGAAGCTTCAATACAAGATATAAAGTTGTTCAGAGGAACAAATCAGGGTGTTAGAAAGAGATTTACAGGCTCCACTACTGAATCATATGTCGTATATTTAATGACATATGACTATGTATAGTGTTATCATTAATAATTGTGTTGAACCCACACACTAGTAATGTGCAATTATGTGGTTTTATAATAGTGGACATATAGTGGTTTTACACCCACATCTCCTCTCTCAGCTTCTCTCTGGAACTCTAGGAAGAACAGGACGGTGTCAGCCAATCAGAAGAGAGGAGGAGGTTCTGAGCCTCTCTTCTGATTGGCTGACTGTTTTCTAAAGTGATCCAATAAAATAATAGAGCAGATTTCAGAATAAAACACTCAGAGAAACTAAATCCTGCAAATTGTTGGATGGTGGGTCCAGGTGGTGAGGGGGTGGGGCTTTGTTGTGACATCACAAAGTGACAGGAAGTCCTGACGGCTGGTTTTAAGGCTCAGTTTCTGAATACAGGCCTTTATACTGTATGGAGCTTTAACACAAACATCTACCTTTATACTGTATGGAGCTTTAACACAAACATCTACCTTTATACTGTATGGAGCTTTAACACAAACATCTACCTTTATACTGTATGGAGCTTTAACACAAACATCTACCTTTATACTGTATGGAGCTTTAATACAAACATCTACCTTTATACTGTATGGAGCTTTAATACAAACATCTACCTTTATACTGTATGGAGCTTTAACACAAACATCTACCTTTATACCGTATGGAGCTTTAACACAAACATCTACCTTTATACTGTATGGAGCTTTAACACAAACATCTACCTTTATACTGTATGGAGCTTTAACACAAACATCTACCTTTATACTGTATGGGGCTTTAATACAAACATCTACCTTTATACTGTATGGAGCTTTAACACAAACATCTACCTTTATACTGTATGGAGCTTTAACACAAACATCTACCATTATACTGTATGGAGCTTTAATACAAACATCTACCTTTATACTGTATGGAGCTTTAAGTCAATTTAACTTGACATAAAGTTCAATATGTTTCTTGTCAAACAATGTTGACACATAAATAAAATAAACAGATATAATGAAGAAATTGGCAGAACTATAAATTTGTACTAATCGCTGTTTGTTTTTGTAATATTTTCATCAAGGACCTGATGTTTTCCATCCCTGCAACCATTTCCTGCCACATATGGTTCTATAATAACAAACAGTGTGTGTGTGTGTGTGTGTGTGTGTGTATGTGTGCGTTTCTGTGTGTGTGTGTCTGTGTGTGTGTGTGTGTTTTCTTTCCAGAATATTCAGGCAGAGAAAGAGGCCTTGACGGAGGGGAGGGAGAAAACGCCAAAGTACCACCGGACAGAGGACGGATTCATCAGAATAGGTGAGACGCTGGCTGCAGGTGTAGGAGGAGGAGTGATCCTTATGATGCGTTCACAGGTGAGAGACAACACCTGGTAAAAATGAACCATCTCTGTGCCGATCAGTAACCTTCACACAGTCTGATGTGTGTATGTGTGTGTGTGTCGTAACGAGCCTAACGAACTGTGTGTTCGCACAGAGGAAAGTTATTCAGGACAACATTCCTCTGCTTTTGTTCTGCTGCTGCAACGAGGACACACACTCAACCTCACGGGCGTACGGGAGGCAATTCGGGTCATTTCACATGCATGTGGGCGACACACTCACAAATGCATAGTACGTGTCTTGGTATGAAATCGCTCCCACACACACACACACACACACACACACACACACACACACACACACACACACACACACACACACACACATTTTTTAAGGGAGTCTTATTGACACATTCCACGGCTCCTGACGCCAACGTTAACGCGATCCTGATTATTTTAACCTCAAAACACTTTGAAGAGAAGTGGACCACAAAACAAATACACACACACACACACACACACACACACACACACACACACACACACACACACACACACTGGGGGCAGCCCTGTGTGAAGGGGGATTGTGGGACATTTACGAGTTTTTTGCCGGTGACGTAAAGTTCACGGGTTTGGGAAAAATCTCATATTATTTTATTTTATGGCCGTTATATAAGGAGCAGCAGCAGTAACAGCCGAGTGGTGCTTTGAGGTCGACAGTAGTGAGTTTGTAGTTCGTGCTACTGCTGCTCTTGACCCATTTGTGTGTGTGTGAGGTCATATTGATCTTGACCTTTGACCAACAAAATCCATTTAATGCAAATTTAAACTAGGTATTCTCAACATATTGGTTTCACAGGCCAAAGTCATGTTTCATTAGGTCATTGAGACTTTCAATCTATCTATCTAATACGTTCAATCGATGTTTGTTTTCCAATTTTGAATTTGGCAACTTCACCTTCAAGGCGTTACAGAGGTTTTGTGTCCTTAAGAACGAGACAGACGCCGAGACGACCTGAAAACAAAATGAGGAACGAATCCGTGAAACAAATAAATGTTGTGTTTTCCAGTGTGCAGTGAAAGCGACGCTCCAGGGTTTAGTTTCTCCTCGGCAGAATGTGGGATTTATTCTTCTTCTGTTAGAATTTATTTCTGCAGGATTTTTACTGTGACCTTCGGCAGATGAATGGAGGAGTCTTGACCCGGTGTTCCTCTCACACTGAAGCTGAGATTTCAGCCGGTAAAAAGACTTATTCAGAAGTGTTTTCACTTATTTTCAAAATATCTGTCAGGCTCTTTGGTTGTAGCATTTATAATAGACTCATAACTTGAAAATGCATGAATGGGCCCTGCACATTTGACCTTGTGTAAGCGCGTTTGATGATGTCATTTTGTTCTATCCAATTTATTTATTTATTTTAATCATAATATCCCTTAATTGTGGTCAGATATCATTCTTTTCGTTGAGTCACATTTACTCTGAATGAGTATTTTGTTGTAGAATTTCCTACATAACCCTGATCCACCTTCACCTCTTCACCTGTGAATCCACTTTAATCTGGATCATTCGAAGCCTCTTGTTCTCTGTGTTTACTCCACTCTCTCCCTGAACTCTCATCTTTCAGTAGTTTTCTCCACAAAAGCGAACAAAAGAAACAGAAATGTAATTTTTTTTTATGAATCCACCTGGAGAAAGTGTTTTGTGGAGCAGACAGCTGAGCAGGGCGAGGAGGAGGAGGAGGAGGAGGAGGAGGAGGAGGGCCGCTCTGACCCGACATCATAAATTACCAGCAGCTCTTTATCCCCTTCATCAATTTTTCAGATGAGTCGGCCGATCGATGCGACCGGCGCTCCTTCACTTCATTTCAGCGCGCTGCCTTCACATGTATAGAGAGGAACACCGGACATCTCAACGTCTGTGAGGGAACTAAAAGCACTTCAAAGGAAAAATATCAGAGAGATTCAGGACTAAACACAGAGAGGAGGATGTTGACTCACTCTGCTGCTTCAGGGCCATTATCAACAAAAATAACTTGTTTTATCCAATAAAATAGTTTAATTTATCATCAAATCCATAGAGAGAATTTGAAAAGTTCAGTTGCTGTGTCAGAGGTTTTAATTCCAATATTAATAACAATTATAATTGTGCAACTTTTTAAGCCTTTTGTATATGTTTAGTCGGTTACAGGTCGATTAAAATATTACAGAAATTAAAATAATTATTATTCACGGTTGCCAATTAAGTTTTTGTTTTCAAGCATATTCGCCTTTTTATTCCTTATCATAAAGGTTAATTGTGTTTTAATTTTCATAGTAATATTTTTGGAAGAGATTGATCTATAGAGTTTAGAGATAGATATCAATAATGAATCACATTGTCACAATCATTTCATGAAAAGAGGTAAATATATTTATATACCGGTATATATTTTATTCCAGCTTTTTAGATTTATTGATTTAAAAATACCTGACTGATTTCTTATGAATTGTAATTGCTTCTTCTCAATTCAAATACAGATATTCAGTCACATGATAAGATGGTTTATAATCAGAGAAATAAGGAATATGAAGATCATATGATGAGTATGTTCCTGCAGTTACTCTCAGCCATGTTTGATTGGTTGTTTGATTGGTTGGTTAGTTGGTTGGTTGGTTGACTGGTTCTTAATTGGTTATTTGCTGATTGGCTGGTTGTTTGGTTGATTGGTTGTTTGATTGGTTGGTTGATTGATTGGTTCTTTGCTGGTTGGCTGGTTGTTTGGTTGATTGGTTGTTTGATTGATTGGTTGTTTGATTGGTTGGTTGATTGGTTCTTTGCTGGTTGGCTGGTTGTTTGGTTGATTGGTTGGTTGATTGGTTCTTTGTTAGTTGACTGGTTGTTTGGTTGGTTGGTTGGTTGGTTGGTTCTTTGCTGGTTGGTTGGTTGATTGGTTCTTTGCTGGTTGTTTGGTTGATTGGTTGGTTGATTGGTTCTTTGCTGGTTGGTTGGTTGATTGGTTCTTTGCTGGTTGGCTGGTTGTTTGGTTGATTGGTTGGTTGATTGGTTCTTTGTTAGTTGACTGGTTGTTTGGTTGGTTGGTTGGTTGGTTGGTTGGTTGGTTGGTTGGTTGGCCAGTTGGCTGGTCGTTTCCACAGGAGCTGGTTGGTGTGTTGATAAACACCGTACTTTGTAGAGAAACCCTGGTCGCCTGCTTTGTTTGAAAACCGGCTGAACCAACAGAAGTAGTAAAGAAGTGATGTGTCCACAGATGTTGGACATTTTTAATCTCAGGACTTTGACGTAACGGTCTGAGTTTGAAATCCCGAACTGACACAGATTCGATCACAGACCCCTGACACCCCCCACACCCCCCCCCCCTGCTTCCCTTAGATGTTTTATTACAGACAGTGTTTGAAACCTAAGTAGTCATCTATTATGTCATTGTATTACTTAGGGGTCAAAGGTCGAGGTCAGGTCACACTAGTTAGCCATTACTGCACAGTTATTATGACAACATTTAACATGAATGGTTAATATTTTATATGATTAACAGGAATGTAACCTGAAACTACTGTGAGTGGCGGCGGCGGCTGTAACTCTATAGTTGTGTGTTTGTATTGGTTGTTTGACCACCGTTATCTTCGCATTAAGAAATAATAGGTACAAAAACATTATTAGTCAGGATGGATCCTGCTTTGTATTATTGTACCTGTAAAATATCCTATTTGCTCAGACAGAATTTGTCTGATTCAGTGTTTGGTTTTTGTTTCCTGCCTTTTCTCTGCGTGGCCTGTTTCTGCAGAAAGCCTCTCAGACAGCAGTACATGTGGCTGGATATTGAATGAAAGCCATAATACCCACAATAATAACAGATAATACCCTGTGATAAACAATAACACACACGCACACACATATACACCCCCAGACGTTGCTCTTTGTTGGGATTATGGTCACACTCGTACCTGGAAGCATCACAGTCAGCACGATAATCCCACTAAATAAATCCTCCCAGGGATTATTGCTCTGTTGAGGTGCAGCTGAACACCGGTGGGAGGTCTCACCGCTTCTGATGGAGGCAAATGCAACAGTACCACAAAAAAATACACACCGCCTTTATTTCTGACAGCCGACGCTGGAACAAAAAAGAAAAAACCATAGCAGAACCGCAGGGGTCAGTTAATGGAGTCTGGATGAATGTAATGGAACCTTTTACAACCCTGTAAATCTGCAGAAAAAAACATCAAATCCCTTAATTACTGCAGCCTCCATCTGCAAATGAAAAAAAAAAAAAAAAGAATGAACCACAAGTAAATCTCTTAAAAACCTACAACACTGAAGGTTAAAATTTGAAGATAAAGGGATCATCTTGATTTTAATGGACAGTTTACAGGAAATAATGTCATTTTTAAATGTCACTGTGATTGTTCGGTTTGTGAATATTGTCTTGCTGAAAAATTACAGCTGCACATTTTCCTCTTATCCTGTGTTTTATCTTCAGTGTTGATGCTTAGATGCATTAGTGGTTTTAAGAACCAAAAACCATCTCAGAGTAATTTTCTCCTCTCGTGTTTGGCTGACTGTTTCCTGAGTGATCCAAAAAAAATAGAGCCGATTTTAGAATAAAACAACAACAACAACAACAATTCCTGCAAGTGTTGTTGGACGGTGGGTCCAGATAGTGAGTGGGGCTTTGGGTGACTGCTTAGTTGTGACATCACAAAGTGACAGGAAGTCCTGACGGCTGGTTTTAAGGCTCAGTTTCTGAATACAGACTGTGTGCATTTCTCTGTGGACTGAGGCTTTGATACTTTCACAGTATTAATATAGAACCTAGAGCTGCTTTATAATCACACTACACATGGACATCTACCTTTATACTGTATGGAGCTTTAACACAAACATCTACCTTTATACTGTATGGAGCTTTAACACAAACATCTACCTTTATACTGTATGGAGCTTTAATACAAATATCTACCTTTATACTGTATGGAGCTTTAACACAAACATCTACCTTTATACTGTATGGAGCTTTAACACAAACATCTACCTTTATACTGTATGGAGCTTTAACACAAACATCTACCTTTATACTGTATGGAGCTTTAATACAAACATCTACCTTTATACTGTATGGAGCTTTAACACAAACATCTACCTTTATACTGTATGGAGCTTTAACACAAACATCTACCTTTATACTGTATGGAGCTTTAATACAAACATCTACCTTTATACTGTATGGAGCTTTAACACAAACATCTACCTTTATACTGTATGGAGCTTTAACACAAACATCTACCTTTATACTGTATGGAGCTTTAATACAAACATCTACCTTTATACTGTAGCCTATGGAGCTTTAAGATTTTGTATTTGCTCTTTTAACTTTTTTTCACAAACGTAAGAAAAAAAAAAAATCAATTGTTCCCCATAACAGTGAATTCCAGCACTTCACCACCAAATAAGGGGGAAGGTGAAAGATTCATGACCCAGCGTGTGTACGTCAATAAGGTTATTGATCTCATTGATCTTTGCCTCTTCCAGGAACGTTCCAGAACGGGATAGCAGAGGGGGAGGTGGACCCCACGTTCGGACCCCTGGAGGCCATGCGGCTCTCAGTGATAACGGACTCCCCGGTCTGGGTGATCCTCAGCGAGGTGAGACCGCATGCACAGATCCACCACCACATGGTTAGAAGGTCTTGAAGAGGGGACTCGTAAGTTCAGTTGGGTCATTGAGGTACTTCTAGAGGAGGGTTCCCAGAAGGGCTTTTTGCAGTTCTTGACGGGCTCTTTCCAAACATCATGAAGATTTATAATGTGCTAGAGGAGGTGCGTGGAGGATTAAAGAGGTCTGATAGGTTCTTAAAGGGGTCCAATGGGCTTTGGAAAGGATTAAAGGGATAGTTCACCCAAAATTCACATTTCACTCATTATCTACTCACCCTCATGTCGACTAAGGGCTGTGAGAAGTCCTCCGTGCCTTCTCTGAGTTACGGGGGGCTCCGCGCAGCAGTATTTGTCCATATTATGGTTGTAAATGGATACCACTTTTCTTGGTTGTAAATGGATACCACTTTTCTTGGTCCAAAAAGACACACCAAAAAACATCCAAATACCTCCATACTGCTCATCTGTAATGTCCCTCTTGTATTGAAGCCCCGACATGAGAAATTGTTCCGCCGGTGTGATTTGCACTGACACAGGAAGAGTAGTGAACTGAGACACTGGGAGCTTCCGCCACAAACAAGCTTAAAATATAGACTTATTTAATTTTTTTCGGAACAATTTCTCATGTCGGGGCTTCAATACAAGAGGGACATTACATACGAGCAGCATGGATTTATATTTGGATGTTTTTTGGTGTGTCTTTTTGTTACGAAGACAGTTTGTATCCATTTGCAACCGTTATATGGACATGCACTGCTACGCCGAGACCCCCAGTAACTCAGAGAAGCCACGGAGGACTCTTCAATTTCAATTTTGGGTGAACTATCCCTTTAAAGGGGTCCCATGGGCTTTAAAGGATTAATGCAATGTGCCATGAGTAGCCTACTATAGAGAGAACCAAATATGTTACGGTTCTTCACAGTTGTTCCTATGGGTCTCTTCACCTCAACAAGGTATAGTAGCCTAGCAGTGCGATGAGATGCTGTGAGGCTGTAGTGGAGTTCAGTTCAGTGAGATTACAATGATCCTCTGTCTGGAGGCATCAGAGTTATTCAAGGTTTTCCATTGACCGTGGATTTAGCGCTCTTAACTACACTTGTCCCTGGTTCAAGTCCTTTGTTGCTTGTTATTCCCCCCAAACCACAAAGCGTAGCTGTGGGCTAAAATGTATGAATGTGAACTCCTGACCTCTGACCTCTCTTTGAAGGTTGGCGAGGAGAACATTTCTAACTGGATTAGTTTTGGCTGCATGGAGGATTTTAGTGTCTTGTGATGGTCTAAATGTAGATCAGAGACGGCCACAACATTTAATGAGGACACGCTGAATATTTACAAATTATCTGGATCAATACTCAGGAATTAAGTTTATACTGCACTGTGATTGTGCACTGATTAATGAACAAACCAGCCAGTATGAACTTGTTCATTAATCAGTGCACCATCTCTCACCTGAATTCTTAACTGGCTCATCATGAACTAATTTCACATCGGAGGTAATGATGTATTCAATATCAGTGTGGCTGAGATTCAATCATAGGTTTGAGACTGAAACAACAGGCCTATCAGAAACATGTTAAAGGCCAACGGTAATAAACAACAACAGGTTATGACTTGTTTATTATTTATAACACAAATAGTTCTGAAAATGGACTGTTGCTAAGCGACACATTAACGTTTCCTTGAACTGCACAGTAACAACTTTGTCTCCATGTTAAAGCAGATATCAGCTTCACGGCCGTTTCGGCTAATGCTGCGTTCAAGGCAGGCTTTTGAAACCGTAAGTTACAGCTTCAAGTCACAACTACGACTTGGTAGCGTTCCAGGTAACCCGTAGCTCGTGTTTTTACCATCCTGTTGTCTGTGAAAGTTCCCTATAATGGCCACTCGTAACTTCCGACCCGTGAACTCGTACCAGATCGAACTGGTATGACTTCACAGGAAGGAAAACACAAAGTACGAGTTTCTTTGAACGCACCATGAGTTAGCAGCCCCCGCCCTTGTCAGGCATCAATTGGTCCTCGTGCTACGTCACCACATTCACGCGCATCCCTTGGCTGCACACACAGCCCTTCATGCCGTTCTCTCTCCTCATTGGATAACACTTGTATCCCACAAGGAAAATTTTCTCCTCGGGTTACAGCAGAGCAGAGTGACGGAGAGACTCGTGTTTAGGCTGAAATACTTCATGTAAGTGATTGCTGACGGAAAATAGGACTATTTAGGACTTATATTAACAAAAACATTCCACTGATATCTGCTTTAACCTCGGGCCAGCAGCCTTCTTCTTTATATGAACTCTACTGTCCAACACTGGGAAGACTGGTTTATACTGGTTGTTACTGGTGCAGGTTCACAGCCGACTGGTTTCTGGTTTCTCTCCCGTCTCAGATCTTCATTAAGAAGGCAGAGTGAGGCTCCGCCCCCCCTTTCAGCGATACCTCAGCACCTCTGAGCGGTCAGCCGAGCCGAGCCGAGCCGACCCGACGCTCGTCAGCTGCCGTCCTGCTCCAGTCCTGCTCACCAGTTCCCCACCACGGTGCCACAGCGCCGCCGTGTGGCCGGACCTCACCACCGCAGGATGAACAGACCAGAGACTGGAAACACAGAAACACACTCACAGACAGGCCGCTGAGGAGGAGGGTGTTGATGATGATGATGATGATGATGATGATGTTGATGATGATGGTGACAGGCCTCCTGACGAAGCTGTAATTACTCCTGAAGAACCTGTATTTATGTGTACATACAGTAAGGTAGATGTTGAAAACACTGGTAACGAGCGAGGCGGCGGCGACGGAGCGCCGACACACTGACGATGATCAAACTGCTGTTTGGAAACTCAAAGGCCTCTTTCTATCTGCAGAGAGTCTGTCCGGACCTTTCTACCAACACCCCTCCCCTCAGTATAGGTCCCCCTCAGTAACCATGTATGTGCATATATGCATAGAGATGTACACACTCTCATATGAATGCCCTCAGTGTGTTGATGTGTCTGTAGTTGCTGCTCGGGGTTCAGGCGTTTCCCTCCGTCAGTCAGCAATTTGCCTTAAAGACGAAGAGCAGCTCTTCACTGAACCCGGACTGAAAATGTAGCGACAAGATCCAGATCCTTAGACCCCCCAGACCTTCAGACCTTCAGAACCCCGGACCTTCAGACCTTCAGACCTTCAGACCTTCAGACCTTCAGATCTTCAGACCTTTAGACTTTCAGACCTTTAAGGCCTTTGCACACTGAGTCCGTTTTTGTCGTCCGAAATTGCCGCACGTCAAAAAAAAAAATCGACCGCATGTTGTGTCAATCATGTTTACACACCGAGTCCGAAACTTTCGTCCGTCATAAAAAAATTCGGATCAGGTTCGATTTAATGCGTTTTTCGCATCCGTGAAAAACCTTTTGACCAATCACATCAGCGTTTTGAGGCTGGAGAGGGAGAGAGGGGGGGGGGGGGAGTGGGGAGGGGGGGGATCACCGCTGAGTGGGTGTGTGTGTGCGTGTGTGTGTGTGTGTGTGTGCGTGCGCCAGCCGCTGTTCAGGATCATGGAAATTGTCCGTCTTCTGTTTAATATGTGAGCTAATAATCAATATCTATCAAACTGGACCGACATCCTAAAATAAACAGTTGAAGTGATCATGATAGTTCCGCTGCTCATTAACAAGCAGCAGATCCTCTACTGGCTTTTAATGTTTCTCTTTCATTTCTCAACAAGTGAGAGAACCACAAAGTGCATCACTGCGTGACGATTTTGTCTCCCTCTCCGAAATTTGGAACACAAAATAAAAACGCATGCGAATAAAACGCAACGGACTCAGTGTGCAAGGAGCCTGCGCGTAATGTTTTTTGTCGGATGACGGATACGAAAAACGCATGCGAAAAAAACGGACTCAGTGTGCAAAGACCTTTAGACCTTCCGACCTTCAGATCTTCAGACCTTCAGACCTTCAGATCTTCAGACCTTCAGACCTTCTGACATTCAGATTCTGATCCTCAGACCTTCACACTCCCGGTGACGACTCCTGGTTTCTCCGAGCCTTTTCAAGCTGTTTTATTTAATAGAGGCCTTGTTCTACTCTACTTCACTGTACTCTACTCTGTTGTACTCTACAGCATTAAACAATACCCTGATGTACTCTGCAGTACTCTGGTGCACTCTTCAGTACTCTACAGTGCTTTGGTGTACTCTGATTACTTTACAGTACTACGGAGTACCTTAATGTACCTACAGTACTCAACGGTACTACAATTAACTATACACTACCCAATGTTACTCTGATGTACTCCACAATACTCTGGTGTGCTCTACAGTACTATGATGTACTACAAAGTGCTCATGTGTACTCTATTATACTATACTAGCACTCTGGTGTACTCTACAGTATTCTAATGTACTCTGATGTACTCTCAGTAGTTTTCCAGTCCAGTCTTTCTCTAATCGATAGCAGCTAACTGATAGTAATAGTAGATCATACATTCTTCTACAAGGTAACTCTCACATCTCTATAAAGAAGCTGTCACAGAGATAAACCTTTGATAACTGACTTAGGTTTGTCCTTTAAAATGTAAGAACAGGTTCCCGGGAGCGACTCTAAATGTCTCCTCGTCTCTCACTGACTGGACTAAATCTTCAGGCTGCGATTCTGGGATAAAGATCAGTTTCTGGTTGTTGCCCCCAGGGGTAGAAACCAGCAGGGTGTTAAGGATTGGTATAAAGACGTAGAAGCCAGTTTAAGGCTCTAACTGTTCACTCTGTGCTCCTTGTGTGGTGCCTCGGGGCAAATAAAACATGGACCCCCCCACTGAGGCCGGTGGGGTTGTTGCCCACCTTCCCCTGTGGTTTTTACTGGGTGTTTCCAAATCCAACAGAAACCCATTCACTGGTTCCACTGAGAAAACAGATTAAGTCATTTATGGGAACAAAATACAGAATAACTAATCTGAGGGATAAATGTATCAACGTTTATCCTCCACCAATACGCTCATTCTTCAGATTCATTAAGCTGCAGCCCCCCCATCCCCGGATCCTCCCACCCCACCCTGCCAAAACTGGTCTTCATTCATTCAAATGGGGATTGAAATGGAAACCAGACCGAGCAGAACTTCAGTTTTTCAGATTTGAAGTGAACTGAGTGTCTTCGAGCTTCAGGAAACATCCCGAGGTTTGTTTGTTTTGTTTGTTTTATTTTTCTTTGTAAGATGCACTGGAATGCATTGCTATAATCTTGTGTTTGTCTTTTGTATCCTTTAGATAAACTCTATTTAAATGATCGCAAACTTCTATCCAATCTGTGAATTGTAATAAAGACAGAAATTTAAATGACGTTTTTGCTCTGAGGTTGTTTTGAGCTCGGGGGGACTTCACAGCGTTGACTATGAAGATCTCAGGGGGGAGGATTTTTTTGGGTAGATTTCTGGAAATGTCATCAGGTTTCATCAAAGAAGGTGACGAAACATCACCAACATCACTCCACTGGTCTGGTTAGAAACTGAGGAAGAACGAGGCTCTGAAGTCTGAAGTTAGTACATCTCAACCAAAAAAGTTCAGAGTGAGTCTATTTCCACCGACGCCTGGACAACATGTGAGAACAGGAAATACGAGTGACCCCAGAAAAGTGACATTTCATTGTGATTGTCTGTTTCACAATAGGCTATAAGTCTCCAACTATCGTCAACACAACATAGTTGTAAGTACACACACAGCTCTGGAGTATTTAGATCCACCAATCCAGCAAAACTACTCAATTGTAGGCTACTGTTACTGTTGGTCTTAATTCATTATTTTATTTCAGTTTTGCCAACAAAAGTTTATATTTCAATGAACTCATACTCTTCTGAAACGTGAAAATGGGTCCTTAAAAAGTCAAAAAGTCTTAGAACAAACTATTTTATGCATGTTTATTTTATGTGTCAAATCTTATGTAACTAAGCTAAAACAAAATGAGATGAACATTCCTCTTACAAATGTGATGAATTTAACCTAAAAAGTAGCAGAAAATGGAAGTACTCAAATAGTAGTAGTATTTTAAAGATTGTTTTCAAGGCAAGCTTTATTAGCACATTTTACACTAATAAAATATAAAACATAATAAAGGATTCAGGTTTGCAACAAAAAAAGGAAAGAGAAAAACCATTAATTAATTTATTTTTAATTAGGTGATGCAAGTACAAGACAGGTGAGATGCAACAAAGATAGACAAAGACAGGATAACCACAAACAAAAACAGTGCTGTACATGTGCGTATGTGAACAGTGCTGTACATGTGCGTATGTAGGCTTATAAGGCAATGAGCAGCTCTAAACTATAAAATGGGCTGAATGTGTTAAAACTCTGCCCATTAACAAACAGAGAGCGCTATTAGATGGACAAAATGAAAATACACCAATTAACTGTTGATACATTTAAAGTTGTAGTTTGTAATTAATTTTTCATTTCATTCATTTTCATTTTTGATGTATTCCATTCATGGTATAGACATACTTCACATGGTTGCACATACATAATGTACACATAGTCGCCATAAATGAAAAGGAGCAGGATGAAGAAAAACTTATTGTGCCTGCCCCTCTCTATTGTTATAATTGCACTGGCTTACTATCAAACCAATATTATACTCTATTTCAAAAAAATGAAAGATGATGAAACATATAAGAAGAAAACAAACAAGCAAAATAGTAGTGGACACCACTCATCTATCTATCTTTTCTTTTTCCCTTCTTTTTCTCCTTCTTCTTTTTTGTAGGCGCTTATCTTTTCTTTTTTAAACATTTTCTTTAACTGAGATATATTTGTACAACTTTTCAGTTTCTTGCTTTGTGAATTGTTGTAGTAGTAATTAAACTACTCTGATTAATACGTTATTTTTCTGAAAATGTACAAATGAAGACAGTTTTCTCACATTAAAGCAGAAGTGAGTGATCCGGTCGTTTTTGCTAATGCTGCGTTCCAGGCAGGCTTTTGAAATCGTAAATTACAGCTTCAAGTCACAACTTACGACTTTGTAGCGTTCCAGGCAACCCACTCGTGTTTTTCCGACCTGTTTTACCGGTGAAAGTCACTATAACGGCCACTCGTAACTTCTGACCGGTGAACTCGTACCAGATCGAACTGGTACGACTTCACAGGTCGGAAAAATACGAGTTTCCTTGAACGCACCATAACAGTCCTCGTCGCTACGTCACCACATTCACGGCGTTCCTTGGCTGCACACACAGCCCTGCATGCCGTTCTCTCTCCTCATTGGATAAAAACTGTAGGATACGATAAAAGTTTTCTCCTGGGCTCAGAGCAGAGCAGAGGGACTGACAGACCCGTGTTTCAGACCAAACACTCTATGTAGTGATTGCTGTCGGAAGATACAACTATTTAAGACTTATATTAACACAAATATATCACTCACTTCTGCTTTAAGTTTACAAAATATACTAATACAGTGGTTCTCAACTGGTGGGTCGGGACCCAAAAGTGGGTTGCGGACCTGTTTTGGATGGGTCGCGGACAGCTGGGCAAAAAAAGTAAATATTTAATGCGCATGTGATGTTGGATATGTCTTTTATTTTGAAATATAACTTATTTTGAAAGGCACACGACACTTGCACACATGCAGTTGTAATGGTCCTCCTCAGTTTCTTATTAATGTGGCCTGAATGCAGTGAAAATGCCTTGTTTTGTTTTGTTTTGTGGGTCTTTATTTTGTGCAATTTGTTATTTATTCACTTTTGTGAACATGCTCTGAACGCAGAGATGCATTAGAAGTCAAATATATCAGTTTGTTGGTCTCCATTTTGTGCTGTTTGATATATTTTTATTCACTTACATGCAGTTGTCATGGTCCTCCTCAGTTTCATTCTTGTGCTCTGAAATGCACTTTGCTCAATAAAGAGCAAAATTAGTTTTTAAAGGCTTTTTAAAAAAAATTTTTTTTTTAAATCTTGGTTTGAATTCTATAAAAGTGGGTCGCGACTTAAAGGGATAGTAGCATTTTTTAAAAGTGGGGTTGTATGATCTACAAATAGCCCCTAAGTACTTTAATTGCAGTAGAAGACTCTCTGCACTCCTCCCGTTAGCAACGCCAGCCCATAATAGGCCTAGCCCTGCCCAGAGATTTACAACATACAGTGTTGTGAACAGACCCAAAGAAACGGCCTATTTTCACGGCCTAAAAGAGGTTTTACCTGAAAAAAAATACACAGTTCCATTGTTCATTTAGGCCATGAAAATAGGCTGTTTCTTTGGGTCCATTCACAACAATGTATGTTGTAAATCTCTGGGCAGGGCTATTATGGGCTGGCGTTGCTAACCGGAGGAGTGTAGAGAGTCTTCTACTGCAATTAAAGTACTTGGGGGCTATTTGTAGATCATACAACCCCACTTTTTAAAAAAAAATGCTACTATCCCTTTAATGACCATGGGAAAATGTGGGTCCCAGACTCCCAGAGTGAGACTAGTTGAGAACCCCTGTACTAATAAATGTTTACAGCACTGCACTGTATTCAACCTGCTGGCTGTTAGTTAGATGAAATCTGTTACAATCCGTTTTCACCACCCTTACTACAGCCAATCAGCGCGCACTATCTCGCTGACACCTCGTCCAATCATCGCTGTCCACGAGGTTCAGCTCCGGTGGGGAGGGGGAGGGGGAGGGGGGGCACTGTGACCAGTTCGACTGAGATTTCCTCTCGTCCAATCAGCGTCTGACAGTCGACAGGAAACGTCAAACGTTCTGTCGCGGCGGCCAATCAGCGTCGGCGAACGGCGCGTTCAGCCTCCCGTCGCCCCCACGTGATCCTCCTCGGTAGTTCCCAGGCGGTCAGGTCGGAGAGAGCCGGAGGTGAGTAAAGAGACCGAGAAATGTCACTTTTTTACCGGGGAACACGGGCTGAGAGCGCCGGTATCTGGGAAATGATGCTTAATTCGCACCGTCCGTGCTGTAATTATATAGATAATGTCATTTTTTTTTAGCCGTAAAAATGGAAAAGCTCAGTGCCTGCTGCATGTGGCTAACCCTAAGCTAATTAACCACAGGTGAACTGAGCTAGTTAGCGTTTATTTTTGTATTATTTTATAACTGTTAAATTGCTATTATGTTTATTATGAAGCTTTTCCCGTCCACACGACTCACTGTAAATGACAGAAACCCTGGTTGTTGTGTCTTCTGGTAGGAAGCTGGAGTATTCCCTAATAGCATCGTAGCTAAAAATGAGCTAAGCTAAGCTAAGCTAGGCTAAGCTAATCTGACATAGCTGAATCAGCCGTGTTTGTGGGGAAGGGGGGCTGGGTGGGGGGTGTTTTCGTATGTGGGGTGGGGGGAGACACTGTTAAGAGCTTAATGAGCTGATGATTTGAGGTTGAAATGCTAAGACAAGGCTTTGCAGAGGAACTTCCTATCAAAATATAATGAATGAGTGTGTGTGTGTGTGTGTGTGTTCAGGTGGGGGGTGGGGGGAGCTAACCTCATGAGTCCTGCAGCCAGAAAACGAAAGCTTAGCAAATAAATATTAACATGGATATTTAAAAGTATAGGGACGATCTTGAAATGTTATAATAATATAAATAGTAGCGTTGCACGAATTCGTTGCAAATGTGCATTGAAAAGATAAGCAGGAGCTGCAACCGGTGGTGCAGGAAACATCCAGAACATCTGAGTGGAAGTAGAAGTAGAGCTGCAACCAGGGCTCCAGACAGGCAGTTTGCCCCCTAAAATAGACAGTGCAAGTGCAGTTTTCATCTACTTGCATATGTGCAACCAGAAATTTTGTTTTTTTTAGACACTGATGAAACATGGAAAGGAAGACTGGAAGAATCTGGTATATTCTCATGAATGAAAAGCAAATGTGAATATTTGCTTTGCAAGTCGATTTACTGTGTGCATCCCTAAATTTATCTGCTTGCGCTCCTGGAGCTCTGGTTATATAAGCTTTATTTTGAAGCAGAGCTGCAACGTGCTCTCATTACTACGAATTGTCAAGATGACACACTTGTTATAAGTCAGGATTGATGTTCTCCGATGTCTTATTTTGCTTGAGCTATGATCCAAAACTCAGAGATAATCAGTTTGTACTATATACTATAGGTTCATACATGAGAGTTTGTCTGCAAAAATCAACTTAAACAATCGTTCAGGCACCAGAATAATTTTCTTTATTAGATCTTTGAGGGTTAGTCCAAAGTGACGTCTTCGAATGTCTTATCTTCAGCCGAAAACTGAAGGATTTTCAGTGCACAGAGATATAAGACAGAGAAAAGCAGCAGATCTTATCACTGCACAGACCACCACGATAAATCGATTATCCAAACAGTAAGTGATTTAATGATCGATTGTTTCCGATGCACAAAAACCTCCAGAATTTTCTATAGAAGGAGTAAAAACAGCTCTTTAAAGGAGAATACATATACGTTGCTCTCCTTTATAATCTGATGATATTGAACACAGAGGAAAATTTAACTGCTCAGGATATGGTGGCAATTAATGATTGATTAATTTACTCATTGACCCCCTCGACATAGGATTGTTGTCTGGAATTAATTATTGATCCATTCATTGCAAAGTGTCCCACCACATGTTTCTAGTGCAGATCCCAGAGGTGAAACATTTCACTTCACTTCATCACTCACTCACTCACTCACAGGGTGACGTCATGTGAGTGACCACACAGAGTCAAATGACTGCGAAAAATCAGAGAATTGAGCGGAAACACAAAGGTTTGAGTGCAGGCTGCGCCCCAGAGGTGGTTGTTGGTTAAGTTAGTTAGTTAGTTAGTTAGTTAGTTAGTTAATTAGTAGCTGCAGCGTTAAATTCAGATTCTCTCAATTAAAGGCCTTAAAATTATTTTGAAAAAGATTTAATCTCACCTGTAGTAGATTATTATATTACATTTTTATAGATAAATGTAGAGTTAATCAGAAACAGTTGATTTTTATTTGTAATTTTCAGCCTTTCTTTGTCGTCTTTTAACTGTGTGACTTTAAAACTACAAATATGAACAGACACTTCCCAACAAGGACCTAGAAACAGGCTTGTTCACTAATCCATACATACTGTATATCCATCCAGCTCACGTCAGGTTAATTGATTATAACTAGGATTTACTGCTCTATACAGCCGAGGAGAGCCTACAAAAATGTGATATACCGTAGGTTGGTTAATTGATTAAGTAACTTTAGATAATCGTAGAAGTTATTTTTGATTTTTTTTTCTTTCAGAGCAACTTTTAATTTGTTATTTCAAAGCTCCTAGAGCCAGTTTTCTCAGATAATAAAAAAAAGGGGGTGGGTGTTTAGTTGATTTCCTGACAGTGGATCCAGTCTCTCAGGTAAAGGGAGGTGACAGCGGCGGCGGCTCGACTGGTTCAACCTGCTGGTTCTCTCAGCAACTGTTGTTGGACCGACACCCGCTCTGATGTGTCTGAACACAGAGGAACAACCAGAGAATAAAATGTAAAACACTCAGTGGCAGGTGTTAGCCTAATTTTGTGTTTTTTAACACAAATGCATTGAAAATAATATTAAAATTCATCCTAACTGGTAAATAAAGTGAAGTTTTCAGGTAAAAATCTGTAGTTCAGTCACTGTTCTCCATGTAATTAATGAATATATTGAACTGAATAACATTTTTTTGGGATAAATAACCATCAGAAAGAATGAATATGTAAATCAGCTGAGTGTTTCTTGCATAAATAACATTTATCTTTGTCTTTACTATGAGTTATTAAACATGAAAAAACATTACAGCAGGTTTCGCCACTAAAAATATGAATATCAAAAAAACTTCTCGCAGTAATTAAAAAGCTAGAACAAAAAAACTAAGGGAGATTTAAATAAGATTATTACCAGTGATTAAAGTAAACCTACTATAAATGAGGATGCAGTAGTGTTTTAATTCCCTCCTGGGGTCGTTTTAAAGTCGGTGACACATTTGTCGTCGGTCAGTTATTCAGTGTTTATATTTGTGCGTCGTGGTCCAGCTGTGTTTAAACAGTAACCTGCACGACGATGCGTTCACTGACACCTACTGATAAAGGATCGTTACACTTGTTGTTTAATGAGCAGAGCAGAGCAGGTGTCGTTCGTTCGTTCAACTGAAACAAGTCTGTGTGACAATATTTATTTTATTCTTGTGTGTTTTTTTTTTAATTCAACAGCTTCACAAGTTAAAAAAAACATGTCAATGGTTTTTGATCCTTAATTATTGTAGGTAATTTATTTCACCGATCTAATTTAGTGAAATAAAAGATGCAAAACTTCACAGTCCGCATGATTTAGTGATGACTGTCTAGGTGAGTACCTGTAATTATCCATTTAATGCTGCTTCAGTGGTTTGATTTTAGTGTTTTCTTTGTTGTATTAAAATTAAATAGTAGTAAAACAAAAGATTAGAAATATAAAAAGAACAGTGGTGCCAGTTTTAATGCATCAACATGGAGCGGAAACAATTAGCCAGTTAATTAGATGACTAAAAGAAAACTGGTCATTGATGTTTACTGCTTTATTTTCCTGCTTTTCTCTGTTTAGATTCAGTATTTTTGGAGGAAAAGCTAGAAATTTGAGGACGTCAACTTGACTTTTCATACACCAAATACTAGAAAATAAGAATATAATCAAAATCCTCTTACAATCCAAATTACATGAGTGTATTATTATTAAGCATTCTCCAGATTTAAAGGAACATGCACCAAAAAAAGGAAAAAACACCACAAAATAATCGTCTTGTTTTGTGAAAATGAAATGTAAAAAAAACACCATAATCTTTTACTGATATTGCAGCATGATTAGTTTTTTCTGCATCTACAGATGTGTTTTCCTAAATGGATGCAAATAGAAACAGCTGAATGTGTAATGAGAACAACCAATGGTTGCATGATTGCATCTTTCTGTGCATGTTTCCATAAGATAATATGGTAATGAGATTTCCATTGTATTAGAGCTGCAACAATTCATCGATTAATCAAAGAATAATTGATTTTTAAATTAATCGTCAACTATTTTGATAAACGCATAATAATTGTGTAGTTTTAGTTTAAAAGAAAAAAAAGTCCAAATTCTCTGATTTCAGCTTCTTAAATGTGAATATTTCTGGTTTCTTTGTTGCTTTATGACAATAAACTGAGTTTGTCTTTGATTTTTGGACAAAACAAGACATTTTTCAGCATTTTTAACATTTTATTGACTAAACAACTGATCGATTAATCGTTTAAATAGTCAACAGATTAATCTTAGCCTAGTGGCAGCCCTACATTGTATAATAAATAAGTCTTAAGCAACACTTAACGGTAAATCAAGATGAAATAAGAGTAAGAAAGAATAAATACATAAAAAAAAGATAAAATGGAGTAAGACAGATGTGTTGTGATGTAATAATAATAACCATAATACACAGTAGGTGCGGTATATTAGATATAATATCCAAGTCGTGGCTCTGGGTGAAGATCCAGTGTGGTTATCAGACAGTGGATCAGAGGGTGCAGCAGATGTCCTGCAGCCTCGACCGGACTCTAATATCAGATTAAACCCCCTCCTCCTCCTCCTCCTCCTCCTCCTCCTCCTCCTCCTCCTCCTCCTCCTCCTCCTCCTCCTCCTCCTCCTCCTCGGTCTGGGTGGATAACAGCGACTTCAGCTGGTTTCACTCACTCACACCGACTTTAACAGACGCTGCTGGGTTTTTATCGGCCAATCAGAGCCCGGCCTGGAAGCTTATTATTACTCTTCCTCCTGAGGGGGGAAAAAAACCGAGGTGTGGTGGTTCGACATCGAGCTAATCGATGATCAATGAGATGATGAGCCGCGCTTGTTGCTGTTGCTCTGGGCGACGTGTTCATTCATTCATTCATTCGTTCATTCATCACCATGGCATGGACACACACATTTAACACTTAGCCTAACGCATACACACACACAGACACACCTGCTGCTTCAGATACTCATCAAAGCACCAAATGTGGATTAATCCGCCACAGAAAATAGTCCCCCAACAAAGATTTCTCTCTCTTTCCTCCTGTGTGTTGGATTAAGAGCCACAGTGAACAGCTGGTTTAGACGATTACTGAGACTTTTAAAGAAATTAAGCCTCACACACTTCAGTGATCGTTTTATTAGGAACAACACCACAGCCTCAGTTCTTAATGCCAAGGATCCACCGTTAATAAAATGTTTAATAAAACCTCACACACTATTAATTATTTATTTGTGAATAGACAAGTCAAAATAGTACAAACAAGAACATTTTTAACTTAAACAATAAAGATTGATAAATTGAATATCTCGCAGGTAAATAAAACGGTAAAAGAAACTTAAATAATGTACATTGGTCCACCACCTTCAATGTCTCTGCAGCTAATTCCCTGTCAACTTAACACACTAATGATCATTTATTTGCAAATTAACAAGTCAAAATAGTATGAACAAGGACATTTTTAACTAAAACGATTAATATTTGGCTATAGAGTCGCCAATTTTTTGGGCTGCCCCCAAATAGTCGACCAAAATTTCATTGGTCGATTAGTCGCAGGAGAAAAAAAAGTCGATTCGTCGACTATTCGCCTAATTTTATAATGATTGATAAATTGAAAATCTTGTAGGTAAATTAAAAAGTAATAAAACAGAAACTTAAATGTACATGAGTCCACCACCTTCAATGTCTCTGCAGCTAACTTCGCACACTAATGATAATTTATTTGCAAATAAACAAGGCAGAATAGTACAAATAATATGCTATTTTAGTTTAAATGATAAATATGTTTTGTAGAGTCGCAAATTTTATAATGATTGATAAATTTGTTTGTTCAGAATCTAACATCCAAATTAAAAAGTTGAAAGAAAAAAGAAAGTTAACTTGAAAAATGTACATTAATCCACCATTTTTAATGTCTCTGCGGCTAATTACCATTCAACGTATCACACTAATAAGTGAAAATAGTACAAACAAGGACATTTTTAACTTAAAAGATTAATATTTGGTTATAGAGTAGCTAATTTTATAATGATTGATACATTGAAAATCTAGCATTTAAACTAAAAATGTTTAAAAATAAAGAAAGTTAACTTAAAAAATGTACATTAGTCCACCATCTTTAATGTTTCTGCAGCTAATTCCCCTTCAACTTCACACACTAATGATAATTTATTTGTGAATATACAAGTCAAAATAGTACGAACAAGGACATTTTTAACTTAAACGATTAATATTTGGCTATAGAGTAGCTAATTTTATAATGATTGATCAATTGAAAATCTTGCATTTAAATTAAAAAGTTGAAAAAAAAGAAAGTGAACTTAGAAAATGTACATTAGTCCACTCACATTAATGTCTCTGCAGCTAATTCCCCTTCAGACGCCTCTTGGGCGCCGAGCGGCCAGGCGGCTTTGATGCTAAGCTAAAAGTTAGCGCTGCCGGTGGCCGCGCTCGTCACAGCGTTGGAAAATCCTGCTGTAGGTTAATCAGATTAACCCGGCGCTCCGACTGCTGTGTCAGACGTATAGCAAGTTTAAATACTTGGTGACATCAAAGATTTAAGACCATCAAAATGTTTTTTTTCTTCTTTTTTTTTCTTTTTTTTACAGATTTTGTATTTAGTGCAGCAGCTATCGTGTAAAAGGTGGTGCGTTATGACATGTAATGGAAACATGACTAATGCAAAATCCTCATCCTGTATTTAACACAGGTTAAACTAACACAAAGCAGCTTTTAATCCACAGTGCTTAAGAAAACAATTACCTGATTAGTTTTCTAGGATTTTTTTTTAGTTTCAAACTAATGCAGAATAATCCAATTTATCTGATATGTGAATAAAACAAACTTATTTAAACTCTAAAATCAACTACAAATGTCAAATAATCAGAAAGAAGGAACTTAATTGTTTAAATTAATGCTCTTTAAGTTAAATTACAATAACAATGTGGGTCAGACCTTCAACTAATGATATATTTATTGATTAATTTGCCCGTTAACTTATTGCTCTTATCGTCGTCGTCTCATTTGTGCATCTACAGTACAAACCTCTTGTTACAGCATCAGCAGATAATCATCTGTTACTGTTGCCGACCGTTAAACTCCCAGAGTGCACCTCTGCGCTGCGTTTACCTGTAAACACAGGAGGTTTGAGTAACCTATAGTCTCCACAGACTCCACGGTGTTTATGTACAGAGCAAATTACCTGTGTGTGTGTGTGTGTGTGTGTGTGTGTGTGTGTGTGTGTGTGTTGTGGGGTGCTGCTGCTGCGGCTGCATTAATCCCTCGGGGTGTAATCTCATTAAGGCTAACAGAGCTGTCCTGTGGGCGCTGGTTGGTCGCCATGGAGATGGATGGATGTCAGGGACACACAGGTTAACACATAACAACCTGCAGTGTGTGTGAGATGGTTTAATTAACAACAATTGTAGCTTTTTATACATAATAAAAAGATTAAAACACACACATGGGATTGTAGAGCTTTAATATTGGCTTCACTCTGTAGCTGTAACATATAAAAACTGGAAAACCAATTGATCAATATTCAAAAAATCAATCAAATTTCCATCTGAGATCAAAACACAAACAAGTTTAGTTCTGATATAATAGTAACTTTTAAAAGTAAAATCAATGAGAAACTAAAATATGAGAAGATATAAGACTATTTATTGATCCCATTAGTAACGGTAGCGAAGAAGTACAGGACACGTACAGAAGTAAGGAATAAAAATATAACGAAGAATTCACTATGTACAAGAATATATAAAAAACAAAGATATGGTACTGTTATCTATGTTATTTTTTAAACTTCTTGAATCTCTTTTTATTCAAAGTTTTGCAGAAGGGGGATATATAGGCTACAGTACATTTAGTTTCGAATAAAAAAAAAAGACAAAAAAAAAGGCAGGGAATATCTTATTCAACTCAGAATTCATTAAAAAAAAACTTTCACCGCTTCCACAATTCATCATCCCATTCAGGGAAGCACAATCAGTGAAATAAATAACTAATGAAAAGACTCTTATAAATAAAGACATGAGAAAAAAAAGAAAAGGAAAAACTAAATATTATTTAAATAGAGAAAAAGACAATATATGCACAGTGTGGGTGGGAATGAAAAAAAGTTAACAGCTTTTGTATGAATGAGCAAAAAATAAAAATACACAAGGAAAAAAAAACATGAATGAATTAAAGACTCTTATTTTGAAAAGCTGCTATGACATCATCCTCATTTGCGACAGGAATGTGAACCTTTGTTGTGTTAAATGATCCGTAGCTAATTAATGTTAATTAATGTCTGTTGGTTGAGCCTGCACGGGAACAAAGATAGTCTGTGGGTGAAGATGCATCACTCTGTCGTTGAATTTAGTTTACGTGGCCGCGTTGTTGAATCGTTGAATAGTGCCTCAGTAGTTTTACCTATCAACCTAAAATTTGGTACACATGTGGACAGGGAGTGTGTGAACCATATATGTAAAATTCAACCTGTTTTATAATTAGGATTTTGATATATCACCTTTTCACCAAAAATTTCAAACTCGTTTTTTTTTTTCTTAAAAAAAAAATTGTAATTTCAGAAGCCCATTTTTTAATGGAATGACTCAATTCAATATTTTATAGATATAGATGTAAAGGGACAAAGGTTTTCTTTCATTTAAGCCATTAACCATAGTTGTGGGATTAGTACTTCTGTAAATAAAAAGCTTTAATTGCAGTGATACAAAAACAGGCGGAAATTGCCAAAAATGGCCTCTGCATGAATGTCTGTTGGTTGAGCCTGCACGGGAACAAAGATAGTCTGTGGGTGAAGATGCATCACTCTGTCGCTGAATAGAGTTTACGTGGCCGCGTTGTTGAATCTGGTTGACCCGGTCACATCTGGAGCAGATGTTCTTACTCATCCTCTTCCTCCTCTCCTCCTCAGACTATGGATCAGAGGGTTGGGTTGTTCGTTCTTCTGGCGGTGGGCCTCCTCTGCCTCGGCTTTGCGCCCGCCGTCTCTCGGGCGCAGGATATCGTTGACGACGACGGCAACGGTCTGGACGACGACGCGGACGTGGAGGACGAGCTGGACCTGGGGTTGGCCGGCGCCGACGAGGAGCTGCAGGGCGACATGATGGCGGAGGAGGGGGAGGGGGAGGAGCCAGCTGCTCCCAAAGCCCCGCCCGCACCCAAGGTTTTTTATTTTATTTTATTTTATTTTATTTTTATTCTGTTGCAGGTTTTCAGTTGTGTGTGTGTTTTTTTTTTTTTTTTTTTTCTGAATGAACTTTTATAGTCTACCTGCCAGCCCATAGGGCCCCATTGTGAACCCGGAAATGTTGAGTACCCCAAAGTTTTATGTTAGAAATAGATAGTATGGGTCCCCAGTATTCAGAAACTGCCGGATGCTAACTTATATATATTGGGCAATTAGCATAACAGACATAATTAGCATAAATTAGCTTAATTGCCTATATGGGCAATATTTCAACAAAATTGACTTGGCTGATCTGGGCAATATTGGAGTGGTTTTAGGGGTTATTGATGATGCTGAATCCATTTCTGACATTTTCAAAATTCAAAATGGCTGTCTAAACCGGAAGTGACCAGATTTTAACTGCCAGTGGGCCGATTTTGATGGATTTCAAAATCTGGTCACAGGTTTAGACAGCCATTTTGAATTTTGAAAATGTCAGAAATGGATTCAGCATCATCAATAACCCCTAAAACCACTCCAATATTGCCCAGATCAGCCAAGTCAATTGTGTTGAAATATTGCCCATATAGGAAATTATGCTAATTTATGCTAATTATGTCAATTATGCTAATTGCCCAATATATATAAGTTAGCATCCGGCAGTTTCTGAATACTGGGGACCCATACTACATATTTCTAACATAAAACTTTGGGGTACTCAACATTTCCGGGTACTCATTGTTGGCAAGTAGACTTTTACGTAACGGAGTGAGTTCTGGTCCAGGAAGCGCCTGTGACTGATTAACCAGCTAAATCAGGAAGTCGGTTTGATAACGGACTGACCTGCTGATCCACTGCCCTGCTTTCACACCACACACACACACTACACACACCAGTACACACACTACACACACTACACACACTACACACTACAACCATGACTCAGCAGCTTTAACTTTTTATTTTCTAAAGGTTTACAAATAGTTCAAGCTCAAATCTGAACATTAAAAAACACAAATTTAACAGCTTGAACGACAATGACATGTAAATTTTGACCCGTTAGTTTGAAACCAACAGTGAAAAACAACTGAGAGATTTTATGAATGAAAAGAAAATAAGTTGTAAAGTGATCAGAGGATGAACAGTCCAATTACTCACTTTAACTTCTCCTTCTTTTCTTCCCATTCTCTTTCTTTCTCTCCTTCTTTCCTCTTTCTTCATCTCTACCTTCCTTTCCTTCTCTTTCTCTCTCTCCTCCTTCTCTTTCTTTCTCTCCTTCTTCTCCTCCTCCTTCTCTTTCTTTCTCTCCTTCTCCTTCTTTCTTTTTCTCCTTCCCCCTCCTTTCTTCATCTCCTACTTCCTTTCCTTCTTTCACTCCTTCTCTTTCTCCTCCTTCTCTTTTTCTTCTCCTTTCTTCTTCTCCTTCCCCCTCCTTTCCTGTTTATTCATCTCCTTCCTTTCCTTCCCCTTCTTTTTCTCCTTCTCTTCCTTCTCTTTCATCATCTCCTCTCTCTCCTTCTTCTCCTCCTCCTTCTCTTTCTTCATCTCCTCCTTCGTCTCCTATTCTTTCTTCATCTCCTCTTCCTCCTCCTTCTCTTTCTTTCTCTCCTTCTCCTTCTTTCTTCTTCTCCTTCCCCCTCCTTTCTTCATCTCCTACTTTCTTTCCTTCTTTCACTCCTTCTCTTCCTTTATCTCCTCCTTCTCCTTCTCTTTTTTCTTCTCCTTCCTTTCCTTCTCTTTCTTTCACTCCTTCTTTCCCTTCTTTTTCTCCTTCTCCTTCTCTTTCATCATCTCCTTCTCTTTCTTTCTCTCCTCCTTCTCCTCTTTCTTCATCTCCTCCTTCATCTCCTATTCTTTCTTCTTTGCCTCCTCCTTCCTCTTCTCCTCCTCCTCCCTCTTCTCCTCCTCCTCTTCTCCTCCTCTTCTCCTCCTCCTCCTCCTCCTCCTGTCTCAGGTGACGTACAAAGCTCCAGAGCCGATGGGGGAACATTTCTTTGCAGAGTCTTTTGACCGGGACACACTTGACGGGTGAGCACAGTGACGCGATTCACATTTAATTCAATCTACAGAAAACTTTATCAATAAACCGATCGATCACGATGTTCATGAAAAGTCAGAAAACAGTGAAAATGTCTGACGTTTCAAAGGTTTTTTTGAACAGTTTGACTGATCGTTGCAGAACGACACAACTTTGTATTTGTTGACGTTTGTTCTTGTGTTTGTGGAGAAATCGACTGATATTATGTAATTGATTATGAATTATTTATTGAAGTTCTACGACTGTATCAAACTGGACTGTGGTGCAATGAATTCTGGGTAAATTAAGAGAGAGCCAGAGGCGTTTTATTTTGAAATTTAATTTCCCATAATGAGCAGAGCACTTAAGCCTGCCACACACATAAAGATAATCGGGCTGATTTTGCCCTGATTTTCCCCCTTCCGACCACGGACAGACACCGCCCGATTATCTAAAACTCTTAAGATTATCTTATAAGATTCTCTTGTAGTGTGTGGTGTGTTAAGAGTCTAAATTCCCCCGACAATCGGCTCGGAAAACGTTTGGCGCCGATAATCGTAAGTATTAAACATGTTCAATATTTACGATTATCGGGGCCGACTTCGGTGACCGTTTCAATCAAAAGTCATCTTGTGTGTGTGTGTGGAGAGCCGGTGTTGTGCGGAGAAGCGCCTGCTTGCCGAGCTCTGCATGCTGCTCGCGGCAACAAGCCACTTCTCCACACAGCACCGGCAACCCCACAGAGCCACAGTGCAGCCCTGGCATTACATGAGGTTCACACAGACATTCACGCATACACGGGAGATTTCCTGATAGCTGATAGCAAAGACAGTAGCGCTCATAGCCGGCAGCCGGCAATAGAGCAGCCATGTTTAAACGATCATGTGACCGCCGCTCACAGCCCGTCATGTGACAGCGCACGGGTCCCTATTGGACAGCTGCTTGACTGCTCAGTGTCCGGAGCCACAGACACACACAGACACACAGATGGGATCGTTGTAAAGGCTGAAGTGTCCCGCTTTCATAAAAAAAAAATTACGTCGCTCTCATTGTCCATTCCGGAAATAGACCCGAAAGAGTAGCTACAACGATACTGATCTCTTTCTGAGTTTTCTGACCAGAGGGTCAAGATTCTGAAAAATCTTAATGTGTGTGGTGTGCTGTGTTTGGAATATCGCAGCACACCACACACAATACGATCAAAACTGTTCAATCACAGATTTGTTATCTTCATGTGTGGGGTCTCTCACAGATAAAAAAAATCCGTTGAGATTTATAAAATCTTTATGTGTGTGGCAGGCTTTACTTACTGTGTTGTTTTTATATTTTTGGTGCCGGTTTATTTCTGTGACTCACCGGTCTGTGTTCGTCTGCTGGTTTCAGGTGGGTTCAGTCCATCGCCAAGAAGGAGGACGCCGACGAAGAGATCGCCAAGTACGACGGTAGGTACACATGTGAAGAACCTGCAGGAACTTCGGGGTAATTTCACTGGGCGGTGCTTGAGGTTTACTCTTTGCTGATTGGTCATCGTCAAAGCGGGATGTGACGCCAAGAGAAAAGCCCCGAAATGAGCGGCATTTTTAAAACCCAGGGTTATTTTATAGGAGAGTCTTCACAGCTGAAAAAAGAGAGAATAAGTCAGAAAAAGAAGAGTATTATGGCCACATTGAGAAAAAATGAAAAAGGTGTTAACGCTGTTAGTCCAAAGAGAAACTCTCTTTTCAGCTGCGTAGGCAAAACGTTTTTGAGGAGACGAGGAAAAGCTCACACACTGGTCAAAACAGGAACGTCCACTAGAGAGGTCGACTGATGTAAAATAACATATTTAATGGTCCATCAAAAGATATATAAAAAGTGCAAAATAAGAAAACAAAAGCAACTAAGACAAAAACGTTTCAGCTTCAAGTCATAATATTTTAACCTGTTGTTGATTTAGAGGAGGAACGTTGTTAAAATGAGGCTGTGGAGCATTTCCTGAAGTTGTACTTCAGTATAGGTTTCACAAAAACAAAGGAGATAATTAATCTTTTGGCTCATCAGCAGCACATTGTCGTCAGTATCAGGACTTTGAAAAGAATATGCAAGACAATGCATCTATTCCACAGAAAGAACCAGAACAGCTACCGTACCTACTTACCGGTACAAGTAAATTCACAACTGTTTTCTAATAAAATTGCCACTTTATTCTCGTAAAATAAAAAAAAAGAAGACGTTTTTTTCTCCCTAAAATATTGACTTTATTCTTGTAAAACTATGACTTTATATTCTATGTCTGTGAATTAATTTATTTCTCAATGTGGCCCTATTACTCCGTTGTACATGATAGTAGTAGTAGTTAAACAAATGTATAATAAGTATGTAAATGCACGATTACGTGACGATTGAAACGGTAATTTGCTTCATTAGAAAGCTACCGGAAAAAACAACACATCAAATTTTTTTTTTTTTTACTTCTGCACAACGACTGCGCGATGATCGAAACTCTGTTGCACGTCGCCTCAAGAGTTCGACAGGTCTTCTCTGCAGTGGAGACGCGGCTAATGAGAGACCGTACTGAGGATAAACACTGATGATGATGATGATGATGATGCTGATGTTGTTGTTGCTATTGGCGACAGGTAAATGGGCCGTGGAGGAGATGAAGGAGAGTAAACTGCCCGGAGACAAAGGTCTGGTCCTGAAGTCCAGAGCCAAACACCACGCCATCTCCGCCCAGCTGCTGCGGCCGTTCATCTTCGACACGCAGCCGCTCATCGTCCAGTAAGAACACAACACAACACAACACAACACAACACAACACAACACAACACAACACAACACAACACAACACAACACAACACAACACAACACAAGCTCACCTCTCCAGATGTTGCTGATTATATTTTTTAAATGTGTGTTTGTTTGTTTGTTTGTGTGTTTCCAGGTATGAGGTGAACTTCCAGTCCGGTATCGACTGCGGCGGCGCCTACGTCAAACTGCTGACTCAGACTCCTGATCTCGACCTGGTCAGTCTGAGGCTGCTACACACACACACACAAACCTACACACACACGCACAAATACACACTCACCTGTCTTCTTTTCCACCTGCACATCATCATTCACAGCTCTGGATTTTCTCCTCTGTGTTTAACTCTTTCACTGCCGGGCGTTTTCGCAGCAGCAGCTACCGCCAGCTTTGTGACTGATCCTTTTAGACCCACCATATATTATTTATTATTATTATTATTATTATTATTATTATTATTATTATTATTATTATTATTATTATTTAGAATAGAATAGAATAGAATAGAATAAACTTTAATGTCCCACAGGGGAAATTTGTTGTGGACTCAGTGCATGGTAAAAAAGCTGCCTTAATATACATAAAATACATAAATGACAGTTGACATGTACACACACACTCATGACACACCCAGTCAAGGGTTAACAAGATTAAAAAGTAAACAAACAAACAGACAAACAAGCATCAGTTATTGCACATCTCCCAGATAAAAAATAAAAACAAGAGTTATTGCACACCTCCCAGGCCTCAGCGTACACCATCTACAGAGATGTTTAAAAGTTTGATGGAGGTGGGTACAAAAGAGAATTTAAAACGTATATACGCATTCAACCCGTCAAATGAAAGAAGACAGTCTCTACTTTCCATTAAAAAAAACAGTGTGTTTCTATCTTGTTCCAGTCTTCAGTAATTGGCTGTTTAATAAAAGTTAGTTCAGCCCAAATAGACATTTTGGCACCAAAATCTTAAGAAAAAGAGGTTTTTTGTTGGCCGTCATTTTCAGGGATGGATAGATGGATAGATGGATAGATGGATAGATGGATGGATAGACAGACAGACAGCATTCACATGTCATTCATGGCAACAACGAAAAATAAGAAACAGATCTACTCGAACTAGAATTGCAGACCTAAAAATTAAGCTATAAACACTCAATAGACTAATAAAATACCTACAAGTAGAAATGCAAAAATACATATGATATAACATATATAACATACATATAAATATAAATCAATATATCAAAGGTAAAATACTAAAACTAGTTAATTATTATTTAAAAGAACAAGTAAAGAGGTGAACCAGAACAATAGGCTCTGTTATATTTAGCAATAAAAAAACAATAAAATCAACACTGATAAATGACTTTTGATGACAAAACGAGATAACGGCAGTTAAAGAGTTAATCATTACAGCTTTGATATAACTTATATGTGTGTTTTTGTGTGTGTTTGTGTGTGCAGGACCAGTTTGTGGACAAGACTCCGTACACCATCATGTTCGGACCCGACAAGTGTGGAGAAGATTACAAACTGCACTTCATCTTCAGACACAAAAACCCCAAAACCGGCGAGTACGAAGAGAAACACGCCAAGAAGCCGGACGCCGACCTGAGGACGTACTACACCGACAAGAAGACACACCTCTACACACTGGGTAACACACACACACACACACACACACCTGTTTAAACACCAGATAAGACACAGACACACACTTACCCGTGTTTTTACGATCGCTATGGCGCGTTTGTCGATACTTGAAACACTTTTTCAAAACTGTAAACGTACGTCATACAATTCTCAAAACAGTTCCTTTTTGCTCAAAATCACACAGTGTAACTAAACAATAACAATAACTGATGGAACAACACAAACTGCATCACTTAACTTGAGTCACATTATTGTATTGTATTGACTGTCATAAGTAAAATATGTTATATCAAAATGTAAAAAACAGAAAAAAGCAAAAAGAAAAGACTATGATATGATCTATATACTACTTATGCCGTAACATATTATGTCAAAACGTGATAAGTAAAAGAATGTTAAAAAAAAAAAAAAAAAGGAGAAAAGATTATGATAAAGATTTTATTCTGTGGGTAATGGGGGCGGGACTAGATAAGCTTTTGCTTCTCCCGCTTTCCCTTTCGGCCATGTGCATTGTATTATTGAACTAAGATGAAGTGTGATGATGATGATTTAAATTGACATGCCCGAAATAAATAAATTGATTGATTGATTGATTGATTGATTGATCATAAATCGACTTTTGTGCCGTAGTTTCCTTTGAACCTCTCTACATTTCGCTTTTGTTGGATTATTAAATGCAGGTTTCTTTTTTGCAAACACTACAACAAGTGAATGACTTATCTCAGAGCAGCTTTGCATGTTAAAACTTTTAAAAAGAGGAGAAAAATCGGCAATTTTTGCAGAAAAGGATCTAAAAAAAAATTACTGCAAGAAAAAGGTCATTCACAGATGTGTGAAAACGCAATTTACAAACAGAAGAAATACAGAAAAAATGAAAATCTGTTTTCCTTTTCCTCATCTTTCCATCTTTTTTTTTTTTTTTTTTTGTACAAGATCAGTGTGATTCCTAGATGTAATGTTTATATATCGATGGGAATCAGCTGTGATTTGATGTATTTGCATGAGCTCAATCAACTGTTTTTCAAAAGCAATGAAACAAAATACAGGAAATAAATTAGTTTCATCCTTTAAACGGTTTACAACATGAGGTTTTCTGTTTTGACGAACGGCGTGAAAGCGATTGAAACTTCAGCAGTTAACATCAACTGTCTTGGTCTCGGTTGAGCTTGTGTGTAAAAGAAATTACATAAAACAAATTTTAAAATGTGTTAAAGGAGTGGGTAACACTTTACAATAAGGGTCCCTTAATTAACGTTAGTTAGTACATTATTAAGCATTAATATATAAACTAATGTGTTAACTAACGCTGAGTAATGCATACGTAATGATAACTAATTACATTATTCAACTTTTAATTTATTAACTAACTTTGAGTAGTAAACATTAATTAACTGCTTACTAATAGGCTACATTAATTAATGTGTTTCCTAACCCTAAGTGATACATAATAATTGTTTATATATCTTTAAAGAGTTAATTAATGCTTAATAATGTACTAACTAACGTTAATTAAGGGACCCTTATTGTAAAGTGTTACCAAGGAGTGTATTCTGTGTCATAAGAACAAGAAAAGTGTTAAAAGTGTTGAACAACGGGTGTGTTAACGGCTCGGTGTCGCCCCCCAGTGTTGAACCCCGACAACACCTTCGAGGTGCTGGTGGACCAGACCGTGGTGAACAGCGGCAGCCTGCTGAAGGACATGACCCCCGCCGTCAACCCCGCCGCCGAGATCGAAGACCCCGACGACCAGAAGCCCGAGGACTGGGACGAGAGGGCCAAGATCCAGGACCCCGACGCCGCCAAGCCCGAGGACTGGTCAGTACCGACGGATCGCAACGCCGCTGTTGGTTTAGCAGAAAGTGGTTTTAACCATTAAAATCTTAACAAAACCAATCTGTTCTCCTTATAACTAAATAAGAAATTTAATTAAAAGTTAAAGACGGTAGTGCAGCATGACTAACGTATACATGTGAGCATTTCTTTATGATCAGCTACATCTAGATCCGAAATAAATGATGGATATTAAAAAAAAAAGGAAATAAAAATAAGCAAAAATCCTTTTTAAAAGTAGGGTTAGGGTTAGGTTTAGATAAGAAGAAAAATAGATATTCAAGAAGGGGAAACTTGAACAAATTCTACAATAAATGGCAGCCGTTCATGGATTTTAGTTTAATCATTCTATACAGACTATGTCTAAATACTTTTTTTCACTGTAGGCCTATTATCTATTTGGTTTTATTTTTTATAATTGTTTTGTTCTTAAAAATATGCAAATCTAACTAAGGGTGTATGCAAACATGTTCGACACCAATGTGTTCTGATCTAAATGCCTTTGTTTCTCTTGTATACACATCAATAAAAATATGAAACAGAAAAGTAAGAAAGTGGTTTTAACCATTAAAATCTTAACAAAACCAATCTGTACTCCTTATAACTAAATAAGACATTTAACTAAAAGTTAAAGATGGTAGTGCAGCATGACTAATGTATACATGTGAGCATTTCTTTATGATCAGCTACGTCTAGATCCTAAATAACGATACGATACGATCGAATAAATGATGAATATATATAAAAAAAAAAACTAAATAAAAATTAGCAAAAGTCTATAGAGGCTATGTCCTTTTTAAAAGTAGAGAAAATTATATATTCAAGAAGGGGAAACTTGAACAAATTCTACAATAAATGGCAACCGTTCATGGATTTTTTTTTGTGACAATGTAATTCCCCCCCCTCCCATACACACACTCTTCTTTTTTTCTCTCTTCTTCTTCTCTTTTCTCTCCCTCTTTTACTATTATTTATTAATCTTATCTATTATGTTTATGTAGTCAGTTTAATCATTCTATACAGACTATGTCTAAATACTTTTTTCACTGTAGGCCTATTATCTATTTGGTTTTATTTGTTATAATTGTTTTGTTCTTAAAAATGTGCAAATCTAAGGGTGTATGCAAACATGTTTAAAGCCGACACCAATGTGTCCTGATATAAGTGCCTATGTTAGTCTTGAAACAGAAAAATAAGCAAAAATCTGAATAAAAGAAAAATATATAAGAAATATGGCCAATAATAAAAAAACAAATAAGTAAATGGAGGTTTTCTCAGCCAAAGAAACTGTTATTTGATATTTACAAACAGTTCATAATGAGCAGCTTTTCAGAATTGGTCTGTCGGCATAAAAAAGCCCTTGATTGAATATTGATCAATCAAGACTGATCAATGTTTTCCTGTTCGCCTCCTTCAATCATTTGTCCCATATAATATAATTTGTTATCTTGAGATCTCCTATTAATAATGTCATTAGATGTCGATCTCTAGAGAAATGAATGATCCCGTTGTCTCAGGGAGAATGAGGGAAATTAAACGCACCGACTCATTTATTAAAAGTGTGTTTTATATCTGATCGATGTTTTTATTCTATCTGGTGGTTTTAGGGACGAGGACGCTCCCGCTCAGATCGCTGATGAAGACGCCGTGAAACCGGACGGTTGGTTGGACGACGAGCCCGAGTACATCGGAGACCCCGACGCTGTCAAACCCGAGGACTGGTACGACATCACACAACACACACACACACACACACACACACACACACACACACACACACACACACACACACACACACACACACACACACACACACACACACACACACACAGATTCAGGATCAGACTCCGTCCTGGTTTTTTAAAAATCTTTCTAATGCTCCAGAAACTCCTGCACTTTATTTGAGTTTTTAAAGGGATAGTTCAACATTTTAGCAAATTGGCCCATTGCCATAATCCCTATAGTCATAGCAGTAGGTTCGTTACCTTTAATTGTCGGTGCAAGCTGTTTTTAGAACGGTGGAGCAGAGCCGTGAGCTGCTCAGAGCTACGCTACGGAGGCTCATTATGGGATTTCTTGGTTTCCCTCATCAAACTCATCAAATACAAAATCCAACAACTCCACAACACTCTGGTGGACAAGTTGTGAGCTGCACATTCACCACGCTATGAGATAATAACACAACGTTACCACACAGAGTTGTTTTAGAGGTAAATACAGGGTAAATACAGAGTCTGCTTGCTGAAAAACTGTCCCTGAAGGCAACGCACATCAGCGGTTTTGCATGAATTTACCTCTAAAACAACTCTGTGTGGTAACGTTGTGTTATTATCTCACAGTGTGGTGAATGTGCAGGTCACAACTTGTCCACCAGAGCGTTTTGGAGTTGTTGGATTGTGTATTTGATGAGTTTGATGAGGGAAACCAAGAAATTCCATTAGCCTCCGTAGCATAGCTCTGAGCAGCTCACGGCTCTGCTCCGCCGTTCTAAAAATAGCTTGCACCTACAATTAAAGGTAACAAACCTACTGCTATGACTATAGGGATTATGGCAATGGGACAATTTGCCAAAATGTTGAACTATCCCTTTAATAGTTTCTCATCAGTACTTTTCATCTACCATATTTATATTTATCTGCGTGGATGGGAGAATTGTATGTATGTGAGAACTGTGCGAGGAATGTCAAATGTACTGTTTTTTATCTGTTTTGTGTACTTAATGTAATGCAGTTACTTGTGGCACATGACTGTCCATGGAAAAAGGAGGTTTTTATACGCACATCATGCTGTAGGCTATTGAGGTGCAGGGCAATAAAAAGTAACGTAGAAAAAGAAATTGATTACTATTTCACTGCTATGATGAGAAAAACTTTTTGACTACAAATGGGTTCCCACTGATTATATTTGTGTTTTTCTGGGTCCAATTGTTTAATGATAGTGTATGATGTTTTCTATATTTAAAAGATTTTCTATATTTAAAAACTGTATTTAAAACTATATATTTAAAAGTGTATATTTAAATACTGTAAGCTGAAGGATGTGCTTACCCTTACCTTCAGGCTCGCCCCTCCTCACCTGTGACCCTATATATGGGTGTGAGCGTTCCTTTGTTCTGTTGGCACCTGAAGAAGACCACACATGGTCGAAAACGTTTGTGCAAGTGCTAAATAAATCACTGTGACCTCCTTTAAAGGGATAGTTCAACATTTTGGCAAATTGGCCCATTGCCATAATCCCTATAGTCATAGCAGTAGGTTCATTACCTTTAATTGTCGGTGCAACCTATTTTTAGAACGGAGGAGCGGAGCGGTGAGCTGCTCAGGGCTATGCTATGGAGGCTAAGGGAATTTCTTGGTTTCCCTCATCAAACTCATCAAATACAAAATCCCCAAACTCCAAATCGCTTTCGTGGACAAGTTGTGACCTGCACATTCACCACGCTATGAGATAATAATGGAACGTTATGAAACTGAGCCGTTTTCGAGGTAAATACAGAGTCTGCTTGCTGAAAAACTGTCCCTGAAGGCAACGCGCATCAGCGGTTTTGCATGAATTTCCCTCTACAACAACTCTGTCTCGTAACGTTGTGTTATTATCTCATAGCGTGGTGAATGTGCAGGTCACAACTTGTCCACGACAACCTTTTGGAGTTGTTGGGTTGTGTATTTGATGAGTTTGATGAGGAAAACCAAGAAATTCCCATAGCCTCCATAGTATAGCCCTGAGCAGCTCGCCGCTCCGCTCCACCGTTCTAAAAATAGCTTGCACTGACAATTAAAGGTAACGAACCTACTGCTATGACTATAGGGATTATGGCAATGGGCCAATTTGCCAAAATGTTGAACTATCCCTTTAAGAGTGTGCGGGCAACCCTCTCTTTTTCTACATGACTGTCCATGACAAATTTCCCTGCAGAGACAATAAAGTTTGTCTTGTATTGTCCTGGTAACTCGTCTCTAACTCTGACTGTGTCTCGTGTCTCGTGTCTCGTGTGGCTCCTTAAGGGACGAGGACATGGACGGCGAGTGGGAGGCTCCTCAGATCCCCAACCCGGCCTGCGAGACCGCGCCCGGCTGTGGCCCCTGGAAACGCCCCATGATCGACAACCCCAGCTACAAGGGCAAGTGGAAGCCCCCGATGATCGACAACCCCAACTACCAGGTGAGGTTCGGATGGATGGATGGATGGATGGATAGATGGATAGATGGATAGATGGATAGATGGATAGATAGATAGATAGATAGATAGATAGATAGATAGATAGATAGATAGATAGATACTATATTTATCCTGAAGGAAATTCAGTTTCTCAGCTCAGGGTATCCGCGGGGTCTTGAAAAGTATTAAAAGGTGATAAATCAATTTTGGGAAAATTAAGACCCTTAAAAAGTATTAAAAAGTCTTTTCACAACTTTATAAAGTCTTAAATTTTGAAGGTATTTTTTCTGAATTAGTTAGTTAGTTTCATTTATTGTCCACGATGTGGAAATTTGTTTTTGGTCTCATAAAAACAACAGGCAGGACAACAACAACAAGCTGTCCAAGAGTTTGAGTCCTAAAAAACATTGTGAAAGTGTGTGAATTTATTCATTTTATTAAAAAACAAAGATGAACCGGTACATAAAAAAGAAAAGAAGATTGTTGTTTTTGTTTTTTTTGTTGTTTTTTTATTATAAACTTTGCCTTTTATTTATTATCCTAGCCTATTTTGAATACTGTTGTATCATAGTAGTCTATAGTCTTTATCACAAACTAGAACTGTTAAGTTAAAAGTGTCACTGATTTATAAATGTTAACGGCTTGAAGTGGTGGTGAGGTACTGACAAATATTGAGAAGGTCTTGAAAAAGTCTTAAAAAGGTATTAGAATTAACTTCAAGACTCCTGTATATACCCTGCAGCTGCACAATCAATTATCAACAAATCAATCAATATAAATAGTGCATAGAGACAGAGTAAAAGAGTAATTTGAAATAAAGAATTCAAGTAATAGGTAATAAATGGTAAATGAGAGTGACAATAAATAGCCAATGATACTGAAGTAAAAGTAAAATCTGTGGTTTTCGTCGCTGTTTTTTGTTTCAAAATCAAATCAAATCAAATAAACTTTATTTGTCCCGGAAGGGAAATTTGTCTTGGGCAAGTGGCGTCGAAACAGCTGCTTTGTACTTGCAATACATACATACACAATACATACACTACAGTAGTAACAATGGCACACATATCCAAGAAAGAAAAGAGAAAAAACAGCCAGACCCGATCTTATCTAGTCTGGCTGTTAAAATAAATAAATAATAACTAAAAGAAAGCAGATATACAGTACATTAGTCAAATACATTGAATTTGAAACACGTGGAAAAATATTTACAAATTTCATTAAATTATCCAGTAGTTGGGGAAATGTTCTCCAATCGTGGAATAATCAAAAGTTAATTTTCTTTAATTATCACTGTGGTGATGCAAAATATAAATCAATAACAATAAATATATATATCCTACATTATAAATATTGTTTATTTGACCAATTTGAATTTAATTGAAGTCACATTTTGTTCCTGAATCCACCAAACTGCTGCGATCAGAATAATCCTGATGTTTTCCAAGTTTTCCTGAACACAAACTGAGGGTTCGATCCAGATTTATGATCTGATCCGATCTCAGAATCCGTTTTTATTTCTGAAACGACCCATTTTCCAGATTTGATCCACATCAGTTATCTAAAATCCAATCAGATTAAACCTTTGAACAACTGAGCTGCGTCAGTATCTGTGTCTGTGTTTCTCCTACGCTCCTCAAACGTCTCACCGCTCCGTGTCCTCAGGGCGTGTGGAAGCCGAGGAAGATCGCCAACCCGTCCTACTTCGAGGACCTGCACCCGTTCAGGATGACGCCGTTCAGCGCCGTGGGGCTGGAGCTCTGGTCCATGACCAACGACATCTTCTTCGACAACTTCTTCATCTCCAACGACCGCAACACGGCCGAGCGCTGGGCCAACGACGGCTGGGGGCTGAAGAAGGCAGCGGAGGGCGCCGCTGACGTGAGTTCACTTTAGATTCATGTAACCGGGAAGATTTCAGGTCCAAGTCCAATCCAGTGTTAGAGTAGAGGAGTTCACAGGTTTGGTGTTGGACTCAGTCAGAGTCCTGCAGAAACTGACAATAATCACTGAGAGCAAATCAGGCAAAGTCCAAAATGTAAGATTTTTTTTATTTGTCAAGTTCACAGTTAAGATTCAGACTGAGATTTAATCCAAACGTCGTGTTTTCAGCCTCCATCTTGCAATTCTGCTTTGGTTTTTGGTGCAAAACATTCAGATCGACTTCCTTTTTGTTTCTTTTTTTGAAAAAGTTTCTGTGAAATTGAGAAGTATAAATGCAAAATGTTTGAACCTGCACAATAAATAACATTTAATAGGTATAAATATAATCAAAAACATAATATGCTCAGCTGCAAAATCAAATTTTTTTTGACAAAGGTAACAACACTTTTGTACAGAAGAGTATTAGAGCCACTCATGGAAAATAGATGAGAGGAGGATTTTTTTTTTCATCTTGCAGTTCGAGAATAAAGTCAAAATCTCAAGGAAAAAAGTGGAAATATAATGTTGAGAGTTAGTGAAGTCAGAATTTCCTCTCTGGTCCATCAAGTTAGGAGTGGAATGACTGACAATCACACATGTATTCTCTCAACATTGTTGTGTTTCAACTTTATTTTCTAAGAGTATAATGGAAAAAAAAAAGATTTCTCCTCTTATTTTTGGCCCTAAAACTCTTGAGTACTTAATGCTAATTTTACATCTGGAGTCCCATAACATAAAAACAGTACAGTGACAATACACATAGTAATATAGACGACATAATAATGCAGCCAACAAGATGATAACAAGACGACTATAACGAAATAAAACATTGACATTGTGACAACACTTCCATGGGTAGGGGGACCATAAAACCAACAAGACGTCGTGTTTTCAGTCTCCATCTTGCAGTTCTGCTTTTAGTCTTTGGTGCAGAACATTGAAACATGAGGATCGAGAAACGTTTCTGTGAAATTGAGAAGTATAAATGCTAAATGTTTGAACCTGCATTATTATTAATAACATTTCATAAGTATAAATATAATCAAAAACATAAAACACTCAGCTGCAAAATCCAATATTTATTGACAAAGGTAACAACACTTTTGTACAGAAGAGTTTTAGAGCAACTCATGGAAAAAAGATGAGAAGAAGATTTTTTTTTTTTTCCTCTTGCAGTTCAAGAATAAAGTCAAAATGTGGAAATACAACATCGAGAGTTAGTGAAGTCAAAATTTCCTCTCTGATCCATGAAGTCAGGAATGGATTGTATTCTCTCAACATTGTGTTTCAACTTTATTTTCTAAGTGTATAATGGGAAAAAAAAGATTTCTCCTCTCATTTCTGGCCCTAAAACTCTTGAGTACCTATGTGTATTTTACTTTGTGCGTAGCCGACAGCTGACTGTGACGACCTGCCTCCGTTTCTGAATTAACACAAAGAAATCTAGTAACATAAGTGACAAAGTGTGCAAATCTGTGTTTGGTTTTATCCATTTTTTTATGATTAAAACATTGAACATTCATTAGAATAATAACTTTATTTATTCAGCAGAGCGTTAAAATGACACAGAAGTGGCAAAGTGTGAATTATAAATACATGTGTTCAAAGTTTAAAAGCGCTGAAAGTTGTTTTTATACGATATTTTTCATGTTTGGTCATGAAAAAGGAAACAGTTGCAGGAAGAAGTCGAAACCAACGGGACTTTTTTTTTTCTTCTTCTTCTAAATCAATGAAACGTGTAACTTTCACTCAACTTCCTCTTTCTGAGTTTCTCTCCGTCATGAAACGTGACGTGTTTTTGTTTTTTCTGACCGTCGCCACCACCACCACCGCTGGTGATGATGATGATGATGAAGATGATGATGTAATCCTCTGGAGGCGGCGGTCGTCTCTCGGAGCGAGACAGAAATAGATGTTGTGATGTTAATAAGAGTAAAAAAAACCCCACCGGGGACCGTTTGTGTCTGCAGCTGGGAAGGTTCGCTCTTTAACCAGATTTGGCAGATGCTGCGTTCAGGGACACTCTGATTACGACGGCTGTTATTATGACTTCAGATTCTAGTCGTGGTTGTTTTTCCTGAAAGAATGAAAAAAAAAAACTTCCACTGGTTTTTAAGTCGAATAAGAAAAATCTCCAACAAGCAACAGGTTGTCGAGTTAAAGTCAACTTTTTCATGTTTTTGTTCATGTTTTACAGGGTATCCGCGGATCCTTAAAAAGTCTTAAATTCATGTATCTAAAATTAAAGCAGATATCAGCTTCACGGCCGTTTCGGCTAATGCTGCGTTCAAGGCAGGCTTTTGAAACCGTAAGTTACAGCTTCAAGTCACAACTACGACTTGGTAGCGTTCCAGGTAACCCGTAGCTCGTGTTTTTACCATCCTGTTGTCTGTGAAAGTTCCCTATAACGGCCACTCGTAACTTCCGACCCGTGAACTCGTACCAGATCGAACTGGTATGACTTCACAGGAAGGAAAAACACAAAGTACGAGTTTCTTTGAACGCACCATGAGTTAGCAGCCCCCGCCCTTGTCAGGCATCAATTGGTCCTCGTGCTACGTCACCACATTCACGCGCATCCCTTGGCTGCACACACAGCCCTTCATGCCGTTCTCTCTCCTCATTGGATAACACTTGTATCCCACAAGGAAAATTTTCTCCTCGGGTTACAGCAGAGCAGAGTGACGGAGAGACTCGTGTTTAGGCTGAAATACTTCATGTAAGTGATTGCTGACGGAAAATAGGACTATTTAGGACTTATATTAACAAAAACATTCCACTGATATCTGCTTTAAGGCCTTAAAAAGTATTAAACTTATTAGAAAATTCTAAGATGGTCTTAAATACAGTACTCAATGGTCTTAAATTCATGGATTAAAGTTCTCTGTCGCCACGACGGATTTCCGTCAATGGCAAAAATGAGGGGGAAAAGGCTACACGTGTTTTTTTTTGTTTTTTTAAGTATATTTTTTGGCTTTTTTCATGCTCTTATTAGATAGGACAGTTCAGAGTGTTACAGGAAATGGGAGGCAGAGAGGGGGGGAATGACACGCAGGATAGGGCCGTCCGATATTTCCATCAGGGTTCTTAAGGATCCTTAAAAAGTCTTAAAAGGTATTGAATTCATTAATCTAAAAACAAGGCCTTAATTGGCATTAAAATGTCTTAAATCAATTTTTCAAATGTCTTAATGTTAACACTTTGTAAGTGGGATTTTATGATTGTAATTAGTCTCAAATCTCAAAATAATTGGTAACATTCTGACATAGACAAGTTAGTGGCGGCTGTCATTGCTAAATTTCTTACTGCCACCAGCTCCCAAATCAGTCCCGTTTGACCCTTAACATTATTCACGGCTTAAAGCCATCTGCCTGTTGGTTGCCAATGAATTAAATAAATAATATGTTACATAAACATTTTTAATTTCGCTCCCCAATTTCTTTTTGTGCCCCCAAATAGTTCACTTTAGGCGTGCTCCTTGGGGAAAATGTTATGGTAGAGCCCTCGCTACCGCAAATGCTCAATAAAATGCTCCTGTGACACTTCATTGTGCTTTATCGAATGTATTTTCAACTACAAACAAGCCTAACACGCAACTTATATATTGCAAATAATCAATTTTTAATTTTGTGACTCTGCATTTCTTTTGTACGTTTTTTATTTTTCATGATAGGTCTTAAATTTCATCCATAATGGTCTTAAAAAGGTCTTAAAAAGTCTTAAATTTGAGCTGGTGAAACCTGCAGAGACCCTGTTTTAGCCCTAAGTGAGGGCAATTTTCTGTCACTATGTGATGGACAATAAAGTTTTTTGAATCTTCGAAAAAATATTTTTTATTTCTAGATAAACTTGAATCTGAACTTAAAAAATATGTTGAATAAAAGAAAACAAACTGTTGTACTGTTGTAACAATGACGTAATTGAAAAACTTTATTGTTCATGCTGCTCATTCACAAAAACAACTTTAAATACTTTGAGCTCTTCTGTTTCCGATCCAGACAGATTTCAGTCACGTCCGCTGTAGTTGGGGTGTCGTGTTCATCTTGTGTCACTGTGATCTTGTTGTTGTTTGTTTATTTATTAATGTTTATTAATTGTGTGTTGTTGTTGTTGTTGTTGTTGCAGCCTGGTCTTGCAACTCAGATGCTGAACGCTGCAGAGGAGCGTCCCTGGCTCTGGGTCGTCTACGTCCTCACCGTGGCTCTACCGGTCGTCCTCATCATCGTCTTCTGCTGCACCGGCAAGGTAAAACACACGCACACACACAGACTGCAAATCTCTCTGCAGCAGGTTGTCGATTTAAAGGGATAGTTCACCCAAAATTGAAATTGCAATTGTCCTCCGTGGCTTCTCTGAGTTACAGGGGGTCTCGGCGTAGCAGTGCATGTCCATATAACGGTTGCAAATGGATACCAACTGTCTTCGTAACAAAAAGACACACCAAAAAACATCCAGATACCTCCATGCTGCTCGTATGTAATGTCCGTCTTGTATTGAAGCCCCGAAATGCGAAATTGTCCCGAAAAAAATTAAATTAGTCCATTTTTCAAGCTTGTTTTGTAGCGGAAGCTTCTCGAAGCTCCTCTTCCCGGTTCGTCATATTTGGACGAACCAGGGTCTGTTCTCTTCCCAGTTCATCCATTTGCAACCGTTATATGGACATGCACTGCTACGCCAAGACCCCCTGTAACTCAGAGAAGCCACGGAGGACTCTGAAACTTCTCCCAGCCCTTAGTCCACATGAGGGTGAGTAGATAATGAGTGAAATTTCAATCTTGGGTGAACTATCCCTTTAAGGCATTATATTTTTGGTCCTTTTCCACGACACAGTTACAGCTCGACTCGACACGGTTTTGGTCGTTTTCCATTAGTTCTACGCTTGAGTACTAGTTGAATCTAGTTGAATAAAATATTCACAATGGACTAGGGATGTCACAATTACTTGTTTTCACAATTAATCGCGGTATTAAACGGCACAATTAATTGATCGTAAAGATTCCTAAATTCCAAAAAAAGATTATGTCGGAACCGTATTAGCAGATGTGCACCAAAGGAAGGGTAAATGCACAGATAATACTGGTCCATAATTGAATTGGTAGGGATTTAAATGCTAGAGTGTCATTTGTAATAATAAAAAAAGAGTTTAAGAGATTAAAATTAACTTAAACATTTGGTATAGATGACAATTAATGACTTGTATATTTCAAACGCTTTAATAATTGGTCATATTTGAATAGATACTTTGTTTAAATAATTAGTAATGTAATTATGTTTTGACTATTTGATTTTACACATTAATCGTGTTTGAAATGAATTGATGCATAATAATCATGATAATCGTATCACCGTGATTATTTCTGACAATAATCGTACCTAGAAAATCTGTGATCGTGACGCCCTTACAATGGACATAATCGGCATAACAAGAACACGGTTTCAAAACCACTAAAATCTTTGTGTCATACTGTTCCTGTGGTATGTGCAGTTTTTTTTTTTTTTTTAACGTCTCGTCAAAGAGAGGAAGTGCAGGTCAGAAATCCCTCAGGTCGTGTGCAGCTGCAGCACCGCCGCACAAACACACAAACACACCAACGACATAGAAGAAGATGTGAAAGCTGTATTCAAACTTCTAATGTTGACTGGGAGTTGTGTCGGTCCAATTATGCAGATCGATGGCAATTTAACGGACGAGTTTAAGGCGCAGCATCCGAGGGACCCAAGAGTATTTTGCCATTGTTGTTATAAAGGGATAGTTCAACATTTTAGCAAATCGGCCCATTGTCATAATCGCTATAGTCATAGCAGTAGGTTCGTTACCTTTATTTGTCGGTGCAAGCTATTTTTAGAACGGCGAAGCAGAGCCGTGAGCTGCTCAGAGCTACGCTACGGAGGCTCATTATGGGATTTCTTGGTTTCCGTCATCAAACTCATCAAATACACAATCCAACAACTCCACAACGCTCTGGTGGACAAGTTGTGACCTGCACATTCACCACGCTATGAGATAAGAACAGAACGTTACCACACAGAGTTGTTTTAGAGGGAAATTCATGCAAAACAGCTGATGCGCGTTTTTCAGCAAGCAGTCACTGTATTTGCCTTGAAAACAACTCTGTCTCGTAACGTTCCCTTATTATTTGTGTCCTGGTGGACACAACTTGTCCACCAGAGCGTTGTGAAGTTGTTGGATTGTGTATTTGATGAGTTTGATGAGGGAAACCAAGAAATCCCATGAGCCTCCGTAGCGTAGCTCTGAGCAGCTCACGGCTCTGCTCCGCCGTTCTAAAAATAGCTTGCACCGACAATTAAAGGTAACAAACCTACTGCTATGACTATAGGGATTATGGTGATGGGCCAATTTGCCAAAATGTTGAACTATCCCTTTTAAGTTTTCAAACCGTCAGAGTCTCATGACTTAACCAGACAGGAACGAGTGACGACCACCGACTCATTACCCATCATGCAGCGTGTTGTCGGTGCTGACGTGTGTTGTGTGACTGTCCACAGAGGTCGTCAGACTCAGCTCAGGGTCAGTTGAGTCTCAGCAGCTTACAGGAAGACTTTAACGAAGCTGGACGCCACCACGCCTCCTCCTCCTCCTCCTCCTCCTCGCCCACCGCCACCACCACGGTGACTGTGATGCCGCTGTCATTAGAGTAGCTGTGTCCATGGCTGTATTCGAAACCGCATTACTACACTGCTAGTGCGTACTGATTTGGCCAAAATGTAGTATGCAAACAAAAGCAAAATCTACAGTATGCGAAAAATTCCCGGAAAATATCTCCAGTATGCATCTGACCAGTCTACATTGTGTACTGTATCATACAAACAAACTAATGCTACTGCCACAATTGTTAGATTTAATCAATGAGACCAACATTTACCTCCTAAAAATAATTTAAACCTTACCTGCGGGTAAGTTAATTAGCGATCGTTTTCTCCCCCCGGGATGACGACGAAGGTTGGCCGGCCGAGCAGCTCTGCAGACCGGCTGCTGCCTCTGTGATGTCGTAGTCGTTGCGGAGCTTCACTTCTCCGAAAAACATCGGAGCAAACTTCTAAACAGCCGTCGTTTTGATAAACTGGCCGTATATTTGGGATCTTAACAGTTACTTTCTCACATGAAAAAATATTAAAGCAGTACTAAAGAACTTTCAGTTTTGGTTGAGTTTGGCGGCGCCTGTGGACCAAAGCGGTAGTGTTTTGCCTGAAGGAAGACTCCATTTCCCATGAACACTAGCGTGAAGCCCTGTAAATATCCTGCATTAAAATTAACAGAAGACATCAAAACTAAGTTTCTGTTTCCAGTGGATCATTTCAAAGTGAAAACACAAACATAATCCATTGCTAAAGTGCCGTTTTGCCTGTTCCCTCCTTGTTGTGACTCGCAAAAGTGAAAGTTAAGTGAGAGCTGGGTTCCTACCATGCTCCTCAAAGCTGCTTAGTGCCAGAGAAAGAGATACAGACCATAATGATACAGACCCCCTCAGACCACGACAGAGGTGTCATTCAACTTGTTGTAAGTCGATGTATCATCACAAAAGTTATGAAAATATTTTATGAAGGTTGAAAAGTTCCTTAGTGCTGCTTTAAAACTTAATAAAGTTACATAATAACAGCACTAAAGCGGGAAATAAAACAGCTTTTTGCCTGTTTTACAGCTGCTGCTACCAGTTGCCGTGAAATGCATTCTGGGAAACTCGTATACTGCATACTGTGGTGTGAATGGTGTCGGTCTGCTGAAGTAGCAGACTGAATCCCACATTCAGTATGCAGTATACGGTACATACTAACGCAGTATGGTAGGATGCGGTTTGGAAGACGGCCCTTGTGTCTGTGCTGTGTCTCTGGTAGGCCTGGGACGATAACAAATTTTGCTGGACGATATATTGTCCCACAAATTATTGACGATAAACGATATTATTGACACATTTTTTGAGAACAAATTAATAACCACTAATATAATAATAATATTTCATAATAATGCAAGTAGACCCTTTTAAATGTGATAAACTTTTATTTCTCTGAGTATTGTTTTTAAACATTGTAATTGGAATGACAAGAACTTATATAGCTACTATCCTAAATAAATAAAATAAACAAAAAAATAAAAAAAACAGTGCAGTGCAGCTCTTCTGTCATAACTTTACGTGAAGCTCCACTTTTCATTCAAACAAACTAATGTGACTTCCACAAATGACATGTAAGATTTAATCAATGAGACTAGCATTTATCTCCTATAAAGTATTAAACCAGCCGGCGGCGGTAAACCTCTAAAAACCTGCTGATAAGTTTTCTTAGTCGTTTTCTCCCCCAATGATGGAGGTTGACCGGCCCGTGAGCTGCTGCAGACGGCTGCAGACTGTGGGAAGCCCCGCTCCTCCTGCTCGCTGCTACCACATTAGCTCCAAAAACGTCGGAGGAAATCTCCTAACAGGCGATATGTGGATGAACTGACCACAGACTGGGGCCTAAACTGTGACTTTCTCACATGAAAAAATATTAAAACTGTAAAAAAAAAAGTGACGTGTTAACAGCCTGGCAGCAAGACGGTAAAATAATTAGCTGCTTAGCTTTACAGTTAGCGCTGCCGGTTGCTGCCAAATGCATTCTGGGAAACAAAGATCCTGGATGACTGAAAAGAGGGTTCACTCCTTTCATTCTGCAAAACAAACGGCCCAGGTGCTGAGACCGATGCACAGAGTGAAGCCTCTTGTCATCCAGCCTGTTTGGAGGCGAGAGACCAGGAAAACAAATACGTGCATGCAAATGGCGATTTATCGAGGCCGGAAAAACTATCGAGTTCATTTTCATTTATCGTGCGATTAATTGATTTATTGATTATCGTCCCAGGCCTAGTCTCTGGAGTCGGTCTGTAGCGTAGCGGCTCAGGGAGGTCAAAGGTCAGACAGGAGGAGTTCATTTATTATATTTATTTATCAGGTTTTTGTTCCAGTCGTGCTCTCGTCGTGTTGTGAACGTCGTTTCAGCTTCCTGTTTAATCTCAAACTGACACGTTTGCTTTCTGTTTTTTATTTTTTCCCCCCTGTTTCCCGTCCTGCAGAAGAAGAGCGAAGCGTCGCCAGCGGAGTACAAGAAGACGGACGAGCCTCAGCCCGACGTGAAGGAGGAAGAGGAGGAGGAGGAGGAGGTGGCGGAGGAGGAGGCGGCGGCTGAGGAGAAGAGCAAACCAGGTCGGTGTGAAGAAGAGTGAACGACGTTTCTCTGTTTGGGAAAACAACAACAACAACAACATAAAGCTTGTTCTTGTTCTGCAGCTGCAGCAGAGGAGAAGAACGATGAAGACGAAAGTCCTGCAGAAAAAGAGGAAGAGGAGGAAGAGGAGGCAGAGAAGGATGAAGAGAAGGAGCCCACAGACGAGGTGAGGAGACGAAGACCAGCGGCTCACAGCTTTTAGGTTTAGTCACAGGGCCCGAGGTCTACTTCTACCGGTCTACTCTACTTTTACTTCTACTGCTGCTTCTTTTTCTACTGTTTCTCCTTTTACTTATCAGGGTTCCTACGCAAGTATGGAAAGTATGGAATAATATGGAATTTGGTTTTATACATTTCCAGGTCTTAAAAAGTATGGAAAATGGAAACTATTGTATGGAAATATATTTATCTTAATATACTTATTCAGTCTTATTCACATTTTGTATGCGCTATTGTAGGCTACCTAGCTACAATCTCCTGGAAATGATTTGGTTACATAATGGCATACAAATTCAGAATAATGAAAACAAATGATTAATTGCATGATTTATTAACATGAAACACATCTATTGGCTCAAATGTCACAAATTATTTGATTTTTTTTACTGAGACACTGCAAAAACTCAAAATCTTTCCAAGAATATTTGCCTTATTTCTTGTCAAAGTGTATAATTTCTAGTCAAAACTAATCTCTTTCACTAAAAATAAGACTCATCACCTAAAAATTAACTTGTTTTTAGATCATTTTCACTTGTTTCAAACATACGAGTCTTATTTTAAGTAGAATGAGATTTGTTTTGACTAGAAACGACATTTTGACTAGAAATAAGACAAATATTCTTGGTGAGATTTTGAGTTTTTTGTAGTGGAAGTCCGGAAATTAGGGTCTGGAAAAAGTATGGAATTTGGAAATGTAAAATGTGTAGGAACCCTGACTTATCCTACTAGTGCTGCTTTTATTGCTGTTGCTTCTTTTTCTAGTGCTTCTTCTATTGCTTATGCTTCATTTTCTACTGTTTCGTTCTAGTGTTGCTTCTTCTAGTGTTTCTACTACTGCTGCTGCTTCAGGGTTCCCACTTGTCCTGGAAAACCTGAAAAATGGTTGACCAATTTTCCAGTCATGGAAAACACATGGCAAATGAGAAAATAAGTCAAATCAAGTCCTGGAAAAGCTTCAGTTGTCCTGGAAAATTATTTATCACAAAAAAATACCTAGTGAGAAAACTAGAGACTTTGAGTTGATGAGTGTTTCCAGTATTGGACTCCATGTTTGTGTTGTTCTATGATAAATTCATAGGAATTTTCTAAGCGTGTTACTGTAAGATTATTGCGTAACTTGCACATCTTTAAATCAGACTTCTGGGGCCGAGAGAGGAAGAAACATAGAAACAAAAATGTACAAAATGAAGGTACGACTGTCGAAAAGAAAATGAACTGGACAGAGGATGTATAATAACATGTCTGTCAGACTGGAGCCGCTGAAAATGTCCTGGAAAATGATTTCAAGAAAAGAGTGGGAACCCTGTGCTTCTTCTACTGTTTCTTCTACTGCTGCTTCTCCTACTATTGTTGCTTCTTCTTCTTCTTCTTCTACTGCCACTGCTTGTTCTCCTACTACTATGGTTGTGTCCGAAATCACTCACTCATTCCCTACTCCCTACTCACTATATAGTGACCACGCCATTTTGTAGTGGTGTCCGAATGTTTAGTGATTATTAATGTTCACTATATAGTGCACTGAATCTATCCCACAATTCACCACAAAATGTAGTGAACATCCGATGGTCACTAACCGGAGCAAGATATCCCATCATGCATTGCGGTCACGGATCAACGCCGTTAACACACCGGCCCAGAGCGACCGGTGTAGCTACCAAATAAATGCAGTAGTGCAGCAGCCTCAATAAATGAGTCTGGGCTGCCAGAGTTGTCCGGTCGCGGCTTCCACAGACTCCCACAACAAAAGTCGGAGCAAATTTCCTAACAAGCGTTATAAACTGACCACAGACTCTGGATAGCGAGGCTAATTCCCGCCCCATCTATGATATTTTACATTATACTTTAGCATTAAGCTAGCGGACGTTATGCTTAGTTGTGACACTGGCTGTGTGTGTTTTGAACATTGTTTCAAACTGTGTGGGTTTGATTGAACATCTTTGATGCTTAAATATATATATATTACCGCTTAATATATTGCTTTACTCCTCTTTTTATGTTGGTACATATACACCCGTAGGTCTGTGCTACACCGGCTGTTACCATGGTTGTATCCATGGTAACTACACCGGCCGATCGCGGTCGGAACGTTTAAATTACGCGACGTAATACGTAATTAACTGTGTGGCGGAGTAGTGTCCGAAAGTGTTTTTTCATTTGACCAGTGAGTCACTATATAGTCACTATATTGAATTCACTATGTAGTGAGTAGGGAGGAGGGAATGAGTGAGTGATTTCGGACACAACCTCAGTCTTCTGTTTCTTTTTTCTTCTTCTTCTACTACTACTTCTTCACTACTTCCACGCCTGTGGAGTCAAACATCTTCACACGTCCTATTGTCAGTTGTAAAGTGATAAATAGAAGATTATAGTTATAAGAGTTTTGATTTGTGATAATAACAAGTTTGTTTCATTACAAAACTTTTGTGAGTGTTAACATAGATCCAACTTTTGGGATTTCTTTTTAAAGATTCTTATGTTTATATTTCTTACTAGTAGTCGTCAGTATTTTAGGAGTTAGAATAAATTATTAATTCTGGCTGTAAAAGAAAAAAGATCACAATCCCATGATGCAAAGATGGGAGGTTGACTGTGGGTGTTTCCTCCTCAGAAGCTGGAGGACGACGTTCTGCGGAGATCTCCCAGGAACAGGAAGAGCAGAAGGGACTGATTTATCTGAATCCAAAGCCCTGACCTCAACCCCCCACCCCTCCCTATAGCCCCACATCCCAACCCCCCCCCTTAAAAATACCCCACCGCCCCACCACCTGCCCCTTTAATCCCCCTCCTCCTCCTCCTCTTCTTCTTCCTCTTCTTCTACCCTTGCTCCGAGGCGATGAAGCCTAAATGGATCCCATGGAAGCAGCAAAGCCGACAGGAAACTAACCGAGTCATGGACGCCTGACGATGAAGAAGATGATGATAATAATATTGATGATGATGATGATGATGATTCCAGTACGAACAGGACTCATTTAGATTAAAGGAGATTAACTGAGATTAACTAAAAAAAAAAAAAAACTTCCTGCATCATTCCTTAACAACACCTGAGCAGACTCACAAACCCAACGAGACCAAGGTCTCCTGTCCTGTCCTGTCCTGTCCTGTCCGCTGAAACGCCGACCGCCGCCGCCGCCAACGCCAACGCCACCCAGAACTACAAACTACAAGCCGCCGACCAGCACTCAGATTACTAGACCTTCATCCATCAGGATCAAGCTGCAACATCGACCTTATAAACGGTCTGATGACATGTTTCCCAGCAGAGTAAAAAACCTTTAAAAACGGACGATTTAAACCCGTTTTTTTCCTCTCCAGATGTGCAGCAGCAGCAGCAGCAGCAGCAGCAGAACATCTGGGGATCTTCATCTTTGTTTGGGTGTGGGGGAGTGGGGGGGGGGGGGCTGCTGCTCGCTCATTCATTCATTCATTCATTCATCCATCCATCATCACTCTGGGGTTTATCCTATCTTCCACCGTCAAGCTACTGAAGAAGGTCTTGTTGAATAAATAAAACTAATCCAGGAAGTGCAGCCATTATTAATTAAAACAGCTGGTTAAATTAGCCCAACAACATCTGTCTGGAGACTTGTTGTGTCGGATTTATCCATCTATCTATCTAACAAAAACAAAACGAAACAACTTGTGTTTAACCGTTGCCATGCCAACCTCTGTCTTAAAGGGATAGTTCAACATTTTGGCAAATAGGCCCATTGCCATAATCCCTACAGTCATAGCAGTAGGTTCGTTACCTTTAATTGTCGGTGTAAGCTATTTTTAGAACGGAGGAGCAGAGCAGCGAGCTGCTCAGGGCTACGCTATGGAGGCTAAAGGAATTTCTTGGTTTCCTTCATCAAACTCATCAAATACAAAATCCCAAAACTCCAAAACGTTTTCGTGGACAAGTTGTGACCTGCACATTCACCACGCTATGAGATAATAACGGAATGTTACGAAACCGAGCCGTTTTCGAGGTAAATACAGCTGTACAGCAGACTGCTTGATGAAAAACTGTCCCTGAAGGCAACGCGCATCAGCGGTTTTGCATGAATTTCCCTCTAAAACAACTCTGTCTCGTAATGTTCCATTATTATCTCATAGCGTGGTGAATGTGCAGCTCACAACTTGTCCACGACAGCCTTTTGGAGTTGTTGGGTTGTGTATTTGATGAGTTTGATGAGGAAAACCAAGAAATTCCCTTAGCCTCCATAGCATAGCCCTGAGCAGCCTGCCGCTCCGCTCCACCGTTCTAAAAATAGCTTACACCGACAAATAAAGGTAACGAACCTACTGCTATGACTATAGCGATTATGGCAATGGGCCATTTTGCCAAAATGTTGAACTATCCCTTTAATGCATCAGGTTAGCGATGAAGGAGAGAACCAACCCCCCCCCCCCCCCCCGGATCGGCCGACGACGAGCTGCTGTAACGAGTCCTCAGATCCAGATGATCCTAAAGTTTTACACGTTTAACAGTAACAGCAACTAGCGACGATGTTAAGTTAACCCACTAACCGCCGACTTCTTAGTCTTCCAGGAGTCTGTAAACTAGCCTGCTAGCATCCTCAACGTACCAACAACCACCACTTCTACAACGTTTTAGAGCGCTAAATGTTGTTTTGGTTTCTGTTGTTTTTTGTTTTTTTCCGAGAACACTCCAGCTGACGTGAACTTTTCTTTTCCTCTCTTCTTCTTCCTCCTCTTCATGTTGTCGTGACAGACGTTCGCTGATCTCTTTTGTCTCCTCAGTGTGTTTCTTTTTTGTTTTTTTGACGTGTGATTGTCCCGATGTGGCAGCAGGGGAAGGTCAAGAGGTCGCAGTCAGTCGGCGTACGTCGTGTATGTTACCTCGATCTGGTCAGAAGTTACGAGTCGAGTCGGCTCAGCAGCAGATGAGGAGCACGACGACGACGACGAAGACGAGTTTTGATACAGAACAAACCTCCAACACTTCAGAAATGCAGTCGCTGCCTCTTCTTCTTCTTCGTCGTCGTGTGAATTCAGTCCAAACCAACGGGACGGCAGCTCAGCGTCGTTGCCGTCGTGGTGGTGGTGGTGTTGGTTTGGGCTGAACTCTGACCTCTTGTGTTTTGCAGATGGACAGACACCCCGGTCCCTCTTTTTTGTCTATCGACCCCAAATGTAAAAGAAAAAGGCACTAAAAAGGGGAAAAAATAGAAATAAAAACTCAGGCGCTTAACCTCAACACCTGTCCACCTGCAACGACTACAACAAGCTCCGCCCACGTCGCTCCGACCCGTCGGAGTTTAAGCCCCATGTTTAAAAGAGATGGCACTTGAGCGTGACGTTCGGTTCTCTTTTTTTTTTTTTTTTTTTTTTTTTTAACGATTTTTTTTCGATCTTCAGACACAATAACTGAAAAAAAACCTCAAAGATCTGCTGATTTGACTCAGCTTTCACCCAGAACCTCGTCAGGATTTTAAGGATCGAACATCTTGAAGGTTCATAACTTGTTTCTCTATCGTCGTCGTCTTCGTTTTTGTCGTCATCTGCTGCTGAAACTCTTCCAATCTTACATAAAGATAGATAGATAAATAAATAAATAAATAAATAAAACCTGGGCGATGGTTGGTTGTTTTCAGAATCAGCCGTTTGTCCGTCCGTCCAACAGAAACGTGTAGCGTTGTAGGGTTTTAAAACGCCGTCGACCTCTTGACCTCCGGCTGCTCCGTCAGGACCAAAACCTTCAACTTCTCAGTTTTAGAATCTAGAGAAAAAAACTAAATCATGAACTTTGACTGTAAAGACAAAACAACAGTTCCTGTTTGTTGATCGTAGAGAAAGAAAAAACAACATGAAATTGGTTTCTTCTTTTTCTCTTTTAACTCTACCGATTAAACAGGTGTGTGTGTGTGTAAGTGTGTGTGTATGGAAAAGAAACGTACCTGCGTCAGTCCAGTGGCTGTTGATGATGTGTTGCTTTTTTAGTTTTTTCTGTTTTTGTCATTTTCTGTGTCTGACTTCATCTCTCCATCCTCTGAACGTCTTTTTTTTCCTGTTGATGTGATTGATTGATTGATTGATTGATCGTTCGATCGATCGATTGATCTGCAGGTTGACGACAACGACTGACTCGACTGGTTAATAAAAACAAAAAAAAAGGCAGTTTTCGTAAAGTCCGAGGTGTTTTGTTGTCGGTGAATTCAGATTTCGTGGGGCCTTGAAGGTGAACTTGGAGGTTCCCCGCTTCCATGTCCAGGTGACCTTTATTTAACCTTTTTTTATTATTATTATTATTATTATTATTATTATTTCCCCCTCCTCCTCTTCCTCCTCTTTGTCCTCTTCTTCTTTTTCTTCCTCCTCTTCCTCCTCTTAGGGTAAACTCGAGCTGCAGTAGTTTTGGTGTTTGGCTGTAAACTCTGTTGCTTTAAGTCTCGATTTGTTTCTTTCCCTCTGCTGTGAATCCAGTGTTTTGGGTTTTAGGGAGAGTCTCCTCCAGCAGCAGCAGCAGCAGCAGCGTTTCCTCTCCTCCTCTCTCCGTCTGCCTCTCTCTCTCTCTCTCTATATCGTCTCTTTCTCTCTCTTAGTCTCTGGTTGTTTGTTTTCTCTGGTCGTGTCCGGCTGAAGCTGCCTGTAGCTTAACAGACTGTAGACTGAACACTGTATCTGCTGGTGAGATTTTACATGACTCTGTTGTAACAATTAACTTTTCATTATTTTTTTTGTTGACTTTTGTGTTGAACTAATTGGTCGGCCCAGCCTGTTTATGAAGATGATGATGATGTACACACTATGTAGAGAGGTGGACCTGCTGACACGCCACAGGAAGGTCCAGCTGTTGAATAGAAATGCTGTGATGATGATGATGATGATGATGATGATGATGGAGCCTGATGTGTGAGTGTGGACATGCAGTCAACATTTGTTTTGATGAATAAAAAAAAGGCTGAATGGAAACTGAAGGAGAAGCTGCTGAGTGTTTCTTTTTATGTGTCAGTGTGTGTGTCTCTGCAGGTGAAGACCATCCAGACTCAGGGTAGCCTATCCGCGGGGTCTTAAAAAGTCTTAACATTTGAAAATCTAAATTTTAGGCCTTAAATGTCTTAAATTCGTTGAATTATTGTGTTGCACGAACCGAGAACAGCTGAGTTTTCCGCTCCTACAGCTGAACAGCTGATATGTGGTGAAGACGTACAGAGACCTGTCACGGTGCATTAAACTACATTAATCAGGCTGATTATCATAATAATAATAACATTTTTATTTGAATAGGGACAGTGCATGTTAATGAACATTGGTATATAAAAAAAATACTGCAGTAAATATGCCGGATTATAGCCAAGCGGCTAATTTTCATCCGTAGTCCCTAATAAATAAATAAATAAATAAATAAAATACAACAGTACGCCACAAGGAATAAAAACAATACAATACAAATTGCGAAACGCATAACGATACACTACACAAACAAGAAAGACAAGACAATAAATAAAATATTGGACATGGTACTCGTGATAGCCTACTTAGTAACAAGCCTGTAAATTCAACAAATCAATATGCTACTGTGATTTAACTAGCCTAGTTAAATAAAAAGATGTAGCCTAGTTTAATACCATAATAGGCTATAGGGGTGACCAAAGGCCAAATTTATTTAGCTACTTCATGTGTCAAATATTGTGTTGGTCATAATACAGAACAGGTTGTGGCTTCAGTGTGTCTGTTGATTAAAGAAGTTGAAATATTTCCATGTTTGTCTATTCTGGGTCACATTAGAAGTCTTCACATTTCAGGCCAAAGGTGAAGTGTTGGTGTTTTTACTGTTCTCCAATGTAAAAATGGGTCACGTTTGACCCATAACATTATTCAAGGCTTAAAGCCACCTGCCTGTTGGTTGCCAGTGAATTAAATCATGTGTTACATAAACATTTTTAATTTCGCTCCCCAATTTCTTTTTGTGCCCCCAAATAGTTTACTTCATGCATGCTCCTTGGGAAAAATGTTCTGGTAGAGCCTTTGCTACTGCAAATGCTCAATAACATGCTCCTGCGACACTTCATTGTGCTTTATTGAATGTATTTTGTATGTAGGCCTATTTTAACTCTAACACGCAACTTATATTGCAATCAATTTCTAATTTTCTGACTCCGCATTTCTTTTGTACGTTTTTTATTTGTCATGATCTAAATTTCATCCATAATGGTCTTAAAGGGACATTTTGTAACTTCTCCTGTTATCTATTCACGAAAATCGATTATTTGGTTCAAAAATATGTTTTTTATTAATCAGTAATCAGCCCCATCAACAAACTGAAGTGTTCCGGTAAGCTCTGAATTTACCGTTCATATCATTCTTATATACGTACATTGAGCGGGTAAGCTCGGTGCTGGCTGCCATGTTGCCATGTTTTTATGTGTAGCCTATTGTTTTGCCTCGTGCTGACGGACCACTTGTTTACATAGAGGCTTGTTTATGCCGTTACGTGCAGCGACTGACGTCCGCCTGCCGTCTGCCCAATTTCACATGAATGCAGCATGAAAAATACGACTGAGTTGCTTGCGATATACAACCGCAATGCTAGATGGGAGTAATTCCTACACAATGTACCTTTAAAAAGGTCTTAAATTTGAGCTGGTGAAACCTGCAGAGGTTTCATTCACCACGCTATGAGATAATGCAATTATAACAACCAGAGGGAGTACAAGAGACAACCACACAGTTACACATTCACATTTAAAGCAGAAGTAAGCGGAATGTTTGTGTTAATATAGGATAAGTCTTAAATAGTTATATCTTCCGACAGCAATTACTTCTATAGAGTGTTTGGTCTGAAGCACGGGTCTGTCAGTCACTCTGCTCTGCTGTAAGCCGAGGAGAAAACTTTCCTTCTATCCTACAACCTTTATCCAATGAGGAGAGAGAACGGCATAAAGGGGCGGTCCTCTCTGTGTGTGCAGCCAAGGGATGCACGTGAATGTGGTGACGTAGGGACGAGGGCGGGGACTGCTAACTCCATCCGCTGACAGAAAGTTAGCGAAAACGACCGGATCGCTTACTTCTGCTTTAATCGCAAAGAAGGAAAACAGACTGAAGCAAAACTCAACTCAAATGACCTTGTTATTTCTATTTTGTAAATACATTTTTTGTATTTCTATCAATGTTGCACTATCTTTATTAGCCTACATACAGCATGTTACGATGACACAATCACATTATAACCCAAGTGTAACAGAAAAAACTGTCAAAAATTTTGAGATGACCTTAATTGTTAAACATACACCACAGTTCATGGTTCCGTGCAAATGCTGTGTTGAAGGTTGACCAGCAGATGTCGCCATGTTTAATTGTATCAAATGCTTCGAAACACTGAACACAATTGCTTCATATTGATTCACTGGTTCAGAAAGCTTCGGTTTCTCCATCACTAGTTGAGACGCACTTATATACTCAAATATAATAAAAAATATATATATTCGAATTGAGACTCAGTAAGTGCCTCGGTGCGGTTGCCCCGTGGCCCTAATATAATGAAAAATTAAAAAGAAGGCTATTTTTGTGACGTGTGGGCGGATTCTGAACTCTGATTGGGCAACTCTTTTGACCGTCAACGCTGCGACCACTCCCTATTGGCTGCTTTCACCTGTCAATCATCCAGGAGGCGGGCTTAGCGCTGGGACATTCCTCTTGTCGCTGATGGAAAAAAGAAAAAAGAGAAAGTTCCCAAAATGGCGGCGTGGACCTGAACTGTCCGCTTGAAAACAATAGAAGCAGCAGCAGCAGCAGCAGCAGCAGCAGCACAGAGGGACCGAGTAAAGTTAGCTCCTTCTGGCTGACTGACGACCCAGCCGCCCGTAACCATCCCGACTCGGGCTCGTCCACGGGGGGGAGGAGGGCTATCTATCCGCGACGGCACATTTATTTTTAATAGGGGGTGGGGGGGATAGATAAAAGTATGATGCCGTGTTTAAATGTTTCACGCTAGCCACCTAGCTAGCCCGCTAGCCGAGCTATCGTTACCCCCAAAAACACAGCCGTTAGTGCAGCTAACGGTTAGCAGCTACACGGAGGCGGAGGATCAGCTGTTAGACAGATGCTGCTGTAGGAAGCAGAGCGGACAGCTACACTTTTCACAGTAAGTGAATTTAAAATAAAAACCTAAATTGCGCCTCTAATTGTCTAATTGGGTGGGAAGCCCCTGTCGTTTTGATTGTGGTAGATAAAATAAAAACAATGTGTTCATTGGCAGAGTAATTGCTGCTGCCAAGTTTTGTGAAGAAGGGAGAAGAAGAGCACAGTTAGCCTGTTTGTTAGCCTCCATAGCTAAGCTAAGCTAAGCTAACCCCCCCCGTATACTTGAACAAAAATAAAAGTTTCAGACAAGTTGTGGAGCTGTAACGATGCCCCCCACGGACTGAAACCTCAACCCCAATAACGGAAAATGGGGGATAAAGGCTAGAAATTAATACCGAACCGACCACAGTTCAACCGCAGCTCTGATAAGTTTTAAAAGGATTTTTTCGACGCTCCAACTTTGATTTTTGTGAGTGGAGGAATGTGCTAATGCGCTAACTTCACTTCAGCCCTGACGGGAGAGAGTTGGTTAGTTTGATGGCGACACAACAGCAACAGTTAATGGGGGATTTTATTAAATGATTTAAAGGGTTTAGTTAGCGGACCGTGGTTTGTTTTCATATAAGTCCACAGGGGAAGGTGTGTTGTGTGTCTGTGTGTGTTTTGGATTTAGGTGTTAAACTCTGTTGTTGCAGGAGCTCTGGTTTTTACACAGCAACTTAAATGGGCTGTTGTTGTGGATATATAACGAGGTTAATATTGTACACTAAAATCAGGTGGCTGAATGGTTTGGTATGGTATTGCACCTAAAAAAAAAAAAACCCAATAATTTTCCTCTCCGGCAGTGACTGAAGGCCATTAGCAAGACAAAGGTCGCCTCCATGGAGCCAGCACAGGAGGCTTTGTAAAAGGGGGCGAGGGGGGTGGGTGGTGGTGGTGGTGGTGTGTATAGACGCCCCAGAGAGAGAGAAAGAAAGAAAGAAATTCAGCATTTTATGGACGAAACCTGACCCGAGCCGGGAGTTTTACTTTACTACAAGTCTGTATTGATGATGGCGGATTTTGTTACACCGCGACACAGCGCGGTGATGGAGAGGCTCCGCCGGAGGATCGAGCTCTTCCGGCAGCATCACAACAGCTGCGAGAGCCGCTACGAGAACGCGACGCTGGAGCGACGGGAGCTGGAGATGCAGCAGACCTTCGCCCTGCACCAGCGCTGCCTGCAGGCCAAAGCCAAGCGGTCCAACAAGCACCGGCAGCAGCCACAGACCACCAGCGGCGGCGGCGGCGGAGGAGGAGGAGGAGGAGACCAGGCCGGACAGAGGGCGCCGGGCGGCGGCGGAGGAGGCAGCGCGGAGCTCGGAGACAGCGGAGGCACGGCGGCGGAGCAGAGCCGGAACAGCACCCTGATAGCGGTGAGTGAAAAAGCACTGGACACACAAGCCTGGGAAGAGGCTGAAACATACATAAACACATACACATACGCCAGGATGGTGCAGCAGCAGGAATAAAGCAACCAGGAGTGACAGCTGTAGGTGCTTCAGAGGCTAAACCAGATCTGGTTGGCAGCAGATTACTGTCATAAGTTTTGTTCTAACACTCATTGCTTCCAACTTCTTAATTTAAGTGTTTTCTGGTTTCCTTGGGTCTTCTATGACAGGAGATGTAACATTTGTGAGGTTTGGATGGTTGATTACAATAGTCAGACCTGCAGATGTTTTCTTTGACAACCAGTCAGCCTCTTCCCAAATGACAAAACACTATGTAAATCAGTCAGAGTAGAAACACATACACATACACCAGGCTGGTGCAGCACCAGCAGCAGGAATAAAGCAACCAGGAGTGACAGCTGTAGGTGCTTCAGAGAGGCAAAACCAGATCTGGTTGGCAGCAGATTACTGTCATAAGTTTTGTTCTAGTGGTTGGACATTTGTTATTAAACATTGGTCTACTAATCAGATTCACAGTTTGGACCATGTTTTCTGGTTTCCTTGGGTCTTCTATGACAGTAGATGTAACATTTGTGAGGTTTGGATGGTTGAATACAATAGTCAGACCTGCAGATGTTTTCTTTGACTGATTTACATGGTGTTTTGTCATTTGGGAAGAAGCTGACTGGTTGTTAGAGTAGAAACACATACACATACACCAGGCTGGTGCAGCACCAGCAGCAGGAATAAAGCAACCAGGAGTAACAGCTGTAGGTGCTTCAGAGGCTAAATCAGATCTAGTTGGCAGCAGATTACTGTCATAAGTTGTGTTCTAGTGGTTGGACATTTGTTATTAAACATTGTCTACTAATCAGTTTCACAGTTTGGACCATGTTTGCACAAACATTCATTGCTTCCAGCTTCTTAATTTAAGTGTTTTCTGGTTTCCTTGGGTCTTCTATGACAGTAGATCTTTGAGATTTGGATGGTTGATTACAATAGTCAGACATCAAATACACCTGCAGATGTTTTCTTTGACTGATTTACATGGTGTTTTGTCATTTGGGAAGAGGCTGACTGGTTGTTAGAGTAGAAACACATACACATACACCAGGCTGGTGCAGCACCAGCAGCAGGAATAAAGCAACCAGGAGTGACACCTGTATGTGCTTCAGAGAGGCAAAACCAGATATAGTTGGCAGCAGATTACTGTCATAAGTTTTGTTCTAGTGGTTGGACATTTGTTATTAAACATTGGTCTACTAATCAGTTTCACAGTTTGGACCATGTTTGCACAAACATTCATTGCTTCCAGCTTCTTAATTTAGGCTAGGTGTTTTCTGGTTTCCTTGGTTCTTCTATGACAGTAGATCTTTGAGATTTGGATGGTTGATTACAATAGTCAGACATCAAAATACACCCGCAGATGTTTTTTTTGACTAATTTGCATAGTGTTTTGTCATTTGGGAAGAAGCTGACTGGGTAGAAACACATACACACCAGGCTGGTGCAGCAGGTATAATAACACAACCAAGAGTGACAGCTGTTGGCGCTCCAGGCAGGGCAATCTAAATCAGATCTTGTTGGCAGCAGATAACTGTCATAGGTTTTGTTCTGGTGGTTGTCGGTGTGGTCAGTTGTGTATTTATGGCAAGACATTAGTGGTGTGGACTAAATGGTCACTGCTAGAGCCGAAACACCGGTCAGTTTCACAGTTTGAACCATGTTGAAACAAACATTCGTTGTTTCCAACTTCATGATTGAAGTGTTTTCTGTTTTTTCTTTGTCTTTATGGCAGTAGATGTATCATCTTTGAGTTGTGGATGGTTGATCAGACCTCAAAATACACCTGATGATTGACTGACAGTGAAAATAGCTGTTAGTTCAGATCCCAGTTGTTGCTTTCATGTCTGATTGGTGTGATTACAGCAACAAAATCATCACGTTTAAGCTAAAACCAAACTTGATGCTCATGCAGTGAATATCTGCAACTCTCACTTGATTATCAGAATAGTGTCTGGGTTATTTTCTATTCATCCACTAGTTGTTGTAGCTCTGAGACATTTAAACTTTATGATATTACTTTTCGGAGAATATTGACAAGATGACAGATGCTTCATTATCATTTCAATATGGATTTGTGATACAATATTTTCAAACCTCAGGTAAAAGTTTAAATTCTTACATTATCCTCTGATATCACGGAAATACTCATACATACAATTCATCCAGTTCACAAACCAGGAGGATGTAGGTCAAAAAAACATTTGTTGATTTGGCATACAAAGGATATGTATGCATTTAATTCTTAAACACCTTTTCACGTATAAATTAACTAGCAGTTGTTAATGGTCAAAACAACAAGACATGGATTTCTGTTTTTGATAGCAACCTGACAAATGGAAGTAGCCAACATCCAGTAATTGAACCAGTTGAATGGCAAAATCTCTGATGGACAAATCACACTGTGTGGGTCTAAAAGATGAAAGAACTTTTGTTTATTATCTAATCTAGTATTTGCAGAAAGCCCACGACTTCTGTAGGACTAAGAACATTTTAAGACCAGACTGAGATACAGCAGCAGCAGCAGCAGCATCAGGTCGACACAGCTCAGGGATGTTTTAAGAGCCTGACCTGGATCTGTTGGGTCTGGTTTGACTGAGTAAGTTTAGTTTACTGCGCGTCAGTCTGAGTGAGGTGGGTCAGACTGCGCAGGATGTCCGGCTGTTTGATGAGCGTCTGGTGAATCATAGGGCCAAGATGGAAATGGAGGATTATACAGTAGAGTAGAGTCGAGCCACATCATCAGATTTGTATCTTCACTGCTGCTCTTATGTCTTGAAAATTCACCTCCACAAGCTTCTCGTCTTATTTTACTCAAATGTAATTAAGGAATCACACACACACAAAGTTAATTCTGTATTATGTCTCATTACACACTGATTTATTGAATGGTAGATGTGCGCTTTTAGCAGCAACAACCACGTTTTCATTTTAAATCTCGCCTGTGTTTCACCTCCTGTCCAACTCACCAGCATCAAAAACACAACGCCCACCGTCGCTCCCTGATTAGGTCTCATCAGCCTCAACTACCAGTGGTGAAAACAACATTAATAGAGAAATTAAAGTGTCACTGACCTTGTTGTCTTTGCTGCAGCAGGATATCTGTCTTTGCTTTTCCTCGTTTATAGTTTTATTTCAATCAGTGGCAGAGTAGAGACAACCTGCTTCCTGTTTACACCAGTTTGCACATGCTCAGTGTGTGTGTGTGTGATCACTCAGGTGTGTGCAAATGCGTGTTTTCAGGTGTGGTAGTCTGGATTGTCAGCCGCCTGGACAGAGATTGATTCTGTTTGAAAACACAGCGGTGCAGGCTCGAGAGTTTGGTTTTACGCCACTAAAACATATCGCAGTGAGGTCTTGGACCACAGATTACACCATGTTTGTTTTTTTTTCTCTCATAACTGTCACTTTCCGTCTCTGATGACCCGACGCTGTGGTCTGAGTGTGAGTCGTTAGATGCGTCTCACAGATACGAAGCCGCCTGTAGGTCGGTTAATCACAGCTCTCCACAGCGATCGCTCCACAGAGCTGCTGATCGGCCCGTCGCCTGAGCGGCACGTGGCTGAAATATACCTCAACCCAGGTGAAACAACTGCTAAATGTGTGTATCAGTGTGTGTTTGTGTGTGTATTCATGTGTGATCACAGTGACTGACAGAGGAAGTGTTGTTTTTGTGGCTGTGCTGTCTGGTCATGTGACCTCGGCTTCCCATCAGCCTGAGCTGGTGCGGTTACTTGTGGTTGCTTCAGCAGACACAAACTGACTCGGTTAAAGCCTTTATCCTTCTTGAGTGTCCTTCAGAAAGACACCAAATCTAAAACCATCTCCAGACGCTGACCTTTGACCTCTTTCTCTTCTAGTTGTGGTGTTTATTGTAGTGTTTTAGTGACATATTAATGAATCAGAAGCTTATATTTACTATTAACGGCTTTTTTCTGTCACATCTTTCAGACAGATTCACTTTGGAGTTCATTCACAGCGTGTACTTGGCATTTATTCTTGTTTTTTGACATCTTGCACAGTCAATAACTCGTCACTAAACATAGTGAACATTAAAGAATATTTTTATTTGTAGCCGGACATGTTTGTGTAGGTGGGAGGTGAAAGGTGCATGTGATGCAGATGTAGACCAAACTGTACGTGACTGAAAGCTGCAGTCGCTCACAGGCTGATTGACTGACTGGTCTCGGTGTGGGAGCTCAGCTCATAGAAGAGTACAGCTGCAACCACCGATTATTCTCGCTATCAACTAATCAGTGCTGCTTCAAAGAGAAGTCAAATGCCCAGCACAAGTTCACAGAGCAAAACCTGACGTCTTTGAGAAGTCTTATCTTGTTCAATTAAGAGTTCAAATACGCTGTGATGTAAAAGAGACAGAATACCTGGCATTGTCTCTTGATTTTCAATGTATTGGAAAGTGATTCTCCATTAATACGTTAATATGTTTAAGGTTGATAACAGGGTATCCGCGGGGTCTTGAAAAGTATTAAAAGGTTATAAATCAATTTTGGGAAAATTAAGACCCTTAAAAAGTATTAAAGTCTTTTCACGACTTTATAAAGTCTTAAAATTTCAAGGTATTTTTTCTGAATTAGCTTCTGAAAGAGTTTGATTCCTAAAAAACATTGTAAAAGTGTGTGAATTTATTCATTTTATTAAAAACCAAAGATGAACCAGTACATAACAAAGAAAAGAAGATTGTTGTTTTTGTTTTTTGATTGGAGCAATGTTTTTTTGTTTTGTTTTTTGATAAACTTTGCCTTTGATTTCTCTTCCCAGCCTATTTTGAATTCTGTTGTATCATAGTGATCTATATAGTCTTTATCACAAACTAAAAGTGTCACTGATGTAAATGGTCACAGCTTGACGTGGCGGTGAGGTATTGAAAAATATTGAGAAGGTCTTGAAAAAGTCTTAAAAAGGTATTAAAATTAACTTCAAGATTCCTGTACCTGGATAAGATTTTTGTAAAGTGACAGCAGTAAGTTCAGTGAAACTGTTTTTTTTTTTTTTATGTTTTAAAAAACTACTAATGTAACTCAAATAGTCGTAGTATTTAAAGAGCTGCTCTCTTGTTATGGATAAGATAATCATGTGCAAATGAATTGCCACCTACAGTTGTCAGGTAAATATAAAATTTGACATGATGCGAAAACAGTCTGAAAACTCCCAGCTCAGTATTTCAACTTACTTATTTCCACTCAGTATAAAAGCCTCTCAGACGTTTGCTCCTCTGTGTTACAGTCTGTGTCTCCCAGCTTCTGTCTGTGGCCACACAAAGGACAGGTGTGTGTTACCTGAAACTCAGCTGTTAGAAAACAGAGGAGTGGAATGTAGAAGAATCCAAAGTCCATCTGATAGAGTCGCAGCAGGTGAGCGTGAGCCTGTCCGGGAGCATTTAGACGGTTTTTAGACTGCAGGACTCCCAAGCAGGGTGCAGATCTGGATCGGTTCTGGATCAGGACTGTAACCTGCCTGTTGGAAAACCATTAACCTTCTGCAGGGTTGGCCACCACTACTTCAGTATTGGGGAAGACGCACAATAATAATCTACCAGTTACTATTACTTTGCACCTTTTCCACTACTACACAGTTACAGCTCTACTCAGCTCGGCCTGACTAGGTTTAGGTCCTTTTCCATCACAGCTGAGTTCTTCATAGTTCCTCCTTAGTGTTTTGATTGATATCTTTATTTCGATCATGTAAACGACAATGTAAAAAAAATAAAAAAAATAAGATAAAAATAATAATATAATAAGTGAACAGCAAAAATGTATACACAAAAAAAAAGTAACATCTCATAAGCAACGCAGTTTACATGAGCGAAAAGGAGTAGGAAGAAGTATAAACTTATCTAATCCTACCCCTATAATTTTAACTAGGCTATATGTTCTAATTAAACATTTTACACATTACACATTTTAATCCAAATAGTAAGTAAGTAAGCAAACACCTTGTGTGAATTATTCAATGTACCTCTGGAGAATCATTTCTTTGTCTCTTTTTAAACATGATTACACTCGAAATGTTTTTGATTTCAGTACTCATATTATTCCACAGTTTTACTCCACAAATGGTGATACAGAAACTTTTCTTTGTTGTGCGAGCTCTACCAACCTTTAGATTTGATTTCTCTCTTAAATCATAACCTTGCTCTCTTTCGTGAAACATTCTCTGAATGTGTGTGGACTGGGTCGTCGTATCACGGTGGCTACGGCCGTGTTGTCTCGCTCTCTTTTTTGTCTGCTCTCGTCAGCTCCAGACCCACTCATCTGCAGTGCACCTCCATTACGGACCATAGTGTTGTTTTCCACACAGCAGTCAATAAACTCGTGTAAAATAATCAATTCTTTCAGGATTATCTGAGGTGGTTTAATGGTCTTTCAAAAGTCTGTGATCATCATTGGGGTGACCAGGTGTACAGGTCCTTCAGGAGGTTCTGATGACCACCAAGTGATGTTCTAGATGTCCGTTGGCGTGAAGTGATGTTCTAGTGGCCATTGATGAAGCCAGTGTTTACCCTAGCTTTTTTGTCTTGGGAGGGTGGGAGTGGATGAGTCCGTTCCAGCTTCTTACTGGGTGCTTTGGGTGGAGGGCTCCAACAGTTTAGGACTAGTCAGACCAACAGGTCCACTCGGACCACGACTGGCTCCTAGATTTCCCGTTTTTCAAGGGGGGTGGGGGCTGAATGGTTGGGGAAACACTGGACGTCATAGCAGTTGTTGCTTTAAGTGGTTTGTAGGTCATTCAGGAGTATGTGATCATTATTTCAGTATGTATGGGTTCTGTAGTAGGTTCTAATGATGACGTCTGACGGGGTTGGAGAAGCCCCGTAGCGTTCAAGGAGGTGTTAGGGTCTCTAGTGGTTCTGGTTTCTGTGTCTCTGAGATTCTAATGGTCAGTTCTTTCTGGATTATCTGATGTGGTTTAATGGTCCTTCAAAATCGTTTCTGTGACCAGGTGTACTGGTCCTTTAGGAGGTTCTGATAACCACTTAGGAGATTCTAGAGGCCCGATGGCGTGAAGCGATGTTCTAGTGGCCATTGATGAAGTCATAGCAGTTCTTGCTTAAAGTGGTTTGTAGGTCCTTTAGGAAGTTCTGATGACCATTGAGGAGGCTCTAGAAGTTCCTTGTCAATAAACGATGTTCTAGTGGCATTTGATTAAGTCATAGGTCTTTATAAAGTTGTTTGTAGGTCATTTAGGAGTATGTCATCATCATCATTGAAGTATAAGGTTCTTTAGGGGGACTGATGACCACCAAGGAGGTTCTTGAAGTCCAGTGGCATGAGGTCATGTTCTAGTGGCCATTGATGAAGTCATAGCAGTTCTTTCTTAAGTGGTTTATTGGTCATCCACGCGTTATGTGATCATAATTGAAGTATTTACGGGTTATTTAGGAGGTTCTGATGACCACCAAGGAGGTTCGAGAAGTCCTTTGGTGTGAAGTGATGTTCAAATGGCATTTTGTTAAGTCATAGTTCCTTCTAAAGTGGTTTGTAGGTCATTCAGGAGTATGTCATCATCATCATTGAGGTATTTACAGGTTCTTTAGGGGGTTCTGATGACCACCATGGAGGCTTTAGAAGTCCCTTTTGATGCTATTTTAGTCTTTTATTGGTCATTGATGAAGTTTAACAGTTTTTTTTTTAAGTTTTCTAAAGTCTGTGGTTGTTTAAGGGTCCTACCTGAGTCTATGATCATCACCGAGGAGGTGTTTTTGATGTTCTTTAGGATGTTCTAATGACCACAGAGGAAGCTTTTAGGATCCTTAATGAGGTGCTTGTGGTCACTGAGCAGGTTGTAGGGCTGTAGTGGCTGCTCAAGAGGGTCTAGTGGTCACTGGTCACAGCGTAGAGGTGGAGGGTCCGATAGGAAGAGGTTGTAGCGCCGGTCTCTAGAAGTTTCAAGAGGTGGTTCAGGCTTTAGAGGCTGAAATAGGGCTGGACGATTAATCGAATTTTGATCGTGATTACGATTTTGGCTTCTCACGATCATAAAAACACTGTAATCGAAGAAAAACGATTATTTTTTTTGTCTATTGGTGTTTTATTCTGAAAAACACACATGCGCGCTTCCGCCCCCGCCCCCACGCCTGCACTGCACTCCTCTCTCTCAGTTAATGCTGTGGACGAGTCCACTCGTGTGTTGACGGCGGCGTTTAAAAATCAGCGCCAGTGAAGAGAGAGCAGCGGCCACCGCTCAGGACGAATGAACGGGAAATAATCATTTAAAACACTCGCTCGTCTCCTCAAAGCGGCCGCACAACAACAACCCTCCTCCTCTTCCCCCGGCCCGTAGGCTACATGTGCATATGTTTACAAAGCCGGCAAGGAAGCAATCTGTAGAGCGGCGGATAACATTATACGATGTTACGACGTGTATTTGTGTAGTTTAATCTGTCATAAACAAGAGATCACTTATGGGGCGCGTCAAAAAAAAAGAAAAAAAAAAGTTATGGGGTGCGTTTGTGACGAGAGCTGGGACAGCGCAGTGGGGCGGAGGCTCTGATCTTCCCAGGTTGGATTTCATCCCAGAGACGCAATAAGCGACACACACGGAAGCAGAGAGCCTCCATTCTCCCTCTTAAGTTAAACCATGACAATTACTCCAAATCTGTTTATTCTAGGTAAAAATGTAGAAAAGTTCAGCTAAACACCCTGTATAGTTTCTGCTGCTGGATCATAAAACTTTAAAAAAGTTTCGTGATTTCAATATTGACCAAAATAATCGTGATTATGATTTTTGCAATAATCGTCCAGCCCTAGTTTCAAGAGGTGGTTCAGGCTTTAGAGGCTGAAACCAGCTACAAAACCGAGGGAAAATGATGAGTCGGCGTCACCGTAGCTCAGGATGAAGCTGCTCTCAGTGGGGACAGACCTGGAGTCCTGGGACGTGACTCAGTGTGAACAGAAAACCCCCCACCGCCCCCTCACCCGCTGACTCATCACCACGTCGCTCCTCAACACCGACACTGTCAGGAAACGCCTCCTCGCTCTCACCTCGGCTGCTGGCTGGATCGGGGCGGGGCCAGAACAGCACCTCATGTTTTCACAGCAAACACAACTGGAGTTAAGATGCCGAACATTTTAATATTTGAAAGCATCAGATAAGTTTGTGTTTGGGGTCAGAAACCTCAACTACTAGTCAATAAATGTGTTGGTATGAAGAAAAATAACGCTAAACAGTTTCAACACTTTAATGATACGTTGGTTTCAGCTTCTCATATTAAACTGTTGAAAACAAGACAAGAATAGACACAACAAGGGAAAAATAAAAAATGTGAGAAATTCAGTCAGGAAGAGAGGATTCAGCCCGACTACGATAAGCTGACAGAAACACACAACATATTTAGGATTTTTGTGGCAAAGCCAGAGCGAAAGACTTCAGGATTAGTCACTGTGAAGATATTGAGCCTTCATTTATTTGTCTGTTTAACCGTGAGGTTAAATATGCAGAATCAACTGCCTCAGCCCGGCTTTAGTTTCATGTCATTCTGACACAGTTATTGTTTGAACGAGCGCCTGTTTTCCACCCTGTGGTGGAGAAACATTAATGTGCTGAGGATAATGAAGCCTGCAGCTTTCTGTCATCAGTAGTAGTAGTAGTAGTGGTGGTGGTGGAGGTACAAGTTTTAGTAGTACTAGTAGTGGTGTGAGTGGCTTTAGTTTTCGAAGTAGCATTGGTGGCTGAAGTATAAAGACCCGTAGTAACAGTAGTGGTATGACTTGTAGTTGTAACAGTTATTTTTATATTAGTATAGTCTAGGGTTGCACGGTATACCGGTACTAGATTGGTACCGGGGTACTAACGCATTTAAAACGGTACCATACTGCGCTTAGATGGGACCGGTACTTTCATTCTGCGCCGCGAGCAGCGGTGACGTCGCCGCGTGAAGTCGCCGCATTGTAATTTGAGCCGCAAGGAGCGAGAGAGCGAGTCACAAACGAAGCAAGGTGCTTTTTATCATTACCGTTACAGCGCCACCTGTCCATGTGCCTGTGTTTGTGTTTGTGTGTCTGTGTGTGTGCGCCGCGTGCGAGAGAGAGACGGCCGCCACAGCCTCGTTAATAAGTTTTGTTTTTACCGCGGATCACCACTGGCTGCATGCTCTCTCTGTCTCTCTCTCTCTCTCTCTCTCTCTCTCTCTGTCTCTCTGTCTCTCTCTCTCTCTCTCTGTGAGTGACGAAGCAGCGCTACGGAGAGATGATATTGCGTTGATGGGGGTGGGGGGAACAGAATCAATTTGGTCTACATATGGGAAACAATAGGTGTATGTTTGAGTAACATGAACATTTGTGTTTCATTCTATAAACTACTGATAACAATTTCTCCCAAAAATTACAACTGGTCAAAATAACAAAAAAAGATGCAGTGTTTTCAGACCTCAAATAATGCAAACAAGTTGATATTCATGTTTAAACAGACATTTTTTAATTTAGGAAGAGTTCAGATTAATATAGATGGAATGTTAATCCTGCAGCAGCAGTAGCCTAACTGTTTACTGATTTCCTGTTTTATGGTCCAAAATTTTTCTATTAAAATAAAGCCAATAATGACATTTTTTGTGTTCTCTTTTTATGTGGAAAAGTACCGAAAAGTATCGAAAAGTATCGTAAAACATGTTGGTACCGATACCGGATATGATTTTTTTTTTGGGGGGGGGGTGTTGTTCAGTAAAAGAACTGATTGTTCAAACAAGAATTAAAACTTGATAATGTCCTTTTAATTGTATTATTTTGCACGGATGTCTGCTTATGACAAAACAAAAATACTTACATATATATGTTTGGATATGATACAGCTTGTTTAAATTACCCCCAATTTCTAGTTAATTCCCATAAATTCCCATAATTCCCGTGGAAAGTTTCCAATTTGGAGTATTTCCAAAATCCCCCAGCTTAACTTCCCATGGAAAGTTTCCGGAAAGTTTCTGGAAATTTACTGGAAATTTTCCCTAAGTAGCAGTAGTGAGAGCAAAATAGGACATGTTGTGGAGTAGTAGTAGTAGTAGTATAGTAGGAGGACTTGTAGTTGTTGTATTAGTAGTAGTAAGAGCAGTATAAGACGTGTAGTTGTAGTAGTGGGATGACTCGTAGTTATAGTACACTTTACTCCACTACCACTTCACTTCACTTGCAGACTTCCAGGGACTCAAATACCCAGAATCCCTCTGGTTGTTGCTTTGATGATGTAGAGGCTTTGTGGCTGTGTCAGACCCCCCCTCCCCTCCCCTCAACCCCCCTCCCAATAGATGGCAGTAGGTCTTTTGTTGTACCCCGTCCCCCCACCCCACATACACACACACACACACACACAACTCTCCCACCCCAGGTCAGTAACCACGGCAACCGGGCAGGAGGAGTCCGACCAGTATTTCAGGTTTAAGGAGTTCAGTGAGTCACCAGAGTCTCTTTTTACTACAGGTCTCTCTCTCTCCTTCTACTGAGGCTGTCAGATAAATGCAGTTTAAAATACAATAAAAATGGGAATCATCATCATTATAAGTTTCGTTTCAGGCCTGATCTCCCTCTCACACACACACACACACACACACACATATACAGAGGCCGAGCTGCCTAAAACAAGAGACAGATGGTAGATGGATGAGTAACCAGCTCAGAAGTGAGACTGACTGAATTCACTCCGTTGTTTCTCCGTCTTTTCCCTGACACTGATTTGAAGAACAACGAGGCTGACCTGTGAGAAACTCCTCCCGACAACGACACACAACGCACGCACACACACACACACATACCTCGGTTAAAGTCTCTGTCTCTGCACACCCACACAAGTCAGAGAGCGTTTACAGGAGGGAGACGCTCTGCTGGGAAACTCACAAGGTCACTGACCTCTGCTGTAAAAAAAAAGAAGTGATAAATGTTTATAGAAAGAGTTCATTCCCCACTGAAAAAGATGACCCCAGATAATGAATAAACTGGAAAATAAATAAAAACATGTTATGGTTTTTTTAGAAGCTGCTGCTGTTGCTGCTGCCGGAGCCGGCGGCGGCCAACAGGCTCAGAGACCAAATGTGTTGATGCTGCCATTTTGGCACCGGTCGGGCTAATCAGGAAATTCTCAGCATATTTGGAGGAAGACATCACCTTTCTCCACATTGTGACGCTGCTCTGCTCAGCGAGGCAGAAACTTAAACAAACTCCGTATCTCTGGTGTGTGAACATTCACTGTCCAGCTGCTTCTCACACCTGATATTGATCACAATTGTTTATTGATTATTATTATTATTTAACTTTTGTTTATTTCAATTCTCTTTTTTTTAATTATGATTTTCCATGGTTCACAAACATGTTCATTCACATAACGTTTCACTGTTCTCCTCCATTCATCTGTGAAGTACAACTGAATCACACACAGCAGCATATTTGCAATTCCATAAATGATACAGATATGAATGAATGATTGGTCCTCCATCAATAATATACAGGTGCAATGTCATGGAAACATTTATTTATGTCAGTAATTCAAACAAAAAGTGAAACTAATCATTAGATACATTAGGTCCATTACACATAGATTGAAACATTTCATGTCTTTATTTATTTAATTTTGTTTAATTGTAATGGTTATGGCTTACATTTAATGAAGACCTAAAATTTTGTATCTCAATAAATTTGAATATTACAAAAGACCAATTAAAAAAAAAAAAAGCATTTTACTTTTCCATGATATTCAAATTTATTGAGATGCACAAAATTAAGATTTAAACTCCCTAGAACAGGAATGCTGGGGTGCACATTTGTCACACTAAAAAAACACTGAGACATGGCGTTAGATAAACGATGGTCGAACCGGTGTGACATGCATAATCCATCTTTTCCATCTTTTCAAAAACAGATCTTGTTGTAGTTTTACGGCAAAAGTAATTCTTTCCATCTTAAAAACGTCATAAATGATGTCAATCCACTCATCCACTGTAGGTTTTTCTAGTTATTATTTAACTTTTAATAATAATTATAAATAGGGCTGGTCCCGGTTCGATTTGATATTGATTCATTTAGAGATATTTCAGTTTTAATACCAACTTTTTTCTTAGTTATGAAAGAGATTTTCACAGAACTAAGAAAGATGTAACTCTCTAATCTGGTGCATTATCTAAAATATCAATGTTTACATAAAGAATTGACCCAAAAGCAGTTACATGAATGTACATTTATTTAACACGACCCACTACAGAAGTAAACGGTCCAACTCTTCAGTACAGTTGTGGGTGATAATCGCGATCGCGCAGATCGGACTAATCGGGAAATCAATTTTTTTAAACCCAGCCTTAATAATAAGTAGATACCACACTCTGCTGTTTTCTTTGTTAAAGCAGAAGTACGCGGAATGTTTGTGTTAATATAAGTCTTAAATAGTTATATCTTCCGACAGCAATCACTTCTATAGAGTGTTTGGTCTGAAACACGGGTCTGTCAGTCACTCTGCTCTGCTGTAAGCCGAGGAGAAAACTTTCCTTCTATCCTACAACCTTTGTCCAATGAGGAGAGAACAGCATAAAGGGGCGGTCCTCTCTGTGTGTGCAGCCAAGGGATGCGCCTGAATGTGGTGACGTAGGGACGAGGGCGGGGACTGCTAACTCCATCGGCTGACAGGAAGTTAGACAAAACCACCGGATCGCTTACTTCTGCTTTAACTGACTTCAGGATGAGCTCGTCTCTCATCATCACGGATCATTTCCGGTCCTGTTTTCCCGGCCGTGTCCACCTGTTGGGTGGTGTTCCTGGAGACCACAGGTGTGAGCAGGATGTGATATTGATAATAACCACACAGCAGCGCAGAGAGAGAGAGAGAGAGAGCGAGACCATGTGAGGATCAGCTGATGTGGTTTGAGTCGGGCAGCGCAGGAAGTTCTGAGTGTTCCCATTAGATCCGGTGGGTCGTGCTGCCTGCAGAGTGGGCAGATCTGATCTGCTGACTGCTCTGAGGAAGCTCTTTGTTGTCTGCGTTATGTAAGGCAGCCTGCAGCTGATTCTATTAACAGCAGCGATCACTGCTCGGCCTCGGCTCTCCCTCTCTCTGTGTGTTAGTCCGGTGTCCACTCAGCTGCAGCGCCCCCTGCAGCTCACAGCCGACCTCTGCAGGCACTGAAATAGAAAAAATGTCATGATTCAAACAGCTGGCTTTGTTACTCAGCTACACAAATAACCTCATTTCATGATGCAAACATCTAAATTAAGACGCTGAGCTATAACTGGAATTAATGCTTTAATCAATTGGCCGAAATCTGATCTGCTGCTGTGTTATGTTAATAATCAGCCCATTGTTCAAGTGAAAAGTTGCAAAACAGCCGTTTGTTTTTAGCATCTTGAAGCGGACAATCTGTTCTGCAGAAGAGTTTTGAAGAACAGGACATTAAAATAAAAATAAATAAATAAAAGAGAGAGGATGTGGTGCTTACATTTAAATTATGTTCTTGTCCAGATTGAAATTATTAATATAATTGCTGATTTTACTACATTAATATGTGTCTAATTGGGGAAAATACTGTAGTTTGAATATTTTAAGACCTGTAAAGCAACTCGCAGAACTTTTTATCATCTTGGTTTAAGTTTAAGATTCTCCTCTTTTCTATACAGTTCAAATTATTGTTCAGCAGACTAGTGATTAGTTTTGGACGTCTGACGATTCACATTCATGTCATAGAAGATAGATGGCTCTTTCACATACTGTTAACATTTCTATTTCCTTTTATATTTCAACAATTTTAATATTGTTATCTTCTCATCTGCTCATACTTGCCCAAGGACTACAGGTGGGAAATGAGCAAACACTGCTATAACCTGACGACTGAAGACATAATTTCTTGTCCTACAAGATCAATGTTTATTTGTGTTGCATTGTCCCTGTTTTAAATAAATAAATAATGTTCCTATTCATATTCATTATCCTCACACACATTGGCCCTGTAATGACAGATGACAGATTCTTTGAGTCGGGCTTTTCACATTTCACCACAGTTAAAACAAAACCAAAAACCCCAGCAAATTTACTGGTTGCACATGCGCAAGTAGATGTAAAATCTGGAGCCCTGACTAAACAATAAACAAGTTTCACTAATTGATAGTAAAAATTATCATTAGTTTCAGCCTCTTTTTAGTAGCAGGAGTTAACTGCAAGAACAATAATGAGGAAATATCAATTTAGTAGAATAAACCTGCAACACAATATGTAAAGTTGAAATAATAAATATTTAACTTGTTAAAAACAATAAACTATATGTGAACAGCACCTTTCATACCTGGACAACTAAAAAATGACTGACATTGAATGGTTACCATGAGAAGACATTAAGAAAATAGGGTTAATCAATTTTAATTGGTTTATTAATGTTGTATAATGTAGTAGCATCCAAATCCATTTATTGTTGTTTAAATCTTTGTTTTATAATTGTTACGTTGTTAGAGGGGTTAACATCTGGAATAATTGTCCTGAAAATATTAAATTATGCCGTACTCTAGTCAGCTTTAAAAAACTTTATAAGAACAACATAATTTCTCGTTACAGTATGGAAAATTAAGTTAAATGATTTTGTACTATTTTGGGTTATGCGCTGTGTACAATTCTTTATTTTGTTGTGATCAGAAATTTAAGCGTACTGATTAATTTCAAATGTCTGTGATCTGATCCTATTGTATTAATGCGTATATATATATTTTTTTTTTTTTTATTTAATTTTTTTAAGGTAAAAGGGGTAGGGGTATATAAGCTTTGGCTTCAACCTACACCCTTTCCGTTATATAAGCTTGATATACCGAAATAAATAAATTAATTTATTCATTCATAAATAACGTGTGTTGTTTGACAACGTGTTTCTAAACTGTTGTTGTTGTTTGTGTTTGTTGCTGCAGCTTCAGGAGACGGTGAAGAGGAAGCTGGAGAGCGCCGGTTCTCCTCTGGGCCGGGATCAGATCAACGGCTTCGGCGACGGCGGACACTTCCCGCCCAACAAGAAGGCGTGTTTGGACAACGGCACCGCCAACGGCTCGCCGCTGGACTCCAAGCTGGGCATCACGGACGCTCTGCTGAACTCCAACGGGACGCACCACCACGGGCCGTCGGCGGGGGGCGAGTCGACGGACGGCGGCGTCGGCGAGCCGGGGACGGACTTCCACCGGAAGGAGATGAAGCAGGAGCCGGACGACATCCTGCCCATCATGCCGCCGTCGTCGGGCGGCAACAACAGCCTGTTCCCCGACCTGAACCTGAACGAGCAGGAGTGGACGGAGCTGATGGAGGAGCTGAACTGCTCCGTGGCGTACGAGGACATCCAGGACATTCTCAACGACGGCTTCGAGGACCGCAAGGACCCGCTGGAGCTGGCGCCGACTCCCGGTGGCGGTGGCGGCGGCGGCGGTCAGTCGACACAGGGGCTGCTTCCTCCGGACCTGGCGAGCGTGAAGTCGGAGTTCTCTCCGGCGGCGGTGGCGGCTTTCGAGCAGGACTCTCGCACCGGCTCGCCGCACGTCAGGTCCTCCTCCTCCGGGCCGCCGCCGCACGCCACCAGCTCCCCTGTCGCCTCCTCCTCCGCCTCCTCGCCGGCGATGCCCCCGTCGCAGCAGCAGCAGCAGTCCGCTCCCCCTCCCCCTCCTCCCCCCCGCCACCCGCAGCCGCCCCCCAACCACCTCCTCCCGCCGCCGGTGGCGCCGAAGGACCTGTCGCCGGCGCAGCAGCTGCAGCAGCTCGCCGCCCAGCAGCAGCGAGCGCAGCAGCAGCAGCAGCAGCAGCAGCAGCAGCATCTCCACGGTCAGATGCAGCAGCAGCAGCACAAACCGCCGCAGCAACCGGGCGCCAAGTTCCACGCCCAGCCCCCCCACGCCCACCCGCCGCCGCCGCCGTGGTCCCAGATGGCGAGCGCCTCCCAGAGCCCGTTCGGCATGGACAAGCCCACGAGCCCCTCGCTGTACCCGCAGGACTTCAACGGCGGCGCCCAGAAGCAGCTGCTGATGCCGGGTCAGGCCGCCAAGGGCTCGCCCAAGGCGGGCGGCGCCGGGGGCTACATGCCCGGGCCCGGCGGCCACCCCAACATGCTGGGGCACCCGAACGCCGGGCCGCCGCTCAGCCACCCGCCGACGCCGGGCGCTCAGGCCCAGGCCCAGGCTCAGGCTCAGGCCCAGGCTCAGGCCCAGGCCGCCGCCATGCTGAGCTACAACAACACCAAACCCCTGACGCACTTTGAGGCGGGGCCCGGACCGCCGCCGCGGCCGCCCAACACGCAGAGCCAGAACAAGGCGGCCGTGCTGACGCTGCTCCGACATCAGCAGCAGATCAAACAGAAGAACATGAACTTCCGCCAGCACATACCACACACACAGGTGAGCAACACGCATACACACACACACCTCATCACCGCTTCCGTCGTTCTTATGATTTCACCTGTGACTTAAAGGAGAAGTGCAGTTTTTTTTTTTACAACCTGGACCTTATTTCTGGCATAAAATACTGACTTTTTTCACCCACACTTTTCAATCTCTTAAAGGGGACCTATTATGCTCCTTTTTGCACCAACTAAAATAGTTCCTGGGTGTCTTAAATACATGTCTGTGACGTGCTTCGGTCAAAATACCCCAAAGATCAAACATCACAGCATTTTCAAAAACAGGGCTCTGCAAAACGGTCTGTTTCAGTGGCCCCTCCCTTTAAATGCAAATGAACCACTCCCTCAGCATTGCGTTACCATGACGATGTCTACTACTAGTGCCCATACTGATTTGGCCAAAATGTAGTATGCAAACAAAAGCTAAATCTGCAGTAGGCAAATTGCCAGATCTCCAGTCTGCATCTGACCAGTCTACATTGTGTAATGAAATGTGCCCATGACCGTCTCACCCTAACCAAAGATGGATTAGAGTAGTCTTTGCCATGTAGGCTACTGTAACCATGTAACATGTAATATAAAAATGCAAAAATAAATATATAAAATAAATTAAAAATATATGCAGACTGGTCAGTTCATTATAAAACAGTTATTTATTGATGTAAATGTGGTGATTTGTGCACATAGACTACAGCAGCACTGCTCCTCTCCTCCTCCTTCTCACAGCTTCACTTTTCATTCAAACTAATCCAACTGCCACAAGATTTCATCAATGAGACCAACATTCTGCTAAATAGACTAACCACACGGCGGTAAACGTCTAAAAATCCCGCGGGTATGTTTATTAGCGATGGTTTTCTCTACCGCGATGGTTTTCTCTACCGCGATGAGCATGGACGCCTGCCCGGCCAAGGAGGCCTGCAGACGGGCTCTGCCTGTGTGAGGAACCGCTGCATCTCCGGAGCTCCGGTGCTCCGGTGGTCCAGCGTTACGTCGGTCCGGCGAACAACGTCGCCCCGGCGGTACGTCGCTCCTCACACAGGTACAGCTTCACTTACATGAAACGTCGGCGTAAACTTCTAAATAAAACTTAGTAAAGTGACGCTACAGCGCTAAAACATGCAGGGAAGAAGCAGGAAGTGCTCCGCTCCACTCTCCGCTGTGACACCAGGCACAACAGAGCAGCATGGGAGGAGGCGGGGCCGGCTGGAGCAGAGACCTCGGCATGACCATGTAGGGGAGTCCGGCACGCCATGACGTTGATGCGAGCTCATGTAAAAAAAAACTCAGCGCAACCGAGTGTAACAGGTGTGCAGAGAAATCCCAATTATCTAGCAGGGTTTACCTCCAAATGCATTAACCTCAGGATATGACACTTCCACGGCCTCTAGAACCATTATCCAACATTTTAAACATATATAAAAGTCTGAAAAGCTGGAAAAGCATAATAGGTCCCCTTTAACTAAAATATTAAAGCAGAAGTAAGTGGAATGTTTGTGTTAATATAAGTCTTAAATAGTTCTATCTTCTGACAGAAATCACTTACATATTGGTCTGAAACACGGGTCTGTCAGTCACTCTGCTCTGCTCTGAGCCCAGGAGAAAACTTTCCTTGTATCCTACAAACTTTATCCAATGAGGAGAGAGAACGGCATAAAGGGGCAGTCCTCTCTGTGTGTGCAGCCAAGGGATGTGCGTGAATGTGGTGACGTAGGGACGAGGGCGGGGACTGCTAACTCCATCTGCTGACAGGAAGTTAGCCAAAACGACCGGATCACTTACTTCTGCTTTAAAATGATCAATGAATAAGGAGTTTTAAAAAAACAACAACAGACAGATGTTTCCACAGCAGCTGGCAGCAGCACTATAAAACATGTTATTACGTCAAAAACAGGCAAACTGATTAGTTATTACTAGTATTAATTGTCATAATTTAAGAAAATGTTGCATCTTAAAAGCAGAAGTGCTGTTTTTTTTTTTTACAACTTTCTGGCATGAAATACAGTCGTTTACTCACCCGTATAACTTTGGTGTCATTAGGATCCTTCAGATGATATCTAGATTCATCTGAGAGCTGCGTATATCCACATAGTGAGCGTGATCGGGGCAGCTCCTATTTAACTCATTGAGTGCCAACCACGTAATTTCTCGTTTTTCGTTCCCATGCGTTGAGTGCCAAAAACGAGATTTTTCGTTTTTTGCTTTTTTTTTTAATTATGAAAATAGACACTTTAATACACATTATATGTAAATTTGGGGACTCTACGACGAGGAGAACTGAAATAGATGACGATCAAAGTCACATGACAGCTCATGATCTGGAAGTTTTTATCATAACTCAGCTCCTGCAAACGGAGTTCTGCATGTGGATGCAGCAGCTGCTCTGCTCTCACCTGCGCTGCTGCTCCAGCTGCTCGAGCTGCTCGGAGCAGAAACAGGAAGCTCTCAGCCGACTGTCCCGCCCGGTCTTCATCTAGAGCAACACCGTGTCCTCCCCAAAGTCCTCCCGCGGTAAAATCTGATGGTCTCTGGGTCAAAGCAGACCGGCATCACCGACCCGTACCACAGACGGACCGCGACCACCGGCGGGACCGGTCTTCCCGAGCCGCGGTGGCCGACTGACCCTCACGCTCCGCGGCGAGAGGCTGTGACACGGCACGGTGCGTCTGTGTTATTGTTGTTTAGTGGCGCCCCCCCCCCGCCCCCGATGGTGGTTTTGTGAATAGAACAACAATTGTTGTGTATATTTATCTTATACGAGCCCTTTGATCCAGAAATGCGAGTGTCAGAAGAGTGACAGGCACAAACAGAGCAGCTTTCATAAAAGACGCTCTATCTCCTTTTCTAGAAAAAAAGGAGGGATTTTGGTGAAACCCAGCCATGTTTAGCTTGACTTTTCTCAGGAACGGAGGCACGTAGAAACAAACGGTTTGTGGCCATTTGAAGGATAAAGTTAAACCTTTCAATTGAGCTACAGTATGTGTTGGTGGCAATAATATAGAATACACTATGGCTCTAAAATAAAAAGTCAAAAATGGTCTAAATTGCCGGTACACTTGACTAAAACTTTGGAAAGGAGCGCGGCACTCAATGAGTTAATACATTATCTGCTGTGAAACGCGTGTTTTTTTACGATTCACTCGTGCTGTTCCACAACAACACCACCAGTTCCCTCTATCCGCAGACATGCACCAGTTTGTGGTTGCTCTCTCTGCCTCCACATCCTCCTGTCAAAGAGCTGCTCATCCGTAGACAAACGTCCATCATATAATAGTGTCAAAGTCGTCGTCCACAACCTCAAAATCTGACAAATATTCAGCCATGTTGCACAAAACTAGCAGCAGCAAATTCCAGGTAAAAAGACCGTCACAGAGTGAATGGGCCTTTTTGTTCTTTTAAATTGCTTCATTAACAGTTATATACAGAACAATACTGTTTATCCAGTGGTGTTATAGTTTTAAAAATGATATATGCAAAGAGGCAGAGTGAATGAGCCGTGCTCAGAGATGACATCATCCAGTTCAGAGGTCAGTAGGTCAACATACAGACCCTGAATGACGATAACAGGAAACTCCGGACTCAAAGGGAAACAGCACTAGTGAATCATAACAACATGTTGGTGAAATGAACAAGTTTCATGGCAGATAATGTGTTATTTAGAGGCTGCATCTCGGTGCCCCAAACACTCCCATTATATGGATATACACCATACATCTCGTATAATGACACCAAAGTTATCTGGGTGAGTAAGCGACTGTATTTTATGCCAGAAAGTTGTAAAAAAACGGCACTTCTCCTTTTAAGATGCAACATTTTCTCAAGTTATGACAAGTAGGCCTAATACTAGTAATAACTAATCAGTTTGCTCAGTTTTTGACGTAATAATATGTTTTATAGTGTTGTTGCCAGCTGCTGTGGAAACTGGTAAAACATCTGTCTGTGACGCTCGTTTGAGGAGCTTCAGTGATCTGTTGTTGTTTTAAACTCTTTATTCATAGATCATTTTCATATTTTAGTACAGAGTTTGAAAAGTGTGGGTGAAAAAAGTCTGTATAAAATGTCTCTTTATATTCAAACACAGTGCATAAGACTTGTCACCGTGCCAGCAACAACCACGTCATCTCTTACGTTGCAGGGAAGATGTTTTCAAAACTTTGTTCTATCGAAGCAGGTGGCAGACTTCACTATCTGAAGCTCTTCTACTAATTAAAACTGGACAAAGCCTTCTCACACAACATCTCTGCAAAACAGGACATATGGTTAACAAAGCTGAATGAACACAATTATATGTTTCCATCTAAAAGGTAAAACAATAGACAAATACAAAAACACTGAACAATTAATTACACAAATTCTGCCGTCGTTTTTCACCCAGATCTTCTTGGAGTCTGATTGAATAAGTCTTTTGTTCTACATGCAGTTGTTTTACAATACTGTATTAACAAAAGTATCTGTAGTGGGGCCGTTTTTCTGGATCCAGCATTTTGAGATGACCTTTATACTTGGAGCCAGCAAAACCCTAAGAAGATAAATATCAGTTTTACTCAATCCATCCAAGATAGAGAGATGTGAATGATGCATTGATATTGATACAGATCTTTGCCAGTGATCTGTTGTTGTGTATTTTTAAAACGTATTGCAGGGCTGCAGCTCACTCTTTTTCATTCCTGATGCAGTGTAGTGTAGCTCAATTCGATTCCGATTCACAAGGTTTCGATTCGATATTGATTCATTCGGAGATATTTAAGTTTTAATACCAGTTTTGCTCGGTTATGAAAGAGTTTTCACAGAACTAATCCTGCAAAGATGTAACTCTCTAACCTGGTGCATTATTGAAAATAATAATGTTTACATAAAAAACTGACCCAAAAGCAGTGACATTAATGCACATTTATTAAACATGACCCACCCCAGAAGTTTAACAGTCGATCGCACAAGACTAACAGAGGAAACAGGAAATGGTTTACAATAATAGATCGATCTAAGGATTTTATGAATCGATATCGGATCTTTCAAATGAAGATCGATATGAATTGGAAAATCGATTTTTATTAAACCGAGTCCTACTTGTGGTGCATTGTCAGCACCATAAGTGTTGTGTTGCCACAGAAACAACCTGGACAACAAAAGTGACATCATTAAATTAATATTTTTTGTAAGTAAAACTGACTAAAGCCACAACAATTAATCGAACAATAATCGATTATTAAATTAATGGTCAACTATTTTTATAATCTAATCATCGGTTTGGGTGGTTTTTTTTAAAGGAAAAAAGTCCAAATTCTCTGATTTCAGCTTCTTAAATGTGAATATTTCTGGTTTCTTTGTTCCTTTATGACAATAAACTGAGTTTCTCTTTGGTTTGTGGACAAAACAAGACATTTGAGGATGTCGTCTTGTGGTTTGGTTTGGTTTGGTTTGGTTTGAACACTTTATTGACCAAACAACTAATTGATTAATCATTTACATAATTGCCATATTAATTGATAATACAAATAATTGTTAGTTGCATCCCTAAAACTGACCGTTCACACTGAAAAAGCAATATTACAATATCAGTATGTGACCATATAGGCTAATCACACAAATCACAGATATGTTTTTTTGCATATCGTGCAGCTCCTTAGTTCCAGCAGCACCGACCCGGCTGTGTTGTTTACATCGACACCGACCGGCGCTGGTAAATTTCCTGCTACAGAGTCGTTTCACTCTGGTTTGCTCACAGACAAAAGCCCCACAGCATCCATCCATGCTAACATCACAACGCTGCAACAAAAACAAGTGTACAGACTGATCAGTGTGTTCCCGCTCTGCTTTCATAACCAGGCCAGCACCACATTCCTGGACACACACACACACATACACACACACACACATTGGTTCATTCCTCTCAGTTGTACAAAGGTCTGCAGCTCGTCTTGTTTTATTCTGCACGCCTCAGACTCCCTGGCTTATTTTTGACGGTTAACATTAGTATTAAATTTGATGTATCGTGGTGTTCGGAGCGGGGCGTCTAATAAATAAACCCAGGCTCTGGCTCCGCACTCCCACACAGCTGTAGTGGAGTGATGTATGATGGAGCTGAACGGCCCGAACAATGAAAGTCTGTTGCAGCAGCAGAGTCTCCTGCTGGCTGATCCAGTCTGAACACAGCAACTCCTTTAGAAACGCTCCGCACCAAAAGAACCGAACAAAGACCCGACGCTCGGCCCCGTTTTTCTCAGATGTTGGGTTCAATGTCGACAGAGCGGACGTCTAGAGGACAATCCGTGGCGATCCGGACGTTGGCTTTTTTTTTTTTTTTTTTTTTTTAGAGCCGGTTGGAGTCTTTTCAAAGGTGAGATCAGAACAACTTCAATAAAAAGTAAAAACACTGGTCACAAAAAAGGGAAAAAATTGGCGTTAAACTGTTTCCAAAACATCAAAACATGGCCGAACAAAGAGAAGCACTTTTGAAAAATACAAGATTTGACAACTAATAAAACTAAAAACAGGAGACGAGTGTCCTTCCAGCATCCCATAAACACATCATAAGGATGAGTTGGCCGCTCACAGCCTCACAGGTGAGAGCCAGGCCGAGGAAGCCAGATCCGTTATTGATCTGGTTCTGGGTTTGCTTATAGGCAGATTTTTGTGTTTAAAAAACATTAAAGGGATAGTAGCATTTTTTTTAAAGTGGGGTTGTATGATCTACAAATAGCACCTAAGTACTTTAATTGCAGTAGAAGACTCTCTGCACTCCTCCCGTTAGCAACGCCAGCCCATAATAGCCCTGCCCAGAGATTTACAACATACAGGGGCTGTCCCATTTCTCCACACTTGGCTCAGTGCGCTTGGTTACGCACACACTTTGGTGACGTTTTGCCGGCGGAACGTATATTTGCATACAGTGTGCAAGCATGGATTAAGTGGTCAAGCGTGTGGGGGGATATTTAAAAGCAATCGGGACACACTTGACAAGTGCAGCCTGTGCCGTTGCGCACAGCACACTAGCACAACTACTACACACACACAGCAACAGTTTTAATAAACCGTGCTGTTGGATCAGTCTCATCGTATGCGCAAGATTCAAATCATTAATGTGTAAGCCCAACTGTAAGTAAATAAAACAAACAAGAAAAACAAAAATATAAAAACATGAACAGAGCATAATTAATATAAAATATGACATTAAAAGGTCATAATTATGAGATAGAAAGTTAATTTCATTTTATTGAGATTAATTCAATCGCATTTCCTAAACGTGACTTGTGGCTCTGGGTGACGGCGGACTTCACCGTGGTGCATTGTGGGATTTATACTTGGCCAAATACCGCTCGGATGCGGTCTTACCATAAGTGTGGGTAAAGTGCAAATCAAGCGCGCTGCACTTTCGGTCGTTGGAGAAACGGGACACACTTGCGCACTGACACTAAGCTCATGAACGCGCACGCCAAGTGCCCAAGCGTGTAAGTGTGATCAAGTGTGCGTATTGGGACAGGCCCACAGTGTTGTGAACAGACCCAAAGAAAAAATGTAAATGATGTCCTGAAGGTGGCGTTAGAGCTATGGTTTGTTTTCATTGATATGAAAATCAAACTTTTTTTTTGTAATTTCCTTTTTATTGCTTTTTAACAGCGCAACAAAAGGAGCAACATATGTGAACAAGAACAAAACATTACATGAACCACACACACAAAAAAACATAACTCACAAAGAAATGCTTACATAAACTAAACTAATCCAAACATACAAATAATTACATATCTACATGCACAAGGTTATAAAAATCAACTTTAAACTGTGTTTAAAGTGCATTTCATGAACAAGGGAAACTCGGTGTGCTTTACAACCTGTTATTACAATGCAATCGCAAAGTGCAAGTACAGAAATAGATGATGACATGCAATAATAGTGGAAATCAAACAGGAAGTGCAGAGTGTACAATGCCCATCTTTCTACAAACACACACAGGTGGAAATGGGCCGTCCTCTGGAGAGTAGGAGTGACACCACTGTAAAATCAGACTGACGATCATTAAAATCACAGGTGATGATCTTAGATTTTTAATGAAAATACATCTGATACAGGATAGAAATCCATAATGACAACATACAAAAGAACAAAACACAAATACATCGTCAAAAACCTCGATAATCCATACGTAATATCACTTAAATACATATAACAAGATAATCTCCCACATTAAAAAGAAAATCCAAGTCTGCAAAAGTCACCATCTTGCTTTATAATTATATAGTACATGATCTGTGGTGTTGACATGATTATCCACAGTGACTCCCAGTCAGACTGGTGTGTGTGTGTGTGTGTGTGTATGTATGTGTGTGTGTGTTTGTGCTGGTTTTGAGTCCAACAGGTGCAGATGAAGACCAGTGCAGAGCGGTTTGAGTGGAGGTGAAGTCAGGCTGCAGCAGCGAGGCCTTTTGTTCAGCTGCTCTGCCTCAGACCGGCCTGGGCCCCACGCTTTAACATCCACCGACTCTCTCTCTCTCTCTCTCTCTCTCTCTCTCTCTCTGTGTGTGTGTGTGTGTGTGTGTGTGTGGGTCAAGCAGCTGGTTGCTAAGGCTCACACAGGGGGGTGAAGGGAGGCGATGACAAAGCAGCCTTTCATATTCTCTCCCTCTCTCTCTCTCTGTGTATTTAAATATAGCTGCTGCTCCTGCTTGTATTTTTCCTCTGAGCAGGCGGGACGTTCTGTTCCTGCTGCACTTTACACTTTATTATCACAACTGTTGATCGCTGCTGCTGCTGCTGCTGCTGCTGACGCCGCCACCTCAAAACTTTTCTCTCTGCACTTTTAGTTTGTGTTTACAGCACAACCAAACACAGCAGCAGCAGCAGTGTCAACTTTCACCGAGTTACACACACTCACTCTGTTTTTGGTTTTATTCAAGCGTTTCTCTGGCTCCATCTTGAGCACAAACTTGATATTTCCTCCTCAGTTTGTTCTTTACCAGATATTAAAAAGGGAATAATATTTATTTAAAGGGATAGTTCAACATTTTGGCAAATTGGACCATTGCCATAATCCCTATAGTTTTAGGGGTAGTTTTGTTACCTTTAATTGTCGGTGCAAGCTATTTTTAGAACTGCAGAGCAGAGCCGTGAGCTGCTCAGAGCTACGCTACGGAGGCTCATGGGATTTCTTGGTTTCCCTCATCAAACTCATCAAATACACAATCCAACTATGAGCCTATGAGATAATAACAGAACGTTACCAGACAGAGTTGTTTGAGAGGTAAATACAGAGACTGCTTGATGAAAAACTGTCCCTGAAGGCAACGCACATCAGCGGTTTTGCATGAATTTATGAAATTAAAACAACTCTGTGTGGTAACGTTCTGTTATTATCTCATAGCGTGGTGAATGTGCAGGTCACAACTTGTCCACCAGAGCGTTGTGGAGTTGTTGGATTGTGTATTTGATGAGTTTGATGAGGGAAACCAAGAAATCCCATGAGCCTCCGTAGCGTAGCTCTGAGCAGCTCACGGCTCTGCTCCGCCGTTCTAATAATACAATTTGCCAAAATGTTGAACTATCCCTTTAACGACCTCTCCGTCTCCCCCTGTTGGAAACATGAAGCTCTAACATCTTCTTCTGTTCTTTCCAGGACCAGAACAACTACCCCGCTCCCCCCCACGGCCCCGGCCCGGCCAACACTATGTCGTCGGCGCCGGGAAACAACGGCATGCCGACGCAACCGGGGGCTAACGCCATGGCAGGTAACCACGGTAACGCAGCGTACATGAGCAGCCAGGCGGCGGCTGCAGCGGCGGCTGCGATGCTGAAGCAACAACAACAACAACAACAACAACAACAACAACAACATCAACAGCAGCATCAACATCAACAGCAGCATCAGCAGCAGATCCTGGAGCAGCAGAAGCAGCAGCAGCATCAGTACCTGCAGAGGCAGCAGCTGATGGCCGAACAGGTGAGTCGCTCCACCTGGCCTTCATGTCGGTTCGTTGCTTCCAGAGCTGCAGCAGTTAATCGATTCAATCAACAAGTGGTGCACTGAAAAGTAGCGGTGTGCATTGGCACTGCCCTCACGATTCAATTCGATTACGATTCAGCAGGTAACGGTACGATGCGATTCGATTCTACGATGCATTGCGATGCATCAAAATTCTACTGCACACAACATGACTAATTTTTCATCAGTCATGAGATATTGAACAACAGATTTTATCGGCTGCTATGTGTGTGTTATCACTCTCCTGTATCTTTGACATAAATGTCATTAAATAAAATAAAATTGAATGGTACAGGGTATTGGATTTGGCATTTTCAAACCTGAAAAAGAAAACATAAATCACTTCTAGGGCTGCCCCCAAAAATTAGCCGACCAAAATTTCATTGGTCGATTGGTCGCAGGAAAAAACCAACAAACCTTTGGAGCCGTGTCTTGTCAATATTAACTCAAAATCAATATGACTGAACTATATGAAAGACTATGGGGCTTTTATTTTGAAGGGCCGAATCAATTATTGTTGACACCCCTACTGAAAAGTTTTCTTCCACTGTTTGATTCCTATATGTAAAGATTTTATATTTTCACGATGTAAACTGAGAGTTTGAAGTGAGACACAAACACATACAGGGTTCCCACGCGCCCTGGAAACCCTGGAAATTGGTTCATCAATTTACCAGTCATGGAAAATGAGAAAAAAAAGTCAAATGTCCTGGAAAATTATTTATCACATTGTGACATCTATTTGACTTTTTCAGACCCCGCTAAGGATTTCTTTTCCTCTCCTCTGCTGAGTGACAGATATGCCACACCTCACATGTGTGGCATGTAAAGATGCTGATTCGACAGCATGAATATTGCACAGTTGTGCATTAGGCTGGCCACAATAAAAGGCCAATATTTGAGAGAAATAGACCTTCTGTGTACATTGAAAACTTTTTAGATCTTTGAGTTCAGCTCATGAAAAATGGGAGCAAAGAAGCTGTGAAAGATATTTTTCTTTACATTCAGACCAGGGGTGTCAAATGTCACCAGGGGGGATAAAAGATTACATAGAAGAAAATCCCACGTATTTTTCTCAAGAGATTTCCGGTTGTTCATAATATCTCTTATAAAAGGACAGTTCATTACCTGTAAACATCTTATTTGCACTAAAACAAAGGGGTTATTATGCTTCTATTTTACTGGTTCGGTCCACTTGAGATCATGTTGCGTTGTATGTGGCCCCTGAAGTTAAAATGAGTTTGACGTTTTAAAGACCAAGCAGCAGCAGCAGAAACAATGAAAAACAGACCGTCACATCATCCCTGATGGTGAATAATGAGGTTAAAGCTGCAGAAGAACTGAGAGCAGGAAGTGAAACATCACCGAGCTCCGACGGTTCGTGATAACTGAGCCGACCACATGGAGAAGTCAGACTGATGAACACGGTGTAAACTCCTCTGATCCGACACTAGAGGGAGCTGTTTGTTTCCTGTGTGTGTGGCTTCTATAATAAGAGCAGTGTTGTTGCTTATAGAGCTGGAATAATCCACAACCCGATGAACCAAGGTGGTGAAACTTTAGTTAGATACTTTATTTATTCTGATTACAACACATTGATTATCTGACAAAACATGGAGCTGAAACTGGAATTAGCTGGTTTAGTTTATTGGGACATTAAACCTAAATTCACATCAGTGAAGAACCAAACGAGATCAATTAAAAGACATCAATTAAAATGAGAAGGACATGATTAAATACCACAAAAGTATCATCAAATCGACTTTTATTTGTATGGCACTTTTCATACAAGTAGGGTTAGGGTGCCTCACAGAGGATAAAAACAACAAAGAAAAAACATGAAAACCCAAACCTCCCACCCCCACAAATATGATAAAAAAAAAAAGTATGATTAAAAAGTGAATAAATACAGAATAAATACCTTAAAATATCTTAAATATCTATCTTAAATGACTGCAGCAGGAACCAAAGACTTTCTCATTGGAGCTCTTATTGTTTCATGTCTCAACTCTCTAACTCTTTGGTCATTTCAGGGTGAAAAGTTTAATTGAATCCCATAATAATCACTCCTATAAAACACAGCTTCTCTCTCAGGTGTGTGTTGGTGTTTTAGTTTTACTCTCACCTGTTGTTTCCCGTTGTCTGACTCTGACTCTTGTGTGTGTGTGTGTGTGTGTGTGTGTGTGTGTGTGTGTGTGTGTGTGTGTGCAGGAGAAGCAGCGGCAGCAGGACCAGATGCAGAGGCGCCTGACCCGACCGCCGCCACAGTACCAGGACCAGCCGGGACAACCGGCCAATCAGAACCCTTTCCCTCAGCAGCCAGTCAACCAGTTTACAGGTACGGGTACAGGAAGTTCGGCCGCGTTTCCACCGAAAAATTTCCTGGGACTTTTAGTTCCTGGAATTTTCTTTCCAGGCACTAAAGATTCCTGAGGCCGCTGTCGTCGCCTGCGTTTCCACTGAGGCCTAAAGTCCCAGGGAGATTATATTATGCAAATCACCAAATGTAGCCTAATAGTCTTAAAATTACACATACAAGAACAAAGATTTCTAGTTACCTTGCAAGTTACATTATTAGTTACTCCATTAACCTAAAAACAACAACAGAGCCGATCAGGAACAGCTGAGGCTGTAGGGGCACAAATCGCTCTGCAGAGTAAATATTTACATTTCCTTTTCATTCATGATCCTCATACACCTTGTTATTGGCCTGACACCTGTAATGACAGATACCAGATTCTTTGAGTGTTAAAAAAAAAACCCATCAAATTTACTGGTTGCACATGTGCAAGAAAATGAAATGTAATTGCACCCTAACCCAAATTTTAGGGGCAAAATCCCCCATTTAGGGGCAGTCTGAAGCCCTGTTAACACAAGTTATGAAAAATATAATCAGGGTTGATAAGGCGTTTTTAAACGGCGGTTCTCTACAGGACACACAAAGTTTAATTTAACTTAAAACATATAATAATTTACACAAAAAATAAAGTAAAACCCAGCTGGAATATGATTTTTAATGTGTCTTTATTTATCTTCACATTAAATAAATGATAGTGATGTCATGTGACAAGTTGTTTTATCTGATCAGATCATTAAAATTCAGCAGCAGAAGCTGGTTGTTGTTTGTTGTGTTGTTGAGGACAAATCATGTAAATGATGTTCACCACTGATTTGAATGGAAAATGTCTGTAACTGGTTCTGATGAACTGTTCAGTCTCATCTTGTGTTTCCATCTGAAATAACCATCAAACTGCAGGTTACAAAATAATGCTGATTTAAAATGTTTAATTATTCAAAGGTAAAACTAACGAATTAACCCTTTATATTCAGGTGTAAAAAAATATTTACTTTATTGAAAAAAATGAAATGATTAAAGGGACATTGTGTAACTTCTCCTTCCGGTAAGCTCTGAATTAGCCGTTCATATCATTCATATCTCCATGGAGCGGGTAAGCTCGGTGCTGCTGCCATGTGGCGGCCGTCGCTAACAAACCAGATGTCATTTTAGTCACAGAAGTCGAGAGAAAGCCGGTAAAACGTGGGTCAGGTCAACAATACGACATCGCCATGACAACATATCGTCACGTGTTTTGTTTTGCCTCGTGCTGACGGACCACTTGTTTACATAGAGGCTTGTTTATGCCGTTACGTGCAGCGGCTGTCGTCCGCCTGCCGTCTGCCCAATTTCACGTGAATGCAGCATGAAAAATACGACTGAGTTGCTTGTGATATACAACCGCAACGCTAGATGGGAGTAATTCCTACACAATGTACCTTTAAATAAAAGAATAAAATGACAAAAATACATATACTGTAATAGAAAGCTACACTGCTCAAAAAAATAAAGGGACAACGAGGAGTTTTGGAAAAGCGAAGCGTTTTCACACTACATTTATGAGCCTCCGTGCGCACTGTGAAATTCTTTGACCGGCGCAAGACAGACTCATGTTTTCATTCATCAAGAATTAAAGTCAGAGGTTCAAAGAGGTTCAGTTACCATCGTAGTCCTGACCATAAACGGCGATTCAGCTGCGTTACGCCACGAAACCGAAAGTAAGGAAACGCTGGTCGGCTCGACCAGCGTTTCCACCACCACTAATTATAACAAAATAACGATAGAGACAGAACGATATACAGTATTTATCGAAAATGGGCCCCTTAACAAGTGTGGGTAGCGTAGATTCATCCACATTAACATGAGACTTTTTTATAACCGAATAGAAACTCCTCGTTAAAATCGTTATTCAACATATAGTAGAGTGTGTTGAGAACAAAATAACATAAAAATGATCAATGTTGATTTCACACAGGTGTGATATACTTGGAGTTACAATGTGTTGTTTTTAAGTGTTCCCTTTATTTTTTTGAGCCGTGTATAAACAAAAATGCTGTTGGTTGTTAATCCATGAATGTGTTTGTGTCTCTTCAGCTTCCTCTCAGCCAATGGGCAGCGTCGGCGCCATGGGAGGCCCCGCCCCCGGAGCCCAGCGCATGTTCCCTCAGAACCAAGGCATGATGGGGATGAGCATGGGTCCGGGCGGCGGGCCGGCGGGCGGCGTGGCTCCGCCCCCCGCGCCGAGTCAGGCCGACATCAGTCTGCCGTCCTGCGGCGCCGGCGGGGGCGGGGCCGGCGTGGACGTGCAGCAGCACCTCTACAACAACATGAACCTTCACGCCGGCCACCCGGGCCACGCGGCGCCGCAGCCGGGCCTGCAGCGCCAGCCGCTGGGCGCCATGACGACCCAGTACCGGCAGCAGCTCCTGGCGCAGCAGCAGCACCTGAAGACGCAGCCCAACGCCGCCATGCTGAAGCAGCAGCAGCAGCAGCAGCAGCAGATGGCCGCCGCCGCCGCTGCCGCCCGCATGCCGGGCTCCATGCAGAACAGCATGGCCGCCAACCTGCCGGGCGCCATGTCCGCTGCTGCCTGGCAACAGCAGCTCGCCAACCAGCCGCCGTCCAGCAACGCCTTCAGCAACAACCCCAACGCCTTCCACATGCAGCAGCAGCAGCAGCAGCCGCGCATCCCCAAGCTGCCGCCGGGCGCCGCGCCCTTCGGAGGAAACCCCGGCGGCCGTGCGATGGCGGGCATGAACCCCGGGCAGCAGATGATGCAATCCAACATGGCGGCCGCTCAGCAGAGGGCGGCGGCGGCGGCGGCGGCGGCGGCGGCGGCGGCGAACCCCCAGAGCCTCGGGCAGCCGATGGCCAATCAGCAGCAGACTCAGCAGCAGCAGCAGCAACAGGCCAATCAGAGCCAGGCCGTGCTGCCCGACATGACGGCGTTCGGGCAGCCGCCGCCGGGCAACGGTCGCCAGGGGATGCAGTGTAACCAAGGATACCAGGTGAGCAGGACTGCCAGCCAGCAGCAGCAGCAGCAGCAGGTGTCGTTCGGCTACAACGTGGCGTCGGGCAGCTTCGCCGCCGAGAGCGACCTGGTGGACTCGCTGCTGAAGGGCCAGAGTCCGCAGGAGTGGATGGCCGACCTGGACGAGCTGCTCGCCAGCCACCACTAGTGACGCACGCACACACACACACTGCTCTGATCCGTGTGTTTCGGCGCCAGTCAGTCAGTCAGTCGCCCGCCGCTGCGTCGGCGCCACGGCGGCGATCGGCGGTATAAAGTGTCGCGGCCGCAGGTTGCAACCGTTGCAATGCAATGATGATGAAGAAGAAACATGAGGTTTGTTTTTGTTTTTGTTTTCCTGCTGGTTTGAGACGCGTCACGGAGCGGAAGGTCGACTCCCACAATCCTTCACTTCTCTGTCAGCTGATCACGAACACAACTCGTCAAACTAAAAACAAAAACCAGAGTCTCTGTTCAATAAATTTATCAAACGAAACGCGTTTTAAAACCACACACAAGGTCGAACAGAACTAAAACCTGACGACTGTTAAACTACATTTATTAGTTGAGTCATTTTGTTGCATCATAAAATAAAAACGTTATCATTTATCAATGTTTTGTGATGAGGCAACAAATTACTTCTGGTTAATGCACTGAATTAAAAAAAATTACAAACATGGAGGATAAGAAAAGACAAAACGATTAGAGAGCGGAAACGTTTCTGAAAACGCTCACACGGCTCGTGGATCCGTCTGAACTGGATGTTTACTTCCTGTTTCGACCTCGTGTGTGTGTTTGTAAACGAGCAACAGTTTGTTACAGCGTGTGTGTGTCTGTGTGTGTGAGACTGAACCAAGGAGTTAATCTTAAGACGATAAACTACTGAACCTGTGTCTCAGTGCGTTAAACCACTGTGCGTCCAGTGCGTTTACACTAAAGATCATAAAAACTTTACACCCATCACATCATCGTCTTTATCTAACGATCTGTTTTAGAGACGGTTTGTCGAACTGTTAAGATTTTAATTATCACTAAAACTGTGATTAAAGCAGAAGTAAGCGATCCGGTCGTTTTGGCTAACTTCCTGTCAGCTGATGCCGTTCTCTCTCCTCATTGGATAAAGGTTGTAGGATACAAGGAAAGTTTTCTCCTCGGCTTACAGCAGAGCAGAGTGACTGACAGACCCGTGTTTCAGACCAAACACTCTATAGAAGTGATTGCTGTCGGAAGATATAACTATTTAAGACTTATATTAACACAAACATCCCGCTTACTTCTGCTTTAATCACTATTAAAGGGATACTTCACCCAAAATCGGTAATTCACCACTTTTCTACTCACCGTCATGCCAAGGCAGAGTTTGGAGAACTTGTCAAACCGGCTGGCAATGGGTTTTATTATAATGGCGGCAGATAGAGTTCACTTTTGAATCGTCCAAAACACACACTATGAAACATCCAGATACCTCCATACTGCTCGTCCGTACTGACCCAAGTGTCCTGAAGCCGCCACATGAAACAGTTGCTCTGAAAAAAATAATGTGATCTCTGTTTTTAGCCTTGTTGTGGTAGTAGCTCCCAGTGGCTCTGCTGATGTTCGTCGTTGTAAACCATTGGATGTATGATGTAAACACGGAAGAACATCTCGCCGCCACTAGGGACGAGCAGTATGGAGGTATCTGGATGTTTCATAGTGTGTGTGTTTTGGACGATTCAAAAGTGAACTCTATCCGCCGCCATTATATGAAAATCCGTTGCCAATGGATTCAGAAAATTTTTAAAAAGCGTTTTGATGACTCTGAAAGTTCTCCAAACCTTTCCTTGGCATGACGGTTATCGATTTTGGGATTAGTATCCCTTTTAATATGACTCCTGTTGAGTTCATTAGCAACGTGAGTTTGTTGTTGTGAAAACACGGCGGCAACACGGACTTCAAAGTCGGTGTGTTTTGTGTTTCTTTTTTATTTTAAGGCGTTATTTGGGGTTGGGCTTCGTTTTGAATCTTAACGATTCCCGTTCCAGATGTTTCTCGATTCTGATTCGAGGTAAAAAAAAAAAAGAAAAAAAGTTGCATGATCTGAATGAGGGAGGTTAAAAGGAAGAGAAAAGCTGCGTCTTCTTCCTTTAGAGGACACATCTAAAGGCCTGACTGTGTTCGGGTGTAATCAGGAAAGCGGTTAATTACTTCTTCAAGTTCCTCTTCGTTGTTTCAGCGACGGTAAAATTGTTCAGGAAGCCTTTAAAGGGAATCCAAATTAAAAGTTTCTTAACGACTCCGATTGAATTGAAATGTTAGAACCGGTTCCATTCAGTTCTCTAGTACGATTGACACCACTCACACCATCGGACGAGTGTGTTTGCGTTTGTGTTGTCAGTCGATTTTCATACTGTGGGTAAACACGAGGAAACGCACGGCGCCCGGAAGAAGAAGAAGGCAAATATGTGAAACAATACAGCAGCTTTGTTTAGGGAAATGAGCTGCAGTAAAGTGGTCTTCTTTTTTTTTTCTTTTTTTTTTAACTCCAACTCTCTTATATTCTGATCTTCCTCGGCTATTCATTCACGTCGTTGTAAAACACCAACAAATATATTCTATATCTACATGAAGTCCAAGTGAAACATGTAAAAAAAACAAAAAAACACTGATGGTTCGTTTTAACAGTTACAAAGTCTGATGAAGAAGAAAAACACTGACTGACGATCATTCACACTTTTCTGTTTCATTACTAGGTGCTTTTATTTTGAAATGTTACAACAGACCAGAAAAACGTGTGTGTGTGTGTCTGTCACCTTTTACACCTTTAAAATCTGAGACCTGGTTCATTGGGTTCTTTTTATTTTTTAATCGTCATCATGAAGTCCTGAGGCGTTGACCTTTGACCTGTGGTCAGCTGACAGGGTCGACTGAACTCAAACCAGCAGCATCACTACAGACACAGGAAGTGATGTAAGTCGTGTGTTGCAGTCGGTGCATGTTGTGACGCTGCGTTCAAGTCTCATCGGGAAAAAAATAAGTGCTGTTTTATTTTATTTTTTAATGCCCTGAGCTTCGTCTCTCAGGCTGCAGAGGAAGTAAAACCTTTTATTATTATAATTAGAAACCAGAGTCCAAAGAGTTCTTCTTTAAGCCGACTCTGGGCTTTCCTACGGGCCTTGAACGCAGCTTTCCAACATGTTTTTCTGTGTGTGCGGATAAAAAAAACACGATGTTTCAAATCTGCGTCATCCTGTTGTTTTTGTGTTTTTTTGTAAGGCGGATCTGTGACCGGGTCGACGGGCGCCGTGACCCGGTCGTTCTATCTACTGTACTGTTTTTACCTTCTTCAAAGAAACGTCTGCGTTTTTTTGTTTTGTTTTGTTCCTATTTTATTTGTAATGTTATTATTTGCTCGACAGTAGCTTGGGGGGAGGAGGGAGGAGGAGGGAGGGGCAGGTTTCAACGTCTTCATCCAAAATCGATCGCTGCCCAATGAATCTTCAGCTTCCAGCCGCGCTCGGCTTTTACTGGGTTCAACTGTTGTGAACGGGCTCTGTGTAAATGTCTATAAATATATTTTTTGTATGTAAGCCTTTCCTAATGATCTGGAGAAGATAGATGTTATTTTTATATATTGCTGCGGATTTTTTGTAAGTATTTTATACTTTTGATATGGTTCTCTGTAAAACAAGAGTATTATGTAAATATAGTTCTTTAGAAACAACTCTGGGCTCCCTGTCTTTCTGTTTCTGTGTGTTTTAATATTTCAGCTTTTCACATTAAAAATGAACAAAAACCACATTACACCCAATAATAATGTATATTATAGGCCAGTGGTTCTCAAACTTTTTTACATCAAGGACCCATAAATTGACACAAATTAGACAACGGACCCCCATTGGTCCCATTGGACCCCACAAACTTTTGAAGGAAACACCAGAAATACATAAATATTTGTTCTGAGACTGAAGAACATTACTTTTTTAGTCAATGTATACGTTCAAATTAGTGAATTTGTTGAAATATTGTAGAGAAATTTCTTGGAAAAGTGGTACAGTTTCTCCAAATACGTTTAAATATTCTAGAAAAAGTGGTAAAAGTTATCCAAAAGAAACAGTTTTTTTTTTTTAGAAAAAAGTGGTAAGATTTCTAAAAAAAGAATTGTTCAAAAAATCAGAAAACTGGTAAAAATGTTCAAAGTTTAAAAGAAAATCTAAAAAAAAGTAGTAACATTTTGCAAAAAAAAAAGTTTTAAAAAATTCTACAAAAAAGTAAGATTAAAGCAGAAGTAAGCGATCCGGTGGTTTTGGCTAACTTCCTGTCAGCCTTTGGAGTTAGCAGCCCTCGTCCCTACGTCACCACATTCAGGCGCATCCAAGGGGGCAGTTGTCGGTCTGAGAAGTGAAGCTCACTTCCGCGTTCAAAAAGCTGCAATCCCCTCGGCTGTCGCTGGGGGCTGGCTCCAGAAGGGAGCAACTCCAATCAAGCCCTATGTTAAAATAGCCGATTTTACAGCTTAAAAAAACATATTTACAGCCTGGTACATTTTATTTTTTTGGTCTCAATCGATAGTTTCTACCCCCGCACACACTCTGAGGGAGGTGAATTTTTTTTAAAACTCTACCGTTTTACTATTATTAGGGTTAAAGTTCTGGCCAATCAGGGCGCAGAACCGTTGAGTGACAGGTCCGGCGACCGCTGCTACGAGGCCAGTGGGCGGGCTCTCGGCCGGCCAACGGCCGCACCGCTCCAAATATGGCAAGTAGAATCCAACATGGCGCGGCTCAAACCCCCGTAGTAGCGGCACAAAACAGACTCCCCCAAACCAATGGGTGACGTCACGGACGCTACGTCCATTCTTTTTACAGTCTATGGGCGCATCCCTTGGCTGCACACACAGAGAGGACCGCCCCTTTATGCCGTTCTCTCTTGTTACAATTGGATATGTTCTGGGACGTTATGTACTTTGTTTTTATACTTCAATGATGTGGTGTATGTAAAAAAAAAAAAAAAAAGTTTTTACTTACCAATCATGAGACTGTTTAAATATTTCCACATGCGTGTGCAATGAAGAAATGCTTGCTGCTGGTAATTGCAAAGAAGAACAGCTTACAGATACAGTAGTCGCTCACATATAGGCTGCTGTTTGCAATGAAGACCTGCTTACACACAATATTTGATTTAGGTGATTGTTGATATGACTGATTTATATCAAAAGGGGGATACATAAAAATCTCCTGCCTGGTTGTGTTACATCTTAAAGAATGTGGTCACCTGCAGTTTGGGGGCCTGCTGGGATGGCTACTGCCAGTAGATGTGATACAATACAGGGATAACGTCCCTACTTCTATTTGATTGACATAATAAAATCATGTCAAAAGGGGGATTGTTACAATTGGATATGTTCTGGGAGATATCATGTATTCTAATTTAGTACTTGAACGCACATAACCTGATGTGTGTGAACATGAAGCCAGATAGTGTGACTCTAGCCTGATAAACAAGGACATAATGTAACTGCTGAGTTCTCTTAGTCTGTCAGTTAGGTCTGTTGCATTAGATACACGCCTGAACAACAACACACACACACACATGTTGCTTATCACATTCTGAGAACATGCTGAGAACATCCAACCTCTGTACGGGGCAGGCCCAGCCCAAGAAGATAAATGTGACCCCATTTCCTGAACTCTGGACTCACTCCTGACCGAGATCCTGCGAGAGCTCTGTCACCCTGAGTCCAGCGCCGATGTACTTTATCTGTGACCTGAGTAAACGTTACTACTTTTGTACGAAAGACTTCTCTGGTTTGTTCTTGGGCTTCCAATACAAAGAATCGGGACTAACACTCTCCTCATTGGATAAAGGTTGTAGGATACAAGGAAAGTTTTCTCCTCGGCTCAGAGCAGAGCAGAGTGACTGACAGACCCGTGTTTCAGACCAAACACTCTATAGAAGTGATTGCTGTCGGAAGATACAACTATTTAAGACTTATATTAACACAAACATTCCACTTACTTCTGCTTTAAGATTTCTAAAAAGAAATTGATGATAAAATGAGGTTAAAAATGTTCTACAAAAATGTGGTAAAAAAGCTAAAAAAAAAAAAAAAAGTGGTAACATCTCAAAAAAAGTTTTAAAAATTCTAGAAGAAACTGGTAAAAATTCTCAAAGTTTAAAAACAATTCTAGAAAAAGTGGTAAAATTTCTCAAAAAAAACCCCTCACTTTGAGAACCACTGTTATAGGCAGCAGGTCGCTCATTGAGCTGCACACCTGTCATGTGATGTCATGTGTGTGTTGGCCACGCCCCCCTTCCTGCAGGTTTTATGTGGGTGTGTGTCCTGTCAGAGCTCAGGTGAGGTGTGTGTGTGTATCTCCTGTCAGAGCTCAGGTGAGGTGTGTGTGTGCATCTCCTGTCAGAGCTCAGGTGAGGTGTGTGTGTGTATCTCCTGTCAGAGCTCAGGTGAGGTGTGTGTGTGTGTGTGTGTGTCCTGCTCTTCTCACCTGTGGCTCAGACTCTGACGTCTCTGATGAAGATGATGGGGGACGACGTGGTCGGACTCGGCGCCGTGTCGGTGCTGGGCGTCCTGGAGCAGGGTAAGAGAGCATGCTGGGAAATCTCTGAGATAATGGGAGTTTACTGTAGTCATTTAGATATATTTCTATTAGTAAAATTAGGTGTGAAATTGAATAATATTTTAGATTTTGAGGTTTTATTTTCTGTGTAAGAATAAATAAAGTTTTTAATGTGACATTTTTTATTAATCAATCAATCAAAACTGATGTAACAATGTCCCTTGTTTATGTCAGTGTTTCATCCTCTTGTTCATCAGCTTCTCTTTACTTCTGCTTGTTTTCATTATTAGGACCGAGTTGTTTTTATGAATCAAATTTGCATTTACTACAAGCACAGTGTGAACTTTGCTCTGTGAAATGAGCGAGCGACTCTTGAGCTCATCAAACAGGATTTAACATGTGAAAAGATCATTTTTTAAAAGGTTCCACCTGTTTATTTAAAAAAAAGTTTATTTATAGATATTAATATGAATGGAAATATATGTAAATGCAGAGTGACACACACACACACATGGACTGTTGGAGGAAAAAATAAAGGTCCATTTGTGTTCAGGAACCTTCAGTAGAACAAAAAAGTTAGAAAAATGTGCATCAAAGTGTCTAAATAACTTATTTAAAATGTAGAGTTCAGCCCAAGAAAATTGACATAAACCAGATTCTGTTCCAGACCAAAATGAGTTGTTCGTTGTTGTATCTCTTTTTATTTCAAAAGAAAGTAAAGTGTCATGCAAAAGTTTGTCTGTGAACAGTTCAGCAAGAGGAAGATGAAATGATCTCCGAAAGGGATAAAGTTAAACATGAAACACTCTTTTTCAATATTTTAATCAATCTCAGTGTATTATTATTTGCTTTCCACAGTTTCAGAGTGATGAAGGGAAAACAACGCAGGCAGCAACCTGCAAAAGAATGTGAAACCCAGGAGACTTGAACTCTCAGATAACTTTGACCAAGGTATCAGATAAGATATTTACCTTTTACACACTGTGATGGCTTCCAAAGGCGGGGGCTACACGGTAACTTTTCCTTTTCTGTCAGTTTGAAAGTGTAAAAGATGAAAATAAGAACAATATTATATACTGTTTAAAATGTAAAGGGAGTGTGCCATCTGTAACTTTATGCCTTTTGGAGGTGGACAAACTTTTGCATGACACTATAATTATATGAGGGGTGAACAAGACCCTTCGATATGTAATCTGATCTCACCGGCTCTGCCCTGGTGGAGGAGCTGGATCATTTTCAGTCACGTGCCGAGTTCAGTGTGTTGTTTGGCTCCTGTCAGTCTTAGCAAGTGGCCATCTTAAACTCATTACAAATTATGAAGTCCATCACTCTGTTTTTTTTTTCCAAAATCTCCTCCCTCAAAGCAAAGAACATTCAGGGTATCCGCAGGGTCTTAAACAGTCTAAATTGTTAGATTTGAAAATCTAAATTTTAGGCCTTAAAATGTCTTAAATTTGTTGAATTATTGTGTTCAAGTCTTAAATAATTTTAGACAGGTCTTACATTTTTTTATGCCCACCATGGGCGAGCATTTCACTCGCATTTGCCCCTAAAAAAAATACATGTGTGAATCGGGAAAATCACAAAAAAGAAAGATCACAACCTGCGATCGTTCAAAAACTACAAATCCCACAATTCTCTGGCCTCAACGCACCAATAACAGTAGTTCGTTCACACCGAATTTTCGCTTTGTGTCCGGTGAACACACCGTCACGTGTCGTTTATTCCTTACGTCCGCTGTGTAAAAGGCCGTAATGCAAAGACGCGGTTAGGTGCGCGCGCGCCGGGCGACGCGGTACACGCAACTTTTTTTTTTTGCGACGCAATACATGCGATTTTTTTTTTTGCGACGGGACCATCGCGTCTTCGTCTATTTCATCATGTTTGGTGGGAACCACAAGGGGGGTTCCCACCAAACACCCCACCAAACACGAGGAACGCTTTTTTTCTCGCTCGAGTTTTGACGCGCGACCAAACACGAGGTACTACGCGATTTTGTCGCTCGTTTTCAAAACGCTCGTCAGAAGTCCAGTTGCTTTTTTACTAAGTGGACATAGATGGCTTCCTTCACTCCTCTCTCAAACCATCTGTCCTCCCTGTCCTCTTGGATGAGGGGTGAAACGTCTTCAAACAAGAGAAGAAGTCCAGTTGCTTTTTCACTAAAACTCCACAAGAATAAGATGACCTGGATGACTGAGAACCTTCACGGACATGTTAATGAGAAGTGTTTTGCTTCATAAGAGAAAATCTGAGGTTTAAAAATGCCACTCTTAGGGCGTATTCACACTGGGCTCGTTTGGTCCGCTTGAAACTGACTTTTTGGGGAGGTGTGAATACAAACTACCGGACTCTGGTGCGGATCAAACAAACGGCATCCTGAGAGAATGATTATGTTTTTTGCTGTGCCGTCCTTTTTTTCTTTTTTCTTTTTTTAGCGCACCATCCTTCAGACGCACATACAGACGTCTGTGTGTTTGTTTTCTGACCTTCCTTCACGGGGAATGCTGCATAACGGCCACATAGCCTCCAAGTGATGAATAAGCACAGGACAGGTGCAACTGGAAATACGACCAAATTGAAAGGGCAGCAAGAAACGCATTCATGACCTCTTTTCGTGGAAGATCCCGCTGATATTTTTTATCCAACGATTGAGCGACGGTGGGACACACGTGCTGTTGTTTACAAAGTTGATCCGCTTGTGAAAAAATGCAATGTGAATACAAACCGCACCAAGTAAAAAAAAAAATTAGTCCGCACCAAAGCAAGTGAACTATCGGACTTTCCTGGTGTGAATACGCCCCATTGACTGCAGTTGTTCCCATGAGAGCAGAATTCAAAATGTTCTAGAAAATTCAGTTTTTGAGATAACATTCTGATATTTGCCAAACTTCATCAATCACGGCTCCAAAATATTGTCAATGTTTTTCAGGAAAATTGAAGATGTATTTAGCAAGAATTGGATGGCTATATGTTTACAGTACTGTTTACAGTCATACGTTTTCATGATGCACTGTAGGCTCAGTTCTATGTGGATTGAAGCATAAAGGTCACTCTTTTGAGGACTCCAATGTCCTTGCTTTAGACAGGGAAGAAAGATGGTTTGAGAGAGGAGTGAAAGAAGCCATTTATGTCCACTTAAAGAAACCTTCTTTAAACAGACGTGGTGGCCTAAGACACAATCTATCTGCCACCTACAAGGCTGTCTTGGGAGTCTCTCCCCAGGAAGTTTAAACCCCATACACACCTGGAGACATGTGACCCCTAGTCACATGACTCAAGTCTCGGGGGTGTGGCAATTTTCACTTTAAAATTGCCTAATTTTGCCTATAAAAGGAAATTGCCTGGCCCTGACCATTGTTTGTTGCTGCCACCTGGTTATTTGCTTTTTCATTTCCTTAAAAAGAGAAGAAAAGAACAAAGAAAGTAGAAAATGAGCAAGAAAAAGACAAAGACCTCTTTTGGAGACTCTAGGAGGGCGATGGGGCACTATTTATATAACATTGTGTTTTATTTTTAGCTAAGGAATAATGTACAGTAAATAACAAGCCACATGATTATTATGAGGACTGGTAGAAAACGACAAAGAAAAAAAAGTGTGACCTATGACACATTTATACCTCTAAAACAACTCTGTGTGGTAACGTTGTGTTATCATCTCATAGCGTGGTGAATGTGCAGGTCACAACTTGTCCACCAGAGCGTTGTGGAGTTGTTGGATTGTGTATTTGATGAGTTTGATGAGGGAAACCAACAAAGAAATCCCATAATGAGCCTCCGTAGCGTAGCTCTGAGCAGCTCACGGCTCTGCTCTGCCGTTCTAAAAATAGCTTGCACCGGCAATTAAAGGTAACGAACCTACTGCTATGACTATAGGGATTATGGCAATGGGCCAATTTGCCAAAATGTTGAACTATCCCTTTAATGCATGTTTCCTGTGTGTGTGTGTGTGTGTGTGTAGCGTATTTCTCTCTGCAGGTGATCTACGCCAGGAGGAAGTACGCGGTGTCTCCTCCCTCCACCAGCGGACCGCCGGAGTTTGAGCGAGTCTTCAGAGCTCAGTGAGTCGGTGACCTCTGACCTCAACACATCAGCCCATCAACATCTGGATCGATACAGCTGTTTTTATAGTGTGTGTGTGTGTGTGTGTGTGTGTGTATGTGTGTGTGTGTGTGTGTGTGTGTGTGTGTGTGTGTATGAATTTATGAATTTATATTTATTTACGTGTCGTGCACCAATCAAGGCGCCCAGCCCATAAAGGCTTACAAGACACATTATCATCATATTTAGACACCAAACAAAATAATCAGAGCACAAACTAAACCAAACAAAAACAAAACAAAAACAGAAACCACATGGAGTTCACATAAATAATTCACCTCTTCCTTTTGACCAGGCATTTTTTATGAAAGTAGCTATAGTAAAGACTTCCTTTCTGAAGAACCATTCCAACTTTACCTCATCATCAGCCCAAAACAACTCCGGTTTCACATTTTGCATTTTCTGAAACAAAAACGGCCTGTTCTGGCTTCGTCATATAACGGACAATGAAACACAAAATGCAGTTCATCCTCAATTACATTTAGATTACATAATGTGCATAGTCTTTCATCCTCAGGTACTGAGTTAAACCGACCTACTTCTATTGCCAGAGGGAGAATCACATAAAGATCTCTTGGATCTATCCAGTGGCAAAGTCACATCGGGTTCTGCACAATACACATTTTTCAATTGGCAACAGGTTCTGAGCTTTGGTTTAAACCAGATATCATTCGCCCATTTTTCTTTATACTCAAGAAATAACTTATGTTTCACAAAATTAACATTACAACGCAATGTGTGTGTGTGTGTTGTAATTATTCCTGTGATGACCTCTTTGTCGTCTCTTCTTCTTCAGAGCGAACTGCTCCGAGTATTTCCCCATCTTCATCGTTGTCCTGTGGACGGCCGGAGTCTTCCTCAGCCAAGGTGACGGAGAGACGACAACACACACACACAAACTATTTAAATTACACACACACACGCACACACAGAGTGTTCAGGCAGTGACTGTGTGTGTGTGTGTGTGTGTGTGTGTGTGTGTGTGTGTGTGTGTGTGTGTGTGTGTGTGTGTGTTTCAGGTCTGTCCTCAGTCTGTGGTTTGCTGTATTTATACGGACGTTTACGCTACTTTCAGGGATATAAAGAGTCTCCACAGGGACGGTGAGACAAATCTATCTATCTATCTATCTATCTATCTATCTATCTATCTATCTATCTATCTATCTATCTATCTATCTATCTATCTATCTATCTATCTATCTATCTATCTATCTATCTATCTATCTATCTATCTATCTATCTATCCATCTATCTATCGTTCTATCTATCGTTCTATCTATCTATCTATCTATCTATCTATCTATCTATCTATCTATCTATCTATCTATCTATCTATCTATCTATCTATCTATCTATCTATCTATCTATCTATCTATCTATCTGTCTATTTGTCCATCCTCTTTTTCTTCTTCCTCTTCTCCTTCTTCTTCAAACAGCTGCAGGTTTTTGTTTCAGACAGAAGTAACAGAATAAAAATGAATCATCATAAAACAGAACTTCACTCTTGTTTTTCCACTCTGCTGATGTTTTGTACAGATGTTTTTTTGTCTTCAGAAACATCTGTATAAACATTCAGAGAACAGCTGGTGGACACAGAGCAACATCCAGCAGCTGAGACCAAACTCAGATTCACCACAAACACCACAAGTGGAGGAGATTTTTTTTTTAAAGTGAGATATTTAAAGGGATAGTTCAACATTTTGGCAAATTGGCCCATTGCCATAATCCCTATAGTCATAGCAGTAGGTTTGTTACCTTTAATTGTCGGTGCAAGCTATTTTTAGAACGGCGGAGCAGAGCCGTGAGCTGCTCAGAGCTACACTACGGAGGCTCATTATGGGATTTCTTGGTTTCCCTCATCAAACTCATCAAATACACAATCCAACAACTCCACAACGCTCTGGTGGACAAGTTGTGACCTGCACATTCACCACGCTATGAGAGAATAACACAACGTTACCAGACAGAGTTGTTTTAGAGGGAAATACAGAGACTGTTGATGAAATACTGCCCTGAAGGCAACGCGCATCAGTGGTTTTACAAGAATTTACCTCTAAAACAACTCTGTCTGGTAACGTTCTGTTATTAGCTGTGTTTCCACTGCAGGAGTTCCTGGTAAAGGGAGGGGGTAGGAACTTCTACAGGAACCGTCCTCTCACTCGGCCCTCTCAGTGGCCGTGTTTCCACTGCAGAGTCGGACCCCGCGGCGACGTCATGAGTTTAATCGCTGTGCGACAGTTTCGACCGTGACGTCACCCAGGCAGGTCACAAGCACATGCACAAAAATCATAACAACAACGGAGAAGGATGGAAGGAGCTGAGGCGGTAGGCGCGTTTCTGGTTTGTGTGTTTGTGCGCATGGCGGTTGATTGTAATCCTGCTTGAGTTTTTTTTTTTTTTTACTTTTCACGGCATTGTTTTGTGGTGTGATGGATCCCCAGTGTGTCGAGGTGCGCTGATATTTTCATTTCGCTGTGATGACTCAAACCCCCTCTGAATCTCCTCGGTGCTGTAGACTGCATCAGTGTCTGCACCTCACCGTCGGTCCATTTGTGTACATCTTCCTGCTGTTTTCTTGTTGTTTACAGCTGTGTATGCTAGGCTAATGCTCCCCTTCTGCTCCCCCTTTTAAAAATGCCGGTTGTTTTGGTGCTTTCTGGTGGCGTCAGAGCCCTGCTCTAGCTTTAGCCAATCAGCGCCGGGTTAACCTCGAGCCCCACCCAGGAGCTTTTCAGGGCCGAACGGAGTACCTACCCTGGAGTAGGTACTCCGTCGGCCCCCGTAAAAGTTCCTGTAAATGGCCCTGTGGGGGAGGTTCCTGCAGTGGAAACGCGCCTATTATCTCATAGCGTGGTGAATGTGCAGGTCACAACTTGTCCACCAGAGCGTTGTGGAGTTGTTGGATTGTGTATTTGATGAGTTTGATGAGGGAAACCAAGAAATCCCATGAGCCTCTGTAGCGTAGCTCTGAGCAGCTCACGGCTCTGCTCCGCCGTTCTAAAAATAGCTTGCACCGACAATTAAAGGTAACGAACCTACTGCTAAAACTATAGCGATCATGGCAATGGGCCAATTTGCCAAAATGTTGAACTATCCCTTTAAAAGTAGAAAATGCTCATGAAAAAGAAAAAAAAAAGTGGTCGTGTTTGTTTTTCAGTTTTTCACAGAAAGTTACAGAATAAAGATGTAAAATGAACCTCTCCTCCTCCTCCTCTCCTCCTCTCTCTCTGTGTCTCAGTCTGGCTCCTCTCTACTTCAGCGCTCAGATCCTCTGGCTCCTCATCGGCCTCTCGTCTCTCGGCGTCCTCCTGTCCTTCTGCAGAGTTTACCTGAGCGTGGACCTGCTGCAGCTGCTCGCCGCCGCCCTCGGCCTCGTCTGAACGTCCAGCTGGAGAAACGAAATGTGCAGATTTCTGCAGGAAGTTTGGTTCATTTATTTATTTTATTCATTGAATCCCAGAAATAAAGTCACTGATTGATTTGTTCGTCTCATCGTGTGATCGTCTCGTCATTTCAGATACTTTAAAAGTTTCTAAATTCATCCTGAAAACTGACTTTTATCATGAACCAAAACCAAGAAGTCATTTAGTTCCAGTCACATTCATTTCTGTATTTGGTTTTTAATGTGTTGATACAGTTTGACCAGCAGGTGGCGCCACAGGCCACAGTTACAGAAATGATCCTGAGACGACATGAAGAGGATGAAACATTATTTAAACATACATTTAATCTGCTTTTAATCACATCACACAGCAGCTTCAGGACGTTTTTGCATACTTTACTTTGGTTTTAGCATTTTATTCAATCTTAAATTGTTTATAGCGACAAAAGAACCAAACAAATACGTAAAAATATCATAAATAAGGAAGGAAATAAAGAAGACGCAATGAGAAAAAGTCACAGATTATAATAGAAAATGGATCATAAGACAAGGAAAATTCAAACTTACCAGTCATGATTCATCAGGAAGTTACAGAGGATGCTCAAAATAACTAACTAATAAATATGAACTAAAACATGTTGATGATCATGTGACTGAACAGGTTCAACTCCCTCCTCCATAAACAGGTCTAAACAAAAAAACCTTTATGACCTTTATGCATTCAGTCAAGTGTCAGGGACGTGTACGGTGGCCCCGAGGGGTCAACTCACTGCAACTATTTATGTCCCAGGAGACACTTCTTCTCTTGTGTCTGGATTTCTTTTCTCAAGACCACAGCTACAGTGACATGTTTTCTTTTTCTTTTAACCACAAATGTCTCTCTGTCCCTGTCCCACTTTGGTTTATGTGATGTAATTCAATAACTTTAAGATAATTAAAATAGTTGTAGTTGTATGCTGCATTCTTCTGTTTAATCCAAAGTTTGTTTACATTAAATATGGTTTAGATTTTATAATAATAATTGTTGCGCCTGTCTTTCAACAAACTTCAGCTGCTGAGGAACTTTTGTGACGCGTCCAAAAACTCAGAGGGTCCATGTTTATTGTAAAAAAGATCAAAAAGAGTTAGTTATAGCAAAAGTGAAAAATAGTATGTGCCTTTCAATAAATCATAATGGTGAGATTTACAAGTGAATTGAACTCCCACACACAATAAAAGAAAATAACCACACTCTCTCAATGTGTCAACGCAATGATGTAAAACCTAAAGCAAAATGGCAGGCAACATATATATTTGGCTTCTACAATAATAATTTTATTTATATAGCGCCTTTTATACAAAAAATCCATCTCAAGGTTCTTGAACAAAACAACATTAAACAATTAAAAACAATATTAATCAAAAACAGTTGATTGAACAATAAAACAATAACAATCATACAAATAAAAGTTAGCCAGAGTTAAAACTGAGTTAAAACCGATAGATTTTTTTATTGTGTTTTAAAAACATTAAGAATAGTTGCCATTCTCAGAACCCTAACCATATACTCTATTAAAAAGGACGGTTTTAACCCTCCTGTTGTCCGCCTGGGTCAAGGAAGGGAAGGAAGGACAAAGGGAAAGATGGAAGGAAAGAAGGGATGGAAAAAGGAAGGTAAGATAGAAGGAGGGAGGGAACAGATTCGTTCAAGGAAGGAAGAAGGGAAAGAAGGGAGGGAGCAGATCAGGTATATTGGATCAAAAGAGGAAGAAAGTAAGGACAAAGGGAAGGAATGGAGGAAGGGAATAATGATTGTGGAAAGAAGGAAGGGGAAAAGGAAGGAAAGAAAGATGGAGGGAGGGAACAGATCATCAAAAGAGGAAGGAAGTATAAGGACGAAGGGGAGAAAGGAAAGAAGGAAGGGAATAAGGATTGTGGAGAGAAGGAAGGATGGAGGAAGGGAACAGATTGGGTCAATTTGACCCCTAAGGACAACAGGAGGGTTACGTTCATTCTTGAAAATAGAGAGGGTGTCTGTCCTGCGGATTCGGAAGTTTATTCCAAAGAAGTGGGGCCCGATGGCAAAAAGCCTCCCAGACTTCTTTTAGAGACTCTAGGAGGGTGACAGGGCACTATTTATATAAAATTATCTTTTATTTTTAGCTGAGGAGTAATGTAAATATCAAGCCACATGATTATTATAAGGGCTGGTAGCTACAGGAATGGTCTTGAAAATGGTCTCTCATTGGTTTAGCCTCGGTCTTGTAGCACCTTTGAGTCTTTGCATGTGTTTTCTTAAGGTGCGGTCAGTTGAGCCCTCAGGGCCACCGTACTTTAAACCACTGAAGAAGGTTGTTTTTTTTTGTTTTGTTTTTTTACTTTAGTTTATTGACAGAGACAGTGCACATTAATAAACATTTCTGTAAACATGCCGGTTTAGCCAAGTTGGCTAATTTTCAACCGTAGTCTCTGGGGCAGGTGACTTAAGCACGACAATAATTAAAGTGCATTAAAAAAAACAGTACTATGCCTACTTATAAAATACATGGTATACAATACATTACAATACAATAGATTACAGTGCATACAATAAATTACAAATACATTACAGTTTCAGAGCAGATGGTCACATACTTGATCATCTCTCAACCATAGTTTTTACATTTCAGAAAGCTAAGTGTCATACTCCCTGACCTGAGAGTTGTTGAGATACGTACATGTATTTATTCTTTATCAGTCGACTCTCAGTGGATAAGAACAAACGTAGCCACAGAACATTTTCTGAAGCTTCAGAACAACAGAGACTCTGATCCTCCTGTGATCTGTGACTCAGGTTAAAGATTTTTATAAATAAATCAGGTATTTTTATCTCCAACAAACTGAAGCAGACTTGTGTTTTTTTTTTTTCCTCTCTCCTTCCTATCCTGGACCTGGACCATGAATTTCTCCACATTCACTCTTATGTAACAGGATCATATGCGACTTTATCTCATGTTTGTCCCGCTGCTGTCGTCCACAGTCGTGATCATCAGACCTGCAGCCTGAGGAGGAGAGCAGACACCGAACAGCTCATCTCTCTCAGGAGGAAACAAGAGCCTCAGTGAGACGTTCAAGTGCCTCTGGAAAAAACAGAGACTCCTGGCTGCTGCTCTGAAATATATCTGTCTGCTCCTGGACATTCAGATTTATTATCACTGGTTTCTCACAGGACGAGAGTCAGTTGGTGTCAGCCAATCAGAAGAGAGAAGGCAGCTCTGAGCCTCTCTTCTGATTGACTAACTGTTTTCTAAACTGATGATCCAATAAAAAATAGAGCAGATTTCAGAATAAAACACTCAGAGAAATCAAAATCCTGCAAGTTGTTGGATGGTGGGTCCAGGTGGTGGTGGGTGGGGCTTTGTTGTGACATCACAAAGTGACAGGAAGTCCTGACGGCTGGTTTTAAGCCTCAGTTTCTGAATACAGGCTGTGTGCATTTCTCTGTGGACTGAGGCTTTGATACTTTCACAGTATTAATATAGAACCTAGAGCTGCTTTATAATCACACTACACATGGACATCTACCTTTATACTGTATGGAGCTTTAACACAAACATCTACCTTTATACTGTATGGAGCTTTAATACAAACATCTACCTTTATACTGTATGGAGCTATAATACAAACGTCTACCTTTAAGCTTTCTTCCTCACCTGTCCACCTCCATCTTTTACTTTGCACCTGATTGAAACCGACGTCTGGCGCTAACAGCTAATTCTGAACCCTGACAAATTTCCACACATTAATTTTTGTGTCAGAGCAGCTTAAGGCAGAAAAAAAACAAACTCCTCCTGTCTGTTATACAGACTTATATAGAAGATTATGTTTCCTTCATAGTAGCTCATGTCTTTATTTTGCCCCGAGTGGAAGAAAACATCATTATTAGCATTAATATATGTCAGTTTCATCAACGAAAGCTTCACATTTTCCTCTTCTCCTGTGTTTTATTTTGAAGTTTTGGTCTATAGGAAGATTTTAAAAAACATCTCAGTGTAGTTTTATGTCTCCTCTCTCCAATAATAAAAAAAATAGAGCAGATTTCAGGATAAAACACTCAGAGAAACCAAATCCTGCAAGTTGTTGGATGGATGGTGGGCGGGACTTGGTGTGACTGCTTTGTTGTGACATCACAAAGTGACAGGAAGTCCTGACGGCTGGTTTTTAGTTTTGGACAGGTGAGTGATGTATGAGAGGTGGATTGTGGGTAAATTGAGGCTGAGGCTGAGGACGATGTGCGTTCCGGTTCTCACGCTGATCTGGGATCTGCTGCTGCACAATGAACTGATGACTATTATTAGAGCATCTCGGCCTCAGTTTATATTAAGAACCACACACACACACGCACACACACACACACACACACACACACACACACACACACACACACACACACACACACACACACACACACACACACACACACACACACACACACACACACACACACACTTGACTCAGGTATGTACTGTATGCTCACACACACACACACACCCTTTACAAGCAGTCATTCTTGTAATGCATACACACAGAAGCTCGAAGTTTAAGGCCTTACACACACACACACACACACACACACACACAAAGAGGCGTGTTGATGTATGTTACACACACACACACACACACACACACACACACGGGTCAGTTGATGTGTGGAATGTGGGTTTGTGTGTATTTTTAGCGTGTTCAGCAGCAGTTGTTGTTTCCAGCTTGAGAATAAGTTTCCATCCAACAGCAGCTGCTTCTCTCACTGTTACTGTCCGAACAGGCCACGCCCACTTCCAGGCCAAGGCCACGCCCCCTTCAGACCCAGAGTCCACGCCACCTGGTCCCGGTCCAGATAACGTGCCGGTGTGAACAGCAGCACCTGCACCACCAGGTGAGTCAGGGAGATCACCATGGGAACCTGTGCTGGAGTCCAGCTACTCACCAATCAGATCACATGATGATGATTCATTAGTCCTGAATAAAGATCAGTGGTGTGGTCTAATGTTTTGTAGTGGGTAAACTGTACATACTTGTATCACATAGACCGATGGTTCTCAAACTTTTTTATATCAAGGACCCCAAAATAATACAAAAAATGGTACAATTTCTTTTAGTAGAAAAGAAAAATTGAGAAGAAACTGGTAGAATTTCTCAAAAAAATTCTAAGAAAAGTGGTAAAATGAAAAAAGAAAGAAAACAGTCATAGCCTAGAAATCTAGCTGCACCCTAGCGGCAGCAAATATATTTGCTCCGTAGGTGGGTCTAGAAACGAGCCATAGGAACTTTTTGAGTCTCGAACACCGTTTGTGTTGACCAATCACAGCGCTCTATCTGTTTAGAGAGTCGTTGGGCGGCTTAACGCCATGACGACATACATTTTAATTGGCTTGTCAGGCTAACGTCATCCTGCTCTTTGCTCTGATTGGTCGTAGCGGCGCGCTACCCTATTGGTGCAGAGGCAGTTTGAAAGACAGCCTTCATCCCGCCCCCTGGATTGAGCCGAGGTCTACCGGTCGTTGCCAGACTAGACATTTTAATGATGTAGTCTGGCTTGTCAGGCTAAAACAGTCAAACAATAATCAATATAAGTGAAAAAAAGGTGAAAAAATTAGTTAGGGACCCCCTTGAACCCTGTCAACCCTCCCACTTTGAGAACCATTGACATATAGCCTACTTTTACTGTAGTTCGATAGTTTTGTTGTACTGGGTATACTGAAATATTTATGCATTTTCAGTGGGTATACTGAGTATACCTGTGTATTACATATATTACACCACTGATAAAGATCAATATGTTTCTATAGATCAGTAGGCTACTGTCAGTAATCTTATTTATTGAACGACATCGTAGTGATTCTAAAATAAATGCAACAAGAAAATAGCAAGTCATTAGCATTAGCCTAGCTGCTGCAGACTTTATTATTAGTAAAAACTTGTGATAGCTAAAATAACATTGCATAAAACATTAGGTGCTAAAGTCAGCCTTAATTACAATATAGGCTATTGGTAAAATATGACATCATGTAGCATTAGCGGCTAACCAGTACATGTCTGAGGTCCAGATTGAATAAAAATGTCATTAGCATTAGCATTTGATTATTGTTTAAAAACTTGTTTTAAAATAACTTTATAAAACATTAGCTAGGTAATGTTGGAAGTGAAAATGAAAAAGTCAAAGTAGCATAAGCTGCTGATTCTGATACCCAGCAGTGTTAGCCGCTGTAGCTCGGTTAGCACTAGTGAGGTAAAAAAAAGAGGTAAAAACTTAGATAATAATGACAATAGTGATCAATAATGAATCAATAATTTACCACTTGCATGAAATTTAAAATATAGTTTGTTGAAATAACTTTTAAATTTGGTTATTAACAATGAATTTTCTGTTGAAATGAGAATAAACGTGGCGAGTCCAGTCTGACTGTAGCTAGTAAACATAGTAAACAGCCTGTAGTTGTTTACGTCTCACCTGAGTCTGAGTTTGCAGCCAAGTCTCGTCTCATCTCTTCATTCATGGATCTGGACGACGTCGTTTCTCATTAACGACTTCACTTAATCCCAGATTTAGCCGAGAACCAGCTGAGTTACCCAGGCTCAATTAAACTAGATAATCAGATTAAGTTCACCTGTCCTTGAGCTGCAGGTGATGTCAAACTAAACATTTTTACCTCCATTTAAGTCATTAACCAAACCTGATTAAGAGCTACAGGATGCAGTTGCACTTGATTGATCCACACCAACATGTTTGTATCAGTGAAAGTCAAACTTTGTGTTTTATTGTTGTGTTACTGACCTCGACCCGGCTTGTTTTTTTCTGTTCCCTGTCTTGTCTTGCGTTGTGGTGTTTAGTTTCTGAGTGTATCTGTTGCAGGAGTTTGTGTTGGCAAAGCGACAGGTTTATCAGGAGCTGCTGCAGAGATACCAGAGTGTGTTCGCTGCTGGGAACTGACCAGGAAGAAAAACACAAAGTATGAAAAACACTCAGAAACATGGCTGAAAATTAAACTTTTAGCACGTAAATATGATAATTAATACTTCTTTTTTGTTTCTGTGGCACCCGGGTGTCATGTTGGGGTTATATCACCAATTTTAGGCCTAAATAATAACGCTAAAAATCTAAATAAACACGTTGCATACTCAGAGAGACACGTCCGACACATCTGTCTCGTCTCACCTTCCTTGTGTCTCCAGATGTTTGGGACCAGATTTGATTTATTGTGAATTTTCCACCTGTTTGTGTCTGGAAATATTGAAATTATCCCATTTTCCATTTTTCAAAACACAGTAGCCTATAAATCCTTATTTGGACATTAATATGGAAACAGTGTCCATGTTGTGTGGTGGTGTATTTATTAGAGTCATGAGTAAACTCGTCAAACTAAACAGTGGAAGGAAAGAATATTTTATCCCACCACTAAGCAAAACACATGACGGTGATTATCAAACCTTCTGTGTGTGATACGGTAGTGGGAGTGAATGAGGGGGTGATTTCAGGCCCGTGGCTGTTTCCATGACGCCGTTCAACACGTCCACACATAACACTGATTTAAGACGTCTTATCACTCCGACATTCAGAGCTTAGGAGGATTTGAATTTGACTTTTTTCCTTTTCTTTCTTGTTTTTGTGAACGTGACCCAGAGGTCAGGAAAGAAAATCCTCAAAAAGCAGATTTTCATTAGGAAAAATTTTATTCATTTCTTAAAAATCCATCAGTAGGCTATATTCTATTCTTTCTGTTTTAAATTGGTATTTTAAGGGATAGTTCAACATTTTGGCAAATTGGCCCATTGCCATAATCGCTATAGTCCTAGCACTCAGTTCGTTACCTTTAATTGTCGGTGTGAGCTGTTTTTAGAACGGCCGAACCAAGCGACGAGCTGCACGCTACGGAGGCTCATGGGATTTCTTGGTTTCCCTCATCAAACTCATCAAATACACAATCCAAAAACCTGCACATTCACCACGCTATGAGATAATAACAGAACGTTACCAGACAGAGTTGTTTTAGAGGGAAATTCATGCAAAACCGCTGATGCACGTTGCCTTCAGGGACAGTTTTTCATCATCAGTCTCTGTATTTCCCTCTAAAACAACTCTGTCTGGTAACGTTGTGTTATTATCTCATAGCGTGGTGAATGTGCAGGTCACAACTTGTCCACCAGAGTGTTTTGGAGTTGTTGGATTGTGTATTTGATGAGTTTGATGAGGGAAACCAAGAAATCCCATAATGAGCCTCCGTAGCGTAGCTCTGAGCAGCTCGCGGCTCTGCTCCACCGTTCTAAAAATAGCTTGCACTGACAATTAAAGGTAACGAACCTACTGCTATGACTATAGGGATTATGTCAATGGACCAATTTGCCAAAATGTTGAACTATCCCTTTAAATATTCAAAGTTTATACATCCACAGTCCTGAGGTTGTTATGGTTCGATGTCCTTACAACACAAACACACCGACACTGATACTAGATGAAACAAACACCAGGATTCAAACTTTGCTTTCTGCAGAAACAAGAAGAAAACAAGTGAATGAGTCTCGGCAAGATTATTTATTATTATTATTAAAAATATATTTTAATCCCAGTTCAGATTTAAAGTGCTCAACTTCATCCGCGTAAAAACCAAGAACGGGTTAATGAGAGAAACTCACGGTGCCTGTGGAGTCAATGGACAATTTACTGGTTTACAGGAATCAAACCTGCTGACTAACTGTGTGTGTGTCTTGTTGTGTACTTTTTTGTGTGTCCATGTTCTGCTTTTACATTAATTTTATGCATGTGTGTGTGTGTGTGTGTTGCTGTCAGAGACTCACAACGCCCTCACATGAACATATGGATGACAACATCTGCAGCTCTGTGTGTGTGTGTGTGTGTTTTATGGGCTGTAGGTTTCGCTCATATAAACGCCCATGAGCAGAAGCAGGAGGAGAAGAATCCAGAAACCTGCTGAGCTCAACAGGCAGTAAACAATAAATCTGCAGCCTCGTCCTGAAAACCGCAAACTGCATGCAGCCGCCATTTTGAAATGTACTGTAACTGTCCGTCAACAAACAGCCGCACCAAGCACAGACACCCAAACCCCCCCGAGGGCCCCCGCTGCTGATTATTAACATGTCTTATGTCTGAAAGTCATGAAGCCTGAAAGACACAAAACGACCACAAAGAGACACAACAGCAACAGTAAACAGTCTGTGCTCATTGTCTCATCATCTGTTCCTGCTGCTGTCTCCTCCTGTCATTGTCTGTGGAGATTAAATTAATAACATAAGAGAAAAATGAATGGGAGGTATTATATTTACACACACACACACACACACACACACACACACACACACATACATACATACAGTACACACTGGGCTGTGTGTGACATCAGCTTTTAAAAATGTGATGATATCAGAGATCTCATGGGACGATTCACACGGATGCTGCTGAAGTAGAAACACCCTCCTGAAGCTGCAGCTCAGCTCAGCACTGTTCGCTTTTTACTACACAACCTCAGACAAGTGAACATTACAGTACATAAAGGATCATAATTTAATTTGCAACATCTGCAGAGACCGGCCTCACATGTGATATATAGTATTCATACCCCCTTCAATTTGTCACTGTTTGTTCTTTTGCAGATTTATGTTAAAATCTAAATTTTTTTTTTTTATTTCTCATATACTCACCATCATGAAAGCACAAACCCAGAATTTTTGATTTTTTTGCAAATTAATTAAAAAACGAAAAACTGAAATATCACCATTTTTTTTATTTTAACATAAAACTGCCTACATCAAAGTCAAAGTGTCTTTATTTGTCCCAAACAGGGAGAATTGATTTGCAGCCAGGAAGATCCACACATTCAAACACACACAAATAGACAACACCAGATAACATGTAACATATCATGGGCAGATTAAAAGAACCTACTGCAAGATAAAATATAATTAAAAAGTGCCAAACAAATAAATATTAAACAGCACGGGGCCTAAAGTGCAAATGCAACAGGCAGGTTACAACAGCTGTGAACAGTCTGTATATACATACAATTAATTATCTACTGTTAAATAAAAAAGTTGCTAACTACAGTATGTACAAGTGATTCATGAAACCAATTAGAAGCATTTTCATATGTATTGTCTACCCTCCGTATATGCTTATATTTCAGACAGACATTACATAAAAATTCAACATATACATAAACATAACATATAACTTTACTCTGGGCCTCCCATGCATGTTAGAAACCTGTATGATCATCATAGCTGACATGTGGAAACATCAGTCAGCCTGTACCAGTTGCAGGAGATGCAAACTCTGCGTTCTAGAACACAACACGTCACGTCATGTGTTCTAGAACGCGTGAGACACGAGCGTTCTAGAACCCCACTGCAGTGACAAACCTAGCAACGGTAACTAAGGCAGGGCGGGGTTTTATCATCCCCTTGTTAAAGTATGATGATGTCGACATCAACGCATTCTTTTAGTGTGATCATAAAAAATAATGAGAACATTCTTCTTTACGCACACCACAATAGCCCTGTACGTAAAGTGGATACTTTTAAAAAAAAAATATATTATTTTAACGTTTTGTTGTAAATTAATAAACAATGACGTCACAGAGTTCGTGACAATGTAGGAATAAGATGAAGCGACCTCTGGAAAAACAAACTGCATTGTGACTGTGGCACGCAGAGAGGTTTTTTTTTATTTATTTTTTAATTAGCCTTTTATTATTTTAGCGCCACATAAAGTTGAGATTTAACAAACTGCAAACTTCACAGCTTCTCTCAACATTACGGTAACAGTTTAAAATCACAGACAATGGACCCGCTACTGCGCATGTCGAGGTTTGACAAGGCGCTGCCTTCATGAGCTGTAGGAAATTACACAACTCCATCTCTGTAGCTGATTCTTGTGCAGTTTTGAACCAAGTAAATGTTATTAAAATGTGTTCTTTCTTTAGAAATAGGCCTACTTTAAGGGGAAAATGTTTATTGGTGTTTATTGACGACTAATGCATGTGTTATTTATCTTCAAGGTTATCAACCTATTCACGTGTCCTCTGAAACCATCAAAAAAAAAAAAAAACATCTTCAAAAAAATAAAATCAAAGAATAAGAAGAACTGAGTTGTCCTTTGCATCCTTCAACGATTCATTGATCAAGCTGTTTTTCAAGTTTGGGCAGAGTTGTGGTCACAGAAAGCAAACAGAACTTGACAGCAACTATACTCAGGTGGAATCCAACATTTATTTATCATTTATCATTGATAGGATACCTGACTCATGACGATTTTTCTAATTAATATCTCATTATCTCAGTTTAGTTAAAAATGATCTGTTTTTTTCTCTCTCAATGACAGAAGATGCTTTTAATTCTAATTCTAATTGATGATGTATACATGTTACACATTGACCAGTGAATGCATAGAAACAGCATTTTTAAAGCTTGGTTACTTTTTTATTTTTTATTCGGTTAAAGCAGAAGTAAGCGATCCAGTCGTTTTGGCTAACTTCTTGTCAGCCGATGGAGTCAGCTACGTCACCGCATGCACGCGCATCCCTTGGCTGCACATGCAGAGAGGACCGCCCCTTTATGCCGTTCTCTCTCCTCATTGGATAAAGGTTGTAGGATACAAGGAAAGTTTTCTCCTCGGCTTACAGCAGAGCAGAGTGACTGACAGACCCGTGTTTCAGACCAAACACTCTCTATAGAAGTGATTGCTGTCGGAAGATATAACTATTTAAGACTTATATTAACACAAATATTCCGCTTAGGCCTACTTCTGTTTTAATTTATTAAAAATGATCTGTTTTATGTTTTTTCAATGACAAACATGGCTTTTAATTCTAATTGATAAATGTTACACATTGACCTGTGAATGAATAGGCTACAAACAGCATTTTTAAAGCATTGGTTACTTTTTTTTTTTTTTTTTTTATTCGGTTAAAACTAAAAACACACTTGTATTTTCTACATTTCCCGGTAAAACTTGGAGTAAAACCTCATGACAACACATTTATTTTATCTCACAGTAACCTCGTCCTTATCCCCACATGGTTAATTCATGGAGCAGCAGCAGCAGCTATATTGACGAGCCTATTCCGGGTCCCTGAACGCAGCACAGATAAGCTCAGTCAGTCCCCCCGTGGCCGGCGGCTGTAGCGGTGCTGCGTTCACTGGACTTTTTTTTCTTCTTTCCTCCGGAGTGTTTGAAAGTTGTCAACAGAGGGAGGAGGACGAGGAGCGGAGAGTCTGAGCGGCTTCACACCGACACCGGAGCTCGGAGGAGGAATGGGCTGCAGCCAAAGCAAGGTGAGGACTGGAGGACCCCGGCCGGCCGGACTCGAACCGGCTCGGTTCAACGTTAGACGAGACTCTGGGGGAAGTTGACTTTGTTTTCTGGGGGGAGGAGGAGGAGGAGGAGGTTCATTAGCAGGCGGCCGGCGGCTGCTGCTGCTGCTGCTGCTGCTGCTGCACGGCCGAGAAACGTGCGGGGAATGAGCTCCGGATAATAATGGACCCGGTCGGTGCTGCGGACGGAGCTCAGTCCGGACTCGGAGCTCCGGGTCCGGGTCTGGACCGGGATCAGCTCTGATGCAGGTGTCGAAGCGGCGCCGGAGAAAAAAAAAATGCGTTAAAAAAACCCTGCAAAGCGAAACTTTAGAGTCGTTTCTCCACATCTGGTTTTAATCTGCATCGTGTTTGAATTTGAGGCGGTTTTTTTTTTCTTTTTCTTTTTTCTAAGTTTCATTCTGACGGTTCTGAACATTTCATAGCTCTATCATAAAGAATCAATAGGCCCATTTATTAATCACACTGAGTTTAAACTCATCCCTGCATGTGTCTAACATGTGGTTCCTATTGTCCTGATGTTCACACAGTGACATTTCTAAACATCCACCAACACTGAGTCACTTCTTGTCCTTTAATCTCCACAGAAGAAACAATTCAGTTAATTCAATTCAATGCAAAGAACTTTATTTTTCTGTTAGGAACTTCATTTGTGGAAAAGCGTGAGTGCACATCCATGTGTATTTATCTTGTTCATTTACAAACCAGCAGTTGAATCAAGCCAACTGGACTTAGTTTTTTGTCTTGAAGATGTTTCGTCCCTTATCCGTGTGGCTTCATCATGATGAAGTTGGATTTCTGTAAACATCCACCAACAATGAGTCACTTCTTGTCCTTTAATCTCCACAGAAACAAACTCTTTAACCTCATGTGTCCCTCTGTTGTTACCAGAGGAATAAAACACTGGTCTTACTTCTCTGGGCAGTTGAATCAAGTCAACTGGACTTAGGCTACCGGTAGTTTTTGTCATGAAGATGTTTCGTCCCTTCATGATGAAGCACTCAAAATCTTACCAAGAATATTTGTCTTATTTCTAGTCAAAATGTCATTTCTAGTCAAAACAAATCTCATTATACGTAAGATTACATAATAAGTAGCTTGTTTTGAGACACTTTTTACTTCTTTCAAGAATATTTTCACTTGAAATAAGTAGAAAAATCTGATAGTGGAGCAAGTTTTTCTTTCTTATAATTTACAAGCACAAAAAACTTGCTTTCACTGGCAGATTTTTCTACTTATTTCAAGTGAAAATGTGTTTGAAACAAGTGAAATTATCTAAAAACAAGTAATTTTTTAGGTGGAAAGAGATTAGTTTTGACTAGAAATGAGACATTTTGACAAGTAATGAGACAAATATTCTTGGAAAGATTTTGAGTTTTTGCAGTGTTGTCCTTTAATCTCCACAGAAACCAAGAGAAACCAACTTATGACCTCATGTGTCCCTCTGTTGTTACCGTAGGTTTAATGTGGAGATTAAAAGGACAAGAAGTGACTCATAGTTGGTGGATGTTTAACAGAAATCCAACTTATCCAAGTGACTTCATCACGATGAAGTCACTTGGATAAGGATCGAAACGTCTTCAAGACAAAAAACTAAATCCAGTCGACTTGATTCAATCGCCTAGAGAGATGCGACCTTTGATCTGTGGACAAAAAAAACCCTCCGCAGACAAACACACTGGTCTTTACTGTTGTTTGTGTAGTTGCAGTTTCTCCGACCGACTGAGTCCAGGATATAAAGTATCTGGAGGTTGGCAGCTGCCGTCCTCCTCCAGTTATTGATAGAAAGTGACGGAGCAGCGGCCGTGGGCTTCAGGCTCCATGTGGGTCAGAGGTTTCCCGGCCGAGGGCCCCGGGGCCTCCTGTTGTCGGACTCTGATGGCAATTTGTCAAATATAAATCACAGACGGTCCCTTGTGTTGTGTTGTGTTGTGTGTTTTAAATCCATTTGTGTTGAACTCTTGAGGAACTCCACGGCTTCTCTTCGGCCGATCATTAATATCAACGTTGACAACCTTCAGCTGGAGGCCTCACATCTGCAAATGTAGAGCGTAATATTGATTTAAATTTAAATTTTAAGCTCTACATTTGCACTTTAACTTATTTTTGGACTTATTTTATGGTTTGTGTTGGTGTCGTCTGTGCTCTTAATGTGGATGAATAGAAGTGTGTTTGTCATTCTCTGTTTTTATGATGAGCTACCTGACATTGGAATTTTATAATAAAGTTAGCAGAGTTGAACTGCGATGTGATCGACTCGGTCCCGTTGAGCTGTATCAGTCCAGTGAAGTGTTGTTGTTACACAGTGTTTCTCCCAGCACGAGCCGTCATCATGACAAAAAATGATGATTATATTGATTGTTATTGATGACTTATCTTTAATAAAATCCAGGAGAACATTGGATTTTACAAGAATTACAATTACAAGAATTTGTATTTGTCATTTCTCATTAAAAACTGAAATATTGTTCCCCCAACAAGAACCAGTACCACGGTAATTGCTAAGAATTATTCAATATTGCTACTAATGATAGCCAAACTGAAAACTGTCGGAGTAACGTCAGGTTGTTGTCGGTTGATCCGGTGAATGATGAACTTTCAGGGTTGATCAGAATTTTCCTCTGGATGTAAACATGCTGCAGACTTCCACTTGTAAGCAAATCAGGCAGTGCCCTAATGAATTTGGTCTATTAGGCTATTATTTTTTAATGTATTATTAGTTTAACAGCTCTGGGCCGTTCAACTAACTTAAAAAAAACTTATTTGTGGAATTTTTTGCACTAATATTGTCCATTTGGAATAACATTCTGTTTTTGAATAAAGTTAGGGAGAAAGAAATAAATGATACCAGTGACATGCTGGATCAAACTAAGAAACAACTCCTCCTCTCGTTCTTCTCTTCCCTACAATGTAAATCAAATTTGTGCCTTTTTTTTTTATCCGATTAATCGATTAATCGAAGAAATCATCGACAGATTAATTGATTATCAAAATAATCGTTAGTTGCAGCCCTAGTTTTGACACTTTGTTGTACAGTATTGATGACTTATCTGTCGTAAAGTCCGTTGGTTTTGGTCGTTTTGTCGTAGTACGGTGTTGATGACGGAGCCTGTTGCTGTTTGTTGAGACGAACCAGACGTCGGTCGCTCTGATACTGATACTGTTATCATCAGAAAATACTTCCAGTACTTCCTGAATACAGTATCAGAGGTATCAGTGAGTTCTTTGAGTCCTGACCCAGTAATCAATGTCAGATGTTGATAAAACAGCTGCTTGTTTGCTCTGGGAACCAGTTCTTCGTCTTCACTGTTTTAAAAGAATATTATAGTTCACACAGGAAGTCGCACCGTGCAGCTGCTGCTTTAGGTCGGAGAAGAAGAACTGACTTCCTGTAACAAGTGTTAAGTTTAAGCAAAGAGTCAACAATTAGGCAACATGTTGCACAGGAAAGTCCCACCAGTCAAAAAAAAATACAACATGTACAGTTTACAGTATATGATGTTAAATTTGTCCCAAGAGGAACTAGAGAAGGAAGTGAAGGAAATTCAAACCTTAATGAGGTAGATGAGGTTTTTTAACTCAGCTGATGCACAAGTTCTGGTTTTGAAATCAACAATAACAGGAAGAAAAATCAGTTCTGTTACGTCTGAAGTTGTTGTTTTCCCATTGGACATTTGGACAACACACCTGTTAAATGATTGGCTGTTTGTAGCTCATGGCGCCATCGTGAAGGGATACGATTGGCTCTGGTTTTTTATCTCCCAGGTTCTTTATTTTGTGTCTTTTGGACGTGAGGAATCTGTTGGACTGAGTTCTGCCAAAACAGGTGTAAACCAGGTGTTGACCAGGTGTTGGAGAGCGTCAGAGGTGACATCATCATTCTGCTGCTGCTGCTGATGGACTGATGATGCTCGTTCATCTGTTTCCCAGTTGTAGAATGAGACTCACATGTGGAGCTGCAGAGAGAAAATGAATCGTTTAAACTGTTTTATAACAAATAAACTGACAAGAAGAGAGATTTTATTTTCCTTCTTCTCTTGCTCTCAGATTTTTCTGGGCTAAACCCAAATCATCTAACGAACGAGAGAAAAAGAGTTTCTGCAGAAAAACATGAGTCATTATTCGTCGTAATCTTTGGACTGAAATGAAAACATTTAGAGAAGCACAGTGCAAAAACTCAACATCTTTCCAAGAATATTTGTCTTATTTCTTGTCAAAACCAATCTCTTTTAAAGAAAAACTTGCTCCACTATCAGATTTTTCTACTTATTTCAAGTGAAAATATGCTTGAAAGAGGTAAAACGTGTCAAAAACAAGCTACTTTTTATGTGATGAGTCTTATTTTAGGTATAATTAGATTTGATTTGACTAGAAATTACATTTTGACTAGAAATAGGACAAATATTCTTGGTAAGATTTTGAGTTTTTGCAGTGTATAAGAAGAAACAGCTCAACTTGATTTTCTTTCCTATTATAAACACACAAAGAACATGCTTTCACTGGCAGATTTTTCTACTTATTTCAAGTGAAAATGAGTTTGAAACAAGTACATTTTCTTATTTTAAGTGGAAAGAGATTAGTTCTGACTAGAAATGAGACATTTTGACAAGAAATAAGACAAATATTCTTGGTAAGATTTTGAGTTTCACCACCAGGACAGAGGAAGCAGACCCCAGTCCCAGTCCCAGTCCCAGAGGCTGTTGTTACATAACCTGAGAGCCAGTAAAGCTTTGATTAGCTCAGAATAGAAACAGCTTGGTCAGAGCAGCTCAGCAGGAGGAGGAGGAGGAGGAGGAGGAGGAGGAGGAGGAGGAGGGACGATGGGCTTTAATACGGCTTCATTTCAAAGCAGCACCTGTGCTGAGCTGACTCACCTGTGCAACGCCGTGAGGAGTCAACACAAAGTTTCACAAGATGCCAAACAAAGAAAACTCAGCTGATCTTATCTCTGCAGTCGAGGTTTCGACTCATCTGAGACGAGGAGGAACAAACCTGATGTTCACGTCAAACTAGTGACACGTCAGGTTTTACTTTTAATAAAAATGATTTAAATCCTGTTTTCATGGAGCCACTGAGTCTAGAACACAAAACACTGAAGGGACTGAACTACGGTGGCCCTGAGAGCTCAATACACCTCAACCAGACAAAACACAGTTAAAGCTGAACTCTCCAGGTCTGGTGTCTCCTCCTCTGTGTCTCTAACCCTCCTCTCCTCCATGTGCATCTGTTTTTCAATGAAGCCGGTGAGAAATCGGTCCATGGAGCGGTGGATAACGTTATTTATCATCTACCATGTTACCATGTTGTGTATATCTGTGTAGTCTTATCTGTCATGAACAAGAGATTACGGGTTACGGGGCGCGTTACGTTTGTGTGGCGGTGCCGCAGAGGTGGAAGGCAGAGAGCCTCCGTTCTCCCTGGAACTAGTTACAAGTCATTGATTTAACCAGCACTAGGACTCTGAAGCTGCTTCATTAAGCTACAAATGTAGTAGAGTTAAGGTAAAAGTCCTGCATAGTTCTTCTGTAATTAGTTTGAACTGAAAATAGTCACAACATGACAGGAAGTGTTTCCAGGGGACACTAAACTGTGATGAACCTGCTGGGATTTATCTGTATGGACATATTATAATATACATTGTTGTTGTTATAGTAGATTTTATTTACAATATGTCTATGATCAGTGGATTTTAACCTCAAAAGTGACAGAATCAGAATCAGAAATGTTTTTATTGCTAAGAGCAGTACACAGTTTGCAGCACAAGGAACTTGTTGTGGTGTCAGGTGCAAACATAAAGGTAACAAAAAATAGTTGGGTCGGGGATAAAATCAAAATTTGAATAAAATAAGATAACAATAAAATAGAATAAATTAAAATAAACATACTCTAGTGCAAAAAAATACGCATATACTCTATACAATTTATGATTTAGCCTATATAAAAAGAATAAAAAAGAGAAAGTTATTGTGCAAATTGTTGTGACAGTTGAAGTCATTTAACTGATGAGTCGATCAGTAATATTCAATTAATGGTGGATTTGGTTGGTGATTTGTTATATTTGGGTTAAATTCATGATGCAAGTGGAGTTTCCAAATGGCGGCTCTGATGGAGGAAGTGGGCGGAGCTTAGATTCCTTGCACGTCACTGTGATGGTTCCCAACGTGGAGCCTCGTGACCCTGTGTTGTTGTTGTTGTTGTTGTAGTTGTAGGACGAGGACGTAACCGACCTTCTGACTCACATGCTGACGGTTCGAGCCAAATCAGGACAGGAGGGTGTATGATGTTTTCCCATTGCTGTGGCGACAAGACGGGCTAAATCCTCTGCCTGTAGCTTCGGGGATGAAACGTCACATGACGACAAGCTCTCGTGGTTCAGGATCTCATCAGATCAGAGACCTGGGAACCGTTTTCAGTTCCTCTCGGAGGGAAGAAGCTCGAGGAACGTCGTCGGTGCTTCCTGTTTCTGTCGGAGGAGTTCCTCCTGCTCCGGTCGGATCTTTTAAAAAGGAAAATGACGCGATGACGATGATGTAGTTTCAGCTGCAGCCTGTGAACAGACTGAGCCACAGTTTGATGCTACAAACACCAGAGGTCACAGAGGTCACGCCGAGCAGCAGCAGCAGCAGAAACTGAAGTCACTGCAGTTTTAATGAGTTCTTAGTTCTCTAACTCCGGCCAGCTCTTATTTTGAAAACGCCCACGCTCTCTCTGTGAGGTCTCTCCATGTTTTAAAGAACTGAGCTGACTGCGACACCTCGACGCGGCTCCGGGTGGAAAACTGTGACCTCAGAGTCGGTGTGAGTCAGACAGGAGGTGAGAAGTGACCTGAGGGAACCTGAAGACGCTTCTAGAGATTCACTCCTTCATGTTAGAGCTGCTACACACAAAGGTTTCACTATTGATCCGCCTGTTGACACAGTTTAGGACCAAATGTCAAGAAAAAACTCAAATAAAGATGTGCAAACTTTATATCACCCAGTGAAAAACATGCAAACTGACCTACGAGCAAACAAAACGACACTTGCTCCATTGTCTTATTGAATGTGCAACAGGTGTTCAAGAAAATGCAGATAGATTAGATTTACACAAAGCAGAAATGGTGATTTTTTTCCCCATGTGTTTTGGTGTTTTGACCTTTAGTTTACACCAGAAACTGAGCTTCAAGTCACAGAAAACAATTAGAGATCTGAAAACTCCAAAGGCCAAAGGGAAGATTTGGTAAAAACTCAGTTTTCATGTGAGGTTTGCATGTCGACGAGGACGACACTGTGTGTGTGAGCTGTGTTTCTCTCAGAGGGAACAGGAAGTAACTTGTTTCACTCGTTGTTGTTGTGTTTTTTCCTGGATTCTGATTGGCTAGCATGGCTTCATGCTTCTCGTTACGCTGCCACCTATAGGTTTTTGTCATGCCCATAGTAGCTCTTAAAGGGACATTTCAACATTTTGGCAACTTCTCCTCACACCATAATCCTTATAGTCATAGCAGTAGGTTCATTACCTTTAATTATCGGTGCATGTTGTTTTGAGATCGGCGGGGCAGAGACGTGAGCTCTGCACGGCGCACGGTCCAGGCTTTCCCTCATCAAATACACAATCCAACAACTCCACAACGCTCTGGTGGACAAGTTGTGACCTGCACATTCACCACGCTATGAGATAATAACACAACGTTACCACACAGAGTTGTTTTAGAGGTAAATACAGCCGGAACTACATTCCAGACACGGCTACTCGGCGGAGTGATTTCAAAAGCAAAAGTAGTTTAAAAGCAAAAGAGTATTTGCTTCATGTGTCGTAATGTTACATAATTGTACATTATTATCTCATAGCGTGGTGAATGTGCAGGTCACTACTTGTCCACCAGAGCGTTGTGGAGTTGTTGGATTGTGTATTTGATGAGTTTGATGAGGGAAACCAAGAAATCCCATGAGCCTCCGTAGCGTAGCTCTGAGCAGCTCACGGCTCTGCTCCGCCGTTCTAAAAACAGCTTGCACCGACAATTAAAGGTAACGAACCTACTGCTATGACTATAGGGATTATGGCAATGGGCCAATTTGCCAAAATGTTGAAATATCCCTTTAAGTGTGTATTTATGAAGGTTTGTGTGAATGAAGAGTTGTTTTGAAATGTTCTGGTGTGAACAATGTTATATTTGAAAACGTAGAGGAGGAAATATCTGTTTTTGTAAATGTGTGTAAACGTGGCCTCAGTCTGGTCCAGTGATGGACAGCTGGTATCTCAGTTACCTGCTCCTCTCTGGTTTTATTATAAACCAGTTTTTCTTTTGCTCTTCATCTTTATATCTAATCGTCTTGTTTTCTCTCTTTGTTTTTCCAACCACATTCACTTTCTCTCACATGTTTCTTCTTTGCTGCAGCTAAACTATATCTTAGTTTGTTCCTTTCTGTTAATCCATTGGATCCAATTTCATGTTGCGTTTGCATCCAATCGCTCCACGATAACAACACAACAACAACAAAACGCTCATTTCAGTCCTCCTGTTTGCACGTGTTGTCATTTATATGAAGTTATTCAGCAGTCGATCACCTGCAAAACCTGCAACAACCAAACACCAATGTATAAGCTCTTTATTGAGGAGTTTTAATTCAGTTTTCTCCATGAGGAGACTCTGCTGCTGCTGCTGTTTGTCCGACTCGTCGTGACTCAGAACAGACGTGAGCGCGGCCACATGTCGGCGGTGAACCAGATGAGGACCAGACGTTCTGGTTTGGCAACAACTCGACTTAATCAGTTAACGAACTCCAGCAGGAAGCAGCCGATCGGCCCCGTGTTCGTCTCCTTGTTGTTGTTGAGTTTTTTAAAAAAAATAGTAAAAATTAGTTGTTTAAAATGTAAATTTTCTTGATGCACCTGAATAGTGTTGTCACGATACCAACATTTTGGTACCGGTATCGGTACCAACATGTTTTTCGATACTTTTCGATACTTTTCCACATAAAAAGAGAACACAAAAAATGTCATTATTGGCTTTATTTTAATAGAAAAAGTTTTGGACCATAGAACAGGAAATCAGTAAACAGTTACTGCTGCTGCAGGATTTACATTCCATCTATATTAATCTGAACTCTTCCTAAATTAAAAAATGTCTGTTTAAACATGAACATCAACTTGTTTTCTTTGCATTATTTGAGGTCTGAAAACACTGCATCTTTTTTTGTTATTTTGACCAGTTGTAATTTTTGGGAGAAATTGTTATCAGTAGTTTATAGAATGAAACACAAACGTTCATGTTACTCAAACACACACACCTATTGTTTCCCATATGTAGACCAAATTGATTCTGTTCCCCCCACCCCCATCAACGCAATATCGTTCCGTTAATTCATCTCTGCGTAGCGCTGCTTCGCCGTGCTCACTCACAGAGAGAGAGAGAGAGAGACAGAGAGAGAGAGAGACAGAGAGAGCATGCAGCCAGTGGTGATCCGCGGTAAAAACAAAACTTATTAACGAGGCTGTGGCGGCCGTCTCTCTCTCGCGCGCGGCGCACACACAGACACACACACAAACACAGGCACATGGACAGGTGGCGCTGTAACGGTAATGATAAAAAGCACCTTGCTTCGTTTGTGACTCGCTCCTCGCGGCTCAAATTACAATGCGGCGACTTCACGCGGCGACGTCACCGCTGCTGGCGGCGCAGAATGAAAGTACCGGTCCCATCTAAGCGCAGTATGGTACCGTTTTAAATGCGTTAGTACCCCGGTACCAATCTAGTACCGGTATACCGAACAACCCTACACCTGAACATGTTGCTGCTGATCTTTTGGCCGCTGCAGGCCACCGTAGACGCCACAGATAAATCAGAGTCGGTTGAAATGACAGATTTGTTCTTTACTCAACACATCTGTCTGTGTTTTTATAGAACGAATCAATGGATCATTGAGTGTAGATAGAAAATATGACATTATTGATTAACCTGCCACTTTTATTTATCATATTTGGTGTATACCGGTAAAACATGAACTCTCTCAAGTCATTTCTGCTTAAAATCATTTCTAATTGCCTTTTTGCACCATTCAGGCTCCAGTTAAAAGCAATAAACACACATGAAGTGGATTCATTCAGTCTTCAAATAATAATCTGATAAAGATTCACAATCTGAACTTTTGATTTCCGTCAAATAATGATTTATACTTTTATTGTTTTGCGAGAAACAGAGTTTATAACGATATATTTTATTGCCACATTGAATGTGAACTATAAACAATGTGAAGAGAACTTTTTAACACAGACACATTTTGATGCTCAGACTTCAGTTCATTCATAGCAGCTGTGATTTAAATCAAAAGTCACTTTAATGTCGTGTGTTTTTTTATTGTCGCAGACGTTTTCCTGCAGTAACCGACTCCTCGTCCTCTGATCTGAACTGATCTGATGAGTTTTTCGGAGCCTGTAACTCTTCAAAGGAAACGAGAGCGAAGTGAATGTAAAACCTCGTGTTTATGACGACGACGCAGTTGTTTTTCCCCCCTCAGAGAAAAGTTTAATGACTCTGAGACTCGTCAGTGAGCGACAGGTGTTAAAGTGCTGAGTTGATGCAGCAGCAGCAGCAGCAGCATTAAAGGGATAGTTCAACATTTTGGCAAATTGGCCCATTGCCATAATCGCTATAGTCATAGCAGTAGGTTCATTACCTTTAATTGTAGGTGTAAGCTATTTTCAGAACGGTGGAGCGGAGCGGCAGGCTGCTCAGAGCTACGCTATGGAGGCTAATGGAATTTCTTGGTTTCCCTCATTAAACTCATCAAATTCAACATCCCAAAACTCCACAGCGCTTTTGTAGACAAGTTGTGACCTGCACATTCACCACGCTATGAGATAATGACGGAACGATACGAAACGGAGCCGTTTTCGAGGTAAATTCATACAAAACCGCTGATGCACGTTGCCTTCAGGGACAGTTTTTCAGCAAGCAGACTCTGTATTTACCTCGAAAACGGCTCCGTTTCGTATCGTTCCGTCATTATCTCATAGCGTGGTGATTGTGCAGGTCACAACTTGTCTACAAAAGCGTTTTGGAGTTTTGGGATGTTGAATTTGATGAGTTTAATGAGGGAAACCAAGAAATTCCATTAGCCTCCATAGCGTAGCTCTGAGCAGCCAGCTGCTGCGCTCCGCCGTACTGAAAATAGCTTACACCTACAATTAAAGGTAACAAACCTACTGCTATGACTATAGGGATTATGGCAATGGGCCAATTTGCCAAAATGTTGAACTATCCCTTTAACAGCAGCAGCAGCAGCAGCGTCGTCCCCGGACTCGAACGTGAGACATTCGACACGTCGGTACGTCTGTGAGTTTAACCCGGTTCTTCACACGACGTCACGTTGTCTCGTTCGGGAACGTTTCAACACTCGGCTGCGTTTTATCACGGAGCCGAGAGTCGACGGGAGGAGACAGAGGTGTGTTTGTCCTCCTGCAGGAGCAGAGGAGGAGGAGAGGAGGAGGAGCTACACACACACACACACACACACACACACACACACAGCACCGTTAGCTTTGTTGTGTTGTGGTTTCTCGGAGGAGGAAAACAGTGATTACTGCTGTGCACAGACATGTTTGTAGCGAACATGGTGGAGCAGAGTCTGACACACACACACACACAGGCCACAGCAACGACAACAAACTGGAAACAGCTGCGACTCTGTCTGTCTCCAACATTAAACCAGAGACAAAGATGAAGATCCAGCTTCATCAACAGGCAACTTGTTTTTATCCACTAACTTCACATCTGAGCCGGTCACAGTTGTTACATCATCACCTGATCTCAAACATCTGAGCGTTTGCATAATCATTAAAACCGTTTCCATTCTTCTGTGTAGAAACAGCTGGATGTAATTAACAGAAATGTCGTTTTGCCATCACTGTTTCCTCGCCGCGTTCCACCGTTTGAGCTCCGACTGGTTCTCTTTTTAAAGGGATAGTTCAACATTTTGGCAAACTGGCCCATTGCCATATTAATCCCTATAGTCATAGCAGTAGGTTCGTTACCTTTAATTGTCGGTGCAAGCTGTTTTTAGAACGGCGGAGCAGAGCCGTGAGCTGCTCAGAGCTACGCTACGGAGGCTCATTATGGGATTTCTTGGTTTCCCTCATCAAACTCATCAAATACACAATCCAACAACTCCACAACGCTCTGGTGGACAAGTTGTGACCTGCACATTCACCACGCTATGAGATAATAACACAACGTTACCACACAGAGTTGTTTTAGAGGGAAATACAGAGACTGCTTGATGAAAAACTGTCCCTGAAGGCAACACGCATTAGCGGTTTTGCATGAATTCATTGTTAATTTATGAATGAATTGTCTAATAACTCTAATGAATGACAACAGTGTAATTCAACAGAGAAACTCAAGTATTATTTTGATTTAAAGTTAAATTCCTGTTTTTAACGTATAAACGTCTGCAGCAGCGAAGCAGAACCAGCACACAGAGATGTTGTTGTAGAGTAGTCTACATTTTCTTCCTTGTGTCTGGTTCTGAGAAATCGTCACGTTGATGTTGGACAGTTTGGACGATCTGCAGCTCCTGAATAATGTCTCTGAGGATTTACTTCAGTGATGATCTGTGATCTCATTCACTTCTTGTGTTGCAGTGAGGTGACCAGAGAGGAACCGTCTTGTTTCTGTCATAATGATTAGGTTAAATGGATTATAGTGAGATTTTATATCTGCACATCTCTGAACTCAGTTTATCTTTCTGCTTTCTGATTTATAACACATCACTCTGTAATGAGTTTTAGTTGATCTGTTCAGCCTTATTTTTTAAGTTTTATTCTTTATTTGTAATGTTTTGTTTGTGTTTTCTTAACAACAACTGTTGTTTCTTGTGTCTCAGACTGTTAATCACGAGTTCTGCACCTTCACTGTGTTTTAATAAACCTTGACCAGTAGAAGCTGTGACCTCTGACCTCTGAACACACAGACTCTTTCTGAGTAAAACATCTATAGATGTGTTTAGAGACCGCGTGCAGGAAAAAAGGCGTATCGCTCTGTATCTCTGCAGACTCGTTTCCTTCAGCGTCACATTGATCCAGTGATAATTATCTGTGTGTGTGTTTGTGTGTGATCATCGCTTTGATTCTCTGTCCTGTCGTTATCTCCCTCTTGTGTTAATGTGTCATCACATTAACACAGTGGGCGACTGTACAGGAAGTAACGGAGGCGTTTCCTGTTTCTGTGGAAGAGACCTCAGAGGTCAGAGGTCAGGGGCCTTTGTCCAGATGAAACCATGTGACAGAGACACTGAGCCTCTGTGTCTGGAGATGTGTCATCATCCTGTGTCGCTCGTTATCACACACACCAACACACACACACACCAACCGGCCTCGGTGCGATGTAGCGGTGACCTCCAATAGTCGGCTATTCGACGGTTCGATTAGGAAAGCTCTGATTTGACAAGACACAACATGTGGTTATGAAAAGAAGATCGTACCATTCTGAGTGTAGGGGAGCTCTCTGCTGCTGAACATCTGATTTTACAGAGAATTCCTTTGTTTTCTTATAATATAGGCCGGACTGTTTAGATACAAACATCACATGCAGTGAGTGCTCGAGCACCGGAGCACACGTCTCTCTGTCTCTACTTTTTTTTTTTTTTAATATCTTTTTTTTGAGAGTTTTTTTTTTTTGATGGGGGTATACAGCAAGTTGAGGACAGGCAGTATCTTATACAGCTCCAAATTCATTCAAGAAATAAATAAAATACCTTCCCCGCCTCTACAGTTTATCATCCCCCAAACATTCTCAATCTCATATCCACCCACCTCCCCACAAAGAGGAAAAACACAATAAAAATGAAAAGGCTCTTGTAAACAAATACCTTAAAAAAAATAAAAATAAAAAATAAAAACGCAAAGACATGAACAATGAACACCATAGCTTTCCCTCATAATACATTGATACAGCATCCTACAACTTCACATAGTCAAACTGTGTTTATTCTTTATTTGCCATTTTAGTCGGGCTGCCCCCAAATAGTCAACCAGAAAGTCACTAGTCGACCAAATTTTCATTGGTCGATTGGTCGCAGGAAAAACAAACAAACATTTGGAGCCGTGTCTTGTCAAAATCAATATGACTGAACTGTATATGAAAGGCTATAGGGCTTTTAATTTGAAGGGCACACTTGTTAGGGTAATTCACAGCACACACATCGCTATTGAGTGAGATCAGGAAAAGGATGGAGAACGTTGTGATCTTATGTCAGCTGAAGTTAAATGTGTTTATTCTGGTGTTTTAACTCTTTTCTCTGGAGCGGAAAAAAACGCAAATGAGATCATGATTCATGAATCAGTGACGTAAAAAAACAACATGATTCAACGATGAGTCGACTAAAGGCAAAACCTGACGAAGCAGATTTGACTATGACTATTTTTCTTAAAAGCTTTTTTTTATATTATTATTTATTCCAAGCTCCATGTTGTCTGATGTGTGTTGTATTGACTATTTATTTATTGACTATTTATTGTGGGCCATGTGTAGGCTATATAAACCCTGACAACCTGCTGCTCAAAATGAATTGCCCCTGGTGGGATTAATAAAGTTGTTTTGAATTTGAAATTGAATTTGAATATGAAAATCCTTCACACCAAAAGCTTCCATAGCGCCAAAAACGCTCGAGGGTGTGCGCTTCAGACAAGACAGCTTCCAAAACGGCAAATATTTTCAGCCGCTTTGAAAATGAATTGACTGACGGCGTTTTGACGCTTTGGAAGCTTTTGGTGTGAATGCACAGTTAGTCGAGGACAACCCTAGTGCGATGTCGCTTCCTGTTTCAGGTGATGTGATTGTTATCTGACCTCTCCTCTTTGGCTCCTCCCACCCCCGAGGCTTTTCAAACCGGCCAATGAGGTGATTTATACTCATCACCTGTGGAACATCTGCAGAAGCCGGATCAACGTCCGTCGGCTCGGCGCAGGTTTTTACTGAGAGTTCAGTTGTACAAACAGAGGAGACGACGGCTACTCTGATTTATGGCCGTTTTAAAAGCGAGGGGCCTTCACGACGCCTGGAGGAACATATGCTTCTCCTCCTCCTCCTCCTCCTCCTCCTCCTCCTCCTCCTCCTCCTCCTCCTCTTCACTCCGAGCTGTGAAGCACACGGCGACGCGCTGCCGAGCCCCAGGTCTCCACGTCTGAACCCAGAGACGTGTTTAAACCAGAGAGATTTATTGTTTCAGCTCCAACTTTAAATAAAGTCGGTGTCCAGTTTACAGAGCAGAGTTTAGCAGTGTTTATACAGTGGGAGGGTGTGTGTGTGTGTGTGTGTGTGTGTGTGTGTGTGTGCAGCAGTGTTTTAGGGTGTGATTGTTTGGCCTCACTGCTTGAGCAACGAGTGTGTGTGAGGCAATACAGTAAAGTATTTCAGCCAGTGTGTGTGTGTGTATTGTCTGTTAGTGCACACACACACACACACAACGTGGCCTGGAGTGTGTTTCGTTGAGCTCCACACTGTGCTTGTGCAATGACTCTGTGTGTGTGTGTGTGTGTGTGTGTGTTTATACTCTAATCTGGGTTGGATGTAAATCAATTTCTCAAATAATCAAGATTTTTTTTGAGTAATCCAAATTCCTGAGGCTCCTGAACACATCACCCACTTTCTATGTGCCAATCTGATTTAATAGAAAACATAACGTAACCGTGACGGTGACAGTCTTCATCATCATCATCATCATCAACTAATTTGTCTTACAGAAACGACTCAATCAATCAATGTAACTAGATCAATCAATAATGACACCAGAGGATGACCTGATCACTTCCTGTTCGTCCTGTCATCATGACCTCTGACCTCACGGATCATCAACTGGTTGAGACAGACACAAAAACAAAATAAAAAAACAGATGAATTATGACTAATCGATCGATTGATTATCGGCTGTTGATCTGAACCAAGAAACAAACAAAAAACAGTCCGAGCTTCGCGTCACTTCCCAGTTGTTTCTTTTTGTTTCACTTTATATTATTGTCCTTCTGTCTTGTCAAAATTTAGTCAAAATCAATATGACTGAACTGTACTATAGGGCTTTTAATTTGAAGGGCCGGATACAAGAAGTCGTGACACTCGCTCGTTGTCGGGTTTTTTTTTTTTTTACGCAGCTCCCTTTTTTTGGGGGGGTCAAAAGCGACTTTTTCCGATGTTGTTACAGTTTGGAAACTCTGATGTGAAAGCACGTATCACTGCTGTTTTCAACAATTAGCGGGTTCTGCCGTGAGCCCCGTCCAAAAGTATTCACCGGTGGTCCAAAAAAAAAAATGAAAAAAAATGAAGGGGGTCGATTAGTCGACTAATCGCCCTAAATGACGACTATTGGTCGACCAAGAAAATTTTTGGTCGGGGGCAGCCCTACATTTTCATGTCAAAACATTCAGAAGAGATGTGTTTTGTGAGTCCAATATTTACTTCAGTGACTCTGGAGCGAAAGAATCGACCATAACCTGAGCTCACGTTCACACTTCCCACTGGAGTCAATAGACTCAAGACCTGCTGCTGCTGCTGGTCTCCTAAAGGGGGCGGGGTCACGGTCTGCTGGTCTCCTAAAGGGGGCGGAGTCACGGTCTGCTGGTCTCCTAAAGGGGGCGGAGTCACGGTCTGCTGGTCTCCTAAAGGGGGCGGAGTCACGGTCTGCTGGTCCCCTAAAGGGGGCGGAGTCTTTAGCTGTGTCCCAATTCAGAGTCTGCATCCTTCGAAGGGTGCATTTGAAGGCCGATTACGTCACAGCGCTGCGCGAAGGCTGTCCCAATTCGTCTAAATTCGAAGGGTCCTCCAAATGCGTCCTCCTTTCCCCTGCATTCGGAGGATGCACCGCTACTATCCTTCGCGGCCTCCCGTATCCCAAGATGCTTGACGCACCGTTGTTGTTATTAGCAACCTAGCCGCCAGCTATTGAACGGAGCAGCTCTGTGCTGTAGCCACGGTAACCCGGCTCTGTGGCCGGCTCGGAGGTGCGGTCGCCCGCTGAGCTGAGCTCTGCTCTGGCTGCACAGGTGAGGAGCGGAGGCAAAGCAGAAAGCTATGAAAACACATCACTTGTGCTCTTTATTCTCTATTCACTTAACAGCCTACCCCCCTGGCTGCTGTTCAATGGTTTGTTTATTAGTATATTAATGATAACTGCCCTTGTATTGATTCTACTTCTTTAAAAAAAAAAAGTGAGGAGCGGTAGAGCCGTTGCAAGCGCCACTTTTAAATGTTTAACGTTCGGCCGTTGTTTATGTTAGGCCGTTGTTTACGTTTGGATCAGGAAATGCTCTGAAGGCTAGACCGTCCCATTTACCGACGGTTGATGCGCCCCCCGGAGGAGTCTCCGAAGCCGTTGCCTCCGGAGACCGCGTAGGCTGGGTCCTCCGAAGGCTGCAGCCCCTGAATTGGGACACAGCTTTTGTCTGCTGGTGTCCTAAAGGGGGCGGAGTCATGGTCTGCTGGTGTCCTAAAGGGGGCGGAGTCATGGTCTGCTGGTCTCCTAAAGGGGGCGGAGTCACGGTCTGCTGGTCTCCTAAAGGGGGCGGAGTCATGGTCTGCTGGTCTCCTAAAGGGGGCGGAGTCATGGTCACACAGTCTCACAGCCAATGAGATGACAACATGAGCACTTTAAAGTGAAATAATTACACAGAGCTGCTGCTTTAAATAACGTATCTTCCACATCTTCTAACAGCATCTGTGCACAAAGAATCAATCAATCAATCAATCGATACCTAATGTGATCTCTAAACTCTCTAAATCGATCAGCAGTGAGCCGGGTCGAGCCGTGTCTGATCGTGGAGGCGGTGGTGCAGGTGTCGGCCGGTTCTGTCTTCATCATCTTTAGCAGCAGCAGCAGCAGCCGGGACAAACAGTCGTCCCGTTGTCCTGAGTCGGTTCATTCTGCAGCTGAAGTTACGTAACGCAGGGAGAGAAAAGAGCGAGAGCTGCAGCGTCAGTCATGTGGAGACTAATGAGCAGGAAACTGGCAGGTCAGAGTCAGATTTCATAACTAACCCACTGATCCAGTTTAACTCCAGACCTCTGCACCTCCTCCCAGAATGCCCTGCTTCATGTCCCCTAATGACCGACGTGACGTGATGTGACGTGACGTGGGTTGTTATGAACCAGACTCTGAAGTGTGAGCTCAGAAAATAAATATTAATGTGTCCTGTAACTGTGATGATTGATCTGATTTCTAATAATAAAACAAACTTAAAAAAGTTTTGAAGTTGACTTTATGATAAAGAACAAGACGTTGGAGATTTATGGCGTGAAATAATAGGCCTATGTTTGTATTTAGTTTGTTTTGGAGGTGATTAATGATCGTTAATTCTGTTCAGTCAGTCTAAAAGGACACACACATGATGATGTCACTCTGCTGTCATCGGCCTTGTAGATCGGGTTAGTAGGGCTGTAACCTCCCAGTCGACTCGTCAGTTTATTGGTCGTTATGCTCTGGCTCGACCAAAATCCTGATTGGTTGATTTTTTGCTGTGTTAATTTCATCAGGAGGACCGGGGCCTTTATTACGGCCTTTATGATATTCTAAATTGTTATTCTGGATACACTGTAGTCTCTGTTTCAGCATTTTCCTCCCACTGCAATATGTTTTAATAGGCCAAGTTTCTGAAAAGCAGTGTTGTGAATAACGGGAAAATATCTTCAAAATATGATTTGATGTGGGCTTTATAGATTAAATGATTTTATCTATCCATATATACAAAAACAACATAACTGGGATTTTTTTTTTAGAAAACCCCAGTTATGTTGTTGTTGTATTTTGTGTCACATTGTTTTATTGTAGTGGCACACCGGCACTCCATGTCACAAAGGTTGCCGACCCCTGGTGTAAACAAAGCCCCCGGCCATTATATGAAACCCCGCTATTATTTGAGGAAATATGGTCGTCTATTTGTGTCTCAGCCACGAAGCTGAGCTCGTCTCACTCTGTGTCTGTCAATTATTTTAACATGACAAAAACAATTGTCTAAATATTCCTCAACAGCTCTTGCGCTGATATCACTATGGTAGTTATATTTTGGGCTACGATGTTGCTCAGATGCACGTGATGCAAAACGCTGACAGAGCCGACAGACTTGAGTGTGTAATTAATTTTAGTGCAAAATAATTAGGTCAAATAGACTACGAGTCTTGATGCAGTGTCAGCTGCTGAACCCGGCGGGTCGGGACAGACGGGGTCGACCGTGGAGGCTTTGATGCCTCGTTACCAAGGTCACCGACGATCGATCGATAACGGATCAATAAAACAGAGTCATGTGGCAGTCGGCGTGTGACGGACTGATGATGCAGCAGCTTCTGTTTGTTACTGTGACTGAAAAAGTCAATCTGAAATCAATCAGATGATGAACTGGAGCTTGTTTTTAATTTGTTTTTTTAATCATTTTTATTATTTATTATCTTTATCAGTCTTTATATCAGTTTATTTTTGTTTATGTTGTCACTGAAACTTTTTCTTTTTCTCTTTTTGTCGTCATTAGAAGAAAAGCAAAGGCAAGAAGGGAGAGAAGAAAGACAAGAGCCGCCGAGATGAAGGAGGTGAGTGGGTTCATATCTACGCATGTGTGTGTTTGTACATATGAGTGTGTGTGTGTGTGTGTGTGTGTGTGTGTGACTTTGTGGTTTTCCTCCTCTGACTGTTCTCAGCCTGGCAACCTTCTCACTTCCTGTTTTCATCAAACCTTAACCCCCGAAATGTTTGATTTAGATCTGAAACCAAAACGCTGACATGTTTTTGTTCAGTAGGATCTTCACTTGTAAACTTCATCACCTCCTCTGAACTTCTCACTGATAGTTTGATTTAGTGTTTAGCATCTATTCAGAACAGTTTATGTAGCTGGTATCTCTATTAAAAGGTTTAATACAAATGAGTACAAACATCTTTTTTGTTATATATGAAGCATTATTAGCACCTTTTCAGAGCTGCAAGTGTAGTTATCATCTTTTCAGAAGGGTTCGTATCACCAGTATCTTTTCAGAACAATTAGCATGGAGGCCATCATCTTTAACATGTGGTAACTGTAGTTAGCCTCTTAGCATCAGTTGTTTTAGAGCCCGTCCACACATGGATACGGGTTTCAGTGAATCTGTGTACGTTTTTTTTTTGCGTTTCGGCGTTTCGTCAAGACGGAAACTGTGTTTCTTTGGGAAGGGGAAAACTACTGTGGCTGGGAGGTGCAAACCAAGATTACAAGATGTACCGTAAAACACCGAATAAAGGCCCGGGCATTTATTTCCGCCCTTCCTGATCCGCCGCAAGTTGCAAAAACCCCGCGGAGGCCCAGTCTCTCCACTCCTCCTCTCCCACACTTCAGCACCTGTGTTGGCTCGCTCCACTGTCCTTTTCTCTCTTTTTTTTGAGGTAGTATAGTATAAGTATAACTACCGTAATAATAATGCAACGTATAGTCTAACTGAATACGCTTTATGAGTAATCAGAGAACAGTAGGTTGTTTACGCTACTTTTAAAAGGAGTAATAAGTCATTTAAAACGAGGAGCGAGTGCGGTTGAGAGGAGTGGACAGACCGGGCAGGAGCAACCAGCTGAGAGGCGTCTCGTCCGTCCTCGGCCGTCTTTAACGTCACGAGACAGCCGCTATATTCGCATAGAATATTTTTTGGCAACCAGAAAAACAATGTTTGACCTGGCGTTTATCTGGGATGGGCGTTCAATATAAAAAATATTTTGCTACACCCGGCGGTTAATTGGGACCGGCGGCAAATTGGGACTCAGCCATTATTTGAAGTTTTACGGTAAAACACTTTTACATATCATAAAACAAAATACATTACCATAACACATTTACAAGTCCCGAAACAAATTTACATTTACATTACAGAAAACAAATTAACAAGAAACGAAACACTTTTACAAACACCGAGACAAATTTACAAGTGCTGAAACACTTTTACAAGTCCCAAAATCAAAATCAAATCAACCGGAAAGGGAATGTACCAACTACCGGAAGTGATAATGGGAGCAGTCAATACGAGTTGTTGTTGTTCATGATGACCCAAGATGGACAGCGATCTGATTTGTCTCAAGCTTTGTAAAAGTGTTTTACATCTTGTAATCTTTGTTTGCACCTCCTGGCCACCGTAGAAATCAGTATTTTTTGGGAAAATCTCAAAACACCACCGCTGCATTTTCATGTAGAGGCCCAAAACGGATCGCCCCTCCAACCTGTAACCTGAGACACAATGCTAGTCGCTACAGTCTATGGACGTAACATAACAACAACAATGGACTACTGTCATATTTACTTTGACGCGACTCCCTGTCAACATTTAATCCACTTATAGTGTTTAGAGTTTGAAAACAGCGGGGAAGCTTCCTGTCTTCTTCTTTGTTTTTGGTGTTTACGCTCCACACAGACCTGGTGGATGTACTAGATACAGTGTTCTGGTCGTTTTCAGTGGAGCTGCAGATATTTTTTGCCGTGTTTAGCTCCAGGAAACTTTTTTAAAACGAACAAGAAAAGGATCGTTTTGGGTGAAGCTCCGTTTCCATGTGGACGAGGCGAGGAGATGTGGTTATCATCCTTTTAGAACAGTTTAGACAATGTTTTCAGACTAGTTAAAAAATTTTAATCAGCTTTTCACAACAGTTAGCATAGCTGGGATACTTTATTTGTGTTGTTTGTTGGCCTATAACTGACAATGACTTACACAGTGTTCGTGGTTTTGCCAATGTGGCTAACTGTGGCTCTCTGTAGCCTGCTGATAAGGTTCAGGTTTATTTAGCCGTCTTTATCATGAAACCTTCTCTACAACACGTGTATTCAGACATTTCTACAGTCAATACCGTAAAATATACGTTACATTATATATAGTACGTCTTGACCGACGACATGTAAACATGCAGTGACCCAGACATGAACCTGCAATCAAGCGAAAACAGCCGACGATTATAAACAATTCAGAAAGACTCGGATCATCTGACGAGGAAAAATATGTTGTGATTGAATGAATGTGATTGAATAAAAAATTAATTGTGAGTTTCAGCTTCAAGAGTTTCCCAGAACAAAACATGAGAATCATCAGAGAGAGAAATGAGATGAGAGATGAAGAGATAAGACAGGATGCAGATAGAGAGGAAGAGGTTTTTCTTTTTACCTCTTTATGTATCACAATAGTTTGAATGAATCGTCGGCTTGAGGCCTTGAGTCATGTGTGACTGGCCGTTGGTTTCGTTCACTTCCTCCTGTTTACGAGCAGAAACCACTGGTTTACAGCAGGACACGCTGTCGTCATCTCTGTGTGTGTGATTCACTGTCGCTGTGGCAGAAGGAGCTGGAGAATAAAAAAAAAATAAAAAAAATACTGAGACCGTTCAGGTTCCCCCTCTGTGGCTTTTCAATCTTATTGATTTAATATCTCAGTCTGGATTTAGTTTAGTTTCCAGAGACTCAGAGACAGATAATAAATTTAATTTTTCCACAGAAGCCTCTTTTTTTCATTTAACAGAAGAAGCACACAAGAACTCTGTTGGTTTAAAATGAAAAATTATGATTTAAATAAGAAAATATGTGATCAGAGGAGAAACAAATGAGATTATGAATCAGACAAAATGTTCAGCACCAATTTTCTACATCTGACAACAAGTATTAAGATTCAATATTTGTCCCTTCTGTAATCCTGTTTATTCCTAATACTACAAAGCGCTTCTTTTGTATTAAAAGCTCCATACAGTATAAAGGTAGATGTTTTTATTAAAGCTCCATACAGTATAAAGGTAGATGTTTGTGTTAAAGCTCCATACAGTATAAAGGTAGATGTTTGTGTTAAAGCTCCATACAGTATAAAGGTAGATGATTGTGTTAAAGCTCCATACAGTATAAAGGTAGATGTTTGTATTAAAGCTCCATACAGTATAAAGGTAGATGTTTGTATTAAAGCTCCATACAGTATAAAGGTAGATGTTTGTGTTAAAGCTCCATACAGTATAAAGGTAGATGTTTGTATTAAAGCTCCATACAGTATAAAGGTAGATGTTTGTGTTAAAGCTCCATACAGTATAAAGGTAGATGTTTGTGTTAAAGCTCCATACAGTATAAAGGTAGATGTTTGTGTTAAAGCTCCATACAGTATAAAGGTAGATGTTTGTGTTAAAGCTCCATACAGTATAAAGGTAGATGTTTGTGTTAAAGCTCCATACAGTATAAAGGTAGATGTTTGTATTAAAGCTCCATACAGTATAAAGGTAGATGTTTGTGTTAAAGCTCCATACAGTATAAAGGTAGATGTTTGTGTTAAAGCTCCATACAGTATAAAGGTAGATGTCCATGTGTAGTGTGATTATAAAGCAGTTCTAGGTTCTATATTAATACTGTGAAAGTATCAAAGCCTCAGTCCACAGAGAAATGCACACAGCCTGTATTCAGAAACTGAGCCTTAAAACCAGCCGTCAGGACTTCCTGTCACTTTGTGATGTCACAACAAAGCCCCGCCCCCTCACCACCTGGACCCACCATCCATCCATCACTTTGCAGGATTTGGTTTCTCTGAGTGTTTTATTGTGAAATCTGCTCTTTTTTTTTATTGGATCACTTTAGAAAACAGTCAGCCAATCAGACAGATACTTTATTGTCACATTATCATTCAAGTTGCAGTAAAATAAAACAATATTTACATGAAATATATTTAAAATATTTGTAGGGACATTTTCAAATTTAGTAGAACTAAAGTTTGTCTGCAGAGTAGCACAGTTAAAAGATTTAAACAAACGTGGAGTTCCTCAGGGAACACGTCTAGGTCCCCTCCTGTTTCTGTGTCGAGAAACTGCTGTGTATTTTCACAGTGTCACCAAAATAAAAGCCTTGATAATGGGTCACCAAAATAAAAGCCTCGATAAACCTCACAGATTGATAAAGTGTTGCTACCCTGATAAAAAAAAAACACTGATTTATCATAACTCTGTGCTGCCAGAGTGACCGATCCCATCCTGTTTGTTTCTCCCCTAACGACAAATCTGTGCTCTCTGTGTTTCAACCGTCAAATAGCAACAGAATAAAACTAAACCTGGTCTTTGTTTAACATCAATTCATCGTCAGACAGGCTCGGACCTGCTTCGCCTCGGTGTGAGGTGAGGTGATGAGAACAGAAACATGAGTTTTTCCTCTTATTAAACACTTATTTATTGTGTTGCATCATTTTACGTACTCACATTTTAAATATCCACCAATCACTGCAGCTTTTTCCACCTTCACGATTGAGCTCCAGATGTTTTGTGTTTTTGTTTTTCTGTAGTAGAAATAGTTGAGTAATGAGCTCAGAGAGTTAACGAGCAGGTCGTCGCGGTGTTAATGATTATCTTCATTCAGTTTGTGGCACTCGAAAGATGTTTTTAAAACCAAAGCCTGAAGACATCTGGTTCATCATCCCTCACAGGGAAGACGTCATTGGAACTTATCCGTGTGTGTGTGTGTGTGTGTGTGTGTGTGTGTGTGTGTGTGTGTGTGTGTGTGTGTGTGTGTGTGTGTGTGTGTGTGTGTGTGTGTGTGTGTGTGTGTGTGTGTGTGTGTGTGTGTGTGTGTGTGTGTGTGTGTGTGTGTGTGTGTGTGTGTGTGTGTGTGTGTGTGTGTGTGTGTGTGTGTGTGTGTGTGTGTGTGTGTGTGTGTGTGTGTGTGTGTGGCGGAGAGAGAGGTCGTGTGTCTACATGTCGATGATGTAACTGAGGTTGAAATTAAATGAGTCAGAAACATTTCCTGAATGATCTGAGATTCAGGTGTGTGTGTGTGTGTGTGACATTGTTGAATGTCTGTTTTTCAAATTTCCATGACGATGACATCATATCTTTGTGCACTGCTGTGTGTTAACCCTTCAGCATCTGTTAAAGGGATAGTTAAACATTTTTGGCAAACTGGCCCATTGCCATAATCCCTATAGTCATAGCAGTAGGTTCGTTACCTTTAATTGTCGGTGCAAGCTGTTTTTAGAACGGCGGAGCAGAGCCGTGAGCTGCTCAGAGCTACACTACGGAGGCTAATGGGATTTCTTGGTTTCCCTCATCAAACTCATTGTACGTGCCCTTCTTTTCCCTATAAGAGGGCACGGTTGCTGGTCTCCGGTGTTCGGACGCGTGCTAGTGCAGCTAACAACAAAAGGTGCCCAAGGCGAGGGTTTGTGCTAAAACACACATTTATTATAGACAAAATACACATTACCTCCTTGGCGGATGGGACACGAAAGCACATAAAGACACGGTCAAAACTGTATGCCTTCGACCAGCACACCTGTAGGCTGATTGTCCACGGTTTAAATAACCCCCGTGACCCGTAGTGCATCATGCACTTCCGGTGTCAGCGGAAGTCACCACAATAAAACCCGCCAAGTACAAACACCAAAATAAAAGCACAAATATGGCTCCTACACTCATCAAATACACAATCCAACAACTCCACAACGCTCTGGTGGACAAGTTGTGAGCTGCACATTCACCACGCTATGAGATAATAACACAACGTTACCACACAGAGTTGTTTTAGAGGGAAATACAGAGACTGCTGATGAAAAACTGTCCCTGAAGGCAACGCACATCAGCTGTTTTGCATGAATTTACCTCCAAAACAACTCTGTGTGGTAACGTTGTGTTATTATCTAATAGCGTGGTGAATGTGCAGGTCACAACTTGTCCACCAGAGCGTTGTGGAGTTGTTGGATTGTGTATTTGATGAGTTTGATGAGGGAAACCAAGAAATCCCATAATGAGCCTCCGTAGCGTAGCTCTGAGCAGCTCACGGCTCTGCTCCGCCGTTCTAAAAATAGCTTGCACCGGCAATTAAAGGTAACGAACCTACTGTTATAAGACTATAGGGATTATGGCAATGGACCAATTTGCCAAAATGTTGAACTATCCCTTTAAAAACTTTTAACACATGGTCAAATTCACCATTAGATTCACAGACGTCACAGATTAATCAATTACCGATTAACAACCATTAAATTACTTAATTGATTAAAGATCTATTAGCAGTTTGCCACTGTGCGTTTCTCTGCTCTCTGATTGGTCCGTCCATCCGTCCGTCTGTCTGCAGGTAAACGTACGTCAGGTGAGCAGGACGTGTGTCTGGAGAAGCAGCTCGAGCGCTTCGAGTGGCAGCTGAGGATTCTAAAGGAAGTGTTCTCGGCCAATGGGAACCCGGAGAGGGCGGAGCTCCTGAAGGACCACGCCGACGAAGACGTGTGCACGCTCGTCCTCAGCATCCTGGATAAGGTGAGGAGGAGGGAGGAGGAGGAGGAGGAGGAGGAGGAGGAGGAGGAGGATGATGTAATTAAACCAGCAGCTGCAGTTCCTCTCCTGACCACTAGAGGGAGTCGGTCTCCATAGACTACCATGTTAAAATGTCCTTTAACTTTACAGTAGAAATAAACATGTTTACAGAAGGAATAAAGTTGTGTGTAATTGAGTTTAATTCCATTTGAATCATCTTAAAGTTATTGAATTACATCACATAAACCAAAGTGAGCCAGATTGCCAGTGACAGAGAGACATTTTCAAGGTCTTGTCTCGGTCTCGGTTGAGCAGTCGAGACCACAATGTGTCTGTGTCACTGGCTGCCTTTGGTTTATGTGATGTAATTCAATAAGTTGCAGATAATTCAAGTGGTTGTACTAAAGTATCTGCTTGTGTTAAACCATCTGAACAACAAAGTTTGGATTGAACAGAAGAACACAGCACAGAACCTGCTGTGTTCTTCTGTTCAATCCAAACTTTGTTCACATTACGTAAATATGGTTTAGATCTTAGATTAATCATCTTTTCTTTTAAGAAGAGGAGGAATAATGTAAATATCAAACCACATGGTTACTATGAGGACTGGGACTGCATACAGTGATGGCCTTGAAAATGGTCTGGTATTGGTTTGGTCTCGGTCTTGGGTTAGGTCAGAGTTTCGGCAACCTGCGGCTCTTTCATCTCTCTGCTGTGGCTCTCGTGGTTTAGAGGGGGTGAGCTCACTTTTTTGGGGAAAAAAAGTGAATAAATAATGGCCATTTAAAGGGACAACGAGGAGTTTCTCCAGCGGCAGAACGGAAAATTCTGCGACAATAAAAAAGTCTCATATTAATGTGGATGAATCTATGTTACCACTTGTTAATGGTCCATTTTCGATAAATATATCGTTTTGTCTCTATTTTACTGTTATTTTGTTATTATTAGTGGTGGCGGAAATGCTGGGCGAGCCGACCAGCGGTATCTGATCGTCTTCGAACCTCTGACTTTAATTCTTGATGAATGAAAACATGAGTCTGTCTTGCGGTCCAAGAATTTCACCGTGCGTGCAGAGGCTCATGGTAAATGTAGTAGGAAACACTTCGCTTTCCAAAACTCCTCATTGTCCCTTTAATTTAAATTTATTTTATTTTATTTATTTAGTTTTTCCCGTTGCAATAGTTATTTCTTTTGAGATTGAGGTGCTCTTGTGACATTAAAATAAAACTTGTTTTAATATTTTGTCCATCAAAATATGCGCCGCGTCAATTTTTTTCCATCGTGAACTACATCAAAAGTAAACATCACTTGTGCCTCACAGATAAGAGCAAAGCAATGTCTAACAACCCTGAAACTGATCGATACTCTGTGCAGTGAAGTTCAGGGGCAGAAATCACGTGAGAGAAATAATTCAATGAGCTTTTATTTTGAAAATATCGGACCCTGAACTCATGTATTTGACATTCAGGTTGACAGTTGGCTGCTGTGCGCTGTCGCCACGTGAGGAAATGAAGGAATGACGGCACATTGAAATAGACATTATATAAACTGGCAGTCTCGTTATTACAGATGACCCTTCCTCTTTGTCCATATTTGGATTAACAGGTGGTTAGGGGGCGGAGTCAGGCGACCTGTTATATGTCTATGTATAAAAACCACATGTTATTATTGATGCTCATGTGAAATAATCACAGTTTTAGTTTCTGTTAATTCTCCAGTTTCATCTTCATTCATACAAAGTTTGATTTTCTCTCATTAAACTGAATTCACTTTGTTCTGATGTGATTTTTTTATTTTTTCCAGGTGAAAACGGAGACGACGGCCGATTTGAACGTCCTGCACGAGCAGAAAAGTAAAACTGCGACCGAGGAGCACGAGAGGCTGGTGGACGGTAACGGACCCAACACATGTTTTCATCATATATTCACTGTTTTTTTTTTTCTTTTTCTGAGAATGTGTTAAACACATTTCACATGATGTTCAGATCTTTTTATATCTCATGAACGAGCTGTTATATAAAACACAGATGTGAACTTCATGCAGACACAGGAGGTTTTCTGTCCTCATGTTTCACTTCACGTCAAATCTACAGGTGTGTTTTTATTTTATTGTCAAGTTGTTGTCAGGTTTGAAAACTGACACTTTGAACTCATCAGTGTCCAGTCGGCCGGAGTCGTCCAGATTTTCTATTATTAGTTTGTAGCCTTTCGAGCTAACAGGCTAATTATAGCAGAGCTGATGAGAGCTGGATCGTGTCCGGACAGCGTGGACCTTTTTATAAGGAGGTCACTGCGTCCACTTTAAACACATGGACCAGATACGAGCAGCATCAGTGCAGCTGATAAACTGAACATTCAACACAACTGAGCCTCGTTCGGAAAACTTAAGTTTTAAATCTCCACAACGTGAACAAATGAGAAAAGTGTAAATGTTGTGAATGAAGTTTTTTCTTTTTTTCACTAGTCAATAAAAATGTTAATGTCAAACAGTGAAGTGAACTGTACAATGTAGCCAGGGAATAAACAAGTTGACCTGTTGTCTGGCGCCACCTTCAGGACAAACTGCTCTCCTCCAAGAAAACATTAGGCCTAATTAAACTGTGAATTATTTTAATTTTATTTATATAGCACTTTTCACAGATAAAATCACAAAGTGCTTTAAAGTGAAGATAAAATGCAATAAAATACAGAGACGACAACAAAAAACACACAACAGCACAAAGAGCAGGTAACTTCACAGAGACTGCAGAGCATCAACAGTAAAAAGTCTGTCTAAAAGATAAGTTTTAAGTTCTCTCATAAAACCTTCAGTGGACTCTATGCTCAAACCATATCTGCATTTTATATTTATCAAATAGGACCTGTAATATTATTTATCTTTTTAAGTATTCGAGTAAATTAAAATACGGTAGTAATACATTTTATTTCTGGAGAACATGTTATATTTCACAGTAACAGATAAGATGCCAGCACCAGTGTATGTTATTAATATTTAATTAGCTTTATTCATTCTATGATAATGATGATTATTAAATCCTGCTGTAATACTGCAACTCTCTCTTAGTCTTATGTTTCTTAAAATATCCAATAACTATTGATTAGCAAATAGTTTCTGAGGAGGCTCAGTAGATGGGATGGAAAACAAATTATTATTATTATATCAAAGTTATTACATTAGTTATCAATAGGAGATCAGGAGAATGTGATTGGATAGGTTTGACTTGAATTTGACTCTTTGTTTTTTTCCCAGAGTTAAAAACATCTGGATAAATCCTTTTTTATACCTTTGTTTTGGCCCCAAAAGTTTATTTGTAGTCAGACAAAGGTGTCTTACACTGGAAACACGTCACAAATAGAATAATAGAATTACATTTAACAACAATAAAAGCAAATATATAGAAATAAAAATATTTAAAAACACAAGATCAGTTAGGAAACTTCTGACAAAGACATTAACAAAAAGGAAATTCAATGTTTTAATTATTTAAATTAACACAGTGGTCACTCTGTGTTAAAGTCTTTGTTAAAGTGTGTGTTAAAGTGTGTGTTTGTGTCGTTTCCTGCAGAGCTGCAGAAAACACACGGAGAAGAGAAACATCAGCTGACGGAGACGTTCCGCGCCGCCGAGAGCGTCCTCACGGTGAGAACGTTTGTTGTTGTCGATAAAGTTTGTGTTTCGGTCTCATGATGACTGGTCCTCATTGTTGGCGATGTGTTTCTTTTTTTTTTTTTAACCCTGTGCTGTGACTGAAGGGCAAAGTGGAGCAGCTGACGTCAGAGCTGCAGGTTTACAACGAGCTGAAGAGGAGAGTTCAAGAGTCGACGTTCAAGAAAGACCTGCTGAGGAACATACAGGTACAGGAGTCTTCACATCTGATATCAATATCAATAACTGTAACTAATTTCTAAACGGCTTTTTAATTTATTTTATTCTAATGAAAAACTTAAGAATGAAGAATCAAAGAACAAACCATCAAAGCAAAACTGAAGCTTAATAAAGATAAAAGAATAAAATACCATGTGTTAAAAACAGGAATCACAAACAAAAGCAGGACATCAAAAGAAAAACAAACCAGAAAATAAAATAAAATAAAATAAAATAAAACAAGAAAAGAACTATAAAATGGCGTCATATACAGTATATAGATAAAAGAGACAGATAAAAACTAGTAATAAACAGTTTTTACAAGAGCTGTGTGAGTGTGTCAGAGTTGTAAAGAGTGTAAAAAAGATTGATATTAAACTTGACTTTAACTGCATAAATATGTTTAATGTAACTAATAAAATTCAAAGGATCTTAAACGTCTGTTCAGAATCAGTCAAATTAAACATTAAACATCTGGAGTTTTTCCAGCTGCAGATGAAACACACGTTAACATGTTAACCTGTTTGTGTGTGTGTGTGTGTGTGTGTGTGTGTGTGTGTGTGTGTGTGTGTGTGTGTCGTCCTCCTCCAGGCCCACGGCAGCCCAGGTGCATTCTGGGAGTCGGAGCAGGAGTCTCTGTTGTTCGTCATTGAGATGAAGAGTGAACGTGTTCAGGGGCAGAGCAGGAAGCTGCAGCAGATGGACGATCTGGTGCGTTCACTGACCAAACACTGATTTAAAGGGATAGTTCACCCAAGATTCAAATTGCACTCATTATCTCCTCCCCCTCATGTGGACTAAGGGCTGGGAGAAGTTTCAGAGTCCTCCGTGGCTTCTCTGAGTTACAGGGGGTCTCGGCGTAGCAGTGCATGTCCATATAACGGTTGCAGATGGATACCAACTGTCTTCGTAACAAAAAGACACACCAAAAAACATCCAAATACCTCCATGCTGCTCATATGTAATGTCCGTCTTGTATTGAAGCCCCGAAATGCGAAATTGTCCTGAAAAAAATTAAATAAGTCTATATTTCAAGCTTGTTTGTAGCGGAAGCTCCTCTTCCTGGTTCGTCAAATTTGGACGAACCGGGAAGAGGAGCTTCGAGAAGCTTCCGCTACAAACAAGCTTAAAATATAGACTTATTTAATTTTTTCGGGACAATTTCTCATGTTGGGGCTTCAATACAAGACGGACATTACATACGAGCAGCATGGAGGTATTTGGATGTTTTTTGGTGTGTCTTTTTGTTACGAAGACAGTTGGTATCCATTTGCAACCGTCATATGGACATGCACTGCTACGCCGAGACCCCCTGTAACTCAGAGAAGCCACGGAGGACTCTGAAACTTCTCCCAGCCCTTAGTCCACATGAGGGGGAGGAGATAATGAGTGCAATTTCAATTTTGGGTGAACTATCCCTTTAATGTTGTGTTTATTCAGATCTGTTGTTTTACTTTTACACAGAATAACTTCCTGTTCTCCTTCTGTCTCCTCCTCCTCCTCCTTCCTCCTCCTCCTGGTTCTTCACCTGCTCTTCAGGTGGAGAGGAACTTGTCCCTGGAGGATCAAACGATCCACATCCTGCAGCAGAACGAGGATCTGAGAGTCCGGATCGACAACTGCCAGACGTTCATTCAGTACGTGACTCCCGCCTACCATCCAATAATCCCAGTTACAGTTAATAACAACAGCTGTTCATGCAGCTGAAGGATGTGGCGCCACCTGCTGGACATCTGCCATAAACATGATCCACAGGTGGTTTAGTCTCCGGTGCATCAACCAGCCAAGTAACGGATGTTTTAAAAAATAAAATCAGAAATAGTTTTAATGAGTTAATGAGACAAAACGTTAAACTTGAACCTGAATCATCTCTCCTCACGCTATTAATGAATGAAGTTTCTAATATGCAAGTACGTATGTGTATAAAATACCCAAATGACGTGCCATAAAACATGGAAGACAATATTCAAACAATATGCAAACAAAATAGTACTATAACAAAAATAATCACATTTTAATTTCAAGTTCATTCAAACTCAAGATGAATATTTAAGTGTCTTATAAGAGGAAAATCTTTGTATTTAGAAACAAGTCAAATTTGTTCAGGTGATACTAACCCCAAATTACACAAACACTGCACAAATGTGAGGATTTTATTTTATTTTATTTCATTTTTTTATTTCTTCCATGCTTCCTACAAGAGTCAGAGCTGGAGCCATATTTGTTTTTTCATCCGTCCTGTTCTCGTCTACATGATATCTCAGTAAGACCTTGAAGAAACTTGGAGACTCCAAGATGAACTGCTGACATTTTTGAGATCAAATGTTTGTGTTTTGGATTTGTTAAACAGAAACTAAACTATGCAGAAACGCAGCAAAGGTTGACGACTAGGGATGTTACGATGACTTGTTTTCACGGCTTTTCATTGATCGTAAAGATTCCTAAATACCGTCAATTTCCGAAAAAGATTATGTTGGAACCGTATCGGCAGGTGTGCACCAAAGTGAAGGTAAATGCACAGATACTGGTCCATTTATCTAAAGTAACACTGAATTGGTAGGAATTTAAATGTTAGCGTGTCATTTGTATTGTAAAAAAAATATTAAATATTTGGTATATAGGACAAATAATGACAGTGTTTTATGTGGATCAGTGACAGAGTGTGAAGACGAATTTCCCTATGGGACAATTAAGGCATTCTATCTATCTATCTATCTATCTATCTATCTATCTATCTATCTATCTATCTATCTATCTATCTATCTATCTATCTATCTATCTATCTATCTATCTATCTATCTATCTATCTATCTATCTATCTATAAATATTTCAAACACTTCCCCCAGGGGATTAATAACTGGTCCTATATTAAGAGATTAGTAATGTAATTATATTTTAACTATATTTAATTTTACACATTCATACTGTTGTGAATTTATTGATGCATAATAGTCGTGATAATCGTAATAATTATTTCTCTGACAATAATCGTACCAAGAAAATCTATAATCGTGACATCCCTATTGACGACAGAGATACGGAAAATTTATTTTAGTTCTGTACAAGAGTCCGTTTTTCATCTTTTGATCTCTGTGTTTGTTGTGTGTTGTGCAGGCAGTTGTCGAAGGAGCAGCAGGACCTGAAGGTGGCGCTGGAGAGGCAGGTGGCGGTGAACCAGAAGCTTTCTCAGGAAAAAGAGCAGCTGATGTTCAAGCTGAGACACAGGGACTCGTGTCCGACCATCCACCTGCCGGCCATGGTGCAGGAGATCGCTCCCAGATGACTCCGTCAGGGTCTGAATCCTGAGAGTTTCTCCGTGTAGATAAGACGCCAGACTCCGTGTTGGACTGTGCACGTGCCCGTTATTTTTACTGTCAAGGCGACCTGCAGCGACCTGGGTGAGAGCTACGAGTGCGACGGGTAGCGTCGACTTGTATCTGCTGCTCTGGTCCAGGGTTGCAGACTTGGTTTTAACTGCGTCTCCATGGTTGTTGTTGTTGTCGAGCATCATCCTGGACCCACGGACCCACTACAGTCAGCAGATACATGGAGTTAAAGCTAGATGCTGTGTGTATGTGTGTGTACGTGTATGTATGTATGTGTGTGTGTGTGTGTGTGTGCTGTATCGAGCCAGACAACAACAGTTTGGACCTCAGATCATCCCAGGTAAAGGTGCAGCTCCACTGATCTGACGTCAGCTCGTCCAGGTTTTTAGATTTAAATCTTTGACCGAGAGATAATTGTCGACGGTTTTAATCCTTGAGATGGATCAGTGAAGCAGCACCTGCAATACTTTGGTCATGTGTTAGTTTGTTAGTCAGTCAGTTTGCAGACCAACTGGATGTTGTGAGTGACACATCTTGATACGAGATCGTCCTCTGGTTTACCCGTGTAAAAGTTCACGGAGGTCGAGCTCTTCATGAACAAATCCACTACTTTCTGCAGTTTGTGTTTGTTTTTTATGTTTGTTTTTATAGAGATGTTGGTGTGACTGGGTCTTAGTAACGTACAGTTCTAGGATCTACCTGTCCGCCAAAGTGCCTGAGACCAGAATCTGACATAATGACGGGAGATCAGTCCGTGTGTGTAGACCTTTTCTGTTTCTCCATCCAACGTGATTACCTTTACCTTACCTTTTGAGGTTTCAAAACTACTTCCTGGATGATGGCTTCAAGTCCTTGTAAAACACAGACTCCACAACCCCCTTAGTTCATTTTGAAGAAGCCAAACTACTGTATTTTCCCAGGAAAGATGAGTTTGAAAAGCAAAACGAAACCCAACACTTTTACGTCTGTCCGATGCCGTCTTTCACTGTTGGACACTGTTGGGAATGAGTTCCAGTGAAGGTAGATTTGAGAAGCTGTTACTGATCCAGTTTTCCCATAACTGAGGGAGTTTGAGCGTCACTCCAGGTTGTTCATGGTCTAAACCGGTCCAATAGCAAAGGATGGTTGGTTCTCTCTAAGTCGTCTAAGAAGTATTATGTTGGATCCCAAGGGCTAAAGTCAAGCGTTCCCCAATGACTGCAATCGTTAGATCCCATAAAGGTCTGAAAGGGTCTTTCAAAGGTCGTTAGTTTTAATGTAATGTAGTTGGTAATAGTAACTTAATTTAGTAATTTAGTGTGTCACTTGGAGGTTGGAGTAAGAAGCCCTAAGGAATCGCCTAAATAAACATCAGTGAGAGATTTTCAACAGAAAGCACAAACACACTTAGGTTTCCCTCTAATTAGCCTACACACTAAATACTAAGACCTTTTAAAAGTTGCTCTTTGAAAACTTCATGATCGTGACAGATTTACGTTTCACATAAACAGTGATTTTCTCTTCTCAATCAAACCTAAAGCCAAAATTTTACTCTTTTTCTACTTGCGTGCCTCAGACAAACGTGTTATCACCCTGTTTATTGAAGCCGTTGCGTGAAGTCAGCACTTCGCTCACGACATAAATAACTGTATTTTACATTGAGTATTTTGGGGGGTTTGAAAGTGTTTGAGCCTCAGAATCAATATTTCTTTCTAACAATCACTGGCTCTCAATGAACAATGAATCATGGTCTTTTTTAGTGTCTTGCCTTGAAGGCTGAGTCGATTTAGATCCAAAATGACAGACTTAACTAGCATTAGCTTCCCTCTTAATGCAAATCTGTTGACATTAGAGTGTGTTTACATGTTCTTGTTTGCAAATCAGTATTTTAGCACAAATTAAAGCTCAGGTAGCTCAAGTAAAGTTTACAGTGGTAAAAGCTAAGTTGAAAGTTCAGCTGCACTGGCGGGTAAACATCTTACAATCACAGTATTACCATCAGAAAAACCATTGCTAATGTAGCTGTAGACTTAATTGATAATTTGTGGACTAATCCTGCAGAAGCTAACGTAGCTGTAGCCTTTTAGCACATGGTCGTACCAAATGGTGACTCGTTTAACTTACTCTGAACATCTGTCTCCAGAGGTTTGGTGAAAAGCTGCTGAGCGTTTGTGGACAATGAGCTAGCCGCTAACATGCTAGCCAATCAAACCTAGCTTCCTAAGCTCGCTGCCTTGCTACCAGTCAAAGCTAATGCTGTTGCTCATGTTATATTGAAGTTAGCACAATTACTAGCTTAGGAAAAGCCGGTTCCTCTTGAAATATCCCATAATTTGGGTCTCGAACCGAGGATTGTCGATGTTAAGCTAAAATTAGTAAAGCTAAATAGCTAAATAAACCAAAATATAATTGATGCAGTGTTGTATTGTCAGTTAATAGGATTTTAACCGTCACATTAATAACTCATTGACCCAGTGAACCAGTTCGCGAGCCATTTAGTGATACAGGAAGTGAAGTCTTGTGACACTGGACTATGCAACAGCTTCTCAGCTCGGTTTAAAATCATTGGAAAGTGAACAACAGTGAAAGAGTGTTTGTGTTTGTGTCTACAGTTTGTTAATCCCAGAGAAAACTTGTATTTACTTCATCACAGTTTAAGATTTAAAGTAAAAAACTACTTCACAACAGCCACGGGACAATAATCACTGTTTCCTTCTTGCCTTTAAAAAGCTCCACAACTTGATCTATTTTGATACTTTTTAAAGATGTGAAAACTATTTTGTCAGTTTAACTTTTACTTTTTTCTTTGTGTGAACTTCACAGTTTGTTGGATTCATGGAAAGTGACGTTTGCAATTTGCCAAAAAATACAAAACAAAACAAAATAACGCCTTCTCCTTATGCACTAGCACTTTGACCAGTATTTCACCAGGAGTTTGTATAAGAGAGATTTTTTTGTTCCATGTTGTATAGTTTTGAATTTTCTCGGCTTCTTACTTTGTAAAAAAAAACTTATTTTATCTTTTCGAGGTTGGATCAGAGTCCAGCTGTGTGTTTTCAGCGTGCCTTAGGTACAATCAGAAATGTTTCCCTCTTTGTTTTTGGCTTGACTCAATAAAAGCTGCAATTAAAACTGAGTTTAACGTCTTTTCTCCTGAAATGTGATGTTTTATCTTGAGCATGGATTCACAAATTAAAAAAATTATATAGGCTATTTTGGTTATTTATGAAGTGGTTATTTATGAAGCTCAGTTTACAAAGTGAAATGATCATGCAAGAATTTTAAATCCTTTTACAAACACATGCTTCGATATTTAATTTAGTATGGTGTGTAAATGTTATTTTAGTTCAGTTTTTACTAGAGAGAATCAAAATTGCAACAATTACACCAACAGTTTTGTCAAAAATCATCAATAAACACTTCATTTTCTATCCATCATCAATCAATTTTTTAAAATCTAGTTTCATGTTTAGGTATACTGTAAAGTCTTTGTCTGCAACGTTTGGGTTCAAAGGTTTAAAAAGCAATGGAAATCTATATGTGATACATGTTAAAAGTTTTTGAAGGATGAGGTGTCTCTCAATTTGTGTAATACAGATGTTTGACCACTAGAGAGCAGCACAAGACTCTTCACTCTGTTTATCAGCTGTTCAGGCTCAGTTTATCAGTTTAACAGTGAAACATCAGTAACATCAGACACCAGATAAATGAAGCTAATTAACTGTAATTAAACTTTAGAATGAAAACAGCAAAATGCCAAACTTCTATCTATCTATCTATCTATCTATCTATCTATCTATCTATCTATCTATCTATCTATCTATCTATCATCCCTCAGTTTTCCATTCAGTCATCCATTTGTCCTTCTCTCACACACTCTCTCCTCTCTTATGAACCAGTCTGCCATCCAGCCCACCAGAAGCTTCCTCCTTCAGCTGTTGTTAACATTTCCATGTTTCTCACATTCTCTGTTGTAAACTGTTTTCTTGTCTGTAACATCTATTGCACGTCTGTCCGTCCTGGGTGAGGGATTCCTCCTCTGTTGCTCACCCTGAGGTTTCTCCGATTTTTCCCTGTTAAAAGGGTTTCCATGGAGTTTTTCCTCAGTCGGTGTGAGGGTCTAAGGACAGAGGATGTTGTTGTGATGCCATGTAAAGCCCTTTGAGACAAACTGGTGGTAAAAACGGGCTATACAAATAAAATTGCCTTGCCTTGCCTCTTTAATCTATTTATCTACACAGGTATTATAAATATGCATTTATTAACCCTCTATTAATTATTGTCAATATTCATTTTATTTACTTTTTATTTTATTTTATCCTCTGTCTTCTGTTTCTGTGCTGTCTATATTTTATTTAGGGTTTATTGTAACATTCTGTCATATGAATGAATGAATGAATGAATATTTTATTTTCGTGTCATGCCACCACTGTGGCCCATCCCATATGGGATTACAAGACACAATAACAAATACAAAAAAACAAAAACTAGACAGTCCTTCCTGTTGGTGTTACTTGCCACACAGGTGTGACATAAATAAACAATTTCAGATTACTTTCAGTACTCAACTATATATCGCTCTTCGTCTCATTGCCCAAGCCTTTTCAAGAAATAAAGAAAATGCAAAAATATTCAAATAAAAAAGAAGTTTTAGCTTCTCAGCATCGTCCAACCACACAAATTCATTATTTGGATCTACTTTACTAAATAATTTTTGTCTTATAGAGTCATAGAAAGGACAGTAGAACACAAAATGCATTTCATTCTCCACCTCTCGGATGTCACATAAGTTACAAATTCTATCATCTTCATTACATGTGAACTCCTGATCTCTGCCTGTGGGGGGCGCTGCAGTCCATCGTCACAGTGTCGGGTGAAGACAACATGAAGATCTTCACTGTTCAGACTGTGAACATGTTGAACACACACACACACCTCATTAAGTTTCATATAAACAACAATGAAAACAACTAATTTCCTAAAATTAGAAAAACTTACCTGTCTGTTAAACATCTGCAGACTTTTAGACTCTGAGATGATGACGGATTCGCCTTCACATTGGTGAACAGAGATTTGTTGTAAAGTGTTTAATAAAGCTGTGACCTCATCACACGCCTCAGATCTGTTAACCAATCACAGCTCTTCATTCCACACTGCACAAGCAGGTAAAGGCCCAGGTTCATTTTATTTCCATATATTAATATTATTTTATCAAATGAATCTTCTTCACTCTTTATTCTTCATTATATAAACATGATTGTACCTTTTCCTTGTGATAAGTAACTTCCTATGACATCACACTTCCTCACAGCTGGTGTCTCTCTATAGAGATAGCAACACACACACATCTAAGTGTGTGTGTGTGTGTGTGTGTGTGTGTGTGTGTGTGTGAAGCGCTAAGCGGATGTGAAGGGATCAGTGTGTCCGTGGCTGTTTGACAAGCTGAGACAATACCTGAAACCTGCAGGTCACCACCCTGCTGTGTGTGTGTGTGAGTGTGTGAGTGTGTGTGTGTGTGTGTGTGTGTGTGTGTGTGTGTGTGTGTGTGTGTGTGTGTGTGTGTGTGTGTGCGAGTGTGTGTGTGTGTGTGTGTGCGTTAGCCATGGGTCACAGCCTGTGCTGTCATGTCACGGCGTTCCCATGGCACTTCACAGCCACCTGGAGACACCTGAAGACCGACAGAGAGAGAAGGAGTGTGTGAAAAGGACGAACGGATGAATGAACAGAAAAAGAAAGGATGAAAGAAAGAAATGAGAGAGGTGTCAATCAGAGAAGAAGAGGACAGAAAGAGGAGGTCAGAAGACAAAACAATCAGGAAAACTAAAATGATAGATTGATAGATAGATAGATAGATAGATAGATAGATAGATAGATGATAGATAGATATAGATAGATAGATAGATAGATAGATAGATAGATAGATAGATAGATAGATAGATGATAGATAGATAGATAGATGATAGATAGATAGATAGATAGATAGATAGATGATAGATAGATAGATAGATGATAGATAGATAGATAGATAGATAGATAGATAGATGATAGATAGATAGATAGATGATAGATAGATAGATAGATAGATGATAGATAGATAGATAGATAGATAGATAGATAGATAGATAGATAGATAGATAGATAGATAGATAGATAGATAGATAGATAGATAGATAGATAGATGATAGATAGATAGATCGAGATAGATAGATAGATCAATAGATAGACAGATAGATAGATAGACAGACCGATAGATTGATAAAGAACTCAGTAAAGAACTCAAGTTAAAGTTAATTAAATCATTTATTAATTAATGTGTTTGTGTTAATTTGCTGCTCAGCTGCAGGTTGCATCACTTCCTGTTTGAACTCTGCTGCTGCTCGTCCTCTAAATTAAATCCTGTCTTTATAAAACACCGGAGTAAACGCCGTCCGTCCCGACTACTGTATCATCACTGTCGCTGTTTGCCCACCACCCCCACATTTACTCCCCCTTTTACTCCCCCCCTCCCTTTACATTTCTAAGTGTCCTTTTGATGCGGGACATAAAGAGCAGAGATTAGAGGTGGAAAGGAGAAATTTGCAGTTATTTCCTGTTAATATCTTTCCCTTGTTGGGCTCTAATGAGAGGAGTCGCCCCTTCACTTTCAAGAGGGCTTAGCAGCAGTTAGCTGGCTCGGGGCCGCGGGGACAATAATCACATGTTAACTCAGCCCGGCCCCCCCCGGGCCCCCACAATAACTCACACCACTTAATTCCTCCTTTCAGAGCCGGCGATGAAACGCCAGAGGCAGAATTAATAGATGCTAATGGCCGCCTGCAATCAAAGCCGAGCAGGATCCAAATCTGCCAGTGAGGCCTATTAATTAACATGTGGAGGGGGGAGGACGGATGGGTGGGTGGGGGGGGGTGAGGGAGGCAGGATGGGGAAGAAAGAGGGGCTCCGCGGTTCACACGGGCCTCCACAGGGCAGCCTATTGAAGCCGGACGTGGGGGGGCTCCCAGGCCGCAATTAGAGGCTCCTGAATGGGCTGGCATTTGTCCCCCAGGTCCCAAAGCTGCACAGGGACGGACGACACCGGACTGGGCCGAGACTGAGCCGACACCGGGCCGAGACCGGGCCGAGACCGACCTGAGACCAGTCCTGATGAGACAGGAAACATGTGACACACGTTCGACAGATTTGTTCAATACATTTTATTTATAGCAGAAGTGAGTGATCCGGTGGTTTTCGCTAATGCTGCGTTCCAGGCAGGCTTTTGAAACCGTAAATTACAGCTTCAAGTCACAACTTACGACCTTGTAGCGTTCCAGGCAACCCACTCGTGTTTCTCCGACCTGTTTTACCGGTGAAAGTCACTATAACGGCCACTCGTAACTTCTGACCCGTGAACTCGTACCAGATCGAACTGGTACGACTTCACAGGTCGGAAAAACACGAGTTACGGGCTGCCTTGAACGCACCATAACGTCTTGTCAGCCTACGGAGTTAGCAGCCCCCGCCCTCGTCATGGATCTATTGGCCCTCGTCCCTACGTCACCACATTCAGGCGCATCCCTTGGCTGCACACACAGAGAGGACTGCCCCTTTATGCCGTTCTCTCTCCTCATTGGATAAAGGTTGTAGGATACAAGGAAAGTTTTCTCCTCGACTCAGAGCAGAGCAGAGTGACTGACAGACCCGTGTTTCAGACCAAACACTCTATGTAAGTGATTGCTGTCGGAAGATACAACTATTTAAGACTTATATTAACATAAACATTCCGCTTACTTCTGCTTTAAATCATGGACGGACAATGAGACAAAGCCCCCCCACCCCTCACCCCCTCCTGTGTAACAACAACAATCACACTGAGAGACGACGTCATCTGTCGTCAGTTTGTGTTGTTGTTTTTCTCTTTGTGATCACATAGCGTCTCTCTTCACCTGTTTTTTTGTCTCTTTTTATTTGTTTTGAACCAACTTTATTTAACTTTCGGTTTGTCTTTTCGATCGTTTTGTGTCTCTTTAGTGAGTCTGTGTTTGTCTCTTGTGTGTCTGAGTTGTTCTGAATCACTTTATGATCTGTGTCGACTTGTTTTGTGTGTCTTTATTCATTTAATTGACTTTTACAACAGTGTCAGAGGCTCCTGTGGGGCCCCTCAGCTCCCCGAGGCCCCTGGATGACTTAAACATGAGAAACAGCGACGGTTAATGAACCAATCAGGATTCAGGACGAGCAACAGTCGTCTTTAAAGTGAAGCTGTTGAGTTGTGTTGTTTTTTAAATCTTTTTAATGGACAAACAGTGATTTGTGTTCAAAAAACGAATGAACTGAGTTAATCTGACAAACCGGTGTCTCTCCCACCCTCCCTCTGTGTGTGTGTGTGTGTGTGTGTGTGTGTGTGTGTGTGTGTGTGTGTGTGTGTGTGTGTGTGTGTGTGTGTGTGTGTCTCCCTGAGTGACAGGTCAGTTGACACAGAACAAGACAATTGACCCTGAGGTCAAAGGTCAGAGGACTCCTCCCTCTGCAGCCACTGAGTAAACCTCCACTTCTTCATTAAACTCCAGGACTTTTATTCAAAGGTTGTTTTGTTTTTTTTTCGAGCCTGTTAGATTCACAAATATATAAAAGTTTGACCAACAGAAAAACTAATTAAATAATATTAATATTAAAGATAAAAAAAAAAAGGTTTTCCTGCTTTGCTCTCACACATCAAACAAACAGCAGGTTTGTAATTTCTCCTGACGACCAATTACAAACCAATTAGTTCATTAGTGAAACAGGAAATTAATTGATTACAAGTGTTTTTGTTTCTTTTAATAATTCATTTTGTTTTATTTGTGTATTTGTCGTCACACTACATCAGTTTATTGTTTTATTTTCTCATAGTTGCTTGTTTTAAATCTTTTTTATTTATTTATTTATTTTACACATTTTCCATTGTTTTTACACTGTGCATCTGTTTTCTTGTTGTTGTTGTTCTTGTCTCTGTCATGCAATGATTCATTTTATTGGTTTTATTTGTCGGTTATAGCTATTTGTTGTCTTTAAAAAAAGATCTTATTTACTCCATTCACATTTTTGTCTTTGTCGGATTCCTTCACTAATTGACTGATTGTGATTGAATTCATCATTATAAATAACTGTACAGCAGTAATTACAGTCGCCATGGACACAAACCCAATACATTGCTGGATTCATTTTAGATGTATTTTGGTTTTACACTATAAACTAATTCTGCGCAGGTTTCCTGTAGATAAATCCTATTTTAAAATAAAGCTTTAAAGGGATAGTAGCATTTTTTTTAAAAAGTGGGGTTGTATGATCTACAAATAGCACCTAAGTACTTTAATTGCAGTAGAAGACTCTCTACACTCCTCCCGTTAGCAACGCCAGCCCATAATAGCCCTGCCCAGAGATTTACAACATACAGTGTTGTGAATGGACCCAAAGAAACGGCCTATTTTCACGGCCTAAAAGAGGTTTTACCTGAAAAAAAAATACACAGTTTCATTGTTCGCTATAATATAATTTTTTCCAGCCCTTCAAAGTGCAGGAAAAACACAGTTTTTATTTGGATCTAACCAACTGCTGATCGGCGGGCGCTAACCCTGGGCGGAGGGATACGTGAGTTGGTTAGGTCCAAATAAAAACTGTGTTTTTCCTGCACTTTGAAGGGCTGGAAAAAATTATATTATAGTGAACAATGGAACTGTGTATTTTTCGGGTAAAACCTCTTTTAGGCCGTGAAAATAGGTCGTTTCTTTGGTACACTGTATGTTGTAAATCTCTGGGCAGGGCTATTATGGGCTGGCGTTGCTAACGGGAGGAGTGCAGAGAGTCTTCTACTGCAATTAAAGTACTTAGGGGCTATTTGTAGATCATACAACCCCACTTTTAAAAAAATGCTACTATCCCTTTAACATCTAATCACTCGGCTCCTGATCAATGAAAGTGAGTTTGAGTTAATTAAAACAAACAGGGGCCAAAGCTTTATATTCATGTCCCGGGGCCCTTGACACACACACTGATGAACAGACTCCAGATCAGCTTCATTAATGAAACACAGCTGTTCGTTAAGTTCATACTCACCTTCATCATCTTCATCATCACTGTCAATCAACATCATCATCATCACTTTCACCGTTTTCTCATCATCCCTCCTTCAACGTCACCGTCACCCTCCTCTCCATCAACAAAATGGCTGTCGTTGGGGAGGGAAGGAGGTGGGTAGGCCTATCTCGTGCAGCTCGTGCAGCTTGTGCGCATGCTCAGCGCACCTCTGGCAGGGAGGGAGGGAGGAGGGAGTGAGGGCAGGGCAGGTATCAGTCAGTCAGTCAGTGAGCAGCCTGCAGACACACACAGACACACACCGACCGACACACACTCACTCATTCACTCCCGGTGGCTGCGCTCAGGCTCCAGCATGCGGCGCGAGGAGGAGAAGACACTGACACCGACTGATCTGAGACCCGCTGGAGACTTTCAGAGGAGTTGGTTGGTTTGATTTTTGAACCTGCACGACGCGGAGGAGCCGCTGCAGAAGAGACACCGCCCGGGACTCAGGTGAGGAGGAGAAGAGGGAAGGAAGGAGCTTCACTTCTCCCTTCAGCCGCTCAGGTGCATCGGTCCGGATTATTTAGCTCGTCGCGGCTTTTACGCACAGAGGAGAGGAGAGGAGAGGAGAGGAGAGGAGAGGAGAGGCATGGTGGCTCTCCGGGGGAATCTGGGAATCTGAGCTGCAGGAACTGGACTATAACTGGACCTATAACTACCCTCTCTCTCCACTCAGCTCAGCTCAACTCTGCTCCAGATGTTTACTACAATGTTCCAGCACAGCAACAACAACAACAAGAAATGCTTCACCATAGAGTCTCTGGTCGGGAAGGAGGCGGCCGGTGGAGGTGGAGGTGGTGGAGGCTCCGGGGATCATGAGCCCATCCGGCCCACGGCGCTCAGGTTCCCGGACTCTCTGCACCCCGCAGCAGCAGCAGCAGCCACCGCCGCCGCCGCTGCAGCCGCCGGGGTCTTCGGCTCCTGCTTCCAGGGGAATCACAGCGGCGGCGGCGGCGCAAGGACTTTGTACTCGCCGGTCGCCGGGCAGCAGGACATGGAGCTCCCTAACCCGCTGCACACGCTGCAGATCCCCCATCCCCACCCGCAGAGCTTCTTCAGCCCGCAGCACCACCGAGACGCGCTCAGCTTCTACCCGTGGGTGCTGCGCAGCCGCTACCTGGGACACCGCTTCCAAGGTGAGCCGCGAGTTTCACTGAGTTTCACTGAGTTTCACTGAGTTCAGTTGAGTTCAAATCAAATCCAATCAAATGAACTTTATTTGTCCTGCAAGGGAAATTTGTCTTGGGCAAGTATAGCGCCGTAGCAACTGCCTTAACACGTACATCCATATACAATGCATGCACACCAGAATGTGCAACAGTAACGATGGCAAACATACACCAAGAAAAGAGAAAGAAGGAAATAAAGAAAGAAAGGGCGGTGAGTGCAATAAATAGGTTACCAAAAACTTAAAAAAGCAAGGGATGTTGATTGAAGGTTTCCATTGGTTACGTCAAGAGCAGAGTAGATGCTAGAGTTGAGTTGAGATTACTTTACTGTATTTATCCCATAGGGCAATTCTGTTTCTACAGTTGACCCATTGCACCATGCACATTCATTTACACGAGCATGAGGAGGAAAGTGCGAGACAGTGCAAATTAAAATCAGGTAAAATAAAAAGTACAATAAGTATAGGATAATAAATACATAAATAGGGCAATATACATAAAAAAAACACATTGTCAACAACACTTGTACTAACTACAGCTTAAACCAGCTCAGCATTCAACAATTTAATGGCAGAAGGCACAAATAAAGACCTAGAATAACGACTGGTCTTCCTGAGAGGCTGCATATAGAAATTAAATTAATTAAAATCAATTATGTCTTATATAATAGCCTATAAATAAATAATCAAATGATGTGTAATATAATGTCTCATTTAGGAGTTTAGTCACAGTTTGGTGCGTTTCAGTCAGTGCAGCTCTGACTGTGAACATGAAGCTCAACAGATTCAGACACTTTCTGATGCGGGTTTTTTGTTTCTGTTCTCACTTCGTCTCTCACCGCTGAGTCCAGAACCAGAACCAGAACCAGAACCAGAACCAGAACCAGCATACCACCATCATAACAGAAAAGTCCAATAACTTTATAATATTCTCATTTTTCCTCACAGTTTTCCTGCAGACTTCATCTGTTAATCACATTCTGCTTGTAGATAATAATCATAATAGCCTATAGCCTAATAATAACGTTAGAATCAATAATTATTCTTATATTATTAAATGTTCAGTTGTGCTGCGGGTTGATTGGCAGTTTGCACGTTATTTGGCGCCAGTTTTGATGCTGAATCGATGATGTATTGGTTGATTATTGGAGAGTCAGAGCCTCTGGTTGTTCGATGTTTGATGCTGCTGAGGAGAGTTCACTGACTCATTGATCCAAGGTGATCAGATTATTAACGCTTATCAATATTCATATTAGAGGATTATTTTCATTTTCAATTCAAACGCTTTTCCTTTGTGCTGTATTTTATCTTTTTATTCACATTTTTTAAATATTTCATTCTTACATCTCTCCCCCTCTCCCTCCTCCCTCTCCCCCCACACTCTGCACGCGCTTAAATCAATAACTGAATGATGTAAAATCTTCATTATTTTGTCTCTAATCTCCTTCAGACAGAATCTGCGTCTCATTAATTCCCAGTTTATTCCTATAGCGCGGTGTTGTGTTCGAGGCCTCTCAGGATTCTCGTAAATTTCAGATTTGACCTCAGCTGATGGTTTATTATCTGTTTCCCTCTGTTTTTAATTAAAAATTAAATTAAATTTTGACACACAACTTTTTTAAAACGTGGATGAGAATCAGTTTGGACCAAATTCAGATTTAAAACATCAGTAACTTCATTAACAGTGACACAGTATTGACATTAAATATCTTTAATTATGTGGAAATAATTAATACTTTCCCTCTGATGTTTCTATAGTTTTATTATAATATATATTTTTATTGTTTAACAGAGTCTCAGAATTAAACGTCTCATCGTGTTGATGTTTTTAATCAGTTGAAGCAGCAGAAATCATCACACAGACACACACACACTGTTGTGTACAGCTGCTGTGTGTGTGTGTGTGTGTGTGTGTGTGTGTTACAGCTCTATTATTATTATGTACCTGATATAATGGATGAATAGAATAAATAGAATTACCTTTATTATAGCAGCAATAATTATTTAGCCTATGAGAATGAAACTGGACTTAGTTCAGTTCATGTACCGAGACTCACATATATACATTTAATTAAATTATTAGATATAACATAGGGGCTACAATATGAATTTATAAAATAAAAGTGTCCTATTTTGTTATTGGGGGAAAATTTCATTGATTATTTCTTCTTTTTCCTTTAAAATTGATTTTTAACACACAAAAAAAGAATGAATAAATAAGTAAGACAGATTATAAAAGCTGGAAAAAGAAAAATACACATCACACTGAGGACGAATCATGAAAATCACATTTTCACTTCGTCTTAAAAATGTTTCTGAGTCAGAATCAATCACCATGACGACGTGTGAAACTGTCTGATTGTTTTTAGCTCTTTGTTATTGAATTATATAATAAAACAGTGAAATAAGATTATAAAAAGTCAAATTATGAAACAGTAAGAGAAGAAAACATCTTATAAACAAAATAACATGAGGTAAAAAATAATCTTATCTGAAACGTTTGAGAGAAAATTCAGTAGTATTTCTAATTAATCATTAATAAAAAAATACAACAAAAGGAAAAGTTTCTGAATAAAAAAGAGTTTGTCAAACATAATTTTTGATAAAAATCATGAAATAAAAAAAATACCTAAACATAGGCTACAGGATAAAACAATAATGTCTTTATATAGAAATAAAGATAGGATGATTTAATGAAGAAATTATGAAATTGAAACAATACATTTGTCTTATTCAATACAAATAATAAAAAAAGCTAAAGATCAATATTAAAATATTTTTTATCTACAAAACACAAAAAGTCATGATTTATCTTGTAAATTCGCTTTTCAAGACAAAAGAACAGAGAGTTTGATTTGAGGAAAATAAAAACACATCAGTGAGATTTTAATGTCAATCTGTCTAATGAGATGATTGATCCACAGAAAATTAAACTATTGATCATTGATTGTATTACTCAGATTTTAAACGTCAGTCTTTGTTTCTCTCTCTCTCTCTGAGTTTTGACACTTAAAGTCGTCGCCTTGAATTCTGGGAAACCGAATCTCTGATGTCACTTGATCAATAAGTTGGATTGATTGATCATAAACCTCCTGTTCAGTTCTCGTGACTGAAGTTAAAAGTTTAAAGTTGTGAACTAACCTTGACCTCTGACATCATCAGCCTCAGTCAGGGTGAAAAATCAAAGATCAATAACTGATGCTCGTGCAGGGAATCAACCCTGTGATCTGATTGGTCCGTCCCGCTGTCAATCAAACAAACAGTCTAGTTCCTCCTGAACAGGTAGCCTAGTGATTATTGATTTTAACCAGTTGCTGTTTGTTTTGATCAGAATCTGAACAACATGAGTCAAGTCTGATCGTTCAGATATTGATTATTATTTTATTTAGTCAATCGATCAGTTTTTTCTCCCAATACTTTGCCTATTGTCTGATAAACAGAACATTCAGATATTGATTAGGAGCCTCCTCCATCTCCTAAAAGAAAGATACTATTAACTATCAATAAATGAAACCTAAAATGTTGAGTTATTGATAAAGATTTTATTGAATAATGAATAAAAGATAATACATGAGTACAGAAGTGAATAAATTCAATATCTAAATACCAGGTGATTGATTATCAGTTTTGTCAGGAAATAGTAAAAAATAAAAATAATAGATAGGGTCACAAAGTTCCATCTGATTAAATGTTGTGTCATATTAAATCATTTAATAATAATAAACATGATCATAATATCAGTCAAAACTTATATATGTCGACATTTCATCAGGTATTTCAGCCGTTTAAAAAAATATATTGTTTATCTGGTCAAAAACAAAAACATCGGAGAAACAGATTTAAAATAAAGAACAAGTTTATAATTCCTGGAGGAAGAAATTAGAATAAAATAAAATAAAATAAAATAAATCTCAGTGGGATTTTTTTTCTGTATGTTTTTACATTTTCGTAATACGACGTTTTCATTGTAGATTAAAAGACCTGATCGATATACATATATATAGATAATCATCTTGTGTTCTGTTATAACAGATTGAAACATGTAAATGTGTGTGTGTGTAAGTGTGTGTGTGTAATTCTGCAAAAAAAAAAAAAAATCATATTAAAAATGTAAAGTTTCATTTCTGAAACATTTAAACAGATCAACATTATGATGTAATTAAAGATTAAAATCCCAGACTCTTTAAGTAATTGATCTCATATCTTAATGAATAGGATCACATGACTCGACTCTTTCACCTGTTTTTATGTGTCAGTGTTGATTATTAATAATAACTTTCTCCTTTATCTCGTCTTTAGTTTGACTTTTTAAAGTAAAATTGTAAAGATACAATGATGAGACTCACTAACAGCTGCTCGTTAGGACTCATTCATTAGAGCTGCAGCTGATGATTCTCAACATTTTCTATTTGACAATTATTTTCTTGATAATAAAAATCTAAACTCCTAAATCTCAATGATCCAGCAGCTGCAGCAGGAGAAGTCCGATGTTATTGATCATAAAAATCAACCAATCGTTTCCTGTTCTCTAACAGAAGCTGTGATTTAAATCTGAAAAACATTAAATGTATCTGTTAAATTATAAAATCTATTTCATATTTTTTTTTAAAACATTTCCTGAACCTGAGAAGTGAATCTGTTGGGGACTATTTTCAGCGGCGGATTAGTCCACGTTCAGTATTTTAGTTAGTAGTTTCTGGTTGATGGTGTGTGTGTGTGTGTGTGTGTGTTCTCTGAGTCAGATCTATCAGCGTTTGATCGCATGTTCGATTCCTCTGATAGTTTTATCAGAGAGTAAAGACTCCACTGCTTCGTCTCTATACAGAACAAACTGGTCCAAGTTGAAGCCTTCACTCACTCACTCACTTTCACTCACTACTGTGTATCCATGGCAACACATTGCACGTGAAGCTGATCAGATGTAAACAAACACAACAAAAATGATGATGATGCAGCAGTTTGACTCTGTCTGGACTCTATTGATCAACTGATTAATCGATTGATTGATTGATTAATCAGAGCGATTGATGATATTTTATGTTACGAGAATCGACATCAGCTCATTAAAACGCTCACATGGTCGATGAAACAGGAAGTTAATGCACCAGAGCATCAGCTGTCAGTCGTTGTTACCATGACGATGGGGGTCTGCTTGTTAATTGATTGATTGGTTGATTTATTGATTTAATGATTAATATTAATTGATTTAATATATTTAATATTATTGAAAACACAACAAACATGGCCGAACTTCCTTCCTCCTCATTTATCAGAGACCCGTCAAAGTAAAAGCTGCATTCTAATATGTCAACTGACACAGACTTTCAAAATAAAAGTATGTAGGTTAGGTTTGATTTGATTCACCCACTGAATGTGTGTGTGTGTGTGTGTGTGTGTGTGTGTGTGTGTGTGTGTGTGTGTGTGTGTGTGTGTGTGTGTGTATTGAGATCACACACACACACACACACACACACACACTGCAGTGTTGTTACCCATGGAAACTTTAACTTGTTGTTTTCTTGCATATCTCACACACACACACACACACACACACACACACACGCACACACACACACACACACACACACACACACACACACACACACACACACACACACACACACACAGGTCTGGACTTGTTTTTAGTACCACGGGAGCCTGATGCACCATCTGCCCCAACGTTTCTCCTCCTCCTCCTCCTCCTCCTCCTCTTTTTCCTCCTCACCCTCTTTCTCTTCCTCCACTTGTTCCTCGTCCTCTTCTCTGTTCTTTTCCTCATCCTTTGTTTCCTAATCTTCCTTTTTTCTTCCTCTTCCGTTTTTGTCTCCATCCTTCTTTCTCCTCCTCCTCGTCTCTTTACTTACTCTCCTCTTCTTCTGTTTCTTTCTCCAGTTTCTCTCCTCCTCTCCTCTCTGACCACCTTTTCTTCACCTTTACTCATTTATCCTGTTTTTCTTTCTCCAGCTTCTGTTATCTCCCCCTCCTCCTCCTCTTTTCCTCCTCACCCTCTCTCTCTTCCTCCACTTGTTCCTCATCCTCTTCTCTGTTCTTTTCCTTATCCTTTGTTTCCTGATCTTCTGTTTTTCTCCCCATCCTTCGTTCTCCTCCTCTTCATCCCTCTTCAACTCCTCCTCCTCCTCCTCCTCCTCCTCCTCCTCGTCTCTTTACTTACTCTCCCCTTCTTCTGTTTCTTTCTCCAGTTTTTCTTCTTGTTCTCCTCCTCTTCTCTCTCCACATTTTACTCATTTATCCTCCTGTTTTCATTTCTTTCTTTCTCCAGCTTCTGTTTTCTCCTCCTCCTCCTCTTCAGTGTCTCTTCTTTATCATCCACTCTTCGCTCTGTGTTTGAAAGAAGAAGCTTCAGACCTTTAACGATTTAGAGAGAGAAACATGTTCAACATGATTGATTTTAGTTGATTGGTCCGAAACTTCTTCTCCTTCAGTCTCATTGATCCAGATGTGTTCAGATGTGAACTAGATCCTGAACGTCACCTCCTCTGTTGGAGTTCAAATTACAGTAAACCTGAACGTGTCTAAACTTCATCATCATCATGTTTGTATCCAGCCGTCAGTTGTGGTTGGAGGTTTGGTTTCGTCTCGTTGTGCCGCTGACGGATCAACTACAGATCTGATCGGTGTCGTGTTCGGTTGTTGATCAGTTTCCTCTTTAGATCTGAGCGTTCGACTGTAAATCTGCAGCCGAGTGATCGAGCGAGTCAATGAATCAATAAATGATCTGAAAGTAAAATGACTGAGATAAAAAAAAAACAAGACGTTAGAATAAATGATACGAATAGAAACAATGACAGCATGTGAAACATATAATATAGTATAGAGAGTATAGTCTTATATATTATATGAGCCACAGTATCTGTAATATGATTTTCACATCTGGAATTTGTTTTGGTTCAGAACAATAAACAAAGTGAGAAACAGTAAAAAGCAGAAGCAAAGTGGTGCAGGTCAGAGAGTTTAAATACAGAGTTGTTTCATAAAATTATGATAGAAATTATTAAAAAATAAATAAAAATACAGAACAAATACATGTAATATGAAGATGGATAAAGTGCAGTATAATAAAGTATAATGCAGCTCTATGAAGAGAAAGTTCATCAGATGTTCATGGCACTGAAACAGAGGAATATTATTATATTGTTTTATATTTTGTGTTTTACTTTCTTTTCCTTCCATTAGAGAAAAGTTGAATCACTTGAGTAAAGTTTCTATTTTAACTGTGAAATAACGGACCATGAGTCTGAGCTTTGATTTATTTACATTCATACTTGTGTGTTTTTAAGTTGATGAAGCTTAATTTTGAAAAGTGACTCAGATAAATTAAGAAAAATCAAATCAAATCAAATCTATTAAATGAGTAAAAGTCGTTCCAGTCGTTAGCATGTAGCATGTAGCGTCTTCTTCTTCTTTAATCTCTTTATCCTGCGATGATGTCGTGCAGCCAGGTCTCTCTCTCTGTGACCTTTGACCTCTGTGACCAAACTGTCGTTACTTGGCAGCGTCAGAGTCGCAGGTTATTTGAAACCAACCGTCACATTTGCAAAAACCCGAGGCGTCCGTCCGTCCGTCACGCAGCTCGGCCTCGCTCACCTCGCTCACCACGCCACCGCGTTTTGCATATGAATACGACTTTATTGATGCTAACGCCGGATCAAAAAGCTACGTGAGCACGCGTCCAACCCTCCGGCGGCACGCCATCATTGTCCTCCCAACGCCTCCTCGCCGCCGCCGGGCCAACCGACTTCTTTGCGTACCGGTCGTGTCGTGCCGGCGGCGGCGGTGGAGGCGTTTTCTTTTCAGCCCGAGCGGCGGCGGTTGCAGGAACTCGAGCGTGGATTTGTTTTTATGTAAAAATTTCCGTGCAATTTAAAAAAGAAAGCGACGCAGATGTGGGAACGTGGGTTTGGAGCGAAGGCGACGACACAAAGAGACACAACGTTCGGGGTTTTCTAGGCGGGACTTGAACGCCACGTCGCCGCGTCTGATAAACAAATGAGCTGCTGTTTGTTTCAAATCGGAAAAACCACACAAGAAGAAACACAACGTTTCTGTCTCCACCTGCAGAACCGGCAGCAACACGAGCGCACGCTTTTCATAAAGGTCACATTTTTATCGTAATTAGTTTTTGTTCACGTTCAAACGACCTGAACTGCAACACTTTAGTTTAGTTTCATGCTTGTTTTTTAACTAATTCTATGAGAAAATGATCATGTGTTCACATTTTATGAATCTAAATATCTTTTTATTACTCACTGTAAACACACTCTCTTCTTTTATACATACTGAGTTGGTACAGTTCTTATCTCATCATTGTAATGGGTCCTAAATTATACTTCTCTATTATATTCGCTTTTCTCAGAGCTTTTTTTTTTTTATCTGTATATTGATATTTAGTAGATGGATTCCTATTTATGGTATTTATATGCCTTTGAATACATTTATATGTGTATTTCATGGAATGATTGTCAGGCTGTTAAGATTAGGGTGTCTTCTTTCTTTCTTTCTTTCTTTGGGTGGGACAGTGCACATTAATGAACATATAAAAACATGTAAATGTGCCGGATTATAGCAGCAATGCTAATTTCAGACAATAAGATAACAAGACGACTATAACGAAATAAAACATTGACATTTTGACAACACTTCCATGGGTAGGGGGACCATAAGAGTTTCTGAGAGATGAAGTGCAAAAGCGCAAAAGTGCTGGGCCAAAGTGACAAGTGCTAAAGTGCAGTGAGTGCATAGGTACCAAGTTGTATTGCACTATGCCCGTACACACAGTTGCACAAGCAGGAGTGTGTAGATATTGCAAGAAATGTAACACATAACTGTAATTATGTAACTACTTCTAGAGCCAAAGAATGACGATGACAATTAACTGAAAAATAAAAACTCAAGTGGTGCCCCGGCAGTTGTTACATGTAAGTTACAGGTGGTTACATGTCTGGTTTGCTTGTAACCATACTTAAGCACGCACCTGATGACAATCAACAGTGAAGCTGACGAAGCAACAGTGTGCGCTGGGAGTTTTTAAAAAAAATATATTTTCACATCTTACAAATTCTATTGATGTATTAAAGTTCAAAATGTCTTAGATGTTGTATAGGAGTTCAGAAGAAACACTTTATTTGTCCCTGTAGGCAGAGTAAGGAGAGAGAGCAGCACGATTAGCACCAACAATGACAATAATAATCACATATATATAATATATTACTAATAATAACCAGACCAGCTGGACAGCAATCATAACCGGAGGAGTGTGTAAAGTGCAAGTGCATCAGCTGTTCAGGCTCAGTTCATCAGCCACAGTGAAGCATCAGTAACATCAGACATTAGAATAATGAAGTGAAGCTAATTAACTCTATAATTAACTGTTCAATAACTGTTAATTAACCGCAATTCACCTTTAAGTTGCAGCGAAAGCAACGATGAAAACAGCAAAATGTCAAGTACAAAAACGTATAAAAGATAAACTATCTATCTATCTATCTATCTATCTATCTATCTATCTATCTATCTATCTATCTATCTATCTATCTATCTATCTATCTATCTATCTATCTATCTATCTATCTATCTATCTATCTATCTATCTATTCATTCTCTGTGTCTCAGTTCTTGTTAAAGTGTCGACAACAGTTTGTTGATGCAGCAGAAACACGACGCTGACTCAGTTGCTCTGAGGTTTGACTGCAAATAACCGCTGCACTAAACACACACACAGACACACACACACACACACACACCTTTCTTTGTTTGTCATCACTTAAATCTGTGTGTGTCTGTTCCTCGGTCTGTTGATGTGTCACATGTAAACACAATGAATTTCATAGAGTAAACAGAGTTTTATATTTTAGGACGAAGATGAAATAGACCTTTATTTTGAAAGGTCTGTTTGAAAACTTTGTGAGGACATTGGACCACAGACAGATTATAACACTGTCGCTGTGGGTTTCTAAATGTGTTTTATGGTTATTATGGGTTGGTTTTTTACTTCATGTTGTGTCTCTTCTCTTTCTGTGGTTGTTTGACCTTTGACCTTTGACCCCTCTGACCCAGACACACGTTGTTTTCCTGCTGCTGATTCATTAAGCTGTAGATTTTAATTGTGTTTTTTTTAATTTAGGCTATATTAATGTCATTTGTTTAATTGTATTTTTAATTGGGTTCTTTTGCCTGATGCAATTTATATTTTTCTATTCACATTATACTTTTTATACGGTGACCCGAAGGCAATTTTCAACCACGGTGGATAATAAAGATTTATCGTATTGTATTGTAGGTCATGAATAACTTTATAATTTCATGTTTTTCCTAATAAACTTGTCATTTTTAAGAGACACTATAAATAAACAATCAGCACAACGTCAGCTAATTATTTATGTTAATCAATAAATAGATTTAAAAGAGGTTTAAAACCCCCCAAAACAAAACAATAGACCAAGATATTTTAAAACAAGGATATTAAAGAAGGATTTTTCACCTTAGAAAATAACATTTATCTGTGTCGATGTGGAAGTGATTTGTAGTTTCTATATTTATCTGAAAATTAGTTTTGTTCATTCTCTGGAGCTTTTATGAAGATTTATGGACGTTTTTTTGTCATGTCAGGCCTTATGATTAACCTGTGTGTGTGTGTGTGTGTGTGTGTCCAGGGGAGGACAGCAGTCCGGAGAGCCTGCTGCTCCACGGTCCGTTCTCCAGGAAACCCAAACGGATTCGGACGGCGTTCAGTCCGTCGCAGCTGCTGCGTCTGGAGCGAGCCTTCGAGAAGAACCACTACGTGGTCGGAGCCGAGAGGAAGCAGCTGGCCAGCGGGCTGTGTCTGACCGAGACGCAGGTAGGCAACAGCAGCACGGCATGATGGGAAACAGGAGAGGAGCAGTAGCTAGTGCATGATGGGGAACAGGAGGAGCAGTAGCTAGTGCATGATGGGAAACAGGAGGAGCAGTAGCTAGTGCATGATGGGAAACAGGAGGAGCAGTAGCTAGTGCATGATGGGAAACAGGAAGTGCTGCAGGTTGATGCATCTAAACATCTGGGCCCAGTTGTTCAAAAGGTGTAATCTGGATAAAAATTACATAATCCGTTTTAGTTTCATCCCAGTTGTTCAGAGCAAAGCAGGATCGGATCAGTCTGATCCAGATCCAAAGTTTTCAGGATTGCCTAATCCGGATATTGAGTCTCTAGATGGGACTGTGCATCACACTGAAGGCTGATTGGTCTGTTAACAACAGGTAGAACAGCAGCACGAGGTCACTCACACTCCTGTGCTATTTGTTGTTTCTTCAATGTCTTTTAAACAGCCAGACTCCATCTGGTTGGGCTGTTAAAATAAATAAGTAAAAAAAATAAATTTGAGGGATATAAAAATAAATTTAAAAAAGCAAATATACAGTACATTAGTGAAATTGTGAATATTTCCCCATGTGTTTCAAATTCAAACTTCAAATTTTTCCAAAACAGTTTGGAGAAAAGTTTTTCAGTTGTAGAATATTCAAAAGTTATTAACTTGATTTACGAATCACTGTTATGGTTTAAAAATGAGGTGCAAAATACAGTATAAACATAGACTGTAAAAAGAATGGACGTAGCGTCCGTGACGTCACCCATTGGTTTGGGGGAGTCTGTTTTGTGCCGCTACTACGGGGGTTTGAGCCGCGCCATGTTGGATTCTACTTGCCATATTTGGAGCGGTGCGGCCGTTGGCCGGCCGAGAGCCCGCCCACTGGCCTCGTAGCAGCGGTCTCCGGACCTGTCACTCAACGGTTCTGCGCCCTAATTGGCCAGAACTTTAAACCTAATAATAGTAAAACGGTAGAGTTTAAAAAAAATTCACCCCCCTCAGAGTGTGTGCGGGGGTAGAAACTATCGATTGAGACCAAAAAAATGAAATGTACCAGGCTGTAAATATGTTTTTTTAAGCTGTAAAATCGGCTATTTTAACATGGGGCTCGATTGGAGTTGCTCCCTTCTGGAGCCAGCCCCCAGCGACAGCCGAGGGGATTGCAGCTTTTTGAACGCGGAAGTGAGCTTCACTCCTCAGACCGACAACTGCCCCCTTGAGTATAAATCAATAAATGTATATATAGGGCCTATACTACATTATAAATATTGTTTATTTTACCAGTTTGAATTTAATTTAAATCACATTTTATTCCTGAAATCCACCCAACTGCTGGGATTTTGGATCAAAGTTTTCCCGATCCTACTAAAAAGTTTTGAACGACACAAACTGAGGGTTTGATCCAGATGAAAACCAAGACTGGAACACAACATGATCTAATCCGATCCGATCTCAGAATCCGTTTTTGGTTTTTGAAACAACCCGTTTTCAAGATTTGATCCAATCCATTATCCAAAATCCGATCGGATTACAGTAAACCTTTGAACAACTGGGCCACATGGAAAGTGATGAAATCCGAAACAGAAATGTTTGAACGAGTTACTGTCAATGAAACCGGGACACGTCGTAATTAGGTGATGATCAGGATCAGAGGAATGTGGAGGGGGGGGAGGGGGGGGTGAGTCAGCTGCCTCCACCTTTTCTCAGGAGTGATTGACAGCGAGACGAGCGCTGACGCCAGAGCAGCGACGTGAATCATCCTCAGATATTTATGAGCTAATTTCACAATGAGAGAGAGAGAGAGAGAGAGAGAGTCAGTGTCTCTCTATCATCAACAGATTCACTGACTGAACATGTTTTGTTAGTTCTGTTGTTCGACCTTTGACCCTGCAGCCTCCTTCAAAATAAAACGTTGAAATCTCCTTATACCAGATGTAGATATGAACATCCCCTCCCCCTACGTTTGTAACCGTCGGTGACATCGTTGTCGTCGCGGTGACGAGGCGCCGGCGGTAAACGTCACCTCGGGCCTTCGGCTCTGACGTCTGACAGGTTGAGCAACTCAGGCAGGACGAGTCCCGACAGAGAAGCTCCAACACCTATTATTATTAGTATTATTAGTATCATCATCATTATTATTATTACCACCACCACCACCACCATCATCATCATTATCATTGTTATTATGTTCGACAATGACAGTATAAAGTAATTTCCCAGAAGAATAACTGACACCACATGGTTCATCTGGAGCTGCTGATGAAGAAAACCATGTGGCAGAATCAAAAGCTCCAAAAGTTTTCAGTTTTTATTTCATTTTGACTTTATCTTTCAATTTCAACTATAGTTTTTTTTCTTAAAGAGTGTTTGTTCAGGTTTTTTTTAATCACTTTTTGTTGCAGCCCTGAGTCTTGTCTGTAAGGCAGCATGTACATACACTACTCACAAAACGTTAGGGATGTTTGGCTTGTGGATTAAATTTCAGAATGGACCTAAAATGCACTATAACCTTTACAGGTGAACTTAATTTATCCTTCTCTAAACTTTTGAATGCACATGTCCAGTTGTTCAATGTTTCAGTCCTTATTGAATAACATGCTGTTCTCTAACAAGGTGATTCAGTCATTGAACGACTAAATGTTCTGGTTCAGTGAGAGTTTGTAGACAGTCCTCTTCTCTCTCCCTCTCCTCATCATGAGACCAAGACAACACTTTGATTATTACAAATTGATCAAGTTATTGAGACACTGAGATGTTTATTGTGCTACAACCGCCACGGTTGTTAGCTGTTGTTTGAGATAAAGAAATGACCATTGCATCCTTCTACTTAAAAGGCTTTCATGATAGAATATCACTGTAGCATCAACTTTTTATCGGGATGTTCTTGTCAAATATCCTTAAAGTTTTGTGAGTAGTGTATATGTTAACATATACGTAACATATACTGTATGTTTATATGAACTGGTTAAACCTTCAAAAGATGCATTAAGTTGCTTCTTACATTTTTATTAATGTCTTTTATCACAGCAACTACCTTATTTTATGCATTTTTTTTATTATTGTTTGCAAAATATATTTTATCTTCTATGTTATATGTTTCTGTTAAGCACTTTGAATTATCTTGAATCTTAAAGGGATAGTTCCACATTTTAGCAAATTGGCCCATTGCCATAATCCCTGTAGTCATAGCAGTAGGTTCGTTACCTTTAATTGTCGGTGCAAGCTGTTTTTAGAACGGTGGAGCAGAGCCGTGAGCTGCTCAGAGCTACGCTACGGAGGCTCATGGGATTTCTTGGTTTCCCTCATCAAATACACAATCCAACAACTCCAAAACGCTCTGGTGGACAAGTTGTGACCTGCACATTCACCACACTATGAGATAATAACACAACGTTACCAGACAGAGTTGTTTTAGAGGTAAATTCATGTAAAACCGCTGATGTGTGTTGCCTTCAGGGACAGTTTTTCATCAAGCAGTCTCTGCATTTACCTCTAAAACAACTCTGTGTGGTAACGTTGTGTTATTATCTCATAGCGTGGTGAATGTGCAGGTCACAACTTGTCCACCAGAGCGTTGTGGAGTTGTTGGATTGTGTATTTGATGAGTTTGATGAGGGAAACCAAGAAATCCCATAATGAGCCTCCGTAGCGTAGCTCTGAGCAGCTCACGGCTCTGCTCCGCCGTTCTAAAAACAGCTTGCACCGACAATTAAAGGTAACGAACCTACTGCTATAATGACTATAGGGATTATGGCAATGGGCCAATTTGCCAAAATGTTGAACTATCCCTTTAAGCACTGATAATAATGATGAAGATGATGATCTAAAGATAATACTATGATATGTACGAAAGGAAAGGAGCCAGCGTTTTGTGACTTTTATCGAGGACGAACATCTGGATTCATCAGATTTTATTAGTTTAATATCAGACAAGTTGGACGTGAATGAAACAGGAGCAGCAGAGGACTGAGCTGAGATCTTCAGAGTGTTTTTAAATCAAAGTCTCACCTCTCTGTCTCTCTTTGTCTCTGTCTCTCTCCGTCCAGGTGAAGGTTTGGTTTCAGAACCGCAGGACGAAGCACAAGCGTCAGAAGCTGGAGGAGGAATCTCCCGAAGCGCTGCAGAAGAGGAAGGGAAGTCAACACGTCAGCCGCTGGAGAGCAGCCACGCAGCAGGGAGCGGGGGGCGAGGACGTGGACGTCATCAGCGAGGACTAGACTGCAGCACACACACACACACACACACACACACACACACACACACACAATCACACACACACACATTCACACACTTTCATAAAGTCGTATTAAAGTTGAGTGAGCTGAAGTGAGACACAAACAACCTGAAGGACTTCGACGGTGTGTCTCAGTGTTTTAAACTCAGGTTGACGAGTTTCTCTCTTACGCGTTTGTCGTCGTTGAGATTTTTTCCAAATTTTTTGCAGCCAATTTGTAGTGATTCACTTTGAACGTGTTTAATGTGTGTATTTAAAAAAAAAGAAAAGAAGAACATTTTTAAAAAAGCAGCTTTCGTGAAAACACCGGCGCTGTGTGTGAGGTCAGGATGAAGACCCCGACCTGAGACACAGTCCACCTGTCCACGTTAACGTCAACAAGAGACAATCAAACCAGAGAAGAGTGAGGTGAACGTTTGAGCTGTGAATGAAGACTTGTGAACTTTCATATTTTATCTGAGGAGTTGCTTTTAAAGGAGACATATTATGGAAATATCACTTTTTAAAGGCTCTTTAACATATATTTAGGTGTTTGTTTTGCCTTCCGGCCTCCAAATTGTGAGAATTGACAAAACAATCTGTAGTTTTCAGGCTCCCGAGGTTGAAATCCACGTGGTTTTACGAGCTGTTCCCTCAGTTGTCTTCCAGTGATGTAACTAGGATTCAAATTTGCATAACCCCGCCCCTACCTGGGACCGGTAGAAGCAGTGGCTCATTTGCATTTAAAGGGACAGGCACTGAAACCAGCCGTTCTGAACAGGGCTGTTTTGAGAGGATGAAAAGAGCTGTGATGTTTGATCCTTGGGGGATTTTGACCAGATCATGTCACAGACATGTCTTTAAAGGGATAGTTCAACATTTTGGCAAATTGTCCCATTGCCATAATCGCTATAGTCATAGTGACTAAACGCTCTGGTGGACAAGTTGTGACCTGCACATTCACCACGCTATGAGATAATAACTGAACGTTACCAAACAGAGTTGTTTTAGAGGGAAATGCAGAGACTGCTTGATGAAAAACTGTCCCTGAAGGCAACACGCATCAGTGGTTTTGCATGAATTTCCCTCTAAAACAACTCTGTCTCTGGTAACGTTGTGTTATTATCTCATAGCGTGGTGAATGTGCAGGTCACAACTTGTCCACCAGAGCGTTGTGGAGTTGTTGGATTGTGTATTTGATGAGGGAAACCAAGAAATCCCATGAGCCTCCGTAGCGTAACTCTGAGCAGCTCACGGCTCTGCTCCGCCGTTCTAAAAATAGCTTGCACCGACAATTAAAGGTAACGAACCTACTGCTATGACTATAGGGATTATGGCAATGGGCCAATTTGCCAAAATGTTGAACTATCCCTTTAAGACACCTGGGAACAATTTTAATCTGTGGAAAAGGGGCAGAATATGTCTCCTTTAAAACCATCTCAGAGTAGTTTTCTCAGCTTCTCTCTGGAGCTCTAGTAACAACAGGTCTGTGTCAGCCAATCAGAAGAGAGGAGGAGGCTCTAAGTCTCTCTTCTGATGTTTTCTGAGCGATCCAATAAAAAACAGAGCAGATTCTAAATCTATAATCACATGCGGACGTCGACCTTTAAACCTCCGAGGCTCCGTCAGTTTAAAAAACAAACGGATTAGTTTAAAGGAGGTGAGGCATCAATTTCTCTGGTTTTATGGAGCTGTGACTCATGCGTGACGCCGTACGTCACCTGTAATATCTCTGCAGGGCGACGCAGAAACATGCAGCCAATTAAAATCTGATTAAAAGCTAAAGCTCTGATGAAACTGAAAAACTTTATTAAATCAGTTCTGGCTTCACAAGTCTTCGTTCACAGCTTCGTCGTCACAAACTCAACGTTTCACTCGGAGACGCAATAATAATCTGTGGATTTGTCCTGGTGGAAATAAACACACCAAGACCGACAAATCTGATCAGTTATTAGTTATTGATTAAAGCAGAAGTAAGTGATATATTTGTGTTAATCTAAGTCTTAAATAGTTATATCTTCCGACAGCAATCACTTCTATAGAGTGTTTGGTCTGAAACACGGGTCTGTCAGTCACTCTGCTCTGCTCTGAGCCGAGGAGAAAACATTTATGGTATCCTACAGTTTTTATCCAATGAGGAGAGAGAACGGCATGCAGGGCTGTGTGTGCAGCCAAGGAACGCCGTGAATGTGGTGACGTAGCGACGAGGACTGTTATGGTGCGTTCAAGGCAGCCCGTAACTCGTGTTTTTCCGACCTGTGAAGTGGTACCAGTTCGATCTGGTACGAGTTCACGGGTCAGAAGTTACGAGTGGCCGTTATAGTGACTTTCACAGGTAAAACAGGTCGGAAAAACACGAGTGGGTTGCCTGGAACGCTACAAAGTCGTAAGTCGTGACTTGAAGCTGTAATTTACGGTTTCAAAAGCCTGCCTGGAACGCAGCATTAGCCAAAACGACCGGATCGCTTACTTCTGCTTTAAGACGTTTTTTTTTTTTTTTTTTTGACATTTGGACAGTTTGTTAGATTGAGATTCACCATTTCTGCAGAGATTCATCACACACACACACACACTGACACACTTACATGACAGCTCACCTCTCCGAAGACTGACGATGTCCCTGAAGGCATCAGCAGGAATTCACAAAGACGATGACACGACGATGGCGACGATGACACACAAACTGATCCGCCGATGTGGGCGGAGCTTAAAAAACCCTGACTTCCTGTTGGAGTTGTTGTTGGACTGAAGAGGAGATCTGACGCTTCTGAAGAGGCCAAAATAGAAATAAACAAAACTTAAAAGAAAAAACAAAACAAAAAAAAAAACGTGGTCACAGCTGTTGACTGAACGATTTTGGTGCCAAACACACAAATATACACACACACACACACACACACAAAAAACACAGAGTCCTGAAAAAACACGGAGCGAAGCTGAGAAGCTGCTCGGCTGCAGGTTTCTGAGCGTCTGTCGCAAACAGACGGAGGCGAACAGGAAGTCTGCTGGACCCCGCAAACACGTCTGACGGAGGGAAAGCAGGAAGGGAAGAAGAGGAGGAAGAAGGAGAAGAAGAAGAAGGAGAAGAGGAACATCCTGAACCCAGACACGAGCTGGAGGAAGTTTGTTTCCAACTTCAGAAAGAAAACACTTTAAACTTTAAACTCCTTTAAAAGTTTCAGTCTGTGACGTTCCTGCTCCGTCCAACATGGCCGCTGCGATTTGTTTTTTTTGGTTTCACTTTACACAAAAAAACAAACATTTATAAGAAGGTTTCTAATTAAAATGTGTCAAATTGATGTCAAGTATAAAAAGATAATGTGCACTTAGCTTTAAAGGAGGCGGGGCATCAATTTCAAAATAAAAGTACGTCACTGTAGCCTAATATCTGTGCAGGGCGACACGGACATGCAGCCAATTAAAATCTGATTAAAAGCAGCTGTGACAGAACTGAACATCTGGATGTGAAGCGCTACCTTCGTTTTTTTTTTTTTTCTCACATCGTTTAATTCAGATTTTCATTATTATTTTCTGTCTGACATGAATTCACGTTCACAACCTGGTTGGAAACCTGCATAGCATATTAATTCTGCACTGAAAAGCATTCTGGGAAATGTAGGAAAGTGACTTTGTCAAACTTAGACGTGATGAGTTCACAGAGAAATGGAAATGTTTTGGTTTTTTTTGGGCTGAACGTCACAGACTGATGATTTCTCACATCTGGAGTTTAAATTTGTGCATTTTAATGTGAAAGTCAATCTTCACTTCCTGTCGGGAGGAACCTGCAGCTGGCTGTGTCCCATCAGGTCCAGATGTGTCGCATCCTTCAGAGGAGTAAAGGTCTAAACTGAAATGAGACGGAGGATTTTTTGCTTTTTTTGGCCGCCATCACCGTCAACACGTAACTTATTTTTTCCCACATAAATTTGAGGTTTTTAAAAACACTTAAAACACTTGGCTCTCTGTTGGCGAAGAGCAATGAATCCTGGGATATGTAGGACCATCTGTTGGACCCCTGATGCCTCTGAAGGATGCAACAGTTTTCATCTTCCCCCTCCAAACAAAATAAAACAACATCTCTGGTTCCATGTTGGTCCAGACCGAGACCGAGACCAGCAGCTCCTCAGAAAACTGGTTTGTGTCTTTTCAAACTGTTAAAACTGAAATAAAAAATAAAATAAAGAATCACCTCACACTGGAGATAGAAAAAAAAAAGCACCAGAGATCATCAACCAGCTGATCCTGGAGCAGTTTGGACCAGTTCCACTTTTTTCGGTCTGGTAGTTTTTTATTTTTTTTTTATTTTTAATAATTGCTTTTTTTTGTCTTTTATTTTGAAAAACAAGCAAACAAAACAAAAGAAAAAGACAAAAACAAATGTAGGTATTTATGTCAAATGGATTTGAAAGTATTCTATGCATCTGATGTGTATATACGGATAATAATAATAATAATAATGATAATAATAATGTGTGACTGTTTGTTTGTTTCTCTCTCTGCATCCGTTCATCTGTTTTTTCTTCTTCCTGGACAGATTTACCTCATCACCTCCTTATGTAGCACTTCCTCTTCTTCTTATTCTTCTTCCTCCTCTTCCTTTTCTTCTTCTTCTTAGTCAGATCTATTTTTTCATTGTTTTAGGATCGAATGCACTAACTGTACAACTCGTCTCCTCTGAGAAAGGGAAAGACACGACAGAAGCTTTGTACTTCCTGTGTTCACATTTGGAAAAAATATAAATAAAATGCAATAAAATACAAAGTTTTTTCTTTGTGTGTTGAAAATCTGAGAGGACAGAATTTTTTCTTCTTCTTTTATATTTAGATATTTTGTGCTTTTTTCTTTATTATCTTTATCTTCAGGTTAATTTGAACTCGTTTTAATTTGAGGATTTGGTTTTTAACAGAAACTGAAAAAGAACTAAAGGAAAACCAGGTTTATTATTGTTATATTTATTATCAATATATGCTATTTAAAATAAAATCCTAAAATATAAAGACAATCTTGGTTAAATAACCTACTTTTTTAAAAAAGTGGGGCATTTATTCTGATAAGAAAACAGGAAGTTCAGAGCAAGAGAGAGGCCATGGGTCGGACTCGAACTTGGGCCTCACGCTGCACCACAGCCACGTGCGCCAGAATATCAATAGTAGGCTAACCCATTAATTGATTTAAAAAAAATAAAATTATGTTTAAGCATGATTATTGGTCTTAATTTAACCTATATAATTAAATGTCTGAACAGATTCAACCCGAGTGTTTAAAGCTAAAATATCGATTAGCCTAAATCAAATCAAATCAAAAGTTTTTAAGTCTTAATCACTTTAAACAAAGATGTAAAGTAAAAAAGAAAAAAAAAGAAAAGTGTTTTACCTCGTGACCACGGAGCAGCTACTACTGTTTACAGCTGTTTACGTCTCTTGACTGTCAAAATAAAAGTCCGGGCTGGAGAGAGAGAACAGCAGCGGGGTCAGACCGGAGGAGCGTCCGCAGGATGAAGCGTCATCCTCGGCTGCAGCTGCGGCTCTGCCCCGGTGTCCCGGTTCCTCCCGCCGCTCCCCGCAGCACCAGGCCTCAGCCCGGACTCAGACCCGCTCCGCTCTGCTCCTGAAGTAGGCTACATACATGTGGATTTATACATGTAGACAGAGTCCATCTGTGAATATGCAAATATTATGGTGTAGCTATATATATTAAATAAATATTTCTCCGCTGAACGTGCGGATGAAAAAACCTCCAGACTGAGCACGTGACGACGCATCAAACACCTTTAACTCACGAGCTGCGTCACTGTAAAAACACCTGATATTTATTATTAAACCAAACATTTACATCATTTTTATGGTTAAATACTCTAATGCGAAGGAGGCAGCTGCTCTGTCCTGCAGAGAAACAACTGAAGCTGCAGGATGTGAAGCCTGTCGATCACAAAAGGCTTCGGATTTTAGTTTTACAATAATGTAATAATACATCTATAAGTATTTTATAATAAACACAGTCCAAGGTATTAACTGACCATTTATGATGGATATTAAAATAAACATATTTATAAATGAATAATTAGTTCAATTATGGCTATGGGACGTTCAAAATGAATGAAGTCAATGGATCATTATGAAGCTTATGAAGCCTGTAGACCGACTACTGATCCTTAAATATTGATCTTGATAGAGTTTGATCAGATTTATTTGTATAAATCTGATACAACAGTCACTGGTTCAACATTGGCGAGGATTCAGACAGGACATCTTCACCATCATCATCATCATCATCTTCATCATAAAACCATGCACCACAGCCTCAAAATGAGCACAAACCTGAACCAATGCTGAACATTTTCCAGAGACTCACTGATTGATTGATTAACAATAATTACTGTAATTGAACCATAATTAACACAATCTGAGTACAAATAACATTAACTCAATAATATGTTGACTTTACCCAGCATGCACTTGGGCTGAGGACCCCCCTCCCCCGTCCCCTCTCAGTAGGCTACCATGTGTTAGAGTGGTTATTATTATAACTGTTGATTAATTGATTAATAATCATGCTGCTATGGTTGTATTTGTATGATTTTGTTCATTTAATTTCAGTTTAACGGTAAAATTAAAAAAATATAACACTGATGATTAAGAGGTTTGAGGTTTGAAAACTTAAATAAAAACAACATAAACTCTGGTTTCACTCCATCCAGGTGAGTCGAGGTGTCACAACGCTGCAACATTAGATCTAAACTGACTCCAGTGACTGATCTGTATGAAGATAATTATTATAAAAGCCTCTTCTTCCTCCCCCCTGGTCGCTTCATGCTGTAGCCTACTACCTGCCTGCCTGTAGCCTGTATGTTGGTGCTGTTGCCATGGAAACGCCTCAGTCTCCACATTGGGAAAGGCTGAACTGAAATAACAGATGGTGGTGGTGGAGGAATGCGTGTAGGTGCACGACCAGCAGAAACAAATTATCACGTCTTCTCATCTCCCATGTGAGAGAAGCAGTGACTGTTTAAAGGGAGATGGAGGGGGAGGGAGGAGGAGGAGGGGAGGAGAGGAGGAGAGGAGGGGGTTGGGGTGTCCAGGTGAACCACGGCAGGTATCACTGGTGGTGATTATTAAATTAAATTACATTTAATTTAATTTAAGGATGAAACAGACGAAGGAGGGCACAGGCGTGACGTTTGAGGCTCTCGGGGGGTCGAGCCGATTTCATGTCGAACGTGTTCATGTTTGTGTTTTTCAGAGAAATGAGCTGGAAGAGGTTTATTGTCGACGAAAGAGAGAGCAATAAAGTTGACCCTAAAAAAAAAAAGGTGTAAACTGAACCAAGGAGACCTGGAAATCATTTAAAATGTTAATTTAATCCAGTTGGCGTGTAGGCTACTATCACTTAAATCATTAGCCTACCATTAATGCTAATTAGTAGCTAGCCTATGTAAATTGTGTCAAACAGTTTAATCATGGATTAATAATTTCAGCTGCCTATAGGCCTAACATGTTTAATAATTGATTTAATTTCATACTTAAATTATAAATTCATCATCTAAACCAAGGATTTTATCGCAGTTAGGAGATGTCAGAGATTTATTAAATCTTATCATTTAGCCTAGGCTATTAGGCTAAATGTCAACAGACTCTATTTTAATTATAGCTAGCTACATGCCTATGCCTATTAATGGTCAGTGAGTGCGTCAATAAACGTTTTTATAAAGTTTTATAGTCGACTGTGTTCCAGGAAAATCAACCTTTGAAACTTTGGTAGCGCTTGTTGTTGTTAGCGTTGTTAGCTAACATGAGCTATAACTCCTCATTAATTGGTAGTTTTGTGCCTTAAAGCAACACAACAACATGTCAGCAGGTAGAAGTTGGACAACACCGTCCCTATGACTAATTTAATGACACAAAACACAAGACTATGTGGTGTCTGATAAGGAAAGCTTTAACAAACATTAATATGTAGCCTATTGGTAAAACATATTGAAAAAGCATTGAGAAACATTCACAGCGACATGTTACACAATAGTGCATCTAGGTTTCAGTATCAATTCTAAAAAAGCAGGTCAATTAATTATACTGAATGGCGAGGGGAAACATCACATGTTCCTCACCAACCTGAAGAAGACCACGCTGGTGGTCGAAACGTTGTTTAAATTAATAAAAAGTCTGAAACAGAGTTTTGGTGTGCGGGCTCTATACGCCTTCATGCACTGTTTTTATTGACAACAAATAAAGTAAATTAAAGTTTTTTAGTTTTAATCTGAACTGATTTATTGCAGTGAAACCTAAAACAAAGTGGTTCTTGTTCTTCTTCTGTTGTTTATTGGGAGTTGCTGAACAGGTTTGTTGGTTCACTAGCGCCACCTTCAGGAGCGTCGGTTGTTCACATTCAGATTCAGTGAGTTCTTTTGTTCAGTTTGATAAACAGTTTGACATCAGCGTTGATCAGTCTGTGGCTCTGTGTGTGTGTGTGTGTGTGTGTGTGTGTGTGTTGAACCTCAGGGAGCTCAGCAGCTCGCCAACGTTAGGCTAATCAGTATTTATCCAAACGAGGGAAATTAACCAGCCACTCGTTATCAAACCTCTAATCAACTAAATCAACTTAATTGCTGCAAACAAAAGCAATTAACACAAGAGCCTGTCGTTAGCCTGTTAGCTTCTCCGTCAAAGCTGCAGCTCAGCATCAGGACCTCAGAGTGGAGACACTATTGATCAAATATCTGCTGATCACTTCCACTACTGCTTTGAACCACACATTTACGCCTATCTGTATTAAGGGGAGAGACTACAGGCAAAAACACTGGGCCTAATATCTTCTTAAGAACCTTCTTAGATTCTTTCTTAAGTTGTTCTTAAGAAGTTCCTTAAGAAAACCCTACGTCAGATTCATCAACGCGTTCGTAAGCCTCAGAATTGTTGGCAGCTGTGTTCTTATGCCATCTCCTCGTAAGTTGAGGGCGTGTGCCAGGTGAGTCTAATTAACATATGATTAGCGTAGGTAACCGCCCCATCAATGCCCGTAAAAGGGCATGAGACTGCAGGGCCGTGTGCACACAGAACCCACAGGCACTGAGCAGAGAAGGTGAAGTGAGAAAGAAAGTTGAAATGCTCAAATGAAAATCTGGGAGGGAGCACCAGACTCCAAAAGTAAAAATAACTTAAGTAGTGAAGTGGCGCTGCTGCGGCAGGAATGAAACAAAGAAACAAACAAAAGGCTTATATTTAGTTTATATTTTTATATTTATATTTAGTAGCGTCAGCAGTGGATGCAGCTCTTCGGTTGTTATCAGAGAGACCACACTCTCACGTGTGCCATCATAAATATCATCATATTATCACATATTTAAAAAAAAAAACAGTTGTATGTAGTGTGAACACTTACAGTAAGTGCACTGTTGCAGCCCGCAATTAGGAAAAAAAAAAATCATATCGGCAGCTGTATGCCCCCCCGCCCCTCCTCCCCAAAAAAAGAGAAAAAAACAACTGATATGAATGAAGTGTCTATAATGTTTTTTAAGAGACTGCAATGATTTGTCAGTTATTATTATTAAAATATATGATTATTAAAAACATCATAAAAGATAAGAAAATAATTCTTATTCAAATCATATAATATCATACAACTGCAGAACAAAAGAAAACGCTATAATCGGTTATTTTTGCAGAAGTCTCAGCACCTAAAAGTGCGTAAGTATACTCCTGACTGTTCGTAGATTTTGTTCTTAGTTAAGAACAAATTCTGGATAAGAAAACATTCATGAATGCCACAATCTTCGTAAAAACTTCGTAAGTAGGACTTAAGAACAAATTTGTTCTTAAGAACGGTTCGTGAATGAGGCCCACTGTTTTTTCATGCACTGATCAATTTTGAGCTATTTTTCTTCCTGAACATGTCTCCTTTCAGAAAAGTCGAAAAAAATGGTAGAAAATTCACATTAAGGTGGTTATTTTACTTCATTTTGTCTCTTTTGTCAGTAGATTTCTCCTAAATTCACCAAAAGTTAACATGCTGCTGTGACATACTGCTAGGCCTACCTGTTATCTGACCCATGTCATGTCAGGTATCGTTGTAAAGCTCTCTCTCTCCTGAACAATGATGTAGGCTCCAAAAACGGTTGTTTCCTCTGTATCCGTAACCAATCCTAAAAGTATGATTTACATTAACAATCTATGGATACAGTACAAGTCTTTAAAGGCCGTTTTCTCAAAATGAGTTTTTCCTCAGACTCTGAGCTAGAAATCTCCACTTCAGCAGCACTTACAGACACCAAACCTTCCAGATTTATTCCTGTCGATATTCTGAAGGTTTTTACAGAGGGGTTTGTTGATATATCATTCACAGCCTGATTTATACAACGTTTTCTTCCTGAAAAACATGGCAAAAATTTATTTTTTTAGGGCTTGTGACAGTATTTTCTCATTTACAGAGTGATAAAAGAGATATCCAGAACCCCCTCTGTAAAAACTTCTGACTCTAATTTGTCAACAAAATAAAACAAGAATTCTGAAAGTGGTTTATCCGTTGTTCAGATTTTGGTTCTGGAAATGTATGCAAATTAGTGCATATTTAATTAGATATTACCTCATTTACATATTTAAACACTTTTACAAAACTTGTAATACAAAAAATATTTGTCTTAATGTAAGTGATAAACTTGGGAAGTTTCATGGTGATAGCTTGTTAGTTATTTTTTTCCCCTATTCACCTGTAGTGTCTCTCCCCTTAAGTTGTGTTGTAAGTGTGTGTGTGTGTGTGTGTGTGTATTTACATGTGGTTCAGTAGGTATTTGCATTTTTATGTGTGTGAATGTGAAAAAGCATAACCATAATTAATTACAGTAGCTCTGGAAAGATTTAGCTCAACAGTTAACCAGGTGTGTGTGTGTGTGTGTGTGTGTGTGTTCATTAAAGAAAGAGAGAGAGGGATGAGGAGAGAAAAACTGTCGGGGCTTGACGGAGGGAAATTCCAGCCATTCACTCTCTCCTCACCTCTCTCTCTCTCACACACACACACACACACACACACACACACACACACACACACACACACACACACACACACACACACACACACACCTGGTTACACTGATATGTGAGTCCTTAACTGTGCATGATGTGAAATTTCCCATGAGGCCGCAGTTTAAGATCTCAGTCATCCTGCATAGTTACCCATAATGCCGTTTTTTTGTGAAGATCTGCAGCCGTGTTTTCTTGTGTCTTTACAGAATCAATTTTAATGGAACTATTTTGCGTTTTCATTAGGCTACATTACAAAACATCTGTATGATTAACTTCAAAGACAGATTTTGTTATTTTGCCTCTTTAAAGGTGTTCAGAAATGGCCTGTTTGTCCTGTTTGTCGCCTCCTTCTACGAGTTTCCACGAGTTGCCACACGAGTTTACCTGAATAAGGAAAACGAATTTGATTGGTCGTTATCGAGTGGGCTAACTAGCTAGCTAACGGTTAGCTAGTAGGCTAGCTACGTTATAGCTTGCTAACTATACTAGCGAGGCTAAGTGATGGAGGAGAGTCCATCGACGTTTGATTGACAGATGACGGATCCAATATCAGTGGCTGATGAATCGTGAGCAACGTGACGCATAATTCGTGCGCCTGCATTATCCAATGCGAAAAAAAAACTACCCCACTTTCACCCCGGATTTACATGAAAATAGAATTTTGCACAAAGTTTGAGCTCCATCGTCTGATTGATGAGTTATTACACAAATTTTAAGACCCATATATAGTGGGCTCAAAATCAATTTTCTTTTCTGAATACCTTTAAACCACTTTTTGCTGTGTGTATTATGGTATACAGTATCTCTGTTTTCAGCACATCACCGCCTATATAACTTTCCTTATTTTGACCTGCTAGTATCAACATATCAAACACATTGTTGACGTTAAAACACACCATGTTTGCTTGAAGTGAGCACTCTTGACTGAAGTTATAACGCCGACACTGCATGTGGATTTGTGTTTTCAACATCTGGAGGAACCGGCCGCATGAGCAGCAGCTGGATCGACGACCACTGAACACGTCAGACTGAAGCAGGTAGAAGGTGGAGGAAGGAAGTGAGTCAGCAGCAGCAGCAGGAGGAGGAGGAGGAGGAGGAGGAGGCGGTTCGTCTGGAACCAGCCACCAGATATACGGGAAGTTATGCTCCAACATAAGTCATGTGTTGTTAGGGTTGCTAGGCGACAGCAGCCATGTTTTAGGATATGGCGGTGAGGATGAGGACACGTTTCAGTCCATCTCAGTCCTCCGACAGATGTGTCTTCTGAATTCAAACAGATTGACACATGAGACATAAAATGTTTTTGTAAGGAAAAGTAAAAGTCCACAAAGACCCTTCTGGGCCTCCGTAGTCTTTCTTTCTTTCTTTCTTTCTTTCTTTCTTTCTTTCTTTCTTTCTTTCTATCTATCTATCTATCTATCTATCTATCTATCTATCTATCTATCTATCTATCTATCTATCTATCTATCTATCTATCTATCTATCTATCTATCTATCTATCTATCTATCTATCTATCTATCTATCACTATTTCAAGGTCACATTTTAAATCTCAACACCGGCAGCAGCTGGGACCAAAGTATCATGTCTGCAGCTCGTCCATCTGTGTCCATCTCATTCTCATAAACACAGTCTCCTTTACTGTAATATATTCATTTATAATATATAATTACATTCAATATAATCTCCTTTTTTTTATATATATGTATTTAAAAAAAATCATTATTATGCACATTTGTTTTCGTTTTTCTTGCACCTTATTGAAGTGCAAGGTTATACTTTGTGATTTAGTTGTTGCAGTCAATTTTGTACTGTCTCTATTGTCAATTAATGAGTCATGTTTCTTGGTTGTAACTTGTATTCTTGTTAAATAAACATTTGATCACAAAAAATATATTCAATATATAATTTTGGGACATTTTTTAGGCCTTTATTCTACAAGAAGATGAAGTGAGACAGGAAACAAAGTGTTGCAACAGTCCCTAAACATCTTGGAAGGAGCCAAGATGGCCGCACAGTGATTCTCTCCGGCAAACCTCCCCCCAACCGTTCTGATTTATATACTTTTTCCTTCACCTGATCACCAGTTCTTCTACTATTGGGTGTCGAGATGTGGATTTAGTGAGGACCGATCCCATCAAATGCCGCGCACATCGAAAAACTCCACCAAAGTGTTGCAACAAGGCACCACAGGTCGGATTCAAAGGACCGACTATCGACTCGACAGAACTTCTTCACAGTCACCAGGGCTCAAGGGTGAGTTTATTAACATTTAGAGGGGGGTCGAACTCAAATGTCTGCAGGGACGATCTGAAGTGACGGCATTTTATAACCCAAAGGTCAAAGAGGTCAACGTGGAGGAAACAGCAGCCGGGTTCAAACTTCACACTCAGACGAGCAGCGGCGTGACTCATCGGCTCGCTGACGTCCTCCATGCAAAGAAAAATCTAATCAGCTTCATTATTTCCTGCAACATCATCCGGCAGAACGCCACGCAGGCCGATCGTGCACACGCAAGCAGGGAATGCTGGGAGATTACGACACGAGCGTCGCTTCTTCTACCGTTTTACAATCGGTGTTAACAATTAAAGTGAAAATGATCTGTCGTTGTGGTGAAACTCTGATGAACTCCTTCACCTGTTTGTCATGGAGCAGTTTTTATGTGTCGATGCTACTTGACGCAACACGTCTCGACGCACGGGGACTCAAAGTCGTTGAAATGAGTCGATAATTAAAATGCATCAGCAGCTTTATTGATAATTACTGAACTGTTTAAGTTGCTGTTTAAGATAAATGACAATATCTCTGGTTTTGTGACTGAAATGATAAAAAATAAACGCAGGAAATCAAAACCAGAGTGAAATGAAGATTCTTGGGTTTCGCCAAAATCAAAAAAAAACTAAACAAGATCTTTAAGCTGCAGATTTTAGAGACGTGACTCTCATCGCAGCCTTCGCCTCCAACGCAGCGCCACATGTAGCTACAACTGCCGGCAGATAAGAACGTCAAAGAGGAATGAATGGCACACCAATAAAAGTCAGTGATTCATATCCATCGATAATCAGACGCCGATTATGTGACACACGTTGACGGCTCCGCCTCGCTAACTGCCGGGTAAACTCCTCCATTTGTTAACGGGCGGGCGGGTGATTGATGGGCTAATGTTCCTCCCTGACGCGCTGCTGCTGCTGCTGCTGCTGCTGCTGCTGCTGCTGCTGCTGGAGGCCCAGAGACTTCCCAGGGGAAGACGCTGCAGGAGAAGACGCCAAACGACAGAAATGGCGGTGGGTCGTCCTGCAGGATGCAAACCACCGGCCGCCACCTGTTCTCCGAGTCGTTTGCATAAAACAACTCATCCGACCTAAAAGATTGTTGGACTTTCTCCACCACCACCAACCCCCCCCTCCTCCTCCATCCTGCCAAAGGCCAACCCCACCTTGATTTACGACCTCGGTGTAGGCTACAAACCACTGGGCCTGTCATGTTACCGGGACAACAGGGCTGCCGGTGGTTGATTTACGACCGCCATGACGGGATAATGACGGGGTTTGTTGCGCCGAGCTGTGAGCGAGCTGCGTTTACAGACTCGAAGAGCTGGTTCAGGCAGCAGCAGCAGCAGCAGCAGCAGCAGCTCCCAGATCAGCGCTCGAACAACCTCAGGAAGAGCCGCTGTGCTGACCCTGAATCATCGATTCCCCCCTCAGCGTTTCCTTCGCCGCCACCTGGACGCGACGCTGCGATTGGCTGAGAGCAGCAGCATATAAGCGCCTGCAGCCGCGGAGCTCGGGCAGTAAAAAGATGTTTTTTATGAATCAGTGAAAGAGTTTTAATTAAGTGTAATGACGGCTGAGGAATTAGACGAGGTCTGCAGAACAATGATTGAGATAATTACACTTAATCACGGGGAAAATAACGTTTAGTTTGGCGTTAATGCGGCGGTCCAGACGACGCTCGCTGCGTGATTCAGATCACTGCTGGGAACCGAACCCCGTCAAAATAAACCCACTCGTGTTGTCATACAGACTTTTATTGTGAAGGGCCACGAGTGTAGAAACACTAAAGTTTCACACAATTTAAACATCACAGCGACTAATATTTATATCTGAATATTTTTCTTTATTGTTTTAATTAAAACACAATTTTTCCTTCAACACGTTTTGTTTTCGATCTTATTTGTAAAGTTTTGTCTGCTAAATTACATTTTGTATTATATTATCAATATTAACAATATTTAATCTAATATAAAATATGTTTTTGTTTGTCTTTTAATTGTTATTTTATTATTTTGTAGAGTCAATCGTAACTTTAAAAAAAGAGCTTTACAGACAGTGTCCTGTTCACACTGTTGTTGATAATAAAAGACACTTAGCTACTGTAGTTTTTTTTTATTATTTATTAATGTTGCATTTTAACGTAGATTAATTAAAAATGTATGAATGTGTTTAACCGCAACAAACACAACAACAGTTTAACAAAACACCAGTACATTTACACGGCTCTTCAATTAATCATTACTGGTAAATGTAAATGTCATGGTCATACTGTACAACAGGAAGTGATGACAGCACATGACTTTAGGCCACGTTTAGTGTTTCATTCCCCGAGTCGATGCTGTTGTGGAGTCGTTTATTTGTCTCTAATTATGACGGCGGATGAAACGAGGTGCAAACACTCATTTATTCTCTTTGTTGTGATCACAGAGAAACGACTTAATGAACCCACAACGAGATCACAGGATCATTACCGCCGCCATGTCGAGCTCCCACCTCTCATTGTGAAACACTGAGGGTTTTTTTTTATCTCATGATGATGATGATGATGATGATGATGATAATGAAGATGATGATGATGATGACGATGATGATGATGATGATGATGATGATGATGATGATGATGATGAGTTATTGTGAACTTTTATTGTGAAACAATTACTAAGAAATAAAGAGGCGTCAGGTTAACAAACTAAATAATTACACCTGTGATGTTCTTCGACTTCAGTAGAAGTGTCGCTGGAGGTTAGAAGTTAGAACGCACGCACACACACACACACACACACACACACGCACACACACACACACCATTGTACAGATGTGTGTGTGTGTGTGTGTGTGTGTGTGTATGTGTGTGTGTACACTGAGGTGTTAAACTGTCACCTCTCTCAGGACGATGTGACCCGACCTGTCGTACAGGTGAACACAAAAACACTAATTATACAAATGCTTGGAACACAAACAGGACAGACACACATAAACCAGTAGCGTAGCCAGAAAAAAGACATTGGGTGTGCACCTGCAAAGACTGGGTGTGCCAAATTTATTTTCAACAAACTGAGCGTTACACCTCCATAAATATTCAAAAGAATTCCAACATTATATGTTGTGTGCGTTCTCATCAGTAATAACAAACCATGTGTTATTCGCTCTCAACAAGCCATAGGCCTTTAACAAGCATCAGACACAGACTGCACATAATGTAACAGTGGCATCATGGCAAGCCTGTATGATCATACTTATCTTCTAATCTATATGCAAAGCTGAGTAAAAAAAACTGCTTAGTAACTGCTCTTATAGTCAACAGTACAACAGGTCTAAACATTCACACATATGACGTGCTCAAATAAATCAATAACAAAGTCATAAAAAAACACACTTTTGCGTGTCTTGTTAGCGCACACACAATAGGTGATCTACTAAGAGTAACACACTAAATGACAACACGCGCAAACCGCAGTATTTAAATGAGGGTTTTGCGCGTAATCGTTTCCGCCATGCAGAGTGTGGACAGAGAGCTGGATGGATACAAACGCAGAATACAAATTTGATCCGACGCATTAATAGAGAGAGGGACAAATAAACATATTGTGGAGCTGCAGCATAAGAAACGTGGGAGATTATCTATGAGAAAGTTAAAATGTGGTTGGTAAAACAAGAAGAGAAGAGATGAAGTGAAGAGAAGATGGGGAGATATAGGCCTATGCGGCAAAGAACAAAAGAAGATTTTTAGTTTATAATAAAACCTCAGCAAACGTGGGAGAGCTGCTCTGACCAGTGTTGAGCAGCAGCTGAGCAGGTAACTGGGAGACCAGCTGTCATTCATTGAGCTGGAGCTGCGCGCTATGGCACAGAGCTCAGGTGGGACACTCAGGCCACTCGGGTCTAAACGCGCTGACCAGATGGATCACGGACGGAGTGAAGGCAGCGGTGACGTCTCTCAGCCCCGGTCCCAGAGCTGAGCAGCCAGGTACTGGAGAGGAGAGGAGAGGAGAGGAGAGGAGGAGCGCACTGGACGAGAGGTGCGGCGTGCGTAACGGCGCTTAAATGACTTTGATCGCATGATCAACAAAGCTATTTAACTATCTGAACACAACTACTGGGCTTATCATTCATCACATATGATTATGTAACAGCCTGGCCTGATGGTTTTATATCGCAAAGCAGAAGAGGACAACGATATCGCTGCTTACCTGTGCGCACTGCGCAGCTCTCAATTCAGGGCAAGACGGCGTGGCTTGGCCTTGAACTCGTTAATTATTCCATTAGTCCAGTTTCTCCGCAACGCATCACCTGACGGCAATTTTTACAAATGTATTAACTGATCGATAACATGTTAGTAGCTATAGACTATAACAAAAACAAAAAATGCATCAAATTTTTTGGGTGTGCCAGCTTCCTCTGTGGGTGGCACTGGCACACCCTGGCACACCCGTGGCTACGCCAGTGACATAAACACACGCACGCTAACACACACACACACACGCTAACACACACACACACACATCTGTCAGCAGCCAGCACCTGCTCGCTAAACGGCCGAGGTGAAGGCGCCGAGTCTGAACGCGTCGACTGAACTGATGAACTGATGAACTACTGACGAGCAGCCATGATATGGTTTAATGATAATTACATTTAATAAGGTTTAATACGGTGCGGTGGTGTTGACGGAGGAGCAGCAGGTAAACACTGGAACGACGGCGGCGTAATTAATTGATTTATTAGTCAATAAAATGTCTGATTAAAAACTGCTATTGTCCCACTCAGGTAGAAGAGATACCTCAGTGATGCCTTCAGGGAACCTCTGCACCAACGTTCACCTCGACTCGAGGATGAACTGGTTTCATTTTGCTGGTGAAAGGTCAAAGGTGAAAGGTCAAAGGTCAAGGTCGGGTGACCTCACAAAACTTCTGTGTCCGTGAAGCTAATAACTCCCTTTAAACATTTCCACTGCAACTGAAGGGCGAACTAATGAAGACTTTGGAAGTCAAAGGTTGGTGTGATCTATCTCTATCTATCTATCTATCTATCTATCTATCTATCTATCTATCTATCTATCTATCTATCTATCTATCTATCTATCTATCTATCTATCTATCTATCGTTCTATCTATCGTTCTATCTATCTATCGTTCTATCTATCTATCTATCTATCTATCTATCTATCGTTCTATCGTTCTATCTATCTATCTATCTATCTATCTATCTATCTATCTATCTATCTATCTATCTATCTATCTATCTATCTATCGTTCTATCGTTCTATCTATCTATCTATCTATCTATCTATCTATCTATCTATCTATCGTTCTATCTATCTATCTATCTATCGTTCTATCTATCTATCGTTCTATCTATCTATCGTTCTATCTATCGTTCTATCTATCGTTCTATCTATCGTTCTATCTATCTATGTGAAGCTAGTTAACTCTATAATTAACTGTAATTAAACTTTGTTGAAGTTGCAGCGAATGCAACGATGAAAACAGCTAAATGTCAATTACACAAACTTATAAAAGATAAACTATCTATCTATCTATCTATCTATCTATCTATCTATCTATCTATCTATCTATCTATCTATCTATCTATCTATCTATCTATCTATCTATCTATCTATCTATGTTATTTTATTATATTCATATCTATATATCTATGTATCATTATATAATATTGTATATTATATTTTATTATATATTATATTTTAAACATGCTGCAGTTATTTCTTTGTGGTGAAGAACTTTGCATTTAACTGATTTATTATTATTTACTATTATATAATTCCCTCTGAACAGTATTAAAGTAGAGGTAGAAGATAATGTGAAGAGACAGTATTCAGGTGAAGTGTATTTAGTCATATTTCACCTAAGGGTTGATCAATAATAAAGTGAACATGTAAAGTAAATGATAATAAAACACCAGAAGGTGATTATTATTTCCTCCTGTTTTCAGCTCAACACAAAGACTGAAGAATTAAAGAGGAGGATGAAGAACCAGGAGAACATGACCCGACAGCTTCCTCTCTCCCCGGTGAAGCCCGCAGCGATCCGAGGCCGATGCGCCGGTGGGAGCCGCCGATCGGACGGATCCTTCCCTGTCATTAATTCTCCCTGTGATACAAGTCGGCGCAGGTGGATCCCACACAGGGAAGAGGCTGCAGGCGGCTCAGGGTCTCCAGCTGAGAGAGAGAGAGAGACACTGAAGCTTCTCTGTGGCTCTTTATTAGAGGGAGCCGGTGGTTCTGCTTCCCAGAAAGAGAGAGTGTTTTTTTAGCTTTAGATAAACAAACGGTCGCTTTCTGCACCTGAGACTCAGAACCACCTGTGGCCACGACGACGGGTCGTTGAAGGGGAGGGGGAGGGGAGGGGCAACAAGACGTGAAATACCCTCTTCTACATTCAAGGGAAGTTACTCAAACAGCAGGAGCTTCAGACAGGCTGATTCAGGGCCCAATATGTTCTTAAGAAAGATCTTAAGATCTAAAATTAAGGAGTTCATAAGAAAGTTCTTAAGTGCAATTCCTCAATATTTTCTTAAGAACAGTCATTTCTTACAAATTTCTTATTTTTCCTACTTAAGAACTTCTTAAAATGTTCAACCAGATCCTGTAATAGCCATTTTTGGGGTAGGGAGAGAGAACAATAAAACTCTTTCTGGAACCAAATTGAAAATTACAAAATTCGTCACTTTGTTGGCGCGGAAAATCATACAGCTCCTTAAACTTGAAAAGTTGAGATACACAGTATGTGGCTCCTCAGATAACTTTGAGAACATTTGGAAGCCATTCATGGACTACATTAGAAATAAGCTTTAATTCTCCTCTTTTCTTAATGCACCCCAGATGTAATGGACCTCTACTTAACATCATGTATACTTTTGCCACATAGCCCATCATAATGTACTAATCTTTTTCTTTTTCATTTTATGCAACTGCAATGTAAATGTTTGTCTGTTTTTTGTTCTTGTTTTTTGTTGTTGTTTTTCTTATTGTTATCATGTCTATTTTTGTATATGTTTTTTCGTGCACAGTCCCTTTATGTTGTGCTGTTAAACTTCTCTTGAAAAAACCAATAAAAGTCTTATAAAAAAAAGAACTTCTTAAAATACGTCACTGCATTGCATTGCATGCGCCAACAAACAACATATTGCGTCTTAACCGTTAGTCACTAACCATGGAGAGGGACAAAAAGAGATGTGGAAACTTTTCAAGGCAGGAGCTTGAGGTGATGGTGGATGAAATTAATGTATGAAAAGCTTATCTTTCAAAATATCTGCAAGTTGCAAGATTTTCACCGTAGGAATTTTAAGACAGGTAGAGGTTGTCTTAAAGTTAAGGAAAAAGTAAAGAACAAATTTGAGAACTTTCAAGAGTAGGCTAAACCATTTATTCTTACATTATTTCTTGAGAAGAAACTTAAGAAGAAAATTCAGAAAATATTTAAGAACGTTTTGGAGAATATGACTTCTTCTCTTTTTTCTTCTTAAGAAGGTTTTGTGAATCTGGCCCCAGGTCTTTTATAGTTACTTGTCTTAAAGTTCCAGTGTGTGATATTTGTCAAGGTTTATTGGCAAAATCTGAATACTACCCATGAATATATTAGTATAAGTGTATAATCGCTATAAAATTAAATTAGTTTGGTTTTCGTAGCCTTATAATTCTTCTTTTATATATACATATAGCAAGGGCAGGGCCGTTGTATAGGGGAGAAAGGTGATGATAACTCTAGGGGCCCAGCGCCCAGTAGGGCCCCCAAAAAAACCCAGTAGTCTAATCTTTGTATGACTGATTTATTCTGCATAAGACCCTGACTAATACTCATAGTAATGCTGCATTAGCATCAAAAGAAAGTAGGCTAAATAAAAAATGATAATACATACGTAGTCTAAGAAAAAAAGTGGAAAAGTCAGGCGCCCACTTTAGTATTCTTTCAACGGCCCTGAGCAAGGGTCTTGCTTTAGAGAGAGTACCCCCATTTTACACACTGGACCTTTAAATTACATTATCAGTTTGCAAAAATTGATCGATTGAGGCCTGAACTGAATCTGGGCCAACACTGGTTTCAGGGCTTATAGGTTAATACAGTGTAGGTTTATAGGTTACTGTCGTTTTGCACTTACTGGAACCAACAATCCCAACAGTTGCCAACGTCTTCTACTTTTTTGGACGCTATTGTTGCCCGTCAAGACAACTACCGGCTTGTTTTGTTTGTAACTTCAATTAGCGACAGGCTAATGAACACCTAACTTGTGCTTTTTTTTCTTCTTTTGCCTGTGAGACACATAAGACCTATACCAAAACCTGATGACGGCCATAAACAAACTCTATCATGGACACTTCTCTTGATCGTCAACATCGTCCGTAGTGATGATGACGAGCAGAAGAAGGACTAACCGTGTTAAAGCAGAAGTAACTGATCCGGTCGTTTTCGCTAATGCTGCGTTCCAGGCCGGCTTTTGAAATCGTAAATTACAGCTTCAAGTCACAACTTACGACTTTGTAGCGTTCCAGGCAACCCACTCATGTTTTTCCGACCTGTTTTACCCGTGAAAGTCACTATAACGGCCACTCGTAACTTCCGACCTGTGAACTCGTACCAGATCAAACTGATACAACTTCACAGCTCGGAGTTACGGGTTTCCTTGAACGCACCATAACAGTCCTCGTCCCTACGTCGCCACATTCGCGGCGTCCCTTGGCTGCACACACAGCCCTTCATGCCGTTCTCTCTCCTCATTGGATAAAAACTGTAGGATACGATAAATGTTTTCTCTTCGGCTCAGAGCAGAGCAGAGTGACTGACAGACCCGTGTTTCAGTCCAAACACTCTATAGAAGTGATTGCTGTCGGAAGATATAACTATTTAAGACTTATATTAACACAAATATATCACTCACTTCTGCTTTAATGCACCAATCTCACACAGTTGACGTTACCAGGAGGATTTTACCGTGGCTCATTAGCCTCATGTCACCAGGCTCTTCACACAGAGAGCTGCCTGGTTTACGTTCACTCTATCTGGATTGGAGAGCGGATCTGGAATTCACCAAAATAAAACTAAATTAAACAAAATTCACCATTTTGACAAATGTAACGTTATCAAGCAGCGATGTTGTGGTTGTGGTTGTTGTTGATGAAACTTACTGTTTGTTTATAGTCAGATTTTTCTTGATTTCTTGTTTTGCCAAAAAAAATATATATAAAAAACATAAGCAGTCAGACACAAAAATGAATAAATATAAGAGTATACTTTGAAGAAAATCATAAAAAACATTGTTTTCATTCTTCTCTTTCATTTTTAACACAAGTTTCTGTTGATAGAATCAATAATGAAGTTTATCATGAAGCTCAAACTGATGCAACGTCTCAGTGAAGATGTAGGAGTTTAAATTCTTTCTTTTCTCTTTCCCCTCGACTCCACTTCCTTCCTTCCTCTATTATATTAAAGTTGTAAATTGTCAAGTCTTTTGTTTGTTTCCTCGACAGGTGAAATTACGACAAGTTTCACAATGAGGAAATTAAAGCAGAAGCTACGGTCTCTGTCGCCGTTTACCTCTCTGATGCTAATTATATCCACCTCCTCCTCCCCACCTTCCTCCTTCTCCTCGTCTTCCTCATAGACGGGACCATTTTTTTATTCAAATTAGCTCCTTTCTGCTCATTAGCGCACCTGTGCTCTCCTGTACCTAATTAAAAGCCAAATCCTGCAAATTTCTGCATCCGTCGACGGTGGCTCTGTTACCAAATATTGAGCAAGGTAGCACTGTGCTAATTAATGTTAGAAGTGGGGGAGGGGGGGTGGGGGGGAGCTGGGTGATGTGGTTGGGGGGTGCACCAGCTCATTAGCATAAACCTGAGCAGAAAAAGGAGGAAAAAACAACAGGATCTCCAGTCGCTTGCGTTCGAGTCCGCGGGCCGGCGAAGTGTTTTGACACCCAAAGTGGGCTCCTCTTCTCCTTCTTCCTTGGTGGGCAGGGCGTTCAGCGGGGGGGCAGCCCTCTGTACCTCGTTAGATCTTTTTTTCTCTCTGCTATTCTGAGTCGACCCGCATGCATTGCAGACGCAAAGTGTGAGATTGCGGAGAAGGAAAAGGATCCTGCAGGCTTCAAGGTGGATCCTCGGGTTTCTGAGCCCAAAATGAACGTGTAAATAATGTCTGATTCCAGCGATGCCAGCTGGGTGCTAATCACATTCAAGACAAAGGAAAATTGAATATTGCAACAATTAGCAGGTTGACAGTGGAGACAGTCACACAACCTTACAGCAGTGCTTATATTTAATCTAATAAATGACTAAAACAGTGTCTGAGGAATTGCAATTACCCACCAATAGAGGTGTCGGAGAAGACAAACACCGCCGGAAGCTAAAATAGTGAGAATAGTGAGGTGAAGAGAACAAGAGAAAAAGAGGAGCGGAAGAAAAACTTGTTGCGACGAGACGACAGGAGTCATTTAACAAAGAGCTGCTGGACTCACGGACCTGAGGACGAGGCCTCACTCCTTCAAGTCAAACTTATTTAAAAACTGGCTCTGTTGCGTTGTAAAAAACACACACATTCAACTTCCCCAAAGTCAGTCTGTCCAAAACATTCTGCAAAAAAAGACGATGCAGAACATCTGTACAGTGGGTTCATGGTTTGGATGAAGCCTCAGTGGATCAGCACTGAGTTATAATCAGGAAAGTGTTGTTGATATAAAAGCTAACTGGGTTTATTTAGCTCGAGTCAGGAGTCGCCAATCAACAGATCTGGTTCAATGAAGAGTTTCTGAGACAGTTTGAATTTAGACTGAGGTGGAAAACTCACCTACAATGGGACCAGTACATCCAGTCCACGTGAAGGAGTGAGGGAGGAGCAGGTTGTAGACATGTGGATGCAAAGGTAATGTTTGGTACCTGTTACATGTTGAAATGTTGTTTTTTATGAATTTATTTTTTTATTTTATCTATACTTAATTTAGATCTCACCCTCTGCGGTTAGCGGTGGTTGTTTTTGTGTTTGTTTGAGCAGATTAATGTGCTTGGACGTGTGAGTGTTGTTAAAGCAGAAGTAAGTGATATATTTGTGTTAATATAAGTCTTAAATAGTTGTATCTTCCAACAGCAATCACTTACATAGAGTGTTTGGACCGAAACACGGGTCTGTCAGTCACTCTGCTCTGCTCTGAGTCGAGGAGAAAACATTTATCGTATCCTACAGTTTTTATCCAATGAGGAGAGAGAACGGCATGCAGGGCTGTGTGTGCAGCCAAGGGACGCCGTGAATGTGGTGATGTAGGGACGAGGACTGTTATGGTGCGTTCAAGGAAACTCGTAACTCCGACCTGTGAAGTCGTACCAGTTCGATCTGGTACGAGTTCACGGGTCAGAAGTTACGAGTGGCCGTTATAGTGACTTTCACAGGTAAAACAGGTCGGAAAAACACGAGTGGGTTGCCTGGAACGCTACAAAGTCGTAAGTTGTGACTTGAAGCTGTAATTTACGATTTCAAAAGCCTGCCTGGAACGCAGCATTAGCGAAAACGACCGGATCACTCACTTCTGCTTTAATGTTATTGTAAATTTAAACAGATCATTTTAACTGAAAGAAAATGTTTTGTATTCTATAATTGCATAGAAACTTAACTGATATTCACCGCCTGTTGAGTTAAAGTTGAAATATTGCTTTTTAACTTTATATATTAGATCTGTTGGTATAACTTGACAAAGTTCCACGGTACCTTTTTTTTCACATTAGCATAATATTGTGAAATAAAATCGATCATGCCGTCATGTGTGAGTTTGATTTTCCTAAACAAAAGCAAAAGTTAGTTTTTTAAATCATTTATTTTCAAGTTGAGAACAATACTGTGTTGAAATAATTAACATTTTTTAAAATTATTTCTGAAAGCAGGTAAATATGTTTTACTTCCTGTTTACATTCCTCTATCACTGAGTGGACACTCATGAATCAGTGAAGCGTCTCGTCTCCGTCCGGCCGTTTATTTCCCTGTTAGCAGATAAAAACAGTGATGGGACTCGACTGCTGCAGCCTGACGTGCAGTGATGTGAGGATTAGTCTTGATTCAGTTGTATCTCAACATCATATCAAACAACATAAAACAACTTGTCATGACAAAACCAGTCACGCCAACAACCACAGCTGCTGATAATAAAGCTGTCGGCCTCTGGACGTCGTTGGCTTGATTTATCTCATCTGGGTTCAAATGTGATTGTTGGAGGAGATTTAATCTTCTTCTTCTTTTTTTTTATTAAGTGTTGACAGATGATTTTTGGTTTAATGGACGAAGACGAGAGGAAGAAAAGCTGCTGTAAAGACTTCACTTTGACAACTGAGCTAATAAATAAAAGCTGGTTTGCTCATAAAATCAAACTCTTAATTAATTCCCACAGAGCACGAGGTCAAATTTAACTGAAGTTATTATCAGTATTTACAATAAAACCTTTAATATTTACAACCACTTAGTCAAACGGCTGCGTGGGTTTCCTTCAGGGTGGAGACACAGTCTGTTTACAGTGAAAACAAACTCATTTCAAGGTAATTAGCTCAATTAAAGGCTGATTACATCACCGCAGCACGACAACGTCCGTCTTCTCTTCCCACAGGTTGATCTTTATAGTTCAACATGTCCCAGGGTGCATTGCGGGGCAGCACTGAAAGCAAACAACAGAGACAGAGATCCTGAGGAAAATAAATATCAGGTTTCATCCAAAGGCATAAAAACCTCCAGTTTTGGCAGGTTGTCATGGTGTCCGTAGGTAATTGACCACTACAAATATACTCATTCTATGCTTTATGCAAATGTAACTCCATTATCCATTGAACAAAACCAATGACATCATACTGTGTGCTAATCACAGGTAAAAAAAAACTAAAACTATAACTTACGAACTGGCTAACAAACTAATCATCTACTGAACTAACTTACTAACCAACAAACCAACCAATGAATGAACTAACAAACTAATGAACAAACTAACAAATTAAATAAGAAAGTAATTAATTAACAAAATTAACGTACAAACCCAATTATAAACAAAGTAACTAACCAACTAAGTAAGAAGGCAAAGTATCCAACCAACCAACCAACCAACCAACCAACCAACCAACCAACCAACCAACCAACCAGCCAACACAAACCAACAAAGTAACCAACTAACTACCTAACTAACTAATTAAGAAACTAACAAATTAACAAATTAACAAAATAACTAATGGACTAACAAATGAACTTACTATACAAACAAAATAATTAAACTAACATAGTAAGTAAGTAAGTAACGTACTAACTAACTTAGTAACCAACCAACCAACCAACCAACTATAACTAACCAACCAACCAACCAACCAACCAACCAACCAACCAACCAACCAACTATAACTAACCAACCAACCGACCAACCAACCAACCAACCAACCAACCAACCAACCAACCAACTATAACTAACCAACCAACCAACCAACCAACCAACCAACCAACCAACCAACTAACCAACCAACTAACTAACTATAACTAACCAACCAACTAACCAACCAACCAACCAACCAACCAACCAACCAACTAACTAACTATAACCAACTAACTAACTATAACTAACCAACCAACCAACTAACCAACCAACCAACCAACTAACTAACTATAACTAACCAACCAACCAACTAACCAACCAACTAACTAACTATAACCAACCAACCAACTAACTATAACTAACCAACCAACTAACCAACTAACCAACCAACTATAACTAACCAACCAAACATCCAACCAACTAACTATAACTAACCAACTAACCAACCAACCAACTAAGTAAAGGAACTAACAGAGTAACTATCTACACAAAAAAAACAAAATAAGTAGGCTAAGTAAACTAATTCACAAACTAACTAAACAATTAACAAACTAACATAGTAAGTAACTAACGTACTAACTAACTAACTTAGTGACCAACCAACCAACCAACCAAACGAACTAACTATCTACACTAATAAACAAAGTAAGTAAACTAATTCACTCACTCACTCACTCACTCACTCACTCACTCACTCACTCACTCACTCACTCACTCACTCGGTAACTAACTAAACAAACTAACAGAGTAACTAAACTAATAAACAACGTAAGTAAGTAACTAATTCACAAAGTAACTCACTCACTAACTCACTATCTTTCCTGCCACTCAGTCACTGTATAAACGATGACCTCAGACCTCTGAGCTCAGAGCAGGTTAACTGATTCATGTAACCTGTGTGTGTGTGTGTGTGTGTGTGTGTGTGTGTTAACTTTCATGTGTTCAACCTTTTCTTTCTCGTCGTCTCTGTGTGTGTTTGTCATGTGTTTGTGCGGATTCTCTGTGTGTGTTTGTCATGTGTTTGTGCGGATTCTCTCTGTGTGTTTGTGCAGATCAAGTCTCTCCGTCTCCGGCAGCAGCAGCAGTTTGTACTGGTCTGGAACAATCTGTACTCGACTCTGTTAATGAGCTGCTCCACCTTCAGTCTGATAGTTATTTCTCTGCTCCTTGTTTCATCAGTCGTGTGCTCCTCCCTCTGGTTTCCCAGCTCCACTGAAGACTTGAGCTCAGCTGATTTAGTGTGTGTGTGTGTGTGTGTGTGTCTGTGTGTGTCTGTGTGTGTGTGTGTGCTCCTCCAACATCCAGCTCAGCTAATTTGTTTAAAAAGGTACAGGCAGGTTAAGAGGAGGCCTCGTTATCCGGCTCTGTCTTTTCAAACAGTGAAAGCGAGCCTCATTCCCGCAGCCCCCCCCTCCTCTCCTCCTCCTCCCCTCTGCTTGTTTAGCTGCAGCCATGCATGCCTAAAACGGGGAGGAGGACGGCACATCCTGCAAATTAGCAGAGCTGATTTCCCTCGCGGGGTTTGGACAAAGGCTCCCGCCACTCATCTGCAGGCCCTAAACACCGAGGCCAGCGTCACAGTGGCTGAGCGAACATGGCCGCCTCCGATTCAAAACGCTCCAGCCGGTGTTGTTACAAGCGGGGATTACCCAAATGTCCAGTGCACGGTCGGTTTGGCTGCAGCAGCACAGGAAGTGAAGGAGCGTCCTCGCCGGTGGAGGAGCATGATGAGGTCTAATTAACTAAAACATGGAGCCACACTGAGCTACAACACTGAGCTACAACACTGAGCTACAACACACTGACGACGACTAACACAGATAAGGACGAGTGTGTTGAAGTCACTCGGGACAGTAACGCAATAAGATACAACAGCAACACGTAAAAACTCAAATGCTACACAAGATTTTCATGGTTTTTGCAAGAAATATTTTGCAAAAGGGAAACTCAAATATAATTTCTGCAGCAGGAACGACGTCGTGACAGGAGAAATCATCGCTTCATTAAAAACAGAACATTTACTTGTCTTAAGAAGTTCATCATTTGTGATTATTTGAAGTATTTTCTTATTACATTTTGCAAAATAATGAGATTCCTTCACCCAAACGTGTATTGTATTCCACAGAGCAGCTGTTAGTGACGTTGCACCTGTTTGCAGGAAGTGGTGACAATGTTCAACACAAAGCTCACTGACTGAAGTTAGCTTGTTTCTGTGGGAAAACACAGCACATCTAAAAACCTGAACCATCACTTGAACCTCCTGTTGCCCTGGGTCAAGGAAGGAAGGACAAAGGGAAATATGGGAGGAAAGAAGGAAGGGAAAAAGGAAGAGGAAGGAAGAAGTAAGGACGAAGGGACATAAGGAAGGAAGGGAGGGAAAAAGGAAGGAAAGAAAGATGGAGGGAGGGAACAGATTCGTTCAAGGAAGGAAGAAGGGAAAGAAGGGACGAAAGAAGGAAGGGAAAAAGGAAGGAAAGAAAGATGGATGGAGGAAACAGATCAGGTCAAATGGATCAAAAGAGGAAGGAAGAGAAGTAAGGACGAAAGGAAGGAAGGAAGGAAGGAAGGAAGGGAAAAGGGATTGTGGAAAGAAGGAAGGATGGAGAAAGGGAACAGATTGGGTCAATTTGACCCAGAAGGACGACAGGAGGGTTAAACCTCAGGTGAAGATGATTATATGATTCCCACAACAACATGAGTGATGTCGCTGTCTCCCCTGACAACAAACAAGCGTCATCATCAGTTATCAACTTAAGGAGCAAATGAAGTAGCCTAATGAATAAAGACTTTACATTTCACATATTATATAATTTATCTCCCTACATCAACTGCATTAAAACTATTCAGCATCAATTTGGTATTTCAGTTTATTTTTACATTTAAAGGGAAATAAAATAGACAATAAGAGCGGAGCTAAACTCTAAAGCTAACAAGCTAACGAGCTAACGCAGCAGCAACAACCATCGTCTCAGCTTTTGACTATGAATGTAAAAATGTAAACAAACCCATAACATATTACTACTAATAATAATGACAGTAAAACAGTAATAATCTATATTATACAGCACTTTTCAAAACAACAGTTTTTTCTTATATCTATGCAGATAACAATGCCATGCAGCGCTGCACAGCATTATCTGTTTTCTTATTTCTTATTTTTTACTGACATAAATGCTGCTACTCTGTCCTCTCTTATATTTATGCAGGTTGTTATCTGTTTTCTTATTGTTGTAACTGCTGCTAATACTATGTTTTTTCATACTTACGCAGGTAGCTTCCTACTGTTATCTTTTTGTGTGGTATGTCTGTCCGTCTTTAAATGTGAGGACTACGGATGGAAATTAGCTTTGAGCTGAATCCGGCATCTTTACATGAATTGTTCATTAATGTGCACTAGTCAAATTAACAATAAATTAAATGAAACTGTCACAAAGCACAGATTTAAAAAAAAAAGCAGGATGTTAATTAAAAGAAGCTCCATGAGGAACTGTTTCCAGTTTGACGTGGAGGAACTTGACTGGTCTGAACCGTCCAACACATTAACAGCAGCATTAACCCTGTTTAACATCAGAGGTTTTCTGGCTGAGGAGGGAAAACACAACCCCCACCCCCCAACTCCCAACTCCCCCTCCATGTAAATGTGAGGAGCTGAGTGGAACAAGGAGGGTAATAATGGCATACGTGTTTTACATAAGTGCAATGAGGCAGTAAAAGGCTTCGTGTTTGTCTCTGTGTGTGTGTTTTATGTGTGTGTGTTTGGCTGTGTGTGTGTGTGTTTCACCCTCTGCCAGAACAAATAGTTTCACACAGATCATCGGATACTTGTGAAGTTGAAACCAGCCTCTCTTCTCTCTGAGCAGATATTTGTTCATTTTTTTGTTTGATTGATTTATCAACAAATTAAAAAATGACTTTATTGATTTAACTTCTGACTGATCTGAGATCTGGAGACGCAGCAGCTTCCACTTCCTGTATTTTCTGCAGCTGTGTGCACAGGTTATACGACTAAACTTCTGCCTTTAACCTGTGTCTACCTCATAATGTTGTTTTATTACATAATAGATCAAATTAAAAAGGATGACTGTAAAAGTCATTGTGTGTGTGTGTTTGTGTTTTAGAGCTATTACTGCTCCATTCATTACAGTATGTCATCTAGGACATATTTACACAAAGTCATTATCTGATTTGCATCTTATTTACATTTGTTTAACATGTGAGCAAATTCCTGACAACTTTTAAAGGGACATTGTGTAACTTCTCCTGTTATCTATTCACGAAAATCGATTATTTGGTTCAAAAGTCTGTTTTTCATTAACCAGTAATCCCCCCCATCAACAAACTGAAGTGTACCGCAACGCTAGTAATTCCTAATGTCCCTTTAACATGTGAGCAAATTTCTGACAACTTTTAAAAAACTCCTCAAGTTTCTGGATCTTTTCTGAACGACAGGTTTGATCAATAATCAATGATTAATAATAATAATAACAACAGGTGATGGGAAGCTGGTTGGAGTCAGAGTTAAATGCAGCTCGGTGTTGTTTTAAATCTTGTTTACATGTTAATGTTTACACAATGGTATCACACTGAAGTGCAAATGAGTGTTTGATACCGTCTCTCCTGTAGCGTCTGTAGCTTCAGCTGCTTTCCATGGAGAGGAGCTGCTTGTTGTTGTTGTTGTTGTGCAGCAGCAGCAGCAGCAGCTTAATGAGCCGTTCTCTTCCTCTGACATTAACCTGCCGCTCTGACTCACCTCCGCTCTTCAATCACCTTCACCTCACACCAGTCGTCAGATTTACCTGTTCTGTCTGACACGCTTTAACCTTCACTGGTTCATTATCACGCTGCTGTGATCAAATCAAGTGGCTGATGGAGACGGAGTCGCGTGGAGCGAAAGTGCTGACTTTGGTTTGATGCTGATAGATGAAGTATGAGTGTATTTAATGGCAAGGCAAGGTAAGGCAATTTTATTTGTATAGCCCGTTTTTACAAACAGTTTGTCTCAAAGGGCTTTACATGGCATCGTAACAACATCCTCTGCCCTTAGACCCTCACATCGATTGAGGAAAAACTCCATGGAAAACCCTTTTAACAGGGAAAAATCAGAGAAACCTCAGGGTGAGCAACAGAGGAGGGATCCCTCACCCAGGACGGACAGATGTGCAGTAGATGTTGTTACATACAAGACAAGACATAATGTGTTTTTATATCCAATATGTCAATACACCAGGTCACACAGGTGATGAGAAGACACTAAACAAGTGTTCAAACGGGGTCAAAACTTCCCTGAGATCAATAACAGTTCAATCATTTGGTATTTTACCAGCTCACCTGGTCTGTTCATACGGTCGAGAAGGAACAGGTTATTAATGCTGGTCGCCACTGAGAGGAGGATGATGATGATGAAGATGATGATGAAGATGATTTCTGTCATGAAAAAGAGAAGAGAAATGAAACAAGCTGAAAACACAACATTAGGCTTCATGTTTATACAGTATGTTACATTTTGCCCTTTTTGCCTTTCATTTATTTTAATGTGCTATATGCTTTAGATGCTGCATCTCCTCTCTGCACAACAGTTTTACCCTTGACCTTGACCTTGAACTTGACCTTTATTTAACCAGGTTAAAACCTCATTAAGATTGAAAATCATCTCTTTTTCAAGAGTGACCAGGCCTTGAATGCAGCACGAACCATAAGTTACGCAAAGATTACACTATAAGGTGCCCAATACGCAATCTTTTATTCCTTCTGCTGCTTAGCTCTTTTATTGTTGATTTTATTAATTTGGGTTGATTTCATGTGCCCATGTGTCTTAATTTTCCCTTCACTGTGTGCATGAGGGAAACTGCAAATTAATTGCCCATTTGGGATAAATAAAGTTGTCTGAACCTTAACAATAAATAAATTAGACAATACAAACAGTGTAAACACACAACAAATGAGTGAAACCACAGTTTCCAATCAATATTGATTACAAGGTCAAGGACAATCAATTATGACTCAGGTATAATTTCTAAATTAGCACCAGAAAAGTTCTGCTGTTCAGCACTGTTATGTTTGTACACAGATAAGAGGAAGCCAGGAACCAGGAACAGATCTACTGTTTATAAAAGAGCCAATCAATGTGAGAGTCTCCAAGAAAACACAGCAAAGACCTAATGACATCATAGTGACATCGCTCTATTAACATGACATAAAACTGGCAGCTGTTTAACTGTTGATGCAACTACATGCAGATACAGTGACTGTTTTTAATTGATGTTTTCTGTCTAAAATAAATCAAAAATCAATATGAAATGAAAAGGAATCATTAACATTGACCTGTAAACTGTAAGTAGGCCGATGCAGCTGCAAACAAGAAGCGAAGCAGCCGCTGTGCTTGTGTAAAACAGTCAGTCAGGCTGCTCCAGGTGTGATTCTTTTTTTTTTTTTTACATCTGAGAATGGAAACGTGCTGCAAAACCAAAAACAGCAGCTAAAAGAGGATAAAAGTCTATGTGCATGACCCCCTGAGGATTTATCGAGATAATATTAATACACAAAGTACAGCTTCTAGCGGATCTTGCATGTTTACTCGTGGATTCAGACTCATTTTGCAGCATTAGCTCGCCGACAGTAAAAGCTGAGAGATCAACAATCAGTTTTCTCCTCACACAGTATAATAATAGTTCACATTTGGTGAGAATTGCACAGAGCCTCTGAAGGAAACACAAAAAACTGACTGGGCTGCTGGTACAGGAACCTCTTGCCAGCACAAGACAGTCGGTGTGAGTTTAAAGCGTTGGTTTAAAAGTTGTAATCGTAAGCATATGCACCACAATCTGTTCTGTTATTTATTGGTGCGCTAATCACCGAGCGCAGCAACATTTCTCTCCTCTCCCTCCTCTCTCTCCGCCTGCAAAGAGAAGCTCGTACGAATCTGGAAGGATTTCACAAGTAATAATTCATAGGCTAATCTCACTCCATGACTCTAATTAACGCATCATTAAAAGCATAATTCAGATAATTATAATTTCTCACTTTTTAAATGAGAGATGGGGAAGAAGGGGAAGGGTGTCTGAGGAGCCAATTTAGTGAGTGAAACAGATCCTGAGGCAGCGCAGAGCTGAGCGGGTGGGTGGAGAGAGAAACAGCAAGACAACAACAAAAAAAAAAGACAGAAAGAAAGGGAAGGAAGAAAGGAAGGAAGGAAGAAGGGGAAATATACAAATTGCAGCTTGGTGCTTTACACAAAACACTGAAAACATCAGAGTCGTACTGAGTGTCAGTGTCAGAATAAATCAGACGTGATCTGGATCTCTGCCCGGCTGAGGATGATGAGTTCACTGACTAGGAAACAGCAGGATTTTCAGGATATAACAACCCAATTTGTGTTGTTTATGTGTGTGTTACGAGACAGATAACGCAATCAGTGCCGACATTCAGTTATTCAACAATCAACAATATGAGTATGCGTATGGATAAAGTGATAAGTGCAAGTGCATTGATGACTAACAGGGTAAAATATGAGAGTATAGTAGCTATAAAAATATAAAAAGTGAATAAATAAGAGATATTATATAGCCATAGGCTGTCAGTTCATGTTTGCATTCAGTACTGTGATGGCTTTGGGGTCTGTTTGTCCTGGTCTTGATGTTCCTCAGAACTGACAACGCTGATCTCAGAGGTGAAAGGTAAAGAATAAAAGTGGACGAGCATCACATCGATGTTCACCTATGAATGGTCGATTACAGTAAACCACTGGAACACTGCAAAAACTCAAAATCTTTCCAAGAATATTTGTCTTATTTCTTGTCAAAATACCTAATTTCTAGTCAAAACGAATCTCTTTACATTTGAAATAAGACTCATCACCTAAAAATTTACTTGTTTCAAACAAATGAAAACAAGTAGAAAAATCTGCCAGTGAAAGCAAATTTTTTTGTACTTGTAATAAGAAAGAAAAACTTGCTCCATTATCAGATTTTTCTACTTATTTCAAGTGAAAATAGGCTTGAAAGAAGTAAAAAGTGTCAAAAACAAGCTACTTTTTAATGTGATGAGTCTTATTTTAGGTATAATGAGATTTATTTTGACTAGAAATGACATTTTGACTAGAAATAGGACAAATATCCATGGTAAGATTTTGAGTTTTTGCAGTGCAGAGACCTCACTCTGTTGATCTCGCATGTATATCATGACATTGCTGCAAATGAGGGAAACCTCAATGACCGTTGAGGCTTGAATGAATACAGAAGTAAATAGTTGGTTTAATTGTTTTGGATTCACTCCACAGCAGGAAGTTGTTCAGTGTTAATAGATGTAATTATAATTCATTCCTTGAATCCTGTCTGTTCAGTCACCTGCTGCTGCTAGGTAGCTAGGCTATAGGTGGTAGCAGAGATAGGAAAGTAAACCGTGCAGCTCTAAGTTTCTCCAAATCAAACATGGCCGCCTGTTTGTGTAGCAGCACATGAAGAAGCTAAAACAACAAAAAAACAAAACGGACATCATTCTCATCAATAAACCTGAAGCTCAACCTGTTTAATGTTCGACTTCCTGTCTCTGGTTCGACCCTGCTTAACCCTCGGCAAACTGATCTGAGGTCTGATATCACCTCTGTGACTGTTTCATCACCTGTTCTCTGCTGAAGGAACAATGCTGCCCTCAGGCTCTTCTTCATATTTTGCATTATCTGCACACACTACATATCAATTAGGATTAGGTTCACAAGGTGTTGAATTCAAAAGCTTGGAGTGTGTTTGTGTTTGTGTGTGTGTGTGTGTGTGTGCAGATTCCATGTTAATAAAGACTTTGTAATATCCATGTGACGACATCAGAAGGCGACTTTTTTTTTTTCATTTCGTTTTTCAAAAATCGGCCCAGCAGATGTTTCCCGCGTTTTGGCAACTGTCCAAATCAATTATCCCACCTTCAAACATACTCACACACACACACACATACAAAACACACACCTCAGCTCTCTCATCAGAGGTGTGAACGAGGTAAGCATCTCTCTCTTCTATATTTTCCAAAAGAAGTCCCAACACCTTTAAAAAAAACCATCTGTTAAAATATGCATCTAAAAACATGATTTCACCAAACAGTTGTAGCTATTATTCTGCATCTTCTGATCAGAACCAATTAAACTATTATAATTACAGTCTTTTGTGTTTTTGTTGAACATTAACAATCACAGAGCAGGTGGGAAAAATCTGGTCTTAGCTCTTTTTTTTTCTTGACTTAAACATTGTTAGCCTACTTGTTACAGTTTATAGCTAATGATAAGCTAGTTTACAACGTTGAATTACAGTTTAGCTAATACATTTTAACTGGTTTAGTCTTATGACACAGCTTATGTAATGTTTGATAGTTAGTCCTACTAATATTAACTATTTTATAGCTTTGTGTTAGTTTAGCTAATGAGTGTTAGCTTGATAAACAATTATATTGTTCTGCGTTCACACCAAACGCATCGCTGGTATCGCCCAAAGTGTCCAAACTGCACTGCAGATCTTCTATGTGTCCATCTAGGTTGACCAGCTGTGCACTTTACAAGGATGACTGTATCGTATTTATACTCTGTATATGAATAAAGAGACAATTACGGACGTTTCCTCCATCTTTGTCTTCTCTTTCCCTCTTCTTTTTTTTCTCTTTCAATTCCTCCTGCCTTGGGAATCCCGGTCTGCAATTGGCTGCTGCTTCGACGGTGACGGTGCTCATTTGCATAAAGATCAGCTTCTTTCAACTTAAAATTAAAAATGAACATCTGCCGGGTTCCTATGCCGATCTGGATGATATCTGTGAACACAGTTAGGCTACTGTATGCTACAGTTGAGGTTACTAATGTCAGATAACTTTATAGTTCAGCTATTTCTTGACTTTTTTCCTTTTTTTATTTTTTATTTGATAGCACACAGTAGAGATAGACAGGAAAGGGAAGGGGAATGACACGCAGGAAAGGGCTGCCCGACGCGGGATTCTAACAGGGGCCGCCTGCGGTGACGACTGTAGCCTCTACATGGGGTGGCCGCTTTAACCACTGCGCCACGCACCGCCCCATAGTTCAGCTAATTCTTAGATAGTTTCCAACTTTAGCTTTTATTATGTTACACTTTAGCGTACTAATAGTTTCTAACTAGCATTTTATGCAGACCTAACTAATGTTATCTTAGGCTATTTCTAATTTTAACTTCAAGGAGCAGTTTAGCTAACTAATGTTAATTAGCCAAATTTAACCGTTACAGTTTATCTTAGGAATGTCAGGCTGTTTCTAACTACAGTTTAGTTTACTGACGTTAGCTAATATATGTTTAGCCTTCTGTTACAGTTAAGCTCACTACTAATACCCACAAGTTTTTACCATTTTTAAATTATAGTTTAGTTCATTTCCACTGGATTTTCTCACCAAGAGCATGAGCAGAAACACAATGAGGGAATAGTTGTTGTTCAGATGTGATGTTTTGACATCATTATAGCCTATTAATAGTCTTTTGTGTGTCTGTGGTGGTTTAAATGTTAAATAGCATCACTTAACTCTTGATGATGTGGAGTCGTTTGGGTCGGGAGGAAACAGAGACTCAGATCCTGATGCTCCCTCCAGCCTGCTTCACCCACAGGAGGAGGTTTTTCTCTCTCTTGTTGGAGAACTTGAGCGATTATCTGTTGTCTGGAAAATCAGAGGGACACAAAACAACAACGGAAGTTTGAATCTCGTTCTGATCTGAGCAAACAAACAACAAAAGTAAAACTTCAACTTTGGTAAAATGGCTGACGGCTAAAATAATTTAGCCTACTACCTGCCAGCCACTTAATGATACAGGTGATAAAACATGCACGTTTCCTTCGAAGGCCCAAACCCTTTACACAAAAACACAACAAACATGGCTCGGTGTGTGTCTGTGTCTGTTGGAGACCAGCAGCTGTCTTCTCACCTGTCTAAGAGTTGGAGGTGTCAGCTCCGTCGCCTCAGGTGTAGAGATGATGTCACCTTCCTTTCCCCGACCATTTCCTAAACAACAGCACAATCGTCTCTGCCGCCGCCGCCGCCGCCACCGCACTCTGTGATTCACACACACACCGCTCTACCTGAAGACTGAAAAGAAAAAAACAGAGACAGGAACTTCACACTCTCACTCTCAGACGCAGAAAAGGTGTTTTTTTCACCCTTTGTTTGGTTTTAGAGGCATAATTGGAGAATTTGTCAGAAAATGTGGATTGTTCTCTGACGACATGAAGTAGGCCTAAGAGTCTGATGATGGCTTCTGACTAGATATGTTTTAACAAGACATTGTAGATGTGTTTTTTTTTATTATAGTTTGCAAATCTGATGAGCAAACACAAACCAACAGTGCGCTGGTCCGTCACTTTTTTGACTTCCCTCCCCTCTGTCTGCAGCCCATTGGTTCCTATTTAAGATGTAAATCTTTAAAAACACCTCATTAAAGCTGCTCCTAGTATTTTTTTTTTTTTACCCCCCCAAAAAAGAAGCAGTGCATTTGTTTGGGATCTATTTTCAGTAGCGGAATAATCCACATTAATAGTTCATGTTTGGTGCTTTAATCCAAACGATTTTAAAGTCACAATCCCACAGTTCAAGCAGGAACTTGGAGGAACTTCATTAACCCTAAGCGCACAATCCAAGATGGCCACTCGTCGAGAGAAGTTTAACATTACATCGTTCATCAGGAACTCAGTCTTGTTAAATTAACTGTACTGTGAGAGTTGTGTGACTTTGACCTGTAGCCGTATGTTGTTTGCAGACTCTGCGCCTCTGTCCGCAGACGTTTGAGGTTTCATAGTCGAGCGTACGGTGTCACATTTAAAACAGGTCGATGTGAAGAGTTCCCGCCGAGCAGTCTATTGTGCGACACCGAGTACGCGTACGCTGAGTCTTCGTGGTCGTAAAAATTGAGCTTTGAGTTCGCCTCGAGTACGCACGGACGTCCACAGAGTCAAGTACGCCCGACTATGTGGTGGCCTTTATTATGCGTTAACTATCATGTAGTGTGTTATTATCGTGGTGCTAGCTAACAACGCTAACAACAACAATAGCTAACAAAGTGGAAGCAACAACGCTGGGTCGGAAAAGTAGGTGGAACTGTTGTGGTGGGAGAGTGAAGATGTGGATCAATAAGACGCCAAAGATCTGTGATAGTTTTACTTTACCTGTACTTTACTTTTTTGGGGTATTTTTTTTAATGTGTGTGTGTGTGATGGCTCTGAGGTCTGTGATTGGATGTTTGTCAGTGAACTGCACCTTGGGAATTGTAGCTGACTTCTTCTCCTTCTTCAGTTTTTATGTCAGCATGCTTTTAGTTTGTCATTCACCTTTGTTCTGATGATTATATGAGATGAGAACATGAACAGATTTTTACTCCAGAGAAAATAACTTGTTTTACTTTAATATGTTGAAATGTTTTACTTGTTCCAAAATTTAATTTGTGAGTTTGGATCTTTTTTATTTTTATTTTTTTCTCTGAGTGCAGAAGAATGCAGCCTCTAAATCCTCCTTATTACAAATGTAAATGAATGTAATTACTCTGCAATCATGACTAGTCAAAGCTTTTCCTTCCAAAATGCAACAGGGACGTTTTTTGAAGCTGTCGATCGGTTTCCATCGTCCTCCTCCCTCAAGTCGTTGCTGTGAGTGTTTCTTGCGTTTGGCTGCTGGCTGCTGAAGGCCTGGAGCTGCAGATGGCCGGCTCGTGCCCAGTCCGAAATTTTCCACACAAGATGGCTGGACCGGCTCCCGCTCGCCAACGGCACTGCTGCAAACACAATGACGAACGTCCAGTCACTTTTTCAGGAAAAGAAATGGGAGCACAAAGCTCGATGTGAGCGCGCACACGGGGCCCGGAGCTGACACTTCACCCTCTGCAGAAGCCTGAGCCGCGCTGACAGAGACTTTTATTCATCTGCTACTGAATCTCCACTAAAAATAGACGCACGACGAGCAACAGGACGACTCGGAAACCACAGTCTGTGTGGGCTTTTAAAAAAGGCTGAAGTAATGAATCAGTGAATGAAGACTGGCTGCGTTTATTGTCGTCATATCTGCATTTAGATGTCAGTGAAATTTAGCAACAACATCAAGGCATCATGAAGCAGAAGTTTTGCTTCCGTCCACACGCGTTTCTCCTCCTTTTCCTTCACCACTTTGTGTCAAACTTTCTCCTCCAGATTTCTGATAAAAAAGCACAATTGTCATGTTTAATCTGTGATCATTTCCAGCCATTAATCAAGTCATGAGTGTAGGTGTCTTTTTGTATTCCAGTGATTTTTTAATTTTTTGGATCGACACATTTCCATTGTTCCTCTGCGTTTGGAGGGATAATTTGTGCGTCCCCTCCCTCATGGTGGGTGTCTGAGGCCTGACCCGAACAGACGACGGCGGCGAGAGCCCAGCTTCCTCCCAGATGATGTGGTCGTACGTGGGAAGGGGCCCGAAGACGCCGGTGGCGGTGGGAGTTTGGCCCGCAGTTCGGCCTGGCTGACGTCATCACCGAGAGAGGGAGTCGGTCCGTGTTTGGTTCTTCCGGTTTGGACGTATGGACCGAGTGGAGGGTGATGTGGTGTTTAGACCTCGGGTTGGTTCAGACTGGTATAGAACTGGTCTCAGGGTTCTGGTCTGGAGTTTACTTGAAAATGAGGTTGAGGTACGTGGTTTTCACTGTGCAGGGAGTTTTTTACGATCAGTTCTGTTGGGTTGGGAGGAGCTGCGCGTTCAGTTGGGTTTCAGAAGTTCGTCCTCTTGGTATCACAGCAAATTCAAACAGCGAAAACCTTGAATGGTGAAGATCCAACAGCTCAACTGATAGAAGGCATTCCTTGAAGATTCAGTCCTAATTTCAGTGGCTATTGGCTTGAGTCCAATTGGCAGCCCTCTTGATGCTTGTCACCCCCCCTTGAACCTCCTATGTCACTTTGTCCTCTCTGAAAAATGGTAAAACACAACTGGAACCCTGCGAAAAAAACGAACAAGATTCAACTTTTGTGCAAATAATTAGTGCAAAAAAGATTTTATTTTTAGTTCTTATGGCGCTTTTCCACCTGGTACTTTATTGGTAACGTTATTGGTGACGCCTCAGCCCGGGTTCCAAGCGAGCCAAAGAGATACTTAACGTGACGTCAGCCGACCGCCTTCCACTGATTGGCCAGAGGGTCATCACTGCTGGAAGACACGAGAATCAAACCCACTAAATTTAAAAACACACCAACAACAGCGCCCACCGACCTTTACTTAGACTGTTGTTATTTTTTCATGTGTAGTTAAATGTCGGCTGTGTGGAAAACCATGCTGTGGTCCGTGATGGAGGTGCAGACGAGTGAGTTTGGAGCTGACGAGAGGAGAGCTGTAATGGAAAAGCACCGAGGATGTGCTGTGCCGTGACTGTGTAGTGGAAAAAAACTCTTATTGGCCAGGCATCAATAGTATAATCATTGTAAGAATTAATAACTTCAGGGGAAAAAAAGGTCTTAAAACTGGATGTTAACATGGTGAATCATGAGGGAGGTTAGAAAGAAGGAACCATGTGATAACTGATGAGTCTCTTGTCACGTCATCAGCAGCACAGATCTTTCAGGAGAGTAAAGGTCCGTCGTCCGGGTTCTCTCTTTAACTCCAGGTTCATGTTTTCAGACCGTCACAGATGGAAATGTTACACGCCCACTTCTTTTCTACAAGCACACACACAAATATACTTACACACTAATGATCATCGAGGCCAAGTTGAGGTTCAGGATCTCCAACATTTCTTTGAACTTTGGACTGGAGGAGCTGGGAATCGGACCAACAGCCTTCTGATAAGTGGACGACTTATCTGGAACGACAACAAAAACAGAAGGACAAAGATAAAAAAACAACAAATAATGACCAACGGGGTAAAAAGACGGAAACGAGCAGAATAAAGAATTACAACGGATGGATGGACATGTGGTTTAAAATGTGACTCTTCCTAGAGAAGTAGAAAACGGTGATATTCATCCTGTGAAATAAAGTAACACTCAAACACACGTGCAGTTCAGTGAAGTGTTGGCAAGTGAAGGAAGTTGGTCAGGAGCCTATTTGGCCGTCGTCTTCGTACCAGCTCCATTAGCTCGTCATGTTAACGAACATATGGATGAGTCCGGATAAATGACACCTGAGGGAATACTTCACACACACACACACACACACACACACACCAGTGGATCATGTCTGAAAGTGTGTGGTACGGAGATCTGGAGAGAGTTTTATTTATGTTGTGGAAAATCTAAAGGTGTAAAAGAGAAAATTCAGTGTTCAACCAATGACGGTTGAGGAGCTTCGTGGCCTCCTGTGTGTTTCTACCTGCTACCTGCTAACTGACCTTCAGGACCACAGGTGTATTTCTAAGAGTTTTACCAAACATGAAGGCAGCAGGAGTCTGGAGAGTAAACTGACCTGAGAACAGGTGTCATGGTAGGTGTCATTGTAAAGCTCTCTCTCTCCCGAACAGTTATGTAGGCTGTAAAAATGGCAATTTCCTCTGTATCTGCAACCAATCGTAAAAGTACGATTTACATTAACAATCTATGGAATTTTACAGTACAAGTCTTTAAAGGGACATTTTTTGGCAAATTGGCCCATTGCCATAATCCCTATAGTCATAGCAGTAGGTTCGTTACCTTTAATTGTCGGTGCAAGCTATTTTTAGAACAGCAGAGCAGAGCCGTGAGCTGCTCAGAGCTACGCTACGGAGGCTAATGGGATTTCTTGGTTTCCCTCATCAAATTCATGAAATACACAATCCAACAGCTCCACAACGCTCTCGGGCCAATTTGCCAAAATGTTGAACTATCCCTTTAAAGGCCGTTTTCTCAAAATGAGTTTTTCCTCAGACTCTGAGCTAGAAATCTCTACTTCAGCAGCACTCACAGACACCAAACCTTCCAGTTTTATTCCTGTCTATATGCTGAAGGTTTTTACAGAGGGGATTGTTGATATATCATTCACAGCCTGATTTATACAACATTTTATTCCTAAAATCATGGCGAAATCTGTTCACCTTTAGTGTCCCCCCATACAGTGTAAGTGGGCAGCACAGTAACAGAAAAATAAAAGTAGTAACCATCAGTGCGACTATGTACTGTAGGATCAGCAACAAACTCAAGAATACTAACACAATCTGTAACAGATCCACATCAACAGATCAACATTGCAGTGCACTAGAAACATTCAATGTGGTCATTTTCAGGTGCTTCTCTCCAAAGTAGTTGCTTCCACCTGTTGGATGCATCACTGACTGTTGAGTGGGTCTTTTGTTATATTTCATCATGTTTCTGCCTCATTTGTCTGTTCAACTTGAGTAAATCTGCGCCGTCAACTCTCATTACAGCATAAAACAACCACTCAGCTCCGAGGCCTGCATGTGCTGCTCCTCTGTTGTGTTTCTGGTTAACCAGTTGCCACAGCGCTTGTCATGAACATCCTCGGTAAACAAAGACTTCAGACGACGTGAGGAACCATTTACAGTTAATGCCATCAGACGACCTGTCACGGATAAACTGCAATTATCAATCTGCACAGATTTACTGCTGTCAGAACACGCAGACCGCAACAGAGATGAAATAAAGACTTTTAGATCCTTATCTCGCAGTTTGTCAGATGATTCATGGCGGGAAGCTGCAGGGACTTGAGGAGGTAGAGACAGGCCATGAGCCACATGTCAGACAGCAGGAAACACTCTCTCTGCTCGAGAGGCAGATTTAGTCAAAGCTCCAAATGCGGCTTCATTTACAGTCGGAGCGCCGGCTGCTGTAAACAGCATTTGGTTTTTGGCAGGTGTTAATTTTTCACCCATGAGGGGAAACCTGCAGGCACGACAACATCAAACTAGATGAAAACAAATTTTCACATATTTTGTCAAATTCCTAATTATAGATTATAATTATCTACTTTTTTTCTGAAGTGTTATGATAAAATGAAGTATGCAGTGATTTAATTGTTGCCAAAAACAGGCTCAGGTATACGACATTGTCAAACTCTCAGCAGACGTGCAGCCTCCATGCAGCGCTTTAATAATGTACAGGAAGTGCTCAGGTGCAACATCGCCATGGCAACACTTTAAGACACAATGGAGGTTTTAAGTCAAAACCATTAAGCATGATGAATGGAAATACCCTGTGGCACTTTAAATCTGTTTAAATCATCCCAATTAGCAAAAAAAGATGTCAAGATGCTAAAAATATTAGCGAAACTTTAAGAGCAGCGAGCGACGCAGACAGGAAGTGTTAAACTGTTGATGTTCAGTCCACAGAGCAGTGAGGAGTTCAAGGACTGATAATAAAAGACGGTCAAAACAGTTCAGCAAATTACAACGGGAAACATTTTGTCCCTTTTCAAACTGGTTAACTCTGTAACTGTAGCCTAATGTGGGCGACAAGTTTAAAGGACAATTCCAGGCAAATTCAACCTGGGGCTCTAGTTTCCTAATATTTTAGGTCTAAAAGAATGAATCTGAAGATTTTCGTTTTTTCGTTTTTCCTTTGTTTAGAACATAAGGAAACTAGAGCTCTGGGTTGAATTTGCCCGGAATTGTACTTTAAAGGGATAGTTAATCATTTTGGCAATTTGGCCCATTGCCACAATCCCTATAGTCATAGCAGTAGGTTTGTTACCTTTAATTGTCGGTGCAAGCTATTTTTAGAACAGCAGAGCAGAGCCGTGAGCTGCTCAGAGCTACGCTACGGAGGCTCATTATGGGATTTCTTGGTTTCCCTCATCAAACTCATCAAATACACAATCCAACAACTCCACAACGCTCTGGTGGACAAGTTGTGACCTGCACATTCACCACGCTATGAGATAATAACACAACGTTACCAGACAGAGTTGTTTTAGAGGGAAATACAGAGACTGATTGATGAAAAACTGCCTCTGACAGGAACACGCATCAGCGGTTTTGCATGAATTTACCTCGAAAACAACTCTCATAACTTTACATTAGACTATAGGGATTATGGCAATGGGCCAATTTTCCAAAATGTTGAACTATCCCTTTAAGTACCAGAAACTCCAGTTCTTCAAATGTCCACTAGCAGATCTATCTCTATCTAGGCCTGTAGTGTATTTTGGTATAGCCATCAGTGATGAATGTCTCGTGTGCTGAGATGATAGAAGTCAGGCCAGTGGCGTAGCTGGGCTGTATTCCACATGGGTTTTGAGGTCCAAGGGGCCCGCGTGCGCAGCGGGCCACATTGCACACACAAATAGAGGACAGAAAAAAAGCCAAAAAAGTGCATCAAGAATGAACCATGACAGTGATTAGAAAAACATCTGAAATTGCTGAGATGTGTAAATTTCAGTATAGCCTACTGTATGTTAGCCTACTGGTGAAGAGTAAATGAAGATGGCACACGGGAAAAATAAATAAATAAATAATAATATTCCCCCCCCCCCCCCCCAAAAAAAAAATAAAAATAATAATAATCATATTTTAGATGAGTGTCCTTCAGAATGATGCTGCTAAAGCTCAAAACCTCTATCAAATGATTGTACAATGTATGAACATTATCTCTGCAGTGGTTGATTCTGATAAAGTGTGCTGTTACTGTTTTAAGGAATGTGAGCTGGAAAGACTGAAATGTTGTTGTTGCTACAACTTTAAATAAAGTTGAAAAAAAAAAAAAAACAACAACAAAGGTTCGGCCGCTCCTAAAGCCCGTCCGGACCGATTTAGATGTAACACCTGTCAAAGTTCTGTTCAAACTGGAAATATTGTGGATTTACCTTACAGTCTATGGGATTTACCCATAAAACAAACTTTTCACGGCAAAACAGCAAAGGTAAGAGGAAATGTACGACCATGTTTTGGTCAAGCAGTGTCTGTGTGTGCTGGACTTTGCTGGTTGTTGTCTTCTCTCTCAGCCGTGCTGCTGTGCAGCCGCGGCTGCTATGTAACGTTCCAATCTTTGTAACCGGCTCTTGAGCGGTAGCTGTGTACTGTTTTGCATAATGCACAGTAGTATACGAGCCAGAAATGTGGCGACTGGGTCCACACAGAGGTGCTTCATGAAGTTTGATGTTTAGTTGTTTATTTGAGTAGTGTTTGGGCTGTGTTTGGGTCATAAAAACATGTTTTATACACGTTGTAGACCAGCTTCTGTTGTTTAATTTTATGTAATAGACGCATGGATCAGCTCAAATTGGGAGGGGCCGCGCCCGCTCGTATCCCCCCTTAATATGCAACATAATGCAGTGACCCAGTCTGATGTTACACTCTGTGCTACCTGCCACTGCGACGGAAGGCAGCCGCGGTCAACCGCGTCCCGAACCTTCCTATGACCAGCCCGCCCCGATTAAAAAAAAAAAAAAAAATCCTCGGCAGTGTGGGGGGGCCTCAGGATTTCACCACAAGAGGGCCCATGGGTTTACAAAACCCACCAACCCTACGTCATCTACGCCACTGAGTCAGGCCGAGGTCACTCGTGGCTTGAAATTCAAATGGTTTGTAAACAGGTGCAAACACGGAAACAGGAAGTTCGACTTCATGTTAAAGACGCTGTATGAGCTCATTTGTGACATCGGCGCTCTTTAATGTGACCACAGTTTTCCATATGTAAATTCTGGGGCCAATGCCTGTAGGTTGCCGGGTTTATGAAGACAAGATGGCCACTGGTCTACGTTTAAATCCAGTATTTACATATAGTCTACTTGCCAACAATGAGTACCCGGAAATGTTGAGTACCCCAAAGTTTTATGTTAGAAATAGATTGTATGGGTCCCCAGTATTCAGAAACTGCCGGATGCTAACTTATATATATTGGGCAATTAGCATAACTGACATAATTAGCATAAATTAGCATAATTTCCTATATGGGCAATATTTCAACAAAATTGACTTGGCTGATCTGGGCAATATTGGAGTGGTTTTAGGGGTTATTGATGATGCTGAATCCATTTCTGACATTTTCAAAATCCAAAATGGCCGTCTAAACCGGTGACCAGATTTTGAAATCCATCAAAATCGGCCCACTGGCGGTTAAAATCTGGTCACTTCCGGTTTAGACAGCCATTTTGAATTTTGAAAATGTCAGAAATGGATTCAGCATCATCAATAACCCCTAAAACCACTCCAATATTGCCCAGATCAGCCAAGTCAATTTTGTTGAAATATTGCCCATATAGGCAATTATGCTAATTTATGCTAATTATGTCAATTATGCTAATTGCCCAATATATATAAGTTAGCATCCGGCAGTTTCTGAATACTGGGGACCCATACTATCTATTTCTAACATAAAACTTTGGGGTACTCAACATTTCCGGGTTCACAATGGGGCCCTATGGGCTGGCAAGTAGACTAATAGAGGTGGAACTAAAGTCAGCCCTGGTTTGTGGAATAGAAATATGGGAGAAAAGAAATAAAGAGGAACGATCCCTCCTTTGTCAGATATTTGATGCATCAGCTGTTGAATTTCATTTTCGAGACGCACCAAGTGCTGGGTGGATTCACGGGCGTCTCTCTTGGAGCAGGACTCCATCCTGACTCCTTTGTTTTGGTGCTTGGACTCGGGCCTTCGAGACGCTTTCCAAAGCCAGGCGAGAGGAGCGAGAGAGCACGGCAGAGAGAGGAAGACTTGAAGAGAGAGGGAGAGAGAGAAGCAAAATGAGCGTTTAGTCGCTGGTGTGAATTGCCTTTCGCACCAGACAGATTTCCTGATCCCATAATGGCTCGAGCTCGCGTTTCCTGGTGCAAATTCTCTGCTGCGCTTGTGTCGGCTGCACATGCTCCGGCGGCCTAATGAGGCAGCATTAGCCAGGGGAGACGCAGTAATTAGAGCCAACGTCAGCGTCGAGGACAGATGGCACGCTAAGACAAGCCTCTCGACTTCACCTCCGCTGTGTGTGTGCGTGCGTGCGTGTGTGTGTGTCCTGACAGAAGAGAGAGAGAAGGCGAAATGTGTCAGAAGAGAGAAAAAAGAAAGACGGAGGAGACTTAGAAATGTGTCAGAGAAAAGAGAGGGAAACGAAACAGAGATCCCGCCGGCGAGGAGAAAAGAGACGGTTTTGAATTCAGAGGAGTAGGAAACGTGACTCGCTGAGAGTTTGTGAACATCGGACATATTGATGTGCGATGATTGACAGTATATAAACCATTTACCTCCATAATAACAAGAGGAAAGAAACGCTCTGTAAGTGAAGGTGATGCTTATTGTGGTGAATGGTTTCTGTCATGAATCATTTCGACTGTGTAGGTGTTTGAGATGGAGCTAATGAGCTACAACTGGTTCTCCGGGCTGCAAAAATAAACTGCTGTTGTTTAAACAAAGACTCGGGTTGTAATCAGCCTTTTCTCCATCATCTGTCAACAACTGTGATCTGATCTGATGCACGTAAAAACCAGAGTCTGTGAACAGGAGGGCTCAGTGAAAAGGAGATGGAAGAAAAGATGTAAAAGGTTTTGATAGTCCGGCCCAAAGTTAGGCCACACTCGTTTTCTTCTGGTGCAGTATACATCTAGTTTCAAGGCCTGAATTTGGCCGATACAGTGTGACTTTTTGTTGCTACTTCCACATGTGGATGCAGAAACTAGAAACAGAGAATAACAACTGGAATCTGCACAAGGCAATTCACAGATGTGGGAGAATACGGGCCCAAGACACCAGGCATACACATTGGGCCAGAAGACATACAGTATTTCTTCTTTTGATGCTTGATACTACAACATTTCAAACTGATCCAGTGTCAGTGTAAATGCATTTCCTGTGAGAACTTGATGGGAAAAATCAAGTAGTGTTTCACTAGTTCAATGCTTTTAATGTGAAATTGCAGCAGCAGGAAATGTTCGGTTTGCATTATCAGCAACTTCATGAACAGATACCCAGTTCATAAAACTGCAAATATGTTGCAGAGCTCAGTCAACACTGTGTTACCTCATTCACTAAGGATGAAGAAACTAGGAAGAGGAAACAAGAGGAAGAGAAACAGGTAAAAACATGCAGATTTGGGTGAGAAGGAAAGATGTAAATGAAAAAGGAAAAGAAGGGTGGTATACATCGGAGGACAAGGGAAAAGGGAAGAAAAGAACGAAAAGGAGAGAAGACAAAATGTGTCGGGAATGAAAAAGAGGGAGCGTCGGAGAGAGATGAAGGGTGAGAGTGTGGAGGAAGAACGACTAAAATAGACTGGGAGGTGAGGAAGGAGAGAAAGAGGAGAGAGCCTGCTGAAAGAGGAGGAAAGCTCAGGAGGAAGAACAAAGACGGAGGACAGAGGGAAACAGAAATAGACAAAGAAGGAGAAGAAGAGGACGGGATATGTAAAAGCAAAAGAGAGAGAAAATGAAATGGTGACAGGTTTGGAGAGAAAACGGACTAATGGGAAACAAAGAGACACAACATGTCACTCGTCCTGTCTGCGTCGTGAGATCAGACACGAAGAAGATTTATTGTCGCTTAGCAGCTCCACACCTGTCTGTCAGCGACGGCCAATAAACACCAGCAGAAGAAAGAAACACAGAGATTTGACTGAGCTACGACAAAACGAAACGTGAAAACATCAAGACAGAAAGACTGAGGCCTCATTAAGTGAAATTAGGTGAGATATTAGACCGTCGCTGGAAGCTGAAAAGGTCTCTGACAAACCATCTGTTTTTATTATCAGCAGTGATCACACCACAGATTTGCAAAAATCAGTTTATATGCAGACGACACTCTTTTCTATCTAAAGCTGCCAAAACCGGTCTCTGCCAGAAATGTACTGCCTTATTTCCTAATTTGAACATAAAAACATAAATCTTCACTTCACAACAGTAACTTTTTTTTTTCTTCATTTCTTCTTCATTCAACCTCATCCAACCTGCAAAAGAGAGGAGCTGCAGATCCAGATGATAAATGAGTGGGTTCATCACCACTGGAAACTCCTGACGAATGTTGTCAAATGAATATTGATTATAGCTACAGACAAATAATCCTCTTCCTCTGACCTCAGTTCAACTCAAACACTGGTTTCACATTCAAACAAACTACAATAACAAACCAATAATTTAACTCTCCACAACCTTTTAAAGGGATAGTTCACCCAAAATTGAAATTGCACTCATTATCTACTCACCCTCATGTGGACTAAGGGCTGGGAGAAGTTTCAGAGTCCTCCGTGGCTTCTCTGAGTTACAGGGGGTCTCGGCGTAGCAGTGCATGTCCATATAACGGTTGCAAATGGATACCAACTGTCTTCGTAACAAAAAGACACACCAAAAAACATCCAAATACCTCCATGCTGCTCGTATGTAATGTCCGTCTTGTATTGAAGCCCCGAAATGCGAAATTGTCCCGAAAAAAATTAAATAAGTCTATTTTTCAAGCTTGTTTTGTAGCGGAAGCTTCTCAAAGCTTCTCTTCCCGGTTCGTCAAATTTGGACGAACCGGGAAGAGGAGCGGCTGCTGTGTAAATGCAGTGTATGTATTTATATACCCTCAAACTGTATGACTGAATATGTCACATGTCCTATGTTTTGCAGCCTCATTATTCATGATTTGCAGTTTAACAACACGTGACATTATTATGTGACCATGAAAAGGACCAGAACTGAAAGACAACAACGGATCATTCTGTCCCTCAGTCTGGACCAAATAAATCAAACTACAGGAGGACGGACCGCTTCCTTAGAGACACTAGCTGGTGTATTAGCTGTTCCCTTGTGTTTCCAGTCTTAAAGAGGAACTCTGCAGGATTTTCACCTGAACTATTCTACATGTTTACCTAAATTAACCAGTTCCAGAGTTCTAGTGCTGGTTAATCAGTGACTTGTAACTAGTTCCAGGGAGAGTGGAGGCTCTCTGCCTTCCACCTAGAGTCTCTTGGCTGAAAACCAACCTTGTACACTGCAAAAACTCAAAATCTTTCCAAGAATATTTGTCTTATTTCTTGTCAAAATGTCTCATATATGTTAAAACTAATCTCTTTCCACTTAAAATAAGACTCATCACCTAAAAATTAACTTGTTTTTAGACAATTTCACTTGTTAGTGTGACTGCTGAAGCAGTCACACTATTGTTCTTCTGTTTGGCCATTTTCTTCCGCCTTTTTACGGTCTTCTTCTAGTCCTTCATACTTTGTGCTATTTCAACAATTCATATATCAAAACGTGCAGCTTTTTCAGGACAATATTGCTATTATTTTTCTCTTTTATACTATTTATACTTTTTCAAATATTTAACTTTTTAGATGTTGACAGTGTGCAGATGATTAACAGACAACAGTCTTCTTCACAACTCCACTGTAGTGTAGGGGTTAGGGTGGCTGCTTGCCAACTCTAAGATCACTGGTTCGAATCCAAGGGAAGAACTCTTGTTATGTTATGTTGAATTCTGCTCTCCTCCCCCGCCTTCAATCGGTTACAGGTGTTTGTTATCTCCTTGATTACTCATACCAGTTTGCAGCACATCATCACATTACAATGAATGACAACAGTCTTGAAAGCAGTGTGCTCTCTGTAGCCGAGTGGCAGAGTAAAGGTTTAGTGATCATATGGTCATGGGTTCGATTCCTGCCTTAGTCATTTCACATCATTGCTTGACTTTTGATTCCAATTATTCAGCTGTCATTGGACAGTCTTTGATTCCTCATAGTATAAAGCTCATTGTATCAAAGGTTTTCTTTACCCCTCACATACTGTCTCTGTCTGTAGCCTAGTGGTTAGCTTGCTGGTCTGGAGACCTGAAGGTTTGCTGGTTCAAATCTTGCCTCAACAACAATTATAGTGAATTATTTTCCCAGTTGTCCTCTGTTGACTTCTGATAACTTGCTTCATGTTGAAACTGCTGCTCTCAGCCTGAAATTCACAGAAATTTTCATTCTAAGTCATTCAAGCTTGACTCTCAAGCTTTCTTGATGTTGACAGTGTGCAGATCATTAACAGACAACAGTCTCTGCAACTGTGTGTACACTGTGGCCTAGAGGCAGAGTGAAAGTCTAATGACCATGAGGTTGTGGGTTCGATTCCGACCTTGGTCAAACATTTGTATGGTGATCACTGCTTGCACTATTTGCTAATTCTGCAACAGCGTTCAGTTGCTATCAGCAGTCACACCATTTCCATTCTTGGAAATGCTTTTTCTATTTAGTGTGACTGCTGAAGCAGTCACACTATTGTTCTTCTGTTTGGCCATTTTCTTCCGCCTTTTTACGGTCTTCTTCTAGTCCTTCATACTTTGTGCTATTTCAACAATTCATATATCAAAACATGCAGCTTTTTTTGAACTTTATTGGCATTACTTTTCTCTTTTTAACTATTTATACTTTTTCAAATATTTAACTTTTTAGATGTTGACAGTGTGCAGATCATTAACAGACAACAGTCTTCTTCACAACTCCACTGTAGTGAAGGGGTTAGGGTGGCTGCTTGCCAACCCTAAGGTCACTGGTTCGAATCCAAGGGAAGAACTCTTGTTATGTTATGTTGAATTCTGCTCTCCTCCCCCGCCTTCAATTGGTTACAGGTGTTTGTTATCTCCTTGATTACTCATACCAGTTTGCAGCACATCATCACATTACTATGAATGACAACAGTCTTGGAAGCAGTGTGCTCTCTGTAGCCAAGTGGCAGAGTAAAGGTTTAGTGATCATATGGTCATGGGTTCGATTCCTGCCTTAGTCATTTCACATCATTGCTTGACTTTTGATTCCAATTATTCAGCTGTCATTGGACAGTCTTTGATTCCTCATAGTATAAAGCTCATTGTATCAAAGGTTTTCTTTACCCCTCACATACTGTCTCTGTCTGTAGCCTAGTGGTTAGCTTGCTGGTCTGGAGACCTGAAGGTTTGCTGGTTCAAATCTTGCCTCAACAACAATTATAGTGAATTATTTTCCCAGTTGTCCTCTATTGACTTCTGATAACTTGCTTCATGTTGAAACTGCTGCTCTCAGCCTGAAATTCACAGAAATTTTCATTCTAAGTCATTCAAGCTTGACTCTCAAGCTTTCTTGATGTTGACAGTGTGCAGATCATTAACAGACAACAGTCTCTGCAACTGTGTGTACACTGTGGCCTAGAGGCAGAGTGAAAGTCTAATGACCATGAGGTTGTGGGTTCGATTCCGACCTTGGTCAAACATTTGTATGGTGATCACTGCTTGCACTATTTGCTAATTCTGCAACAGCGTTCAGTTGCTATCAGCAGTCACACCATTTCCATTCTTGGAAATGCTTTTTCTATTTAGTGTGACTGCTGAAGCAGTCACACTATTGTTCTTCTGTTTGGCCATTTTCTTCCGCCTTTTTACGGTCTTCTTCTAGTCCTTCATACTTTGTGCTATTTCAACAATTCATATATCAAAACATGCAGCTTTTTTTGAACTTTATTGGCATTACTTTTCTCTTTTTAACTATTTATACTTTTTCAAATATTTAACTTTTTAGATGTTGACAGTGTGCAGATCATTAACAGACAACAGTCTTCTTCACAACTCCACTGTAGTGAAGGGGTTAGGGTGGCTGCTTGCCAACCCTAAGGTCACTGGTTCGAATCCAAGGGAAGAACTCTTGTTATGTTATGTTGAATTCTGCTCTCCTCCCCCGCCTTCAATTGGTTACAGGTGTTTGTTATCTCCTTGATTACTCATACCAGTTTGCAGCACATCATCACATTACTATGAATGACAACAGTCTTGGAAGCAGTGTGCTCTCTGTAGCCAAGTGGCAGAGTAAAGGTTTAGTGATCATATGGTCATGGGTTCGATTCCTGCCTTAGTCATTTCACATCATTGCTTGACTTTTGATTCCAATTATTCAGCTGTCATTGGACAGTCTTTGATTCCTCATAGTATAAAGCTCATTGTATCAAAGGTTTTCTTTACCCCTCACATACTGTCTCTGTCTGTAGCCTAGTGGTTAGCTTGCTGGTCTGGAGACCTGAAGGTTTGCTGGTTCAAATCTTGCCTCAACAACAATTATAGTGAATTATTTTCCCAGTTGTCCTCTATTGACTTCTGATAACTTGCTTCATGTTGAAACTGCTGCTCTCAGCCTGAAATTCACAGAAATTTTCATTCTAAGTCATTCAAGCTTGACTCTCAAGCTTTCTTGATGTTAACTGTGTGTGCACCGTGGCCTAGAGGCAGAGTGGAAGTCTAATGACCATGAGGTTGTGGGTTCGATTCCGACCTTGGTCAAACATTTGTATGGTGATCATTGCTTGCACTATTTGCTAATTCTGCAACAGCGTTCAGTTGCTATCAGCAGTCACACCATTTCCATTCTTGGAAATGCTTTTTCTAGTTTCAAACTAATTTTCACCTAAAATAAATAGAAAAATCTGCCAGTGAAAGCAAGTTTTTTGTGCTTGTAATAAGAGAGAAAAACTTGCCCTGCTATCAGATTTTTCTACTTATTTTAAGTAAAAATATGCTTGAAAGAAGAAAAAAGTGTCTAAAAACAAACTACTTTTTATGTGATGAGTCTTATTTTAAGTATAATGAGATTTGTTTTGACTAGAAATGCCATTTTGACTAGAAATAAGACAAATATTCTTGGTAAGATTTTGAGTTTTTGCAGTGTAAGATCAGAGCCTCCGACCCGGTGTCCCAGCTCTCGTCTCCATGGCGACACCGCCACACAAACGTAACGCGCTAACCCGTAATCTCTTGTTTATGATTAGATAAGACTAAACAGATATACACATGGTAACATGGTAGATGATAAATAATCGTTATCCACCGCTCCGTGGATTGATTTCTGACTGGCTTCGTTGAAAACAGATGCACATGGAGGAGAGGAGGGTTAGAGACCGGACTTACAGAGTTCCCCTTTAATGCTAAGCTAACACATACACACACATCGATGAGGTATAACACCCGTGGTTCTCCACTGTTCCTTCCTTGGACCAACTTCTGATAGATCCCGACCACTGCAGACCAGGAACGTTCTGACCTGGTCGTCCACACATCACCGTTTGGTTCTTTGTCAACCTGACTCAGATCCTTACGATGCCCATTTTTCCTGCTTCTAACATCAACCTGCTGTCAAATACTGTACATCCCGCCAATTAACAGGTGCCACACGATGAAGTGTTGTTCACTTCACCTGTAAGTGCTCCGAGTGTTAGGCCTGATTGGTGTTTGTTGACACCTTAAGAGACGAGCTCAAGTGTCGAACTGTTCCTTTAGATGAAGAAATCATATGATCATATCTGACTGATGATGTGGAGCCTCAGTTTTCTATGATCAGTAACCAACCACAGGAAAAGAGCTGTATTTAAAGGACACATTCATCTATCTCGTCCACGTTTCCATCCATATGATAAATATAAAAAGCACAGGTTAATCTGCGGGGTGAAGTGTGATCTCGTCCTCCTCCGCCTCGTTATCTCATCCGTGCCGTCTCCTCAGGTGTTGTTGACGACGTGCATGTATAATTGACCGGCAGGCGACCCGGAGCAGAGCGGCGCCGATTCCTTCGCTAACGGTGATTATGATCACAGCGTGCGGCGGCGGCGCGGTGTTACAGCTCTACCTGTCCTCCTCTGACACTGTGGTTTTGACTGTACATAATTATCATTGTCACTATTCTCCAACGTGTTTCTCCAGCGCGTTGTTGATGGTAATTTATTGTTCATGTAATCAAATATTGCCATGCGTTTCAGCATTTGCCCGGTGGCACATTTAGTGTTAATTAGGCTGCAGGAGAACAGTGTGGATGGAGGGAGAGAGGAAAAAAAGAGAGAGAGAGAGAGAGAGGGAAATGTGGAAAGTTGTTGACAGCCAATCAACTTCTCACTTTCAGAGAGAGAGAGAAAGAGAGAGAGAGTGGTGCAAATAGTATGAGGAGAAACACTGGTGGCAAACGGCTGCAGATCTGCAGCCAAGCCGGGCCTGTTTGGTATCATTAGCAAGTTTTTTTTTTTTTTGGAAGGAGGGATATTAATATGATTTGTCATCTCAACTTATGAACATATGAATCAGTGTTTACTAACGAACGCGCAGGAAACGCTTCAGCTGAAAGACTTCATGTTGGATCAGGGAGGAGGAGGAGGAGGAGGAGGAGGTGGGGGGTTTCTAACAGTCAGCTGGAGGAACGTGATGAGTGAGGTTCAAACACATCATCATCATCATCATCATAATCATCATCGTTGTCGTCGCCTCAGCATTTTAACTGAGGAGAGAAAAAACATCCGGCTCTATGTGATGTGAGAAATAACACAGAGCTGAGAGTGAAACTGGTCAAATCAGGATATAAAGATAAAGTTATGATTATCTGCAAATGTTTTTTTTTATATTGATATAAATTTGATATAAAACAATGTAAAAATACAGAAAGTCTGGTATCTACGGTGGCCCTGAGGGGTCAACAGAGTGAGAAAACACATCAAAAGAAAAACAAATGTTTCCGGAGACACAAAAAGTCAGCACAAAGTTTAACAAATAAGATCTGAATGATGTGATATTGACTTTTTATTAAAGGGATAGTTCAACATTTTGGCAAATTGGCCCATTACCATAATCCCTATAGTCATAGCAGTAGGTTTGTTACCTTCAATTGTCGGTGCAAGCTATTTTTAGAACGGCGGAGCAGAGCCGTGAGCTGCTCAGAGCTACGCTACGGAGGCTCATTATGGGATTTCTTGGTTTCCCTCATCAAACTCATCAAATACACAATCCAACAACTCCAAAACGCTCTGGTGGACAAGTTGTGACCTGCACATTCACCACGCTATGAGATAATAACACAACGTTACCACACAGAGTTGTTTTAGAGGGAAATACAGAGACTGCTTGATGAAAAACTGCCCCCAACGGTAACATGCATCAGTGGTTTTGCATGAATTTCCCTCTAAAACAACTCTGTGTGGTAACGTTGTGTTATTATCTCATAGTGTGGTGAATGTGCAGGTCACAACTTGTCCACCAGAGCGTTGTGGAGTTGTTGGATTGTGTATTTGATGAGTTTGATGAGCGAAACCCAGAAATCCCATAATGAGCCTCCGTAGCGTAGCTCTGAGATTCATTTAATTCCATTGTTTTCAATCAGATTGATGAAAACGCTGCATGTAGACGCAGCTGGTGACGGTCAGTCCAGTCAGGTTCATGGACGAAGACGGTAAGAAGAGAGAGAAGGAACATGTGGGAGATATTGATCGGTTTTATGTCTCAGCTCTAGAACAAACTGAGGCTCAAACAGATCTGAGACCAGTGAGACGTCACCTGAGAAACACCTGTCAGACCGGTCGGTGAAGCTGCCGGGATCAGAACCAGCAACCGGAGCTCAGGTGTTAAAGCCTGGAGAGCCTCTGCTCAGGCTCTGCTCTCTGGAGGGAAACCGCCACCGCATCAGTCACACATCTCTCACACACACACACAGACACACACACACACACACACACACACACACACACACACACACACACACACACACACACACACACACACACACACACACACACACACACACACACACACACACACACACAGATGAAATGTGCAAAAACACACAACCACAAAGTAGCAAATATTCAGCCTCACACACACACACCTATCAATGCGCCCACCAACACCTCCAGTGTAGCTACATCCTTACACCTGCAGCACAAACACACAACCTGTACATCCGCACGCACACACACACACACACACACACAGAGACACAGACACACACAGCTTCATTTTACAAATACCAGAAGCTTTGATGCTCCAGGGGAATTTCTTTTTACCTCTTTCATCCACACACACATGCACACAGACACACATTCCCTGACATGTACAGAAACACATCCACATCCACATCCACATCCACAGCTGCTGGAGGAGGAAGCATCAATCCTCAGGTGAGCTACGTTTCTCAGCATGATTGAAACACACACAGAGACACGCACACACACACGCACAGACACACACACACACACACACACACACAGACACACACACACACACACATTTACTGGATAACAAAAGTACGACTTCTGGGAAACAATTAAAGCTCAGATGATTGGACGTGACAGGACGCGGTGACATCATCATCTCTGAGTCAGTCAGACAATGGAAGTGATCAATCATCAAACATCAAACACACACACACACACACACACACACACACACAGAGCGAGGATGGAGCTGTGTGTGGTTGTGTCATAATTAACGATGAGTATGAATATTTGTGTATGTTTGGGTGGTTAATGGAGTCCATGTTAGGAGGGGGGGGGGGTGGGGGTGGGGTGGGGTGGGGGGGGCTTAGGGGGGTGAAAGTGTGTAGGTGGGTGGAGTTCACACATGCACACACACACACACGCACGCACATACACACAGACACACACGCACACACATTAACGTGGCAGCACGGAAAGCCCTGAGCAACAATCTGTGGTGACAACAACATGCTACCTTCATTATCAACTCTCTCTCCCCCCTCCTCCTCCCCCTCCCCCCTCCTCCCCCCACACCTTCCTCTCCGCTCCGCAGCCGGCTGAACAGCTGAGGTGTCAAAGCTAAACAGGACGAAGAAGAGGAGGAGGAGGAGGAGGAGGAGGAGGTGATGGTGCTGCTGCTGCTGGGAATTGTGGGTAAATGGGCAGAGTTTGGTTCTCACCAACAAAACCAGACCAGTTGGGACACACACACACACACACACACACACACACACACACACACACACACACACACACACACACACACACACACACACACACACACACACACACACACTGTGGATTGTGTTTCATTATCATCACATGATTGATTTTGATCAAACATCATCAATAAAATAAAATAAAAGCTTCAACACAATCAATGATATCAAATTAGGTAACACTTTACAATAAGGGTCCTTTAATTAACGTTAGTTAGTACATTATTAAGCATTAATATATAAACGAATGTGTTAATTAATGCTGAGTAATGCATACATAATGATAACTAATTACATTATCCAACTTTTATTATTATTAACTAACTTTGAGTAGTAAACATTAATTAACTGCTTACTAATAGGCTACATTAATGAATGTGTTTCCTAATCCTAATACATAATAATGATTGTTAATATATCTGTAAACAGTTAATTAATGCTTGATAATGTACTAACTAACGTTAATTAAGGGACCCTTATTGTAAAGTGTTACCTCAAATTGTTATTGATTTTCACTCAGACACTTTACGATCGACAACACAATGGGACGTTTGTGTTAAAGTGACACAATAAGAATCAATCAATACTTTACATTGTTAATTGATTCATTAAAGTATACAAATATAAAAAAGAATAAAAAAATAACAATATTTTATATATATTAAATACGATCAATGGTGATAAAGAATATTTAACACTGAAATGAAATTGATTACACATCATGAACAGAAACTGCCCAGTGATTGATCAGTTCATTGATTGATTCTCAGAGGGAGGAGATGAACAGTTCAAATATCAAAGATCATAAGTAAAAAAAACAATTAATCAATAAGTAAATCAATCAATCGATCTCCGGCCTTCCTGTTGTTTCCATTGAAAAGCAGCTTCAGAAGCCGATTTAGTTTTAAATCATTAGACGTGTCACTCCCGCTGATTATTCATTCATTATCACCACGATTTACACTCGATCCTTTTTAATTAGAACAAACACACGTTTTATATGGAAACATTTACACCATCATATGAAGAAATGTGTTTATGTTTACTAATGTGAAGATGACAGCGGCAGATAATACAAATTATTAGTACACACACGCAGATTTAAATACACACACACGTACAACAACATAATCAAATGACAAACCAGGCATTAGACAAACCAAAAATAAATATTTGCTCACTGTGTCTCTCTCATTCACAAACACACACAGACACACAACAGCACGTCAAGTAGAGGTGTGAATCACCTGAGGCTCTATGAGACTTTATTATTTCCATTTTAAACCTTGTGCAACATCCTGAATATTGTGATAAATAACTTTATGACTCATTTTGATTTATGACCTAGTTTTATCTGATTAGATAAACCTCTCACTTCTTGTCAGTTAAAGCAGAAGTAAGCGATCCGGTGGTTTTGGCTAATGCTGCGTTCCAGGCAGGCTTTTGAAACCGTAAATTACAGCTTCAAGTCACGACTTACGACTTTGTAGCGTTCCAGGCAACCCACTCGTGTTTTTCCGACCTGTTTTACCTGTGAAAGTCACTATAACGGCCACTCGTAACTTCTGACCCGTGAACTCGTACCAGATCGAACTGGTACGAGTTCACGGTCGGAAAAACACGAGTTACGAGTTGCCTTGAACGCACCATAACTTCTTGTCAGCAGATGGAGTTAGCAGCCCCCGCCCTCGTCATGGATCTATTGGTCCTCGTCCCTACGTCACCACATTCAGGCGCATCCCTTGGCTGCACACACAGAGAGGACTGCCCCTTTATGCCGTTCTCTCTCCTCATTGGATAAAAACTGTAGGATACGATAAATGTTTTCTCTTCGGCTCAGAGCAGAGCAGAGTGACTGACAGACCCGTGTTTCAGACCAAACACTCTATGTAAGTGATTGCTGTCGGAAGATATAACTATTTAAGACTTAGATTAACACAACTATATCACTTACTTCTGCTTTAAATAACTGTTATTCTTGTAAAAATCAATGATCAACCAACGGACCGACCAACACAGTCATAAACAACTCTAGTATGGCTAAACAATTTTTTTCATAATAAAAGATCAAAGGAACGTCCGTTTTTTCATTAGTTTCACATGTGAACCGATCGGAGTCTGTGTGACGTGTGCGTTTGTGTCACATGATCTAGAGATTCAACACGTCACCGACTTTTCACTCCTTACATCATGTGTGTCACATCTCCAAACAAAAACCTGCTGATGTCACGGTGACATCACAGCAGCATCATGACATCAAACCGAACCCTCCCTCTATAGTTTCTATAACAGACTCTTAAAGCAGAATAAGTGATATTTTTGTGTTAATATAAGTCTTAAATAGTTATATCTTCAGACAGCAATCACTTCTATAGAGTGTTTGGACTGAAACACGGGTCTGTCAGTCCCTCTGCTCTGCTCTGAGCCCAGGAGAAAACATTTATCGTATCCTACAGTTTTTATCCAATGAGGAGAGAGAACGGCATGCAGGGCTGTGTGTGCAGCCAAGGAACGCCGTGAATGTGGCGACGTAGGGACGAGGACTGTTATGGTGCGTTCAAGGCAACCCGTAACTCGTGTTTTTCCGACCTGTGAAGTCGTACCAGTTTGATCTGGTACGATTTCACGGGTCGGAAGTTACGAGTGGCCGTTATAGTGACTTTCACAGGTAAAACAGGTCGGAGAAACACGAGTGGGTTGCCTGGAACGCTACAAAGTCGTAAGTTGTGACTTGAAGCTGTAATTTACGGTTTCAAAAGCCTGCCTGGAACGCAGCATTAGCCAAAACGACCGGATCGCTTACTTCTGCTTTAATGTGCAGCAATGTGGCAGCTGGCTATGCATTTGTCTCGAAAACAACTCTGTCATGTAATGTTACATGATTATTTCATTGCGTGGTGAATGTGCAGATCACAACTCGTCCATGAGAGCTGGACAAAGATGGTTGGATTGTGTATTTGATGAGTTTTGAGGGACAGAGGACCTGTACCGTTCACCTCCATTGTGTTCCCTTAGCACCTTGTGTCTCTACCCCACAAATCTCAAAGAGTGTTATGTGAACAAGTGGAAAATGTTTTTGACATTTTTGACAAAAAACTATGCATCACTTTGGACCCCTCTATACATAATTACATCCAAATGACCCACAATTATATAAAGTAGACTTCGACTTTTTATTATGAAAGGAGCCTGGTTGAGCCTTACACCGGTGACCAGCAGGACAGCCTTGTCCTGTGGTTTTCAGCCTTTTAACATCATCATTTTATTTTATTTTTTTATTGTATGGCAGCCATCTAGGGAAGGTTTTCACCACTGTTTCTAAGCTTGTAGCGTTCTCCTTTAGTGGATAATTCACTGGCGTCCCAAAGCTTTAGAAATGTCTTTGTAACACTTTCCAGACTGCTACAGTAGGTGTCAATTATTAGTTTTTTCATCTGTTCTTGAATGTCTTTCATTTCATTATCACAGTTAGTTCATGATTTAACTGTGCATCACTTTGGACCCCTCTAGCTATACATAATTACATCAAAATGACCCACAATTATATAAAGTAGACTTAGACTTTTTATTATGAAAGGAGGCTGGTTGAGCCTTACACCGCTGACCAGCAAATACAGTGCAGTGAAAAAGTATTTGCCCTCTTCCAAATGTCTTACTTTCTTGCAGATTTGTCACACTTAAATGTTTTATTTTATTTTATTTTTTATAGTCTTTTGGCAGGATTTTGGGGGATGTGTGAAAGTTATGGATGTGTGTGCAAAAGACGCTATATCTGACCCCCCCCCCATGCACACACACACACACGTTTTAACCAAGGTGCCTGTCATCTCACCTTCAGTTTTCTGCGTTCCGCCAATACATCAATTTTCCGTGTGTCGTTTCTAAATAAAAGCTGACCGATATGTTTATCATGCTATTTAGGCCCTGTGGCTTCTTCTATTTTTTTCTCACAGAATTTTTTTTTTACTGAGGTCCAGACCTCGGTGACCTCATAGCTGGCTACGACCATGCTGAAGGATTAATAATTGGTCCCGTATTAATAAATACTTTCCTTTAAGGAATTCTGATGCTAGTATACTAATAACTATTACATTACCCAAACTGGCCCACCTTTTTACCTGAACACAAACTTAGTTTCATTTTTAAGTAACTTTTCATAATTAACCTAATTTAGAGCATTGTTTTGTAGAACCTCTTCCAACCTGCACCAAGTGCAAAAGCTCCTATCTGCAAAATGATCCAGGAAAAGTAGGGAAAAACCTCCTATCTGCACTTTGTGAGGCACCAATACTGGTCGGTATGTAATAATAGTAATATACTCCAAAAACAGTGTATCATGCATTGGATACCATTGACAAATAGCATTCTGCAAGAAAATAATATGTTTTTTTTTTTTCTCCAAATTTTTTTAAGGTTTTGCATTTCGGCCATCGATATGTCTCCTTTAAGGTGACGTGAACCACAATCCACAGCTGGTGTGTTCACCTGTGTTATAATCCATCCTCCGTGTCAACATCATCATGTTTATTCAGCTCAGTTCATGATTAACGTCACAGTTCAGTGTCTTTGCTCCGTAGTTACCAGGATACGAAGGTTTCTTTAATGAGCTTTTAACGAGGACGTGATGAACCGTGAATCACAGCTGAGCCCCGAGTCACAGAGGAGTTCATACATGTTCACTGCTTCATACGTGTGCTGGACTCTGGACTGTGACAACATCCAGCAGCAGGTAAAAAAAAAAAAACCCATCAGTGAGTGTAATGTGAGCAAATTAGTGGGATTTACCCCAGAGGAGGGGCTGATGGGTAAAAAAAAAAAACAACAGAGAGGGACTTTAACTGTTGAAGTGGATTCCTGGAGGGACGGAGAAGGATCATCTGAGATGTTTTGACCTTTTGGAAAAACACTTCAGCTGTTACGCTTCTTCACTTCCTCCCGCTGAGTGTGTGTGTGTGTGTGTGTGTGTGAGACAGCCCTCTGTGTTTTGGAGTTAGCGGTGGACGACAGATCTGCCCCGAGGCGCTGCAGGTGTTTGAGATGAGAAACAGGAGGAGGGAGTCCAAGAAAAGAAAAGAGGGAGAGGAAGAGACGACGAGAGGAGAAGAAAGACATCGGACAGGTAGAAAAACAGAGGTGACATTTCTTTTTCTTTTCTTTTTTTTTTTACACAGTGTAAAAACTCACAACTCTCACACGCTGCACACTAAATGTTTGACGCATGTGTGTCGTCATCGTGTGACCTCAACAATCAGAATCTGGTTTATGTAGAAAATGTAGATACAATAGAATTAGAGTTAATTATCCTGAATAAAGATGTGCACAGAAAGAAAGAATAACACTTTACAATAAGGGTCCCTTAATTAACCTTAGTTAGTACATTATTAAGCATTAATTAACTGTTTACAGATATATTAACAATCATTATTATGTATTACTTAGGATTAGGAAACACATTAATTAATGTAGCCTATTAGTAAGCTGTTAATTAATGTTTACTACTCAAAGTTAGTTACGGTAAGTAATAATAAAAGTTGAATAATGTAATTAGTTATCATTATGTATGCATTACTCAGCATTAATTAACATAATTAGTTTATATATTAATGCTTAATAATGTACTAACTAATGTTAATTAAGGGACCCTTATTGTAAAGTGTCACCGAAAGAATAAACGGATAAAAAAAAAATGATATGTGCAATAAGCCTCCTGCCAGCGGGGCTTATATCCAACCTGCTCACCTCAGGATCCTGGAGGAGCGACGGCAGTGAAGGAGGTGCTGACGGAGGAGGAGAGGATGGACTGAGGGATGGATGGAGGTGTAGAAGTTAACTATCACTGGTGCAGGTTGGACTTCGTTCAAATGCTGCAGGAAGTATCCTGTTCCTCTGTCGGTGCCCAGGGAATAGACCTCTCCCAGCAACGAGCGAGACAGTGGCACTTTAAAACAATTGACGATATCTTCTGCATCACTGACTGAGCGATGCCTGCAGCTCTTCCTTGGCCCATACTTTGTATGTTTTTATTCTTCTGCAACTTCATCTTGAACTGCAATAAAGAAACAAAAAGTCTCCAAATAAAACAAAAAAAACCAACACAAAACATGGAGGATGAAACAAAATGCAGCGAGTACTCAACCAATCAGAAATGCTCAACACTGCAGACCACCCCCCCAAAACTTCTTGAACTAACCTCGACTTTTTTGGGGGAAAGATCAGTGGACCTGGATTTAAATGTAGATCCTGGTTCCTGCAGAAAACAAAATTGAAATTGAAATTGTTTGCAATCCCATTGGTACAGAATAAAGAATAAATACAACAAAGAATAAATAATAGACTAAAAACTTAAATAAACCCACCTTGTAACCATTTCACAGCTCCGTTTGCAGCATTCAGTAGCTTTACATGTTGCACATTGGTTGAAGTCTTGGGTAAAAAGTCTGCAGCACAAACTTCCTGTTGTTCCCTTGTTTGACTCGTGGTGTGATTGTGACGGAGAAGATGAACAGGAACTCAGACTTCAGCACCACAGTGGAGATCAGGGACGACCTGAGGCTGAGTCACACTTCCTGTTTCTCTCTCTCTCTCTCTTTCTGGCGTCGTCACGGCGCTCAAACCTGTGACCTTCCACTTACAGGACGCCACGTCTCATCACGAGACGCCCTGCCATCATCTGCCGCTAATTACGGCGGGAACAGACGGTCGTCTCTCCCACACCTATCAGACACCAGCAGCACACTGGCAGCGACGTGGAACCAGGCCCATTTCATTTTGGAAAGTCGACTCGTGCAAAGATTTCACAGTTTGTCTCCTAATGTTCTGATTCTCTGGCTCCGTCTTCAAACTGGCTGTTTGTGTCCAGAGACTCTGTGGACGGAGTCTGAGCTGCCGTCCATCCACTGGTCCCAGAACAGCCACAGATATGATGATAAACTTCATATTAATCTGGTTAATAACATTTCTAACAAGACTTAGACATGCAAATTAATGTAAATGTTATTTCTTCTGTGGTTTAGATGGATGAGGACACAAAAGAAACTATAACGAACTAGAATTAAAGCAGAAGTAAGTGGTCCTGTCGTTTTCGCTAATGCTGCGTTCCAGGCAGGCTTTTGAAATCGTAAATTACAGCTTCAAGTCACAACTTACGACTTTGTAGCGTTCCAGGCAACCCACTCGTGTTTTTCCGACCTGTTTTACCGGTGAAAGTCACTATAACGGCCACTCGTAACTTCTGACCCGTGAACTCGTACCAGATCGAACTGGTACCACTTCACGGTCGGAAAAATACGAGTTTCCTTGAACGCACCATAACAGTCCTCGTCGCTACGTCACCACATTCACGGCGTTCCTTGGCTGCACACACAGCCCTGCATGCCGTTCTCTCTCCTCATTGGATAAAAACTGTAGGATACGATAAATGTTTTCTCTTCGGCTCAGAGCAGAGCAGAGTGACTGACAGACCCGTGTTTCAGTCCAAACACTCTATGTAAGTGATTGCTGTCGGAAGATACAACTATTTAAGACTTATATTAACACAAATATATCACTTACTTCTGCTTTAACTAGAAAGATATGAAGAGGAATTTAGTGTCTGCAGTTTCAAGGTTAAATAAACCTCCTCCAATCAGAGCAGCATAGAAAAATAATCAGACTCATATTTCAATATTTATTGGATCATTTCTCTTTGCAGGTCCATCTGGAGAGGAAACTGTTGAGGCGACTTCCAGCTCCCCGAAAACTGGGGAACCAAACACAAACAGGATTTTTACACAAACGGGAATAATGTGATGACGACAAAGAACCGGCGACGTCTAGCAGCTTTTGTTTACATGCAACATGGCCGCCACCGAAGAGCAACTAACAGACACTCTCCGGTTTTCTTTGTCCTCAGACGCCATCACTGCTGCAGAACTACAACAACAACCACATCTGTTGACACATTTTCTGACGTTATCTGGAATCGTTGCTCTGATTGGTTTGGCGTCCGCCCGTTTGTGTACAGAGACATTTCCATTGGTCATGCTCAAACCCACACTAACAATGTGTCCATCTGAGTTATTCACTAACAGGAATTACTCAGCGCCACCGTTTTCTAATGAATGTAAAGGTATCGTTTGCGTTTTTCTAATCTGCCACCCAACAAAAAAAGAAAATGTTGTGTCCATCCATTCCTGAGAGGACGACAAGAGCAACCTGCTTGTCACTGAGCTGCAAAATCTTCCCCGGCACAGTTTATTTCAGGATGTCAGTGGTCCAGTTTGATAGATGATGATAAGATCTCCTGGAGCCACACATTAAAAAGAAGAGCATTTTCCATTTTACTTACTTACTGATGTAAATGGTCAAAAAAGCTTTTTACAGATGTGAAAAACGCAGAAAATCAAACCTGTCCCTAAAACTTTAATGACGGACAAAAGCCTTGGAGTCAGTGTATGAAAATGATCAACACAACATGAGGTTGAATTTCTTTAAACATGCCACAATTTAGGATGAGAAAAACTGACTTGGTGTACAAAGGCCTCAAAGGGATAGTTCAACATTTTGGCTAATTGGCCCATTGCCACAATCCCTATAGTCATAGCAGTAGGTTCGTCATCTACTCATCAAATACACAATCCAACAACTCCAACTTGTTTTCAAGGTAAATTCATGCAAAACCGCTGATGTGTGTTCCCGTCGGGGACAGTTTTTCATCATCAGTCTCTGTATTTACCCCTAAAACAACTCTGTGTGGTAACGTTGTGTTATTATCTCATAGCGTGGTGAATGTGCAGCTCACAACTTGTCCACCAGAGCGTTTTGGAGTTGTTGGATTGTGTATTTGATGAGGGAAACCAAGAAATCCCATAATGAGCCTCCGTAGCGTAGCTCTGAGCAGCTCACGGCTCTGCTCCGCCGTTCTAAAAATAGCTTGCACCGACAATTAAAGGTAAAGAACCTACTGCTATGACTATAGGGATTATGGTGATGGGCCTGGTTTGGTGTCTCCGTCTCTTTCAGGCCTCACGACGTCACTGAACTGAACCACAGTCTGAGTAAACACAGTCTCCTCCCTCCTCCGCCGTCCTCTGTCATCTAAACAAACACACAGATCAGACCTCGGCCTTCAGAACCGACGGCGACCCCGCTCCGGTGTCCCGCTCCGCGTGTCCCCGGTCGTCCCCACCAACACACGGGACCATTTGAAGCAGAAACATATGCAGGATCATCTGCTTCCTGTGCCCGGGTCAGAGCCGTCAGAGCCGCGGACGCTCCACGCCGGCGTCTCAGGCGACCGAGCGCTGATTTTAAACCGAGCGGCCATCTGTCTTTTCTCCTCTTGAGTTTTTCTTGGCGCCAGAGGGTGCAGCCGGTGGGAGGGTGAGGGTGGGAGTCACCTCCCCTTCTCTCCCTCACCCACCACCCCCTCCTCAAAACACAACAAAGACAAAAGAGTCTCTAAAGAGAAGAAACGAGAAATGACTCGTCCAACCCAGACCCCAGAGAGAGACAGAGAGAGAGAAACAGAGAGAGAGAGAAACAGAGAGAAAGAGAAACAGAGAGAGAGAGAGAGAGACACGTGGTCACAGCTCAGGAAATAAGACACAAGTTTAAAGTCGTCAAGGGACATGTGACATAGTTTGTCTGATTGGCTGCAGGAACTTAGGAAATTCTACAGGAAACAGATGCATATGATATTAATATATCATATTATATAATATACATCAAAGTTAAAGGGATAGTTCAACATTTTGGCAAAAAGGGCCCATTGCCATAATCCCTATAGTCATAGCAGTAGGTTCGTTACCTTTAATTGTCGGTGCAAGCTATTTTTTTAGAACGGCGGAGCAGAGCCGTGAGCTGCTCAGAGCTACGCTACGGAGGCTCATTATGGGATTTCTTGGTTTCCCTCATCAAACTCATCAAATACACAATCCAACAACTCCACAACGCTCTGGTGAACAAGTTGTGACCTGCACGACCGCACAAGTTATTTTTAATGCAAATTCTTTTTCAATTTGAGGAGTCATTACTACATGTTCTACCTTTGACCTTTGACCTTTGGTAGAAATGAATCAGCCGTAGTGTCTTTATTAGAGCAGTGAGGCCTTTGAAGGTTTCTGGACAGTATTTGTCATTGTGTTTGGTTATCCTATAACCTATAAACCTACAGTCAACTATGGATGTTGAAAAGACCTTTTATAATGTTCTTTTATAAAAGAAAGTGACAAAACTTCCTTCTTCTTCTCCGTTGTGACGTCCAGAGCTTTTGTGTGAGAAAATAACTCATAATGAAACACAAAGAATTTTACTTTGATGTAGATTTCCCAAGGTTGAGGATGTTTGGATTTAACCAGGAGGTTGATTTTCCTTCTTGTCCATGAGAAAAACATCAAACACTCAGTTGTATAATAAAATGTTGCTGTGGTTTGTTTCTTCAGGTTCTCTGAGACGTTTTTGTGGATCCAGATGATCGATGATCGCTTCACTTCAACAACGTGTGTTCGGACAGAAACCTCCTCCTGCCTCGTCTCATGATTGATCCGGCTCCTCCTCTCAACAGGTGATCGATCTGATATGTGATGTCATTCTTCTGATTGGAGGAGGAGGAAGTGGAGGAAACTTGAAACTTGGTTGAGTTAAGTCGTGTTTCTTTTTCCCTTTGTCGGTGAGTTCGATGTCGACTGTGGCCGTCGGTCCTTAATCCTGGTCCTTACCTTTCCCCCCTCCTCCCATCAGCCTCTGTTTGGAGCACTGCAAAAACATAAAATCTTTCCAAGAATATTCGTCCTTTTTCTTGTCAAAATGTCTAATTTCTAGTCAAAACTAAGACTCATCACCTAAAAATGAACTTGTTTTTAGATTATTTTCACTTGTTTCAAACAAATATTCACTTACAATAATCTGCCAGTGCAAGTTTTTTGTGCTTGTAATAAGGAAGAAAAACTTGCTCCACTGTCAGATTTTTAAGGAGAAAACATGCTTGAAAGAAGTAAAAAGTGTCTAAAAACAAGCAACTTTTTACAGTAATGCAATGTTTCTTAGATTTGTTTTGACTAGAAATGACATTTTGACTAGAAATAAGACAAATATTCTTGGTAAGATATTTGAGTTTTTGCAGTGAGGGGATGGGGGTTGAGCGTTTCTGGATTGAAGGATTTGGCAGAGTTTAGTCCGGCGGAAATGGGAGGACAGGTTCATCAAAGCCTCACCCCCCCTCTCCCATCTCACCTCCTCCTCTCCTCCTCCCCTCAGCCATAATGAGGCTGGAGGAGGTGGGAGGAGCTCTGGAGGGTCCGCAACTGTCGGCCTTTGCGTCCTGCCACCGCCACCGCCCTAAACCCGATCCTGAACAACGGACGTGACATGAAACACTCATCGAGGCTTTAGTTTTGATTTTGTCCTGAGCAGCAGCAGCAGGAGGAGGAGGAGGAGGAGGAGGAGGAGGAGGAGGAGGAGGAGGAGGAGGAGGAGGAGTCGACCTGGAACGAATCCACCAACGTCTGGAATCTGATTTCCACCTCCAGGTTAATGACGGTCGTCTCTGAAAGAGAGAAGGGGCGGCGGCGGCGGCGGAGAACCATTCTGCCCTACAAAGGCAGAAAAAGTGTTTTTTTTTTGACCAATCAAAAGTGTGGCATATTCTCTTAAATCTGGTAGAATTTGATATTGGTACTGCTAAAATTTCCAGAGTTATTGGGCTTTTTATTTTGCTGTCCATCCAAAAAAACACTGTGAAACCAAGGCAAAGTGCCGTATCTGTAGCTAATACCCAGCCAAAGTGCAGTATCTGCATCAAAACCAAGGCAAAAGTGCAGTATCTGCCTTAAAACAGTCAAAATTGGCCAGAAAGACAAACCACAAAACACATTTAATTCAGTCCACCTTTATCCAATTATAGACTTGGTAGTTATTCATAATTTGATGCTTAAACCTGACAATGAAAAACACAAAAAGCTGTTTTTACAGATACTGCACTTTGCCTCTGCAGGGCAGCAGTGATAACCTCCCTTTCCTTAATGACGCGCGTGAACGCAGCCCGGAGGAATGTTCACTCACCTCGGCGAGAGGAAGTGATCAACACAAGCTCCTTTCTGCTAATTGAGGAGGAGATAATAACGGGAGCGCGGCCCGACAAATGAGAGAGGCGTTTAGAGAATAAGAGGTGGATGGGGCCCGACGGCGGGGGGCCCCATTGTGTCGGTGCAACACGAAGGGGATCAGCAACCGGGAGGGAGAGGAGGGGGGGGGGGGGACGGGGTGAGGAGGAGGGGTCTCTGAACAAATCCCAAAAAAAAGGAACAAAGTGGGATTAGCAGGTTCCCAGCGGCATGGGGCTATTCCTCCCATAACGTCATTAGACGGCTTTAAAGCGCTCGGCCTTTCTCTCCAGCAGGAGATTAAATCCAGCACCAGGTCTAATTGACGAACCGGGGACTCGGGCCTCGTCAATGAAGTGATGTGTTATCCCTGCTGTCGCTTTGAGCCGCCGAACAAGAGACGCACAAAAAGGATTAGTAACGCTGATAGCTGCGAGAGAGGCAGAGAGGCAGAGAGAGAGAGTTTCACTTCCTGCTCCGGAGTTTCCTGATATTTAACATAACGTGGACACGCATCACCTTGTTGTCGTCCAAATGTGTATTTGTTATGTATGTATTTACGGACAGTTAGTATGTGTATGTGTTCTACCCTACTGTATGTGATAGAATATTTTATTCCATTGTTGTTCTTTTTAAAGGTTGCCTTTTACAATCTGGCAGAGGGACAGTCAATGAAAACTAGCTTTTTAAGCTAATTCGGGTGCTTTTACGTGTGTTTTTTATACAATGTTTATTAATGTGCATTGTCCCTTTTCAAATAAACTGAACTGAAACTGAATATTAAAACTACTATTTAAAATCTTGTTTTTCTTATTCTTACTAAGGGGAAAGAGTGAGGAGCGCTTGATTCGTACAGGTAGTTCTTCCTCCAGCTGATCTGAGGACAGTTGGCTGCAACATTTTTTGATTGATCCCTCGACAAGTAAAACTGTTCGTAATTCAATCTGTACAAATTTTATTGTAAATGACTTGTAAACATTAATCAGAATTGTTTTTTATTTGTAGGTTACTGTTTACATTAGGCTATGTTACTATATTTTAAAATGGAGCAATGTACCAGAACAATAATAAAGTTAAAGTTTGAAAAAGCATTTCACATTTGTAAAAAGTTGCGTCATCGGCGTCTTGGTGACATCACACCTGTCAGGTGGACGGATGATTGACAGGAGGAGGACAGAGTTATTTTGTGTTCTTAAAATATGTCTTAAGATATTTGTTCATTCACTAAACCTCTGTCAGTAAAACTTGACACTTCCTGCAGCTATTTCACAATAAAAGTCTGTGAGCCAGGTAAGAATTGTAGTGCTGTAAAGGCTTTTATTGTGAAAAATCAGTGCAGGAATTCTGAGAATATATTTAACTTTTGATCCCATATTTAACATAATATTAAAACTACTATTTAAAATCTTGTTTTTCTTATTCTTATCGAGGGGAAAGAGTGAGGAGCGCTTGATTCGTTCACTAACCACAGGTAGTTCTTCCTCCAGCTGATCTGAGGACAGTGGCTTCAACATTTTCAAACGGTAAGTTGATTGATCCCTGGACAAGTTCCATTCATGTGATTATAAAGCAGTTTGTAATTCAATCTGTACAAACTTTATTGTAAATGACTCGTAAAGAATTGTTTTTTTATTCATAGATTACTGTTTACATTATGTTATACTTTAAAATGGAGTAACGTACCACGTGGAGGATTGACAGGAGGAGGACAGAGTTATTTTGTGTTCTTAAAATATGTCTTAAGATATTTGTTCATTCACTAAACCTCTGTCAGTAAAACATTACATTTCCTGTAGTTGTTTCACAATAAAAGTCTGTGAGCCAGGTAGGAAAAGGCTTTTATTGTGAAAATTCAGTGCAGGAATTCTAAAAATATTTGATTTTTGACCCCATATTTAACTTTTATTTCACTCTTCTTATTCATTTAATCCACATTCATCGACATGGACATAAAATATTACACAGTAAATAAGCTAAATCACAATAATTAACTGACCTCTGACCCCTGCTGCTGAGAGCAATCAGCCGTCAGGACGCGGCGACGCAGCAGCGACCGCCTGATTCGTTTGGACCCGGGGCTCTCTGCACACAGAGAGAGAGATCAGCTTTGCCTAATTGTCCCACTTCAGCCCCCGTAGTCGTAGGCTGTAATTAAAGGGTGATTAAGAGGCTGGAGCTCGATGAATAGGAGCCTAAATACTCTAAATACCCCATGCTGCTCTGCTGTTGGACTCAGCACGGAGGACTTAATTGATTCGGGCTAATCAGTGGTCAGAATTAAAACAGTCACAGTTGTCCGGGAGAGACGAGGGAGAAAGAGGGAGAAAGAGGGGGAGAAAGAGAGAGAGAGAGAGAGAGGGGGGAGGAAAAGTGAGAGGAGTTGAGGGAGGAAGAGAACAGAAGGTTGAAGGGAAAGAAAAAGGAGGAGGAGGATGTGTGTTATTGTGGAAGGAAGGAGCAGCTCGGCAGAAGGCGTCCTGTATTCTCCTGCATAAATTAAGGAAACACACACACACACACACACACACACTTGTACAAACACACTGGCGGATATTAAAGGAACAGTTTGTCAGACAATTAGGTGATATGGAGACTCATTAGCGTGGAACGTGACGGCCAACTACACGTCTGACTCTGGCACCGATACGACGGCGGCAGCGACGCTGCTGCAGCCGCACAGATCCAAGTCACCGCTGAACGACGACTCGCTTTTATTTTTTTATTTGATTTTCTTCTGATTTTATTCTGTCAATAATTTAAGTTCACAACGAAATCTAAAATCTAACGAGGTAGAAAATGATCAGTCGGATAGGAAAGCTATAGTCCATGTGACCTCAGATACCTGCAGACGTTTTATTTCTATCTAACAAATGAACAAAATCTGTTTGTAAATGCAAAATGTAAAAATTAAAATCTGTAATTCAAGCTGCAGTTCCACTTTCCACCACGATAGAAAAAGAATAAATAAATACTCTTTAACAAATATGGCCGACACCAGTAAAGAAATGTCCGATCCCGTCCCAAGATTCCTGATCAGCAAACACCGACAGAGCCGATTGGTGTTTTTGTTTTCAGCTCAGTTCAAGAGCTAACGGTATAGACTACAACTTTGTGTTTGTGAATCAAAGTTAGTGTATGTGTTGTCAAGGTTGCTAGGTGACCACAACCGGAGTTGAGTTTGGTGGTGTAACGGCAATGGCAAATAATAAAACCTTCCCCTTGTTTGTATCGTTAGCTCAGGTTGGGTCAGTGAATGCAGCACCGAGCTGAGACAACAAACAGAATGAAACTCAGCGATAAACAGAGAAAAGTGAACTTGTCTGCAGAGATCTGTCCAGGAAAATGCAGAGAAACAAGAATTTAAAGGGATATTTCAACATTTTGGCAAATTCGCCCATTGCCATAACCCCTATAGTCTTAGCAGTAGGTTCATTACCTGTAATTGTCGGTGCAAGCTGTTTTCAGATCGGCGTGGCAGAGACGCGTGGTGCTGCATGGTACTTCCACGTTTCCCTCATCAAACTCATCAAATACACAATACAACAACTCCAAAACGCACTTGTGGACAAGTTGTGACCTGCACATATGAAATAATTATGTCACATTACGACACATGAAATACCACATGCCTCCCTAGTGTAACTCTGAGCAGGTCGTATCTCTGCCCCGCCAATCTAAAAATAGCTTGCACCGACAATTAAAGGTAACGAACCTACTGCTAAAACTATAGGGATTATGGCAATGAATCTGCCAAAATGTTGAACTATCCCTTTCACAACAATATTGCTTCACATCCAGGAGCAGAAAAATGTATCATCATGGTTTTGAACCGACGTATGGGAACGCGTGTGTTGAGCTTTAAAGTGTGTTGTAGAACAGTAAAGCTAACAAATGTGCACAGAGAAGTTTGATTATCAGCCTGAGCACATGAACACGTTCAATATGACTGAACCAGTGGAAGATGGAAGTGATGTATCATGGCGGTGAATTTCCCTTTAGGACTTTCTAGATAGAAAATAATGTCTCTGGTGTCTGATTGTTAACATTTGTCTCCTCTGTTGCAAAAAAAATCCTCTAAACAAGAAACAGTGAAGAGCCGCTGAGTTAAAATACAGGATTAAACTCACGCTGCAGCAACGATGACGAGGTCAGTGACACTTCAATTTTCTTATCGTATTGTTTTCAACAGAGTCGTGTGAACGAGAGCAAGAAAGAAACGAAAGAGAAGAGTTTAAAAATGTTTTTTGTTTCTGTGTGGACGTAAGAAGAAGCTGCAGAGCTGAACACACACTGAACTTTATCTGCAGCCACAGAAACATCTGGACAGATGAGGAGCAGCCTGCACATCAGCCTCAGAGTCAATAAACTAAACGATTGTTCAGCCTTTAATTGTCTGTTAATGTAATAATCTTCTGTCTTATTAAAGATACTGACACAAAAATAAAGCAGATTCATCCTTTAAAGGGATAGTAGCATTTTTTTTTTAAAGTGGGGTTGTATGATCTACAAATAGCCCCTAAGTACTTTAATTGCAGTAGAAGACTCTCTACACTCCTCCCGTTAGCAACACCAGCCCATAATAGCCCTGCCCAGAGATTTACAACATACATTGTTGTGAATGGACCCAAAGAAACGGCCTATTTTCACGGCCTAAAAGAGGTTTTACCTGAAAAAAAAATACACAGTTCCATTGTTCACTATAATATAATTTTTTCCAGCCCTTCAAAGTGCAGGAAAAACACAGTTTTTATTTGGACCTAACCAACTGCTGATCGGCGGGCGCTAACCCTGGGCGGAGGGATACGTGAGTTGGTTAGGTCCAAATAAAAACTGTGTTTTTCCTGCACTTTGAAGGGCTGGAAAAAATTATATTATAGTGAACAATGGAACTGTGTATTTTTTTTCAGGTAAAACCTCTTTTAGGCCGTGAAAATAGGCCGTTTCTTTGGGTCCATTCACAACAATGTATGTTGTAAATCTCTGGGCAGGGCTATTATGGGCTGGTGTTGCTAACGGGAGGAGTGCAGAGAGTCTTCTACTGCAATTAAAGTACTTAAAGGCTATTTGTAGATCATACAACCCCAATTTAAAAAAATGCTACTATCCCTTTAATCTCAGGTTGAAGTGTCCTTCAGGTGTCCGTCCATTCACAGTCGGAGACACAGGAGTTTTTTTTTTAGCAGCATATGTCTCGTTACACACGAGTGTGTGAAGAACCGTCGTCCCGCAAATAACTTCACCAAACAACAACAACAACAACAAGGACGACGACAATAACAACACCGCTGCTGTGAAAACACGACGCCGAGCAGCAAACAATGGCCGCCTTGTGTGTCGGCGTGTGTTTGGCACGGCTCGGCGCTGAAATATGTCACGGCAACATGTTCGGCCCCGGAGTGGAAGTGAAGGCGACGCCTCCACTTCTCACAGAGCCAGTAAACTGCAAATGAATCACAAGTGATACACACTCACAAAAAAAAAAAAAAAACTGCTCACAACCACAGTTAACACACACACGTTAACACACACAGTTAACACACACACACAAAGCGTCACACTTGTGCTCATATTTAATCCCAATAACAATCAGCAACTTGTTTTCATGTTTCTGCTGCAGCTTCTCGTATCGACTCTGCTCCTGAATGACACACACACACACGCACACACACACACGCACGCACGCACGCACGCACACACACGCACACACGCACGCACGCACACACACACACACACACACACACGCACGCACACACGCACGCACACACACGCACACACACGCACGCACACACACGCACACACACAGTTCATAGGAAGCCATCATCACAACGGCCACAGGTGTTTTTACAGAACTTTATGATGTCACGGTGAAGTCGACCTTTGACCTGGTGAACATAAAACATCATAATAGACATTTTTGCAAACTCAGCACCTACCAAAACTATTTAATGAATGTTATTTATTTATATTTTTTTCTCTTGCTTTCTTTTATTCTGTGATCATTTTCTGGAAAATCTTCTCACTTCTATTCTTTTGTTGTTTATTTTATTCCTACTTTTATTTCAAAACGCTCTCTTTCTTTTAGCATTTCATTATTTTATGTCGTCTTGGTAAGTACATTTTTAATATCCTACTTTTAATTTCTGGCTTCACAACTCCTTTATATCAGTATTCTATTAATATTCATCACTCTTTCTTTGTCTTTGCTGTGGTTCCTGTTGTTATTTTCTTATTTCTGTTGTTTTTATTTTATTATACAGTCTATTTTACATACTTGGTCATTATTTGTTGTGTTTGTGTGAGGGGGCGGAGTTTGGGGTTGATTTAGTAATTTTATGCTTTTATTTTGAAAAGCACTTTTGAAAAGCTTCTGTTGCTTTACAGATGAAGTCTAATTGATTGATTGATTGATTGATGATTAGACTGTGTCATACTGAGAAATTGGTAGTTTTGTGAGGTCACCGTGACCTTGACCTTTTGACCTTTGACCACTAACATTAAAACCAGTTCATTCTTAAAGCAGAAGTAAGCGATCCGGTGGTTTTGGCTAACTTCCTGTCAGCCGATGGAGTTAGCAGTCCCCGCCCTCGTCCCTACGCCACCACATTCACGCGCATCCCTTGGCTGCACACACAGAGAGGACTGCCCCTTTATGCCGTTCTCTCTCCTCATTGGATAAAGGTTGTAGAATACAAGGAAAGTTTTCTCCTGGGCTCAGAGCAGAGCAGAGTGACTGACAGACCCGTGTTTCAGACCAAACACTCTATAGAAGTGATTGCTGTGGGAAGATACAACTATTTAAGACTTATATTAACACAAATATTCAGCTTACTTCTGCTTTAACTGTTTTGAAGAAGTTCCCTCGAGGCAAATTCAAACCTTCGACTTCGACTGACGTGAAAAATGAGTGAATATTAAACAATATAGTCTACTTGCCAACAATGAGTACCCGGAAATGTTGAGTACCCCAAAGTTTTATGTTAGAAATATGTAGGCCTAGTATGGGTCCCCAGTATTCAGAAACTGCCGGATGCTAATTTATATATATTGGGCAATTAGCACAAGTGACATAATTAGCATAAATTAGCATATTTTGCCTATATGGGCAATATTTCAACAAAATTGACTTGGCTGATCTGGGCAATAGTGGAGTGGTTTTAGGGGTTATTGATGATGCTGAATCCATTTCTGACATTTTCAAAATTCAAAATGGCTCTAAACCGGAAGTGACCAGATTGAAATCCATCAAAATCGGCCCACTGGCGGTTTAAATCTGGTCACTACCGGTTTAGACAGCCATTTTGAATTTTGAAAATGTCAGAAATGGATTCAGCATCATCAATAACCCCTAAAACCACTCCAATATTGCCCAGATCAGCCAAGTCAATTTTGATGAAATATTGCCCATATAGGCAAAATATGCTAATTTATGCTAATTATGTCAATTGTGCTAATTGCCCAATATATATAAATTAGCATCCGGCAGTTTCTGAATACTGGGGACCCATATTATCTATTACTAACATAAAACTTTGGGGTACTCAACATTTCCGGGTTCACAATGGGGCCCTATGGGCTGGCAAGTAGACTAATAAAGAGAATTTATTTTAGTTTTCATGCTTGAAAAATAAAGTTTGAAAACATCAAAAACACCTCGTCTCAGGTGAGTGATGTCATCTTTAGGAGGCGGGGCTAATAATCTAATAACTACACACTCTCCAGCAGTGTGTGTGTGTGTGTGATTTACACAGACCTGGGTTCAGTCTGTGGTTTTCTCTTAGAGTGGGTGTTAACAGCTTAAATAAACAGCAGTCAGCCGGCCCGCTCGTTGCCTGGAGACGAGTCGTCAGGTCGGCGACGGCGTTCAGCCCGTTGAGGGAATTCACCTCCATTATCTGGTTTCTGACCTGTCAATCATCCTGACGCTTTAATCAACCAACGTCTGTCAAACTCAAACTCCTGTCGGACGCCGTCGCCGGTGAAGTTTAATCACACGCAGGAAACGATCAATAATCCGATAGATTAATTATGGTCTGTTTTCATAACGAGCAGAAACAGGTTTGATCTGCTACAACTTCGTCTTTTATGACGGACGGACGTCACGCGTTCACGTTGATCCATATTTAATTTGATCAGAGTTGAATGAAGCCAGAGGCCGAAACCTGGTTCGGTCTGTTAGACCTGGTCCTGGTTCTGCAGCTGGTCCTGGATCTGCAGCTGGTCCTGGTTCTGCAGCTGGTCCTGGATCTGCTGCTGGTCCTGGATCTGCTGCTGGTCCTGGATCTGCAGCTTGTCCTGGTTCTACAGCTGGTCCTGGTTCTGCAGCTGGTCCTGGTTCTGCAGCTGCTCCTGGTTCTGCTGCTGGTCCTGGTTCTGCAGCTTGTCCTGGATCTGCTGCTGGTCCTGGATCTGCTGCTGGTCCTGGATCTGCAGCTTGTCCTGGTTCTGCTGCTGGTCCTGGATCTGCTGTTGGTCCTGGTTCTTTAACCGGCTGGTCCTGGTTCTGCTGCTGGTCCTGGATCTGCAGCTGGTCCTGGTTCTCCTGCTGGTCCTAGTTCTGCTGCTGGTCCTGGTTCTGCTGCTGGTCCTGGTTCTGCTGCTGGTCCTGGATCTGCAACTGGTCCTGGATCTGCTGCTGGTCCTGGATCTGCTGCTGGTCCTGGATCTGCTGCTGGTCCTGGATCTCCTGCTGGTCCTGGTTCTTTAACCGACTGGTCCTGGTTCTGCTGCTGGTCCTGGATCTGCAGCTGGTCCTGGATCTGCTGCTGGTCCTGGATCTGCTGTTGGTCCTGGTTCTGCTGCTGGTCCTGGATCTGCAGCTGGTCCTGGATCTGCTGTTGGTCCTGGTTCTTTAACCGGCTGGTCCTGGTTCTGCAGCTGGTCCTGGTTCTGCTGCTGGTCCTGGATCTGCAGCTGGTCCTGGTTCTCCTGGTCTTCCTGGGTCTGCTGCTGGTCCTGGTTCTGCAGCTGGTCCTGGTTCTGCTGCTTGTCCTAGATTTTTTAAATTTTTTTATTTAACCAGGCCAGCAAATTAAGAAAAAAATTCTTATTTTCAAGTGCAGCCTGAAGGGGAAGGGGGAGGGGAGTGCTACAAGTGAAAACAGGGTTGAGAGAGGTGAAGACAGAAAACTGCTGGTCCTGGTTCTGCTGCTGGTCCTGCATCTCCTGCTGGTCCTTCTTTTAATGCTGGTCCTGGATCTGCTGCTGCTGGTTCTGCTGCTGGTCCTGGATCTGCTGCTGCTGGTTCTGCTGCTGGTCCTGGATCTGCAGCTGGTCCTGGTTCTGCAGCTGGTCCTGGTTCTGCAGCTGGTCCTGGATCTGCTGCTGGTCCTGGATCTGCAGCTGGTCCTGGTTCTGCAGCTTGTCCTGGTTTTGCTGCTGGTCCTGGTTCTGCAGCTGGTCCTGGTTCTGCAGCTGGTCCTGGTTTTGCAGCTGGTCCTGGTTCTGCAGCTTGTCCTGGTTTTGCTGCTGGTCCTGGATCTGCAGCTGGTCCTGGTTCTGCAGCTGGTCCTGGATCTGCTGTTGTCCAACCACCAGAAACTTCTTCTTCTCCTCAACATCTGGATGATCACTTTCATTTTCTATTTCTACCCTGCACATGTGGGCGGCGTGGTGTCACAGTGGGTTTGGGCTGTTGCCTCACAGGTTCTGGGTTTGAACCCCCGGGTCTGTGTGGTTCTCCACAGGTTCTCCAGCTTCGTCCCACAGTCCAAACACCTTCACATCCGGTGATCGGTGACTGTAAACTACCAGTCGCTGTGTGATGTGAGTGAGGCTGTTTGTCAGGTGGACAGGTGATTGGCTCCGCCCCCTTCAACCCCCGGATATCGCACCTGTACAGAACAACCTGAACATTGTTATTGTCTATCAACTCAACTTATAGAGCACTTTAAGCTGTAACAAAGTGCTGTACACAAATAAGAATAGAACATAAGACATATTAATTAACAATTAAAAACTATAAAACAATAACAATGTTCAAACAAATATATATTCAAATTCATCTCATTACTGCGACTGAGTTTTAGAGCCACAATGACAAATAAAAAAGTCACAAACTTCGAGAATAAAGTCATAAATTTACGACTTCATTCTTGTAAATTTACGACTTTATTCTCGTAATGTTATGACTTTTTTCTCGTAGGAAACGTACGACTTTATTCTCGTAAATTTATGACTTTATTCTCGAAGTCTGTGTTTTGTTTTTCTCAATGTGGCCCTAATACTCCCCTAGTACATTACAATTATTATCATCATTATTGTTTTTATTATAACTTTTCCCCTCATGCATCTACATTAAATTTGTATTTCTTTATTTGTAGATCAATAAAGTTTAATCTTCTGTTTCTACAGTTTGTTTTGTTTTGTTTAGTTTCCTGAATTGAACCTGCGTCACATTCAGGTGTAAAAACAAAAAACATAAAGACGGGAATCTGCTGCTTGTCCGTTGGTGTTTGAGTCGAGTATCACATGACTTAATTACAACTTCAGACTGTGTGTGTGTGTGTGTGTGTGTGTGTGTGTGTGTGTGTGTGTGTGTGTGTGTGTGTGTGTGTGTGTGTGTGAGCAGCTGTTGTGTGTCGGCCCCTGATGACATCACGGTGGTTTGGGTTAATGATGGAAGCCAAGCTGCTGCAGGTACAGATGGTGGAGAGTTACAGTTACAGTTACACAACACCATACAGACTGTATAGATACACACATTATATGGACGTCAGATGACACACACACACACACACACACACACTGAAACACATGCACACACACACATTATTGAGTCCCTGTAGGTGTGTATTAGGTGTGTTTAAGGGCTGCAGGGAGCTAGTTAACCGTCGGCTCGGGGGAATCAGCTGAGGCGTCATTAGTGACTAAAAACTCTGCTCTGAAAGTCTCTAAAACACAAACAAACAAACAAACAAACAAAGACCAGGAGTTGCTGCTGATCGATCCGTCTGATCAGTTCATATTATCATCAATAGATCAGCTCCTCGGCACAAAACAAAGTTAAACCTCGACAGAAACATTTCATTCGGCCTAACATTCACTCAAGAATGAACTGATTAGATTCTGGTAGTTAAAGGTCACAGCGACGTCATAAAACAAAACCTCCACGACTCCTGAAGTGAAATCCCTTCAAATTCACCTGATCAGCAAATTAAGACAAACAGGGATGTGACTGGGGACTAGTTTGCGAGGCGGAGGGATACACAGATCTACATGTCTTCATTTATCTCTACAGAGTCAGACGTACCTTTAAGTTATTTTGTTTTTTCACTTTAAAGCAGAAGTGAGTGATATATTTGTGTTAATATAAGTCTTAAATAGTTATATCTTCCGACAGCAATCACTTACATAGAGTGTTTGGTCTGAAACACGGGTCTCTCAGTCCCTCTGCTCTGCTCTGAGCCAAGGGGGGAAAACATTTATCGTATCCTACAGTTTTTATCCAATGAGGAGAGAGAACGGCATGCAGGGCTGTGTGTGCAGCCAAGGAACGCCGTGAATGTGGTGACGTAGGGACGAGGACTGTTATGGTGCGTTCAAGGAAACTCGTATTTTTCCGACCGTGAAGTGGTACCAGTTCGATCTGGTACGAGTTCACGGGTCAGAAGTTACGAGTGGCCGTTATAGTGACTTTCACCGGTAAAACAGGTCGGAAAAACACGAGTGGGTTGCCTGGAACGCTACAAAGTCGTAAGTTGTGACTTGAAGCTGTAATTTACGATTTCAAAAGCCTGCCTGGAACGCAGCATTAGCGAAAACGACCGGATCACTCACTTCTGCTTTAACTGACCCAAAGTGATTCTTCATAATTTAAGGAACTGAAAGGGATTAAAGTTAAGGGTGTTTTAGAGCAACTTGTTTCTTCTTAAGGAAAACCTTAAAGGGGAACTAAGCAGGATTTCTCCCGTGGCTCTGCTACTTTTTTTTTTTACCTCAATTAAAAAGCTCCGGAGTAATTGTGATAGTTAACTACACGACTTGTGACTTGTTACGAGTGAGAACGGAGGCTCTCTGCCCTCCACCTGGCGTTTCACGGCTGAAAACCAACCTTGCAACATCAGTGTCCCAGCTCTCGTCTGCACACCGCAACACAAACGCGCTCCGTAACCCATAATCTTTTGTTTATGATGGTTGAGACTACACAAACACACACGCCGTGACATCGTATATGTTACGTAACGTTATCCGGTCACTCCTTTATTGATTTTTCGCCGGCTTCGTTGTAAACAAATGCACATGGGCGAGAGGAGTGTAACCAAAACAGCGGAAAAGCGAGCAGACTTGCATAGACTGAAAGTTTGGTCTCTTCTGCTCTGTGTTGTTACTATGTGTATATTTGTGTAGTCTCATCCGTCATAAACAAGAGATTACGGGTTACGAGGCGCGTTACGTTTGTGTGACGTTGCCGCAGAGACGAGAGCTGGGACACCGGGTCGGAGGCTCTGATCTTACAAGGTTGGTTTTCAGCCAAGAGACGCTAGGTGGAAGGCAGAGAGCCTCCATTCTCCCTGGAACTAGTTACAAGTCATTGATTTAAAGGGACACTTCACCGAAAATTGAAAGTTCACCAATCATCTACTCACCATCATGCCAAGGAAGGGTTGAGAGAACTTTTAGAGTCATCAAAACGCTTTAGGAGTTCCAGGGGGGGTCCAGCTGGCAACGGATTTTCATATAATGGCGGCGGATAGAGTTCACTTTTGAATCATCCAAAACACACACTATGAAACATCAGGATTTCCCCCAGAAAACTTGTTAAGCCCGGTGGTAGGGTGTCCAAGCGTGTTGTTTTGTGACAGGGGCCTGACTCTGACTGATGGCAGGGCCCTGTAGGGAACAGATTCATTAATGGAGCAGTAGCATTTAGAAGGCGTGATTCCATAAGGCCTTGAGATCAATGTAAAAAGTTGACTGGAAATTTGAAAATATTATCATAAACATTTGTTATTATAAGACATTTATGTAACATAATTTAAACACCAGCTATAGCAGAGTCTTACAGAATGGCACTCTTGAAATAGGCTACTCTTCAATCAACCACAAAAAATAATAATTATTAGCCTATAATTATAGCTTAAATATTTAAATAAATAACATCAACTGTTTGCATTAAAAACTAAAAAACAACTGCCTGGTGTCTCCATTATTAAAGTCTAGCCTTATTTCTCAGATTTTTTTTTTCTTCTCCGAGATCTTTTTTTTTTTCTCCAAGATTTTTTACATCTGAAGTCACGTTACATACACATGAGCCGAGGTCTTTTTCCGGTCAGTCGTCATGGAAACGTGACACTCACGGATCTACTGTTTGGACCAGAGAAGACAACGTATGTGATCGCAAACTTTACGAGCTGAAAAATGAAACAATGGACAATTTCCTTCCGGAGCTCTGACGCTGCAGGGGACGACGTGCTAACAGCTAACAGCTAACAGCTACCAGCTACCAGCTAACAGCTAACAGCTAACAGCTACCAGCTACCAGCTAACAGCTACCAGCTACAGCTAACAGCTACCAGCTAACAGCTACCAGCTACCAGCTACAGCTAACAGCTACCAGCTAACAGCTAACAGCTACCAGCTACAGCTAACAGCTACCAGCTACCAGCTAACAGCTACCAGCTACAGCTAACAGCTACCAGCTACCAGCTAACAGCTACCAGCTACAGCTAACAGCTACCAGCTACCAGCTAACAGCTACCAGCTACAGCTAACAGCTACCAGCTAACAGCTACCAGCTACCAGCTACAGCAGCTGGCCGAGCCTTTTGGAGCTGCGGCTCGACTCACGTTAACGTGGACTCGGTGCGTTCCTCTTGGTCAGCTGGTGAAGCAGCGGGCTGATGAGCGTGATGTCCATGGCGTGTCCCGTTATGTGCGACGAAGTTGTGACGTTGTCAGGTGATGAAAAAGACACCTGATCACGTGTTTATGGAGTATAAAAACTGATTTTAAAAAATTAATAAACGATGCTTAGCCTGGCGGGGGGGCAAGTAAGGCCTGGCGGCCCGCCAGGCTTATAATACACTGGGGGAAACCCTGACCATCCAAATACCTCTGCTCGTCCTACTGACCCAAGTGTCCTGAAGTCCTGACATGGAAAAGTTGTTTGGAAAAAAATAATTTGATCTCTGTTTTTATCCTTGTTGTAGCAGCAGCTCCCAGTGGCTGTGTGAGATTTGCTGCAAGATGTTCTTCCGTGTTTACATCATACATCCAATGTTTTACAACGAACGAATGAACGTCTCGCAGCAAAACTCGCGCATGAGCGCAAACATCAACAGAGCCACATGGAGCTACTGCTACAACAAGGCTAAAAACAGAGATCACGTTATTTATTTCCGAACAGCTTTTTCATGTGGCGGCTTAAGGACACTTGGGTCAGTACGGACGAGCAGTATGGAGGTATCTGGATGTTTCTTATGCCCCTTTCCCACTGGCCAAAAAACCCGTTTAAACCCACTAACAATTGGCTTTTGGTAGCAGTGGGAAAGGCGCGTCGACGCGGGTTAAAATCGCCTTCGATCGGCTCGGCTCTGATCGGCTTGCAGTGGGAACGCCAGACCCGGGTCAACTCGCTAATTTACGTGATGACGCTGAGCGTTACGTGACGCATGCATGACGCACGTCATTGCGCCGGTCGCGTCTCATATCACGTACCAAAACAAAGCTCTGCTCCACTCTGCTCGCATTCGAGACTGGGATCAAAAGATCAAAGAACACTGACCAAAAAAGATGGAAAATTAAATTAGCGACAGTCTGTTTAACTGACGTGTTGTGCCACAGACCTCCGTCATAATGACTCTGAAAGTTCTCCAAACCCTTCCTTGGTATGACGGTGAGATGAGTGGTGAATTATCAATTTTGGGTTAAGTATCCCTTTAACCAACACTATTACTCTGAAGCTGCTTCATGAAGGTAAACATGTAGCAGAGTTCCTACTTAACTCAAATCGTAACTTAAGGGTTTTGTCCCTCAGGAGCAGGTGGAGAACAAACACTGAGCTGAAAGAGCAGGAACACACACACACACACACACACACACACAACACACACACAACAACGAACAACTCACAAACATGTTTCATCATCTTGTTTTTTTTTATCAGTTCTTTACACTTCGTCTCATTAACACGATGAAAATATGAATTTATTAACAAGAGAACAGAAGAGTTTCTACTGTCGGCCATCTTTCCTCTCACCTCCTGCACATTTACAGTGTGTAATGTACACACACAGACACACACATACACACACTTCACCTCAACAGTAGTCTGTGCCACACCTGGTATCTGTGTGTGTGTGTGTGTGTGTGTGTTAATTGTGACCCGTGGGCTCTGTGTGAAGGCTTGGTATAATTATCTGTGTAATTGTCGTGTATTTTGTAAAGTGCCAGATCATTTAATTCAGGATTAGCTTCTTCTCACCTCCAACGGCCGAGGGCGGTGCTCTGCCCCCCCTAACCCCCCCCCCCCCCCACACACACACACACACAACACTGACACAACTGCACACACACAGACACACACAAACTACACGTACACGTTGCCATGTCTGTCCCCAGCGACACCCGAAGGTGCTGCTGCTGCAATATTCATAAGGACGTAAAGGAGTTAAACCTCCCTCTTAGACACACACACATGCACACTTACACACAAACTCACACACACACACATGCGCACACATACACACACACACACACACACTCACACACACAAACTCACACACACACTTTCTCTCCTGCTCTGTCGTTCTTTTTGTTCTCCTCGACACGTCTTGAGTTAAGGAGGGTATCAAGTCGCTCGTCCATCTGTGATGCAGACTGCGTGAAGCGCGCACACACACATACAACACACACACGCAGACACACACACACACACACACACACACACACACACACACACACACACACACACACGCAGACACACACACATACACACACTAGAACAATGCAGTGAACATGGTGGAGGTAACTAACACTAATCAGCCTGGGGGGCTCGTGCTTGTTCCTGTTGACCCTCAGTACAAGACTCTGACAAGCCAACGCTAATTAATCAATCACATGATCAACATCTAATTAATTGGCCACAACTGTGACAACGATTTAACTCTTTAAGTCTCTGCAGATTCTCAGTTTCTCAGTTTCCTGCGACAGTGAACTCAACATTTTTATATTTCCAATCAGAATATTGTTAATTTGAGCCTTAATTTAAACATTATTTATTCTATATTATGAAGATAATGAAGAAATAACTTTATAATGACGCTTCCTGCTTCCTGTGAAAACACCTCCCAACATTCAAGACCATGCTCAAAAAACACCTTTTTAAATTAGCTTTTAATACATAATTTTTGTGTTTTATACTGTTTTTTTGTGTGTTATACTGTTTTTTAACCGAATTTCCACTCTGAGTTTGCTCTATTTTATGATTTTTAAAGTGTAAAGTGTCTTTGAGCATCTATAAAAGTGCTTACAAATAAAATGTATTATTATTATTATTAAAAGGTATATTGTGTAGGAATTACTCCCATCTAGCGTTGCGGTTGTATATCAAAGCAACTCACTCGTATTTTTCATGCTGCATTCACGTGAAATTGGGCAGCCACTTTTGAACCAAATAATTGATTTTCGTGAATACATAACAGGAGGAGTTACACAATGTCCCTTTAAATTAAATGTTATTTATTCTATATTATGAAGAAAATTAAGAAATAACTCTATAATGACGCTTACTGATTCCTGTGAAGAGACGAACCTGACTGTAAATGTCAATAAATAATGACGTACATACAGTAGAGCGTGGGACTTGATAAGACAAAGACATCGGGACCTGAAACGCTCCTTCAGTTAATATACGTCAGTTATGTAATTAAGTGATTATATATTAAAGGTCAATCTGATGGAAGAACATGTGACTTGGCAACTTTCTTCTTCTTCTGTTGAGCTGTTAATCCTCTATAAAAACCTCCGTATTCAAACTACTGAAGAAGACTTCCTGAAGCAGTCAGACAGCCACAGTGTGTGTGTGTGTCTGTGTGTTTGTGCGCACTCTTTAAACTGACAGCAGTGAAACTCTATCCCCAACCCTGTTTGATCGGCCAGTTTTAAGTCAAACTCATGTTGACTTAACTAAACTGAAGAGCCTGCAGCTAGGAAATGAATGACTGTGTGTGTCTGTGTCTGTGTGTGTTGAGTTTTTGTGTTTGAAACAGAAAAAGAAAACAGAATAAACTTCATAAGGAAGAAGGAGTTTGTCTTTTTTTGATTGATTGATTAATTGTTAAATAGATAACCAGCCTGACAGATTGTTGTGTTGTTATTATTTAATTTCTGTCCCGCCCACAGCAGCGGCAGCGTCTGATTGGTTCTTCGTCTCAAGCGGCAGCCAATGAGATCGGTCCGTGGCTCGGTCGGGGAGCAGCTCAGGTGAACTGGAGTGATTTATGTTTCCAATTTATTTCCAATGATCAATTGTTTTGTGTGTTTTACATTCAGATCCGTTTGACTCATTCAGGACTCGTTTGTTGATGAAACCAGGAGCTTCGCTCGCTGTGTAATTAAAATTCCTCTGTCTTCTGACGGACAGGCCTTTAGAGACGAGTCACACCCACACACACACACACACACAGCTGGGCTCAGTCCAGGACAAATTAGGTGTGTGCTGTCGTGTTTACATACCACACAGATACATGATTGGCATTTGGCAAGAAGCTTCCTCTGCTAAAAGGATCACACACACACACACACACACACACACACACACACACACACACACTTGTAACTTCAGGTGACACAAAGAGGGAACTTGCTGCCTCATGAACATTGTGTTCCTCTGAACCGTTCTTCACACTTCAGGTGTTTTTTTTGTCTGTGAAACAATCAGATTCGCACCAGGATCAATATCAATATCAATATCTATCAGCTTGATTGCCAGTGATGTGTTAAACAAAATTTTTTTTGCTACTTTTCCACATTGTAACAACAGGGACCAGGGATTCACATTTTGATTATTTTTCTGAGCAATGGCCGACACCTGTTTCCTACGACGGACTACTAGGGCCACACTGAGAAAAAGAAAAACACAGACTTCGAGAATAAAGTCGAAAATCTACGAGAATAAAGTCGTACATTTACGAGAATAAAGTCGTACATTTTCGAGAATAAAGTTGTACATTTCCTATGAGGAAAAAAGTCATAACATTACGAGAATAAAGTAAAACATTTACGAGAACTGAGTTGTACATTTCCTACGAGAACAAAGTCATAACATCCTGGGAATAAAGTCGTAAAATTTACGAGAATAAATTCATAAATTTACGAGAATAAAGTCGTAAATATACAACTTTTATTTATTGCAGGCATCTTCAGTTCAGTTCAACTTTATAATTCCACAGAGGGAAACTTGTTTTGCAGAAGTAGCAGAAATCACAAGGACAGTAACAACAATACAGGAAGATAACATGAAAACCGGAAAACCATAACACAGGGCAAAACGCGTTGCTGCTGTTTTTAACAATAAATTAATTGAATGTACCCCATTGTGTGCGGTGGAACCTTCTTTTCTTTTTTCATATTCAGATTTAGCCTTAGAAACTGTAGTGGAAGGTATCAGTTTATTTATCGACAGGTCTTTTTCTCTATATACTGTATATTTTTGCTGGGATAATGAGGTCAAATGAAACAAAATGACAATCAACAACAACGACAACAACCAAAAGGAAAACCAGGATGTTCCACAGCTGCCAGATACACACCGGTGTGTTCACTCTGACTCACACACACACACACACACACACACACAGTAAACACACCTGTCCAACAGAAAACCCAGTTCTGAGATGGAAGAATGAACGACAGCCTTGAAATAAGTTTCAAAAACACACAGCACAGCTCACTCTTTCTCGTGTGTGCGCTCTCTGCAAGTCGATATGAACATGTTTAGAGTTGATTATCTTATTTTCACAACTTCATATGCACTTGTTTTGGTATAAAAAGGAAACAAGGTTTATCACCTCAAACTGCTGCAATGACTACTCATTAATGGACGTTGTAACTCAGTTAAGTTCGGTTAGGTTCAGTTCAGCTCAGCTCAGTTTGGTTCAGTTCGGTTCGGTTCAGTTCGGTTCAATCTGGTTTGGTTTGGTTCCGTTTAGTTCAGCTTGGTTCATGTTGGAGCTGTGCCAAGGAAGTGTCTGTTCACCACTGTGCTCATTTCTGGAGAATGTAGTTAGTTGCTGTTCGGCTGTATGTAATTATACGATTCTTTTGTATTCTATTATTTACCGTCACTAATTTAAATGTGGTCATTTCCCTGCGGTTCCTTTATGTGGTTGTTTTGCATCTCTCTGTGAACATCTGGGTCTCTCTGTGGTCGCTTTGCATCTCTCTGTTTTTGTGTCTTTGACTGTTGCGTCTCTTCTTAATTGACTGACTGACTGACTTTTCTGGAGGAAATGTCACTTAAAACACAAGCTGTCGCCCCTGAGCGCTTGTTCAGTAATCCATACAGGCCTCTCCTGCATTAAATCATCGCGGCACCTCAGCGGTTCAAAAGCAAAAGTTTTGTGATGACACAGTCATTTAAAACATTTATCTCTGACATTATCGCGGACTCACATGTTCCTCTCGCTTCTCAACATTGTGTGTGTCGTTCAGAAACCTTCACATCCATCACGGAGAACGACTCAGCGCCATCACTGTCACTCAGGTATGTTGATAGATGGCATCAGTGACTATTTGTGTCAGATGAGCTTTAATGAATGTTTTACAGAGTAATTTACGGCCACTTGTCACGACCAGTTTACACATCCAAGCGCCAACGCTCCCAGCCCACTTCTCTGTGAAAGAAAATGCCTTCTGCTACAATCATCCACTCATCTCGCGGCTGAAGCACCTGTTATTATCCTCTCCAGGTATGAAGGCCTTCAGCTTCAGATTCCCGCCGCTCGCACATGTTAGGTAATTTCCAGAGAAGAGAAAAAAAGCAAACATACCACCGTGCTGTACTGTCTGTCTGTCTGTAAGTTTACTGCCAGACTTCGACTGTCTGCTTAAATATATCATTATTTTCACGTTTCCTTCCTGGAGGGGTCTGCTCCACACTCTGAAGAACAAAGGTGCAGCTGCCGCGAGGGTCTGAACTGTTGAAACACACATGGTTTACAATAAATTCACTGCTAGGGCTGCACAATTGATCAAAAAATACAATTAAAAGTGCAATTTCTGAATTGCAAAAGCTTCATCTTTTTCTGTTAAAGGACAATTCCGGGCAAATTCAACTCGGGGCTCTATTTTCCTTACTTACTTAAAGTAAACAAACTTCTCAGTGCATGATTGAGTAGCCATCTGACGCTGTCTGTGGAAAAAAAATGTTTACTCAAAGCAAGTCAAGAGTTGATATTCCTGTGTTTATGACACAAACGGGAGCTTCAGACTGCACGTAAACACACGGAGCGTCAACTTGGGACTCTGAATTAGATCTAGTTTTACAAACATGTCGGCTTGTTTGAAGTAAATAAACTTCTCGGTGCATGTTTGAGTCTCCATCTGATGCTGTCTGTGGAAAAGAAATGCAGCTTTGAGGGATGTAAACAGCCTAAACAGCAGAACTTCAATCCGCTCCCATTCATTGCTGCCGTGGCGATGCGGGGACAGACACAACTACCGCAAAACAGGAGCAATTAAACTGAAAATCTTCAGATTCCTTCTTTTAGACCTAAAATGTTAAGAAAATACAGCCCCGAGTTGAATTTGCCTGGAATTGTCCTTTAAACGTAAAATGTTGATGATCACACATCATCATTAAAACCAAATTAACGTTAAAATAAAATGAAAAAATCATTATCATAAAAAAAGAGTTTGTGTTTGTTATGTTGTATCATTTACTCCCTTTGCTGTTTTACAGATCTGGTGGGTGTGGAGTTCCTCAGGGAACCTGTTTAGATCCTCTGTGGCTTCAGTTTATACAACAACAGTTACCGTGTCTCAGTGTTTCTCCTGGCTGACCTCTGACCTCTGGCTGTCGGGCTTCTTCTAGGACTCAGCGTCGTTTTGTAACCGACTCATTTCAGCATGAGGAGGGGGCGAGGGGGCGAGGGGTGTGTATGGAGGGGAGTCTGGAGTGTGGGAGGTGGGAAAGGGGAGGAGGGTTGATCCTTATCTCATCCAGACCACTTTAGGAAGACACCTGTGGTATCCAGGACGATATATTACCACCTAAGTAGCCGTAACACCCCCCCACCCCCCCTCTCGTCCCTCCACCACACGCTCAGGTTTAATGTTGGAGGTGGGCAGAGCTGTCAGACAGCTGCAGGGAGGAAGTGAAGACGACAGGAGGGAACGCCTTTTATTTATGGAGCGCTGAAACGAGGAGATTTAACGAGCGGGAGCGGCAGACAGCGAAGGTGATCAGGTTCAAAACCAGGAACGACAACAGAGAGAAAGAAAAGACAGGACAGGAAGTAACAACAACCGCCCACATTGGCCTAACTTAATTAAATTTCGACCAATTATACGACTCCTCCTGATTCTCATCACTCATTTTACCCTAAAGGTCCAGATCCAGAATCAGTTCCGGTTTCTCCGACTTTAGTTTGGTCAAGCTTCAGGTCGGATTTGTAGTTAAACTTTGACATTAGCATAATGTTTAGTAGTTTACCTAATGGACTTAATGTGTCGTGATGCATTCAGGTACACCTGGATGGGCTTTACCCTGAGCCAAACCGATGTGTTTGATCTGGTGGTTGTGGTTTTATCACTGGCAGCAGCAGCAGCATCAGTTTTCTTCTCATTGTTTGGTTCAGTCTCTTATTGTTCTGGTGTTTACAGATCTTTTATTCATAACTTCAGATGGGAATTTGAGCTCTAACTCTTAGTATATGGAAAATCCACTGTGACAATAGAAAGATTAATAGCTATTTAAATTATATTCAAGTCAAGGTTAATTTTAGAAAATCCAGAAAGTGAAATGCAAACACTTAATTAATAATTCATAACTTTCATCCCTTCCAAAGATGAAGACAAACTCCTGGGATCATCTACAGTCAGATCTCGTCTGTTGACTTTAGGTTTTCAGTTCGGCTCTTGTCCACCTGTTGTGTTTGTTTTGTCTGAGCTCATCCATCATTTGGTTTATTCAGCACTGATCTAGTTTTAAACTGTTTGTTTAGTCTCAGTCTTGTGGGTTTGGATTCGTGTTATTTGTTGTATCAGTGCAGGTTTGGTTTAGTTTGGTTTGGTTTCGACCTCCTCTGCTCTGATCTTGTCCGTCATGACTTTGGCCTCCGTTCTCTTTGATCTGCAGGTTTACCTGCTCGACCAGCTCGGAGGATGTTTATTCCACACCTAAAGTGTTGACAGGTGTGATGAGGGGGGTTGGTGGGGGCTGCTCAGGTGTGTGTGTTGGTGATAGACACTCCCTTTGTCTCCAGGTGTGTGTGCTGCTGAGGGACACTCATGCATTTCTTCCTACTTCTACATTGGTGTGTGTCTGTGTGTGTGTGTGTTAAGAGTGTCGGGGGTATGAATCCTCCTCTCTGCCCCTGGGCTCTTCCTGTAGCAGCGTATGTTTCCACCCCCCCAGGCCTGGGGACTTTACAGGCTTTAACTGAGGCCATATCATCTCCCAAGTGAAGACAATTAGCTGCTAAACGCCTCCCTGCTCGCCGCTGTTTGTTTACCCACCCGCCATGTTGACGGCGTGTTTGCTTTTTGTCCTCGTACGTGTTTAACCATGTAGCGGTGAGTTGACGGGAACATCAGGACTCAGAGAAGAAGAACTCAAAGAAAAAAGCACAATGTAAAACAGGTTTGATGACGTGATAAGACAAAGCTGAAGAGACGTTTCTCTGTGATTGCAACAGTCACACTGTCAAAAATACAGAATGTATGAATGTAAACGACTGTATACAGTATATATACTTTCCTTTACTATTCCTCTAACTATTCTGTCAGTTGTTCTAGTCATTATTATTATTATCTTAAAGAGGAACTATGCAGGATTTCTATCTTAACTATGCTACATTTTTATTTTATATTACAAATGTACACGGCTGAATTTACAAATAAAGCCTATTAAAAATAAGTAAAAAAGCATGTAATTATGTAATTAATATGTGTTTACAACTAAAACTGAGCCTTGATTTTACTAAATTAAACTGTGACTGTGAAATGTTTTCCATCTAGCGCTAATATGATGTGAGGAAAAAGAAGAGGATGTTTTTATTTTCATATTTTATATGTCTCAAGTTAATGTAGTGCCCGAAATGATGTGACGATGATCTCCTAATGGGAAGACAATCATTTAAATATGATTTATTTTTCTGTAGTAACAGCAGCTCTGCATCAGCCATTACAAAAAAATGAGATTAATTAAGCTGTTTGTAAATTCTTGCTAATGCTGCAGCTAACATTAGCACTATGTGTAGGCACATTAAAGCATGTTAGCATAGCCGCGTACTAGTTCAGCATCAGACATCATTAGCTAGAAACTGATACCAGTGTTAACTCTTGTTTTGCTGCCATTTATTTCCCTTTAAACCCAACGTTAGCATGCAGTGGTCGTTAAACCATCTCAGAAACTTCTACACTGAAGAACAGACTGCTCAGAGGAACATGTTTTAACCTCTTGTCTTGTAAACATAATAAGAGCTGTTAGTGAGACCAGTAAGTAAACAACTGCCAAGTGTAACCGCGATGTAGCAATAGCAAAACTGTCAAATAGCCACTAGCCTTTAGCTAACACCACAGTACAGGCAAAAACTACGGCTGTCAGAGTAATCCTGGACTACATGAAGATAAAACTTGATTAATTGATTCATTGTTCCGTCAATAAAACACCAGTAAAAAAAGCAAAAAATGTAAATGTCCCCAATGCAAACGGCTTTAAACCCAACGACATCCAACTGACAGTCATGCACGACACAGAAAAGCATCAAAGACTCACATCTGTGAAGCTGGAAAGAGACAGAAAATCATTTAAAAAATTTCAGAGTTATCAGGTGATTAATTTTCTGTCAGTAGAGTGAAAGATTTATTGTCTAATTCACTGTCCTACAAAAAACATGAAACTCCTGGTTGTATTTCAAAGAACAAGTCACGACTGACAAACCAAACTAACAAAAAGACAAAGTGTTTATAGTGAAAGAGGAAGAGGAGATGAGGAGGAAGAGGAGGAGATGATCTGAGAACAAGAGCCCAGAAACATCCTCTCACATCATTTCACTGCTTCTTCTGTCGGACTTTGACTTCACCAAACAACAGCGTGCGTGCAGACGTCCGTGGACATGTCCCCAGTGACACCAGCCTCAGAGTGAAATGTGCTTTTTTAGCACCGAGACGTGGAGGCCATTTTCACGGAGGGGCCGGGTGGCGGCCGGGGTCGTGTAGAGACACATCGTCCATCAGTGTCCACGGAAACGTCCCGCTGAGTCGGCGGCTCGGCCTCTCCGACGGCTGATTGTTTCGCATGAATATACGAGGTGTCGCTTTGTAATCGAGTCGCATGTTTGATTGCACCGACGACGGTCTGCTGCTGCACGTTGGAGATGAGACCTGACTGTCTCTGCACAAAACTCAACACAGTGGACAAACAGCAGCAGGAGAAACTTCAGCTGCAGGAAGAGTCAGAGTTCATTCAGCGCTCAGACAAACGGAAACAAGAGTTCAGGGTCAAATGGAGTCGAGTTCAGAGGACAAGAATATATAAAGAGAAAGGAAAAGAAAGAAAGGAGGAGGGATTTATCATCTGCATTTAGAAACATTTCATGATTTAAACACAGAGGACTGTCACTCACTAAGTTTACATGACACTTGAAAAAAACCCCGAATTATTGCCTTAATCCGACTAAAACTGGACAACTGAAGTGCATGTAAACGCGTTAGTCCGGAGTTCTCCAACTCCGATTAAGACACCCAATGGGGACAATGCGTGTGCTCCACAACAGTAGAGATGGCACAAAGTGGAGCAGAGAAGCTGCCCGAACCCGGCCAAGGAAAGAAAAAAAATGGTGTCAGCGCCAAATCAGTGCATTTCACACAGTGCGGCCAGCGAGAGGTTGTGTTTTATTTTAAAAAGAGAGAGAAAGGAAGCCTGTGAACCGTTGTTTGTATCCGAGTCCGGCCCACACCAGCGGCTCTGGTCGGGGACTGTTGAGAATTTATTAAGCTTATTAAGTTGTTTATATTCAGTTAAGTTTATTACTCAGTGACAGAAAAGTCAACAGGACAGGGGCCGTGTTAACCCGCTGAAATGATTCATATTGCTGCATGAGGAGGAGGACACCAATAGTTATTTGATTTTCTCTGTTGCTTGTAAACTGGGACAATGACAGAAGTCCGTTTAGACGCCAAAATCGAATTTTGAGCATAGCTGGATGAAGCTGTGCATGTAAACGTACTGACTGTGGGTGTTTGAGGTTTCGACTCTTCAACCTCAACAATAATACAGTTGTTGTGTGTTACACAACTGAACCTGACCGACAACACTTTTAAAAGTGGGTTTTCTTTAACAACGAAATGTAGTGAGAGACTAAAATCAGCTGTGATTATTAATTTAAAAACAGGGTATATACAGGAATCTTGAAGTTAATTTTAATACCTTTTTAAGACATTTTCAAGACCTTCTCAATATTTTTTAATACCTCACCGCCACTTCAAGCTGTAACCATTTACCATCAGTGACACTTTTAATTTAACAGCTTTAGTTTGTGATAAAGACTATAGACCACTATGATACAACAGAATTCAAAATAGGCTGGGATAATAAATAAAAGGCAGAGTTTATAAAAAAAACAAACATTGCTCCACTCTCAAAAAACAAAAACAACAATCTTCTTTTCTATTTTATGTACCGGTTCATCTTTGTTTTTTAATAAAATGAATAAATTCACACACTTTTACAATGTTTTTTAGGACTCAAACTCTTGGACAGCGAATTCAGAAAAAAATACCTTCAAAATGTAAGACTTTATAAAGTTGTGAAAATACTTTTTAATACTTTTTAAGGGTCTTAATTTTCCCAAAATTGATTTATCACCTTTTAATACTTTTCAAGACCCCGTGGATACCCTGAAAAAGAGTATGTGTGTAACTTTGTGTGTCTGTGTGTAAAAATCACTGACATCTGTTATTGTAATTACTGCTCTGGCCTCACCGGGTCTTGAATGAACCTGGTTGGACGACATTCCCTTTGAAGGAAACGCACTCACACACACACATGATGACACACATACACACACACACACACACACACACACACATGAAGACGTTACGTTCAGCTTCTGTCAGTTTCTTTCATCTCAGACGCATTAGAGACGTCCGACAGTCGGGAGCTGTCAGGGTCTTTGAACGCACCTCGCCGTCCTTTTCTGTCAGCTCCTCCTGATCTGAGGAAACACCGACCGAGCGGAGCCGATGACACAAACACACAAACACTGAGGAGCTTCAGGTTATTTGATGGTTGACTGAGTCGTGCTCATTGTTTTACCGTCCAGTGAGATAAAAATAAAAACTGGTCTGGACCGTCGATCTTTACATCTGAAAAAACATCTGCAGCTTTCTGTCATTAGTTTAAAACTTTAATCATAATAGTCAGTTTTTTAATATACTGTACTAGGATTTAAATCAGGCTCAGGCCCATAAACTGGGTCAGGTTGGATTTCCGTCATTAAAGGGACAACGAGGAGTTTCTATTTGGTTATAAAAAAGTCCCATATTAATGTGGATGAATCTACGTTACCACTTGTTAATTGGCCCATTTTAGATAAATCTATGGTTTTGTCTCTATGGTTATTTTGTTATTATTAGTGGTGGTGGAAATGCTGGGCGAGCCGACCAGCGTTTCTTTACTTTCGGTTTCGTGGCGACTCATGAGAATAACGCCGCCGAATCTCCGCTTATGGTGGGAACTACGACGGTATGTGATCGTCTTCCAACCTCTGACTTTAATTCTTGATGAATGAAAACATGAGTCCGTCTTGCGCCGGTCAAAGAATTTCACGGTGCGGAGGCTCATAAATGTAGTGTGAAAACACTTTGCTTTTCCAAAACTCCTCGTTGTCCCTTTAACATAGCGACCAAAACTAAAAAGCAACATGTACTGCAGCCAGCGGTGGTTGTGTGTCGACTCACCACTTGGCAGCCATATTGGTGACGGCCTGGACAAACAAGACCAGTTAGTCGAACTGGAAGAGAGTCATAGTAGGTTCACTTTCAATAGTCACCAGGACGTTAAAACCTGCACGTGCACGATCACCAATTAGAAATTAGAAAGTTTGGAGACCTTGCTCCTCTGAACGTACCTGTTCTGCAAAGGTTTCACTTTGTGCAACGACATGATTGGCTCGATATCGGGTGTTACAAGGCAGACGATTGGCTGTTGATGTTACGAACTACTCAGGATACTCATGCATCAGTGCACTTCTATAAATATATTGTATGAAATATTCAATATGCTCTTGAAAAAGGAATTATGCAGGATTTTTAGCTTAACTCTGCTACATTTTTACCTTGATTAAACATTTCCAGAGTCCTACACTGCAAAAACTCAAATATCTTACCAAGAACTAATCTAATTATACTTAAAATAAGACTCATCAAATAAAAAGTAGCTTGTTTTTAGACACTTTTTACTTCTTTCAAGCATATTTTAACTTGAAATAAGTAGAATAATCTGATAGTGGAGCAAGTTTTTCTTTCTTATTACAGTTCAAGCACAAAAAAACTTGCTTTCACTGACAGATCTTTCTACTTATTTCAAGTGAAAATTTGTTTGAAACAAGTGAAAATGATCTAAAAACAAGTTCATTTTTAGGTGATGAGTCTTATTCTAAGTGGATAGAGATTAGTTTTGACTAGAAGTGAGACATTTTGACAAGAAATACGACAAATGTTCTTGGAGTTTGGAGTGTAGTGCTGGTTAAATCAATGACTAGTAACTAGTTCCAGGGAGAATGGAGCGTCTCTTGGCTGAAAACCAACCTTGTAAGATCAGAGCCTCCGACCCGGTGTCCCAGCTCTCGTCTCCATGGTAGATACATACACAGATATACACATGGTAACATGGTAGATGATAAATAACGTTATCCACCGCTCCATGGATTGATTTCTCACCGGCTTCGTTGTTGGAAACAAATTAATGCACATGGAGGAGAGGAGGGTTAGAGACACAGAGGAGGAGACACCAGAGTTACATAGTTCCCCTTTAAATGTTAAGAGACTTTGAAACATTGCTATTTATCAATAAAACGTATTAAAAGCAGGTTTTTTAAATACTGTAATTACAGTGTGTGTGTGATTTCCTGTGGGTCAGAGATGGTTGTGATTTGCAGCAGCAGCAGACGTGATCAGACAGCTGCCTGACACATCAGGCTGAAATCTAAAGACTCTGTTCACTCTGTAATTGGGGGGAAAAATCTTGTAAATCAAACATGGATTTTAAAAGGGGACTCCCTGGAAACCCCCCACCCCTCCACCTCAGCTCCCAGGAGCTCCGGGGGGGTTGGAGACCCGGGGGGGCTGTTGCTCGGCCCAAACTGTCAGTCAGCGTGGCGCAGCGCAGCGCCGCGGGCCAACAGTCACCCCCCCTAAACGGTAATTTATGTGTTGTTGTGGAGGACAAATTGCTGCAGGAGCTGCACCATTAGTTAAAACTGCATTTCACAGCGACGTGTTTTCACCTGCAGCGCAGCTATGCCAAAAATGTCATAACTCAGCGCTGGCGGCCAGAGACACAGGATTTTATAGGGAGGTGGGGTGTGTGTGCTTGAGACCGTGTGTGTGTGTGTGTCAGAGATAATATATAGACTCTACAAGTTCTCACACACAGTAATACACAGTCATTAACGGAGGTAAACATGATGAGCGTCCTTCCTGATGGGACCGGTGTGAGTAAACGCTGCACCGGTTCTGTCAGAACCAGGTCAGACTGTTCTGTTCTGTTACACAATCTAAAGTGTTGCTACCTGTGATAAAAGCAAATCAGGTGACGGGACGAATGAAGCTTCGGAACTTTTGGGAAGACATTTTCCATTTGTACAGCGTTATATATAGTAAAGCAGAAGTAAGTGATATATTTGTGTTAATATAAGTCTTAAATAGTTATATCTTCCGACAGCAATCACTTACATAGAGTGTTTGGTCTGAAACACGGGTCTGTCAGTCACTCTGCTCTGCTCTGAGTCGAGGACAAAACATTTATCGTATCCTACAGTTTTTATCCAATGAGGAGAGAGAACGGCATGCAGGGCTGTGTGTGCAGCCAAGGGACGCCGTGAATGTGGCGACGTAGGGACGAGGACTGTTATGGTGCGTTCAAGGAAACTCGTATTTTTCCGACCTGTGAAGTCGTACCAGTTCGATCTGGTACGATTTCACGGGTCAGAAGTTACGAGTGGCCGTTATAGTGACTTTCACCGGTAAAACAGGTCGGGAAAACACGAGTGGGTTGCCTGGAACGCTACAAAGTCGTAAGTTGTGACTTGAAGCTGTAATTTACGGTTTCAAAAGCCTGCCTGGAACGCAGCATTAGCGAAAACGACCGGATCACTTACTTCTGCTTTAAACAGTTGATCCCTGACAGTCATCTGATATTATTGGGCTGTTCCAACTCATCTCTCTGTCACTCTTCCCTCATCATTACAACCGGCCCTCATGTTTGGTTTGGTCGCAGCAAAACGAGTTGTTCTTAGAGATTGGAAATCAGTTTCTCCTCCCTGTTGTGAGAAATGGTTGAACGATATGGTTTCTAGTATCTACCTGGAAGAAATTCGATATACTCTTTTTACATGTTTATATCTCTGTGGGCTGGCAGTTTGTCTTGTTCTGCTCTTTCTGTTTCATTGTATATTGTCTCTGTTGTTCTATATGTGGTTTAAACTTTATAAAGTGTTAAAAAAAAAAAAATCTTAAGTGTGTTTCCACTTCACGGGTCGAGAGTGAGTGAGAAGCCGGTCGTCGTAGTAACAGGCAGAAGGAACAGAGACACACTCAGCTTCGTCCTCACCTGCACACACCTGCACCGTTTTTTTTTTTTTTTAACAACTTTATTTACAACAAGAGTATACACAGGACTGAATACAGTTAGATGAAATAAGTGTATACAACATTAATACACAACCAAACAATCATAAATACGCCAGGGGATGACAGCAAGACAGAAAAAACATAAACTTAAATAAATATTTTGTAAAGCTTACAAAGATCATACGTTTTAACAGCTTTTTTATTCTCACAATCACAGAGGGAGGAGATATATTGACCAACATATGCAGACAGTTCCAAGAAGTTTGGCTTCTTACCAGAAAATTTAGACTTATGTATATAAAATTTTGATAAAATAATTAACAAATTAATCATATAAAACTGAGAATTTAGTTTTTTATCATATTCAGTGTAGCCAAACAAAACATTTTTCCAGCATAAATTAAACTGGGGATAAATATGATCACTGATAAAGCGTGCCAGTCTGCTACACACCTGCACCGTCGTGTGACAAGTCAGAGTCAATGTGACATCACTGGTTTTCACAAAGTTGTGGTAAAATCAGAAGTGTGTGTGTGTGTGTGTGTGTGTGTGTGTGTGTGTGTGTGAGCCACCTCCTCGTGGTCGTATCCTTTCACCACTCACACTAGCTCCAGGTCACATCCCCGTTAGTCTTGCTACGTGCTGTGTGAAGTTGTGACTCGTGACCTTTTGTATCAAATTTGATACATGGGTTTTTGAGACCTCTATATCCTCACTGTGATTTTTTTCCCCTTGAAAAACCTAATGTATACAATCAGATACATGTAATGGTCAGATAATCCACCAGGGTGAAGTAATTAATACACCAGGGGGTCTTCACTTGGGACATCCAAAATGGCCACCGTCAATCAGTGACCCACATGTGTTTTATCATGGATATTTTTGGCTATTTTGAAAACATTATGGTAAGAAAAACTTTTTTTTTTTTACTGAAACTTGAATAGGAACAGTTACTGCATTGATGTAATGTAAAATCATTTAATATTTAATAACTTATTTTATAGTAAAACCGTGTTGAAAATGTGTGTATCAAATTTGATACAGCAGGTTTAAAAGGTAATTTTTTTTGCAAATCTGTCAATAGTCATTTTATTGCATTTCATATATTATGCATTCCATAAAGCAACATACAGTCTTCTTATTATTTAAAGTTACTGTCCCAGGTGGCTATAGCCTATTTAAGATTTTTTCATCAAATTGCACAACTAAACACCCACCCCCTCTGTCCAAGACCATTGCTATGTAAAACAAACCGTTGCTAGCCGCTCTGATAAGAGTAGCACACAGCTATGCATGATATTTACCTTATGTTTAATTTTTACCTTCATTAAACAGCTTGGGACTAATTGTAACTTGCCTTGAACACTACAGCTGAAAACCAAACCTGCATGATAAGTGGTCGTATCCTTTCACCACTCACACTAGCTCCAGGTCACATCCCCGTTAGTCTTTTGCTACGTGCTGTGTGAAGTTGTGACTCGTGGCTTTAAAGTGCTTTGACCTTTTGCCCCTAAAATCTAAACCAGTTTGTCCTCGAGTCCAAATGAACGTTTGTGCCAAATTTGAAGAAGTTGCTTCATGGCGTTTACAGAGCTGTCGCATTCACAAGGTGAAAACTATGTTCTATGAGGTCACTTGACCTTGACCTTTGACCTCTGGCTGTCTGTGGTACATTTGAGGGAATTTCTTCAAACAGCTCTTGAGATATTGTGTTGATGAAGATGAGACGTATCATCACCATCTCAATGTTATAATCATTTTTACCTATCCTGTATTAATTAAACTTATTTTTATTATTGCCATTATTTATATTATTAATTTTAATTCAATTCCATTTTTTAAGTTTGTGTTTATTTTTGGTCCATTTTCATTTATCTTCTTTTATGTAACAAGTGATTATGCAGAGTGTGTACATATACATTATTAATTTAATATATTATATAAAGTATATTATTAATCAATATAGATGAATTAGCATGTTCATATTGCAGTTAGTAATAAAGGTTTAGCTCATTTGATTGATGGGTAATAATCTATAATCACAACATTGTTTCTTTGTTTAAAATATTTCTGTTGAAAAAGTTCAGTGGAGTTTTTAAAGTCTCGTCACATGAACTCACTCAGGGAAAGTTTAATTACTGTACATCAAAGCACCTGAGTTCAAGTGTTGGGCTGTTTTCCACTTGGCAGCGTTCACACGGCTCCACTTCCTCTTCATTAACCCCGACCGCAAATTACAAGCAAATTTCCCACAGCAGACAATTAATAATTTATGATTAATTAATCTGATTGTTTCTGGTTTTTCTTGTTGTAAAGACTCAGAGCTGCTGCTGCTGCCGCTGAGGCTGATTATGAAACTTTCAGGTATTTATAATGTTGAATAAATAAATGTTTGTTGACTGGGAGTTTTGTCTTTGACACGTGGAAACTGAATCATTCACAAAGGATGGAGTCTGTTTTATTTTCCACCTCTGTCCATTAACGTCAGTCGTGTGTTTGCTCCGAGCAGCCGGGGGGGTGAAACCTGTGGATCAGTGAGTTCTGGGGCTCGGAGCTCATAACAAACAGCACAGCGCCCTCCAGTGGCCCAGCACGGAACTGCAGCCGGAGCGGTTTTAGACCTGTTCAAGGTTCTCAAGTAGAAATACAGTTAATGTCCATTTTTAAGGACTGGATCCTGGATTGAAGACTGTGGACAGAGGTTTTCCTGTCGTCCTGACCCGACTACACCATGCAGACCACATGATCCTGGACCTGAACTGGTTTCCAGTACCTCACTACTGGTTTTGAAACAAAGCTTGAAGTCACCAAGTGTCCTTAAATCTCCAGGTTAATACAAGGTGATATACAGTATAAACCATATATGGACATATGTGGAGGTTTGATTTTGTTTTACTGAGCAGAAATATTAAAAATTAATCAATTAAATGACTTTAATCCAGAGTGTTAATTACAGCTGCTGCAGACGAGATGTTTTCTGTTCAGGTAAACCCGATCTTTACTAAACTTTAACTTCAAACCAGTTTAAGTTTGATAAAATGAAAAGTCAGAAGGTTTTAGATCAGTTTGAAGTTTCTCTGTGAAAAACACTGAAATTAGTTTATTCTGTTTTACAGTCTGTTTGTCATGAACAGACCTCGTCTGTGGTACTTTATGTTATAACTGCTCCTCCTATACACGCCATATAGTCTCTTTCTCTCTCTCTGTGTGTGTGTGTGTGTGTGTGTGTGTGTGTGTGTGTGTGTGGTCCTGTGAAGTGTCTGTCAGGTTTGGTTCAGAAGCTTCCAGCAGCAGCAGCGAAGCAGCCAATCAGAGTGTGACAGACGAGTGAGAGTCCGACCATCTGTAGGTGGACTGATGCCGACACGGCCTCACACACACACACACACGCACACACACGCACACACACATGCACGACAAAATAAAATTTGTTATCATATCGCTTTTTGCCTTTCCTGGTGATTTTCAACACTTTACACACAGAAATTGTTTTTTTTTCTTGCTCAGCGTCATTTAATGTTTTAATTGCACTTTTGGGGTCTCTTTTATTGTATCAATTATCATTGTCTTTTTGCTACCTTGCTACCTTGCTCTTGCTATGTATGTCCTCGCTTGTTTCGATTGATTGTTTTGTAATTCTGCTCTTCCTGGCCAGGACATCCTTGGAAAAAAGAGATTGTTACTGTAACTCTCAATGGATCCTTCCTGGATAAATAAAGGATAAATACAATTATTTACTGTGAGTTATTCTATTCTAACTATTTTCCTAAACCACAGCTTTGGAGCTTCATGAACTCGCCTCCAGTCCCGATGAAGCTCAAGGTAAAACTTTACATTACAGTGATTATACTGAAGTAACTGATGCATGTTTTGGCCTCATGTTTATTCCCGGTGGAATGAAATTTATAAAGTGGAACAAAGCACAAACACAGACTTATGCTAAAAAGGATGAGAATTTATATTTCTGGTTTAGTGTAACACAGTTTTTACAACTGGAAACCTCCTGAAGCACCAACACATCTAGAGAAGCCATGAGGACAACAACTCCCATGGTGCAACACTCCTGCCACTAACGCTGACTCAGTTTTAAACTATTGATCAGTGTTGTATGGATTGAGAGGTGCAAACATCTGTCCAGTCTCAGATTAAACCACATATACAGTATATAAATATATATATATAAAAAAAACCTCCATCCTCCTCACATGAAACAACCTGCTGCGGCTTCATCATTGCGCCTCAAATCTGTTTCTACTCCAACATTAGAAAAAGCACCAGATGACACTTGTTTGTGTTTTGACTCCGTCTGGTCCCTCAGTGTTTTATTAGCCGTGTATGAATATGATTACTTTGCTCTCATCCCTACCAGTTTATCTTTTATTTTTTGCTAATTGCTCCATAATAGAAACATAATCCCCCCACATTCATTAACAAAGACTGAAAATTAAGTGTTGGCACCACATCTGCTCCCGAGCCCTCGGCATCTATAAATACGTGTGAACCGTGCAGCACCGCTCTCAGTTATTACTATACAATTTCCATTATCTTATATTACTGCGGAGATAAAGAATTATAATTACTGAGGGGGGAATTGGAAAATTAGCACAAAGCAGCAGTGCAGGAGAGCTGCTGTCGTCTATTTGTGGTTAACAGGGAGGTGTTTTTTTTTTTTTTCCTGTCGCAGTCACCTCCAACAAAAGGTGAAAATTGCACCCAGGGGGGAACAGCTTTGAGGGGGGAGAAGGTGTAGATTCTCTCCATCCTCCCTTTGTCTCTGTCGCCGTCTTTGGCTCCCCCCCAAAAGAAAAAAGAAAATCCACAACTGTACCACCATCAGAGCTGGTTTTTATATCTGCTGGAGACCCGAGCGGCCTCCAGCAGCTAAACGAAGCTGAGCCAATCCAACCCGATCAACATGTGTTAAAACAGAAGCAGAAAAACGCCGGTAAACAGGAAGAAGAAGAACAAACTGTGACTTTAAGGTGAGTCTGTAAAATTAGCGACTGATGTGATTCAATGTCATTCTGGTTCCACGTCCAACAACATATGTTTGTACTTTATACGAAAGACGTGCATCAAAATTCAGAGGGCGGACATTCTCTGAGCTACACATGATCCTCAGGAATCGAATCTACAGCCAACAAACCTTTATTAAATCTGTGACTCATGAGCTGTGAGACGTCAAAACAGAAGCTTAACGAGGAGGAAAACACAAAACGAGCGAACAGACACATAAGACTGACTGAACATGGCCGACTGTCTGAACTCACACATTCAACGTGTGGAGAGAGGCTTTAATAAAAATCAGTATGAAGAAGAACCAAAAACCATCTCAGTGTAGTTTCCATCTCCTCTTGGGAGCTCTAGTAACAACAGGTCGGTGTCAGCCAATCAGAAGAGAGAGGCTTTGAGTCTCTCCTCTGATTGGCGGACTGTTTAAAATGTAGCAGATTTCACAATAAAACAAACAGAGAAACCAAATCCTGCAAGTTGTTGGATGGTGGGTCCTGGTGGTGGTGGGCGGGGCTTTGTTGTGACATCACAAAGTGACAGGAAGTCCTGACGGCTGGTTTTAAGGCTCAGTTTCTGAATACAGGCTGTGTGCATTTCTCTGTGGACTGAGGCTTTGATACTTTCACAGTATTAATATAGAACCTAGAGCTGCTTTATAATCACACTACACATGGACATCTACCTTTATACTGTATGGAGCTTTAATACAAACATCTACCTTTATACTGTATGGAGCTTTAACACAAACATCTACCTTTATACTGTATGGAGCTTTAACACAAACATCTACCTTTATACTGTATGGAGCTTTAACACAAACATCTACCTTTATACTGTATGGAGCTTTAACACAAACATCTACCTTTATACTGTATGGAGCTTTAACACAAACATCTACCTTTATACTGTATGGAGCTTTAACACAAACATCTACCTTTATACTGTATGGAGCTTTAATACAAACAGTAGAACCTCCATGGTTCAGACTTATTCATGAGACCTCAATAAACCGTTTGACCCCTAATCCTCTTGATACATCCTGGGCATTTGGGTTCAAATCTATTATTTATATAGTGTCTTATCAGAAAAAAATTGTTGTTTTACTCCAATAAACTCTTCAAAACATTTCATAAAGGATTCAAATTCGTCACAATCGTTTTAAAGTTGACACTGAACAACAATAAAGTACAGACTGTGAATAAACAGTCCTTTTTTTTTCTTTCCGAGTGCAGTATGCGAGTGTGGGTAATGAAGGCTGAGAGCTTTCATTAGCAGATCCACAGTGGCTCATTAGGAGGAGCAGGATGACAGGCTAACTGGCTGTAAACGCCTGCTGTTTTAACCCGCTAATGGCTCCGCTAACCTCTGATCCGTCGCTCAGGCTAACGGCGCACCTTCATTTATCTGCATTCACCTGCATTTACCTGCATTCCTCCTGCCGAAGAACTCTGTCTGTGTGTTAAAAGTCACACCAACAACTCCACATGTAAATGAGGAGGCAAGAGGAGGTGAGAGGAAAAACTATATAAGATGTATAGGTAGACACACACACACACACATACACACAACAGGGAAGCGAATGTACTTAAAGGCTGTGATCTCATCCTCAGCTGAAAACATTTCCTGTGTGTTTGTGAAGTATTTAGGTCTTAAATTTACTTTGGTTGTTGTTCACAGTGACTGAGAACGAGCAGGAAACGGCTGTCGACACCTCCAGTCGAAGGTTTTGTTGACGTGTTCATACAAGTTCAGAGCATATGAAGAAATACAGTGGAGGAGTGTTACAAAATCACTACATATAACACTAACTTCAGCTTTAACAGTCAGTTTGAATTATATTTTTTTCCTAAAGCTGACTTCACAGAGTGGTCTCTGATCTAACCTGAGCTGTTGGTGTTAGCATATCCATGCAGCTAATTGACTTCCTGGTAAAGTAGCACTGCTTACTATCATTTTGTGGGGTGAGAGGTTGTGTTAAACATCCCTGTAAACAACTGGAACATAAACTGTGTAGTACTGTGTGGGAGCTGTACACAGTCAGAGTGGAGGCTAATGTTAGCGCTGTGTCTGAATTACAGCCAACGTTAGCAGAAACACCTCAGTAAGACTTTATCCCAGAAGTCTGTTTCTTTGTAGCGCTACCACTAATTAGTGTTTGTCTGATTTACTTGAAATATCTTAAGTCTGCTGGTGTATTGGGTACTGTTTCTGTAAGTTAATGTAATTATGAGGAACGTATGTTTTTGAACATCTGATTATTTCACGACTACGGTAATAGCTACACTGTGGAAATGAATAAGGTCCAGTAATATGTATATGTTGTTTGTATTGTTTTTGTTTTGTCTTGTAGATCGTTGTGAGTTGTTGTGGTTATGGATGTTGTTATTGTGTTTATGGTGTGATGTGTTTCTGTAATTATCTACTGCAATGGATAGTTAATCTGTGAAGGTATAGACTCCAAGGAAGAATAGCGATGGCCTTAGTCAAAGCTAATGGAGATCTAAATAAATGAAATGAAACTTACTTAGAATAAACATGTAAGCTAAGCTAACAGGAACTATTATTAGGAAACTAATGGTCCCAGGTTGAATTTGCCCGGAATTGTCCTTTAATATTTTTTTCTTATCATACCTGTTCAGTTAGTGCAAGCTAGCGTCAGACAGTCGCTATTGTTTTAGAAATACAGTATAAAGCAATAGAGTAGCCTATCTTTGCTCTCACCACCTTCTCACCATCCCTTTTTATATACAGTCTATGCCAGGGCTATTCAATTACAAATTCAGTGGGGCCAGATTTTAAAACCGAGACCTTAAGTTGGGCCGGACATTTTCAGCGGTCAAGAAGGTTATGACAAATGAGGGGCATTTTTAAAACCCAGCATTAGCTATTAAAAACAAATCTACAATAGCCAGAAAAAAGAGAATAAGTCAATAAAAGTAGTAGCCTACCTAGTGATAGTAGTAGGCTAGTAAAGGTGTAGCATTAACATGCTTTGAATTGGAGGTTTTTTTAGGAACTAAAAGTTTCCTGAGGCCTACTGTCTGAGTTTCCACTGAGGTTTACAGCAGGGGTTTATGTAAATCACTAAATGTAGCCTAGTCTTAAAATTAGGCCTAAAGATGAACAAAGATTTATTTTCTAACATATTTTGATTGGTGAAAAACAAGGAGCAAAAAGCCATTTTGGGCAAATTACTCTGGGAAAGTATTTGATTATGGATTATTTCTTTGAAAAGTAGCCTAGCTATCCTAATCAAGTTACTGTTATGATTCCATTGCAAGTATTTAGTTGCGTTAAAATTAAATTATTGGTTACTTAATTCCCTCAAAAAGAAAGAAAAGAAAGGGAAAAAAAAGGACAGTGGAGCGTGGCGTGCTGTCACTGCGTGGACGGTGCTCATGTGTGACTGAAAGGAGTGGAGAGACTGGTGGAGTATTAACCAGCCACCACGGTTTATTGTTGGCTGATGGGAGGGCTGAGGGTCGGTCAGCTGCTCTCCAGAAACACCGTGTCGTGCCACAGCGGCCCGGTGGGGAGTGTGAGGTCCGTCGGTCCGGCAGACGGGGAGACTTGTCTCTCGCTGACCTGTAGCACCACAGCCTCGGCCGTCCGGACGTCCGCCGTGGCCCGACACGGCGTTTCTGGAGAGCAGCTGACCGACCGAGCCTCGGTTCTACCGGTAACTTTCAAAACAACGCACTGACCGGGTGGGTGGGTTGCGTGTTGCTAGGCTGCGTTGAGTGGTGCATTCACTGTCTGAACTGCCGTAGGGATTTTGAGTTCTCACAAAACGTGTTTCCCTCTGTTTTTTTTTTTTTTTTTTTTTTTTTGGGGGGGGGGGGGGGGGGGGGGGGCAGGGGACCACGAGCCGGGCCACTCGGACATTGGGTCGGGGCCGGATGTGGCCCGCGGGCCGCCAATTGAATAGCCCTGGTCTATGCTCACCACCTTGTCTTGTTTGACATGGGACACAAACTTTACAAAGACAACAAAATGAAGGACAGTGATCAGATATTGATCAGCTGCTGTGTTGGATATAGTAAAGTTGGTAACAAGACAACAGAGGGATAATTAACGAGTAGTTGTGCTAAACGGATTTAAGACATGATGTGGAGGCGAAGAACCACCTGACGCAAAGCGAAACTTTGGAATATAATTGTTGCATCTGTCACATATTTGCGTCGCCGCTATTGTGAAAGACTTTAAATTTCATGTCGTTTATTCATTACGTCCTGGGTGTGAAAAGGCCTTAAAGGGATAGTAGCATTTTTTTTAAAGTGGGGTTGTATGATCTACAAATAGCCTCTAAGTACTTTAATTGCAGTAGAAGACTCTCTACACTCCTCCCGTTAGCAACGCCAGCCCATAATAGCCCTGCCCAGAGATTTACAACATACATTGTTGTGAATGGACCCAAAGAAACGGCCTATTTTCACGGCCTAAAAGAGGTTTTACGTGAAAAAAATACAGTTCCATTGTTCGCTATAATATAATTTTTTCCAGCCCTTCAAAGTGCAGGAAAAACGCAGTTTTTATTTGGACCTAACCAACTCACGTATCCCTCCGCCCAGGGTTAGCGCCCGCCGATCAGCAGTTGGTTAGGTCCAAATAAAAACTGTGTTTTTCCTGCACTTTGAAGGGCTGTAAAAAATTATATTATAGCGAACAATGGAACTGTGTATTTTCTTCACGTAAAACCTCTTTTAGGCCGTGAAAATAGGCCGTTTCTTTAGGTCTGTTCACAACACTGTATGTTGTAAATCTCTGGGCAGGGCTATTATGGGCTGGCGTTGCTAACGGGAGGAGTGTAGAGAGTCTTCTACTGCAATTAAAGTACTTAGGGGCTATTTGTAGATCATACAACCCCACTTTAAAAAAATGCTACTATCCCTTTAACATGGTAAAAATTATGAGTCATTCAAATTCCAGTGAAGAACCTTGAGGTAAATGAAGGCAACAAGGTCACAACAGTCTGTTTTATCACTGGTTTGAACATTGTTCCACAAAAATTTCAACATCAACAAAAATGAAGGAAGAATGTCGAGTCATTTTTTTTTGTATTGTCAGATTTATATAAATACTTAATATTGTACAAATACATGACACCGCTGTCTCTGGAAAATAAAATCAGAATGACATCATGGTCTGTATATGTACAGACTATTCATCTAAAGCCATCGCCTTTTAAAACTCCAGAGCGCCACCTGGAGGCCGGTCAGCACATTACAACAGCAGAGAACTAGACTACGGAGCCAGACTGGATCAGAACTGAGCCTCAGCTGTAATATACTGAACGACAAGATCCCTCACTGGCTTCCCAGCAATAAACACATGCATTTCCATGGTAACAGACAAGAACTTCCTGTTTTCAGTTCCTATAAATTAAAAAAGCTGCAGCAGCACTACAATGATAGTTAAAATTAAGTAATCTTAAACTTTTTGAGAAGGTTTTGGTCGTGATGAACCTTCACGCTTGTGTCATTCTCAACTCGATTTTAAACATTTTCAAAGTTTGCAGGTTAATAACAGGTCATTTTATTCTAAAATTAACTTCTTGATCTGTGTTTCTGGAAACTTTACATGTCATTTTCATTTCATTTTAATTTGAAAACTCTGATGAGTTCATGTTAACATCTCACTGTCATAATCTGCTACAGTTCAGTTCAAGCTGGTTTCACTTAGTTCGGCTCAGTTTACTTTGAAGAAACTCACTGCGATCATCAAAGGAAAGAAACGAGGAAACATTTTCTCATAATTATGACCAGTTTACTCGTAGTTATGAGAAAAAAAAACTCCTTAGCTTGTTTTCTTTGGCTGATTCAATGTGTCTCTATTTAAAAAAAAAAAAGGAACATACTGTAAAACTAAAAAAGTACCTATCTGAGTAATTTCAGAGCTTGTTCTCTTTGTCCTAACAGTGTCAGCGGGAAAATACAACAATGATACTCTTGAGGTTAGTAGTCAGAGGTCTGCCTATTAACTGTGTTTCTGAGGAATCCTTAGGCGCTGATTCGTGGATAAAAACCTTAAAGAAACCCTCCGATGTCACAGTGTGACAGCAGACATATCCCATATCTGGTGAAACATGAGGCGTAGTAGGCAGCCGTCGCTTGACCATCTCTGCTCCATTTGCACAAGCCCAGAGTAAAAAACAAAACAAAAACAACAAAAAGAAAAACACTAAGTTTGCATCACACCATGCCAGCAGGTACCAAAGAGAACAAAAAAATAATAAAATAATAAAGAGTTTCGACAGCTCAGGTTTGGTCATGCTCGTCTGTTTATGACTGAGCTCAGCCTGGTTCGGTTCGGTTCGGCTCAGTGTAACAGTCTCCATCCTCCCTGGCGTCCGCCACCAAACAGACTCCAGGTCAGTTCAGGTGAAACAGGGAGGAAACGGTAACGTCGTCGACACGTTTTACTGGTCACTGTTTGTTAAACCTGTTGTCGGTTCACGGTCGTATTGAGATGTACCTGATGAGGAGGAGTGTTGAGCTCCGGCCGGTTCTGTTCCCCTCCAGTTTTAAAGTTTAATAATCGATGAGTTTGTTCACACCGTTCGCTCTTTGCAGCTACGTTTAGTTTCACAGAGAGAGGAGGGGGGATTTTTCCAGCCGGTAAAATAAGAAGCATGAAGTAAAACAGCGTCCCAGCTCGGAGACGCGAGGTCGAACCCCGACCCGGCCCCGGTTCCGGCTGCAGGGACCCGGTTGGGTCTAGGCCAGCAGACACCAGGGCGTTTGGTTCTGGTCACACTCCAGTTTGGTGTTGATGACGGTGCAGGGAGCGCCGCTGATGCTCAGCTCCTGTTTGGACTCCACCTGGTAGCGCAGGTTAGTCAGCCCCCCCTCCGGATCCACCTTAAACTGCTCCTACAGGGAGGAGGATGAGAATAATTTGTGATATTTAAGTAAATAGACGGTGCATAATATTAAAAAAGCATTCAATTTATCATTTGTTTTCATTATTCTGAATGGGTATGCCATTAAGCAATCAAATAATTTCCAGGAGATCATAGCTAGATACAATAGCGCATACAAAATAATTAACCTAAATAACTTCAGATAAGACCAAACCAAGATAAGATAAATAAAATAAATATATTTCCATACAGTAGTTTCTATTTTCCATACTTTTAAAGACCTGGAAATGTAAAAAATCAAATTCCATACTTTTCATACTTGCGTAGGAACCCTGTTTTAAATGTGTTTAAAATGTTTTTAATAGAAATCTGATCGACTGCTGTGGAGTCTTTAGGGATGAAGATAAAAGTCTTGACAGTGTTTTTAATATGAAATGAGAAGATTGAGACGTAACTCTCTTCTCTTTTGCTGCTTAAGTTTTTGGAGTTTGTAGATGAACAGCAGCTCGGTTCATGTTTCTTCACAATGTCCAACACTTAATTGTTATTTTCTGATTCATTCATCAATGGCTGCTTTTATAGTTCACAACCTCTGAGGTGTAAACACACACACACACAAAGGTCTGAGATTCTCTGACATTTAATGCTGACGAGGTTATTGTTGTTGCGTTGCAGCCACGTCAGTGTGTTGTTTGGTTCTATTCTTATTATTATTCTTATGTATGTACAGCACTTTGTTCCAGTTGTGGCTGTTTTTAAAGTGCTTTATAAATAAAGTTGAGTTGAGTTGATGCTCCACCTGTTAAAGCTGCAGATTTGATTAAGACCCTTGTGGAGTAGTTTTTTTGTGTCAGTTTTCACATATTCTCGAAAATATAAACTAGAAACTGTAGCAGCAGCTTGTTGTTCATTAGCCCGTTAGCATCGTCTCAGGTGAGTGAGTGTCTGTACCTGTTTCTGAGACGCCACCCTCTTCTGGTCTCTCTTCCTCCAGGCCGGGTCGTGGATGTGGAGGAAGGTTTTATAACCTGTGGTGATTCCACTCGGCCTGAACAGCTGCAGAGAGAAAGACGTCGATCACGTTTACAGATAAACACGGAGGAAGTCGGACGTTTAAACTCTCTTAACTTCAAGTGTTTGTATGTGTATGAGAAAATCTAAAATGCTTTGTTGAACCTTTTGATATAAACTTTAAGGAGGAAACTTAAAGGTGTTTTGTGCCACTGTTTAAGAGAATCTTAACTCAGACTTTAAGGACAATCTTAATAGTCCTTGGACCAAGACCCAAACTTTCACATATCGGTATCACCTGGGAGGGCAAATTCTAGTTGTGATTTTTTTATTCTTATACACCCCTAGATTAAGTTTTGATATGATAGACCTTGCTGACTGGCAGCTTTATAGTATTTATCACCTCTGTTGCTGTTCAAAAATGAAAAAAGTGCCCTGGAAATAATCTTTCTTTCATCATATCTAATCCATCATCCAAGATGGCATAGGTATCAAAGGTTTTGTCCTTGTTAGAGTCTCACTTTAACAACTTTGGGCCTTTCTCAAACGAAATCTGGTGTTTAATTGTCTCGCGTGCTCTCTTTTTTCACACTCCCTCGCTTGCCCTCGTATCGATCTGCCTAGACTGGACAAAAACAGACGTGCGGACATCATGAAAATGAAACACTATAATTCCTGTGACAACTGGTCAAGGTAGTCCCGGTCGCCCCACGTGTCCAGCCTCAGTAGGACAGATTCAGGAGGCTGTGATACTGGTGCTGCTCTGGCCTGTGGTTGTTGGGGAGGCCTGCTGCCATAAAGTTAAGTCAGTAGATATCTTGGAGGCATTCTCTCCCACTGTGGCCTTTCTCCTTGCTCTCTCCCATCATGTTGCTGAACAGGTCATGAGTCCATTTTCCAGCATGGGTGGGAGCATGGCATCCGGCTCGAAGGACCATGAAAAAACTATGATGTGTGATGTCCAAAAAGAGTGTTAAATGACTTTTAATGTGTTGTTTTGGAATTAATGACAATCTGCCTATATGGGAAAACAACAAAATGCGAAAAAAAAAAAAAAAATATAAAAAGCTGCTCCTATGAAAAGGCTATCATATTTTAATTTACTTATATTGACCCTAAAAACAATTTAGTATAGGTAAGGTTTTGCCCACTCAAGTGATAACTTAAGATGTTTTGTGCAGCTGTGGTTTAGTCAGTGAGGTCACTAGATCCAGTGTCTCTCTGCTGTGACCTCAGACTTTTTACCTGGAGCTCAGCTTTTCTCAGTCGTCTGTAGAACTCGTCGTCTTCTCGGCCCCAACCCCAGAACCGGTTTGACATCCCGTTACACTGAAAATTTAAAAAACAAACAAAACAAAACAAAACAGCGAGTTAAGTTAAATCTTCTGACTACAGAGCAGCTACACAGTTTCTACTGAGAGTCTCCTAAAAGATTCACACTGCCACCTCCACAGCTACAGATCACAGCAGGTCACAGAGCTCCATCTAGTGGATGAATCAGGTCATTACATTACTGTAAATAGAGAAAAAGGGACAGATGGGGGAACTGGGCTTCTTCTCCACTGTAGGTGAAGTTCTTTGTGGTTTTCTTATTATGGAAATATCACTTTTTAAAGGCTCTTTAACATATATTTGGGTGTTTGTTTTGCCTTCTGGCCCCAAAAACGTGAGAATTGACGAAGAAATCTGTCATTTTCAGGCTCCCGAGGTTGAAATCCATGTGGTTTTACAAGCTGTTCCCTCAGTTGTCCAAAAATGATGGAATTAGTTTTTACAGACACCTGGGAAATATTTCAATTTGTGGAAAAGGGGCAGAATATGTCTCCTTTAAGTTTAAAAGTGACCAACCAGATCCAAAATTAAACTTGCTGCCATAAACAGCAGATACTTCTACAGGATGATCAAGATTGTTGTGCAACTGTAACTAATTAGTGCTAAAAGGTGAGAACCTACAACCTTGATGTACTGCAGACTGCTACCCCGCGGCAGAATAAAACCCAGACTGAGAACCTGAGTGGTGAAAGGAGAGTGGAGCAGCTCAGTACCATGTAATAATGCCTCTTGGTGAGCAGCAGGATCCCTCCTACGTAGGTCTTGTAGTGGTAGAGCGGGTGCAGCTCGGGCGAGGCCACGTGGAACGGCCCGTCCTCGGGGAAACCGTAGTCCAGAGCGTCGTTGAGGGGCAGCAGGTCCACGTCGTGCATCGCCAGGTAGTCGGTGTCGTTCCCGCTCTCCGTGTAGCCCACGTTGATGAGAGACGCTCGGTTAAATCTGAAACAGAGGAGATAAAGAATGTTAAAGATAGATAGACATATATAAAACAAATCGCCTTGTTGTTTACAACTACTTCGGTTAGAAAACCAGCATGGGAACAATAGTGACAGACGAGTGTTTCGCTATACAGGTATATACAGTATCTCATTTTATGTCACTATATCGCCGTTTAGACTAATCTGATGTTTGTGGCAGAAGTGGCCCCGAAGATGTGGAACGTGCTCCCACTGGAGATAAGATTTGCCCAGTCGGCAGGCTGTTTCAAGGGTCAACTGAAGACATTTTTGTTTAAAAGGGCTTTTGGGTGTTAGATGCTGTAGGATGTGACTCACCTTTTATTTAACATTGTTTTTGCCTCGTCCCCCTCGGGTCGATCAAGTGCCACCTGATGTTTTCCTATGTTGTTATCTGTGCTGTTACTATGTAATATGCACAGTAATTTCTATATTTTATTGCCTATTGTTATGTACTGTATGATGGTTTTATCTATGTGAAGCACTCTGTGTATTCGTACTGAGAAGGGTGCTATACAAATAAAGTACTTACTTACTTACTTACTAAAGTTTATAAAACCAATGATTGGACAAACATTACTATTTATGTGTGCACATTTTTGTAATTAGTCATGGTTATCATAGATTAGCCGGGCTAACGGTTAGCTACCTGTTTAACTTTAATAACTCATTGACTGAATAAACGGTCCATGAAAAAATACTTTTTCCAGCGGATATCTGAGTTACAACATGACTGAGCTAACTGGAGTAGTTTCATGTCGTGTCCCACAACGGGAGGGTTTTAACAGCTGACGTCCTGCTGTTAGCTTAGCTACCGTTAGCTGTCCCTGTCAGCTGAGCCACTGATGCTTTCTAGACACTGTGATTCCCCAAAACTGAATAAATACAACACATACAGTGTTTCCCCCAGAAAATGTGTTAGTTAAGGTGGTGTCCGTCCTGTTGGCGGGGGGGGGGGGGGGGGTGCGCGCGCGCAAGCGGATCGCTCGTCCGGGGGGGGGGGGGGGGGGGGCGTATTAAGTTCCGCTTTCACCACACGCGCTGCTGTTATGCATGTGCGCTTCTCTGTGGTGTGTATGTGTGTGAGATGATGCGGAGATGAATGAAGGCGTTCGTCCGACGGGGGGGGGGGGGGGCGGCGGCGGCGGCGAATATCGCTACTTTTTTTTTTTTTTAAGACGTTAGTTTAGGCGGCAGCTCTTTCCTGTTAAGGCGGCCGCCTTAACAGGAAAGAGCTGCGGGAAACCCTGACATAGCAACACAAAACACACACACACAGAAATAGTAATGTTTCTTCAATCATTTCAAATTTGTCTAAACGGTGATAGGGCGTGAAAATTATGATATAGCTTATAGCTAAACTCTCGTTCGTTACTGTTCTCATTCAAATTACGTGCTGGTTTTCTACCAGGAAGTAGTTGTAAACAACATGGAGATTCAGTCTATTGATCCCAAGCTGGAAAATTACAGTTCTTATTATTATTCAGACTTTCCCAATAAAATGAACTGAAAATGAGGTTGATTTCTTCCTCTGTGGTTGCTGGAGCCGCTCTCACCTGTAGTGATCCACCTGGTTGATGATGATGATCTTGTGCCGGATCTTCTTCTTGTTGAGGAACGTGTGCATGAAGGGGACGAACACCAGCAGCTCCTCGAAGCGCTCTCTGAAGGGGATGATGAGGGCCAGCTTGTGAGGACCCCAGGACGGGTCGTCGGCTGCAGGCGCCTGGCCGTCGTGGGGGGGGCAGGGCGGCTGGACAAGATGCTGCTGCTGCTGCTGCTGCTGGGGGACGCGTCTGTCCTCGTGCATGGAGGACATCTCGCCTGAACAGCTGAGCTGCAGCCAGAGCAGAGAGACCAGCACCAGCACCATGCAGAGGCCGAACAGCTTGTAGACCGTGCATTTACCAGACAGGAACCTGCAGACACACACACAGCAAAGGCTCCGTCTTCAGCAGCAGAAACAATAGGAAAAATCGTAGAAGAATCGAATCGGGAGAAAAGCGTATCGTCCCAGCCCTAAGAAACAAACTAACAAAGAAACTGTGGTTTATTCTGTTTTAAAGGAGTATTATCGCAAATCCAAATCCTTAATTCGGCCACTAGATGGAGCCAGGCGGAGCTTATCAGATATAAACAAGTGGGCAGCTGTCGGAGAGAGAGAGCAGCCTCGTTTAGTCCCCCCCCCCCCTCCTCCTCCCTCCTCCCCCCTCCTCCTCCCTCACCAGGCTGAATGAACGTGCAATCGCGGGAAAAAGAAAACTCGCTAGTGGAAGCGGCAGCTCTACGTCGCGCACAACCACAACAACGACTGCAACTTCCTTCTCCTTAATAACACTGAGAGGACAGCTAAAGAAAGACACAGGGACGTCAGTGACTGTAAGCAGCCTAACACTGCTACATTACTTACTGTTGCATATTTGTCCGGTTCGGAGGTCGGATTTTTAACGCAGCAAGCGCCGGGCCGGCTTGGATCATAACAAAGACAAATGCTGCATTTGCCCCACGGACACTATACTGTTGGCGATTTTTTTTGTAAATTTAGTTATGGCTCCCCCCGACCCATCTTTTGCATATTTCAGCTTATTTTATGCTATTACTGCTGTATTTGCGATAATGCTCCTTTAAAGGTCCAGTGTGTAAAATGGGGGGGGGAAACCGTGACATCTAGCATTCAGATTGTGACAAGTGATGGTGGCCAAAAAAAAACTTGTGCGGAAATGGCGTCTTCTACGACTGGGTGTCTATTTCAGGAGCCTGGATTTTGGGTTTTCTTTTTGTAAGTATTACTGTCAAAAAAAAGAAAGAAAGAAAGCATTCAAACAGAAATAATCATTCATAAATTCACGAGGAACATTTGTGTAGAAGAAGTCGCCTCTGTCTAAATGATACATGAGCTGGAGTTTAAATAAAGTTGGTGCTGTTTAGTTTCAGTGTGTAAAGAGCTGCAGTGGTTTAGTGGTGGGTCAGAGCAGCAAACATCCAGACAAACATCTCAAACCGTCAAACCACCAAACACTCTCAGTCTCATGCTGCTTTTTAATCTTCACTCGCTCATTTGCATATTTTCCTTTATTCAGGGTCTCTGCAGGTTTCACCAGCTCAATTTAAGACTTTTTAAGACCATTATGGATGAAATTTAAGACCTATCATGACAAATAAAAAAATGTACAAAAGAAATGCGGAGTCACAAAATTAGAAATTGATTGCAATATATAAGTTGCGTGTTAGGCTTGTTTGTAGTTGAAAATACATTCAATAAAGCACAATGAAGTGTCGCAGGAGCATGTTATTGAGCATTTGCAGTAGCGAGGGCTCTATGATAACATTTTTCCCAAGGAGCCGCCTAAATGTTCAGGGACAGTCAGGACAGTCTGAGGACAGACAGCTCTGAGGTTGAAGTTTATAATGCACCATGACACTGTGGCAGGTCTCTGTACTAGGGATGTGAATCTTTGGGTGGCTCACGATTCGATTCGATTCTGATTTTCGATTCAACCGATTCTTGATTTTCTTTTTGCGATTTTTAGTTTGCTTTATTAACACCAGACCATGTGAAAAAGTTGAATGATGATGATGTCTACAGACTATTATATCAGAAGCCATATTTCCCCCAAAAAAATGCACATCACATGTTTCAGATTTATTCAGCAGCAATATATTTGAACCATTTTAAAGTAAACTGCTACATGAAGCTGATTTTATAGGCTACTCTCTTTTCAAAAGCCTGGACTGGAGGATGTGAATATTTGGGTGTCTCTTCGATTCAAAATCAGTTCTCATGCACATGCACATGGACATGTAGCCTATCACCTGTAACAAAGGCTGCTAAAAAAAAGAAAAAAAAAAAAAGACGCACTCTGCTCTCACGCCAGCTGACCTGCAGCCTGTCTGACTCTGCAGCGCCACAGAGGAGCTGTCAGAGCTGCTGCTGCTGCTGGTCCTCTCTCTTCAGCCTGCTGTTTGGCTGCACTTTGTATGAGTTTAAAAAAGTGAAGATCTAACGTCACCTGAGCACCGATCAGCTGATCCAGAGCGCAGTGGATGTGGCTGCTCACACCGGGTCCTAACTGGATGCGACGCGAGCGAGCGTCCGACAATCGCGTCACATCTGACGCTCTCTGTCCACACTGAATCCGTGCGTCTGTTGGAGTGGAAGCACATCAGCTGTGCGCTCGCCCGCTCGACAGACTGGAGATGTAACTACCCGGTTAAAAGATGGGTGAATTGTGCCTTTTAAACAGAAAACAAGTTTCTTGAAATATAGAGCCAACAGCAAGTTGTCTCTATAGTGTAGGAACACGAGTTGTAAAAAACACAATGCAGGGTTTTCTGTAACATTATAAGACGGCGCACCCGCCCAAGATGAAGGAAGAGGCTATTAAAAAGAAAAAGTCCGCTAGTCTCCTTGAAGCGGCCGTTATGTGTCGCACACACTGGGGTGAGCAGCAGAGCGGCCTCACCGTGACCACGGTCCACTCCTCCAACTGTCTGGTGTCCCCACTGCGCACCACGCGTCTTTTCAGTCACTTGTCCAAGTTCTCCTTTACTTTTTTTTTTCGAGACAACACTCATTATCTCTCTCTCTTTTACCGGCGGTGTCAGCTGATGTGCACATCTGCAGCAACCCAAACAAATGCACATGTTACTGTTGACTGGCTCTATTCCAGCCACATGATTGGTTCGGCGCCGTGGAAATCTCATTATCATTGGTTATTTGTATTGTCTGCCAAAACATGGATGAATGAAACCTATCGACCACGTCTCATATTTCTATCGAGGAAAAGTTATTTCACAATTTATAGACACAACACCGACAAGCACTGAGAACCGCATGTTGCAGTGACGTTATATAGGCTATAAAAATATATATAAAGCCGACGAAAAGGTGCAACTTGCCACTTAATTTCTTGTCGATGTATTAGGCTATTTGCGGGGGCTTTCGGGGGATCTGCTGACGGTGGAGGATCTGGGACTAATTCACTGTGGACCACCACCAGTCTGATCAGGTCCATCACAGCACAGCAGCTGCAGCTCTGCCCCTGTCACATTACTCTCGCATATCAGCGCAATATGTTTACATTAAACCGACATCAGGAGAATAATGAGAATTATGATAAAAATATATATTTGTTTCGAATTTTGGCCCCTGGATCATGATTTTTTTGGGCGCATTCTTGGTAAAAAAAAATCCTCTAAAAAAAAGACAGTTGGGATGCATAATGTGTCTCATAACAGTATACTGTGTGTCACGTTATCGGGTTAACCCAGAGCAGCTACAGCGCAGCGTTGTGACCTCAACCATGGTTGGTGAGAGCAGAAATGTTGTTGTAGGCCTGTGCATATTCTCATTTGTCCAGGTCATAGTATTTCAAAGGAGGTTAAATCGAAAGCAACTGGACTTATACTGAGTCTCCACACCAGTTAGTTGGACCAGTCCCAGCCTGGTCAGATGCTACATGAACTGATGAAGCCTCTTGGATGAAGGTGAAACGTCTTCCTAGACAAATAACTAAGTCCAGTTGAACCTCCTTTGAAGAAAAAAAAATAAATAAAAAAAAATGTTGTTGGCGGGCTCGTGAATTTTTTTTTGACACGAGTCAGAAGGAGCGCTAATTCGCGTATCTCGCGTTTGGTCGCGCGTCACAACTCGAGCGAAAAAAAAGCGTTCCTCGTGTTTGGTGGGAAGCCCCTTGTGGCCCTTGTGGGTCTTCCCACAAGGGCCACAAAAAAACTGTTTTCTTGTCTGTAACAACATCTATTGCACGTCTGTCCGTCCTGGGTGAGGGATCCCTCCTCTGTTGCTCACCCTGAGGTTTCTCCTGTTTTTCCCTGTTAAAAGGGTTTCCATGGAGTTTTTCCTTAGTCGATGTGAGGGTCTAAGGACAGAGGATGTTGTTACGATGCCATGTAAAGCCCTTTGAGACAAACTGTTTGTAAAAACGGGCTATACAAATAAAATTGCCTTGCCTTGCCTTGCCTTGCCTTGCCTTGCCTTGCCTTGCCTTCCCACCAAACACGATGAAATAGACGAAGACGCGAGGGTCCCGTCGCCCAAAAAAAATCCTGTGTATTGCGTCGCAAAAAAAAAGTTGCGTCTTTGCGTCACGGCCTTTTACACCGCGGACGTAACGAATAAACGGTGACGGTGTGAACGAACAACATAGAACAGGACCAGACGTGGTGTTGTTCCCTCTTTTCACCGACAGCTCCACTCTCTCTTACTTACACTAACTACTGTTATTGTTGAGGCCAGAGAATTGTGGGATTTGTAGTTTTTGACCAATCGCAGGTTGTGCTCCTGGTTCACACATGTATTTCTTTTTTAGGGGCATAAGAAAAATTAAGACCTGTCTAAAATTATTTAAGACTTGAACACAATAATTCAACAAATTTCACCAATCTTACAAATCTCACCATTAACAAATGATTACATTACAATGTCATGGAAAAGTCAATTTCCAGTAGTTCAACCCCAACCAAGTATTGAGTGCATATAGATGGACATAGTTTTCAGAAGGCCAACATTTCTATATTAAAAATGCTTTAATGTTTCAATTTTGGAGATACTGAATTTTAGGTCTTCACTGAATGTTAGTCATAATTATTACTATTAAAATAAAATGAATAAATAAAAGACATGGGATGTTTCATTCAGTGTGTAATGGACATATAGGTCTATATATAATGTGTTAGTTTCACTTTAATTGAACACATTCTACATCGCGGAGGCGACGTCTTTCCACTCAGGGCTTCCTTCACCTCTGAAACGGGGCAGAGCTCCGTGGGAAACACCTGCCTGACACAGCAACGGATATGCACGGGGGGAAAAACGGCGTCACCGGCGCACCGAATGCACGCGGATACGCGCCGCTTTGGGTAACGAGCACGCATGTCCCCCCCCCCCCCCCACAAGTCACCTAATTGGTCATGAAAAAAGCGAGTTTCGCTTTTCGGCGCACTGTTTGCATCCCTGAAAATTATTTAAGACTTGAACACAATAATTCAACAAATTTAAGACAGTTTAAGGCTTAAAATTTAGATTTTCAAATTTTAGACTTTTTAAGCCCCTGCAGATACCCTGTATTGTATTGTTTAGATTTTTGAATATTTTCATGCTGCACGTCATCACCACAGCTCTAGTTTTCAGCTAACTGAGCTGTCAGACTCAGGACACAGATCCCAAACAGAAGAGGCACAAAGCAGAGTTTAAAAACCTGTTGCTGTGAGTCCGGTCAGTCCAACTCCAAACCAGTCAACAAGCTGAACAACAACAATCAGTCCAACCACAGCGGAGGTTCCCAAACTGTGTCACAGACTCATAAACATCAAGTGACTGTTCAGTCGACCGAGAGGAAATCAATCAGCAGCCGTTCAGTCAGTCACTTATCAAAACAACATCTGATGGTTGAAGCTGACATGTTTCTCTGATGTTTATAAAGAAAAAAATCAAATGCAGGTTAATAGAAAACCAAAGTATTAGTTTGTGTGGACTACACTGCAGCCCTGAGATAGTTCCCCTCCTCTGAACTGACTCTCATGTAAGTTCTTCTTCGGCTGCTTGTGTTTACTTGAACTAATAAATAATCAAAATCACTGTAGTCTTCTATTTCCTGAAAAAAAAAAAGACTGATGATGAGTCAGGAAATGTGATCAAAGATGAGCTGATCAGATAATCAAGAACCGCAGAAAAGGTCTGAGGCTGTTTGAGTGACTCTGTAAAAAGCAGCTGCAACAACACGAGGTCAAACCCAAGGGTGTGTGTGTGTGAAGTGTGTGTGGTTGTGGATATGAGATAAAGAGCTGCTGCTTTAATAATAAAGAAGCTACTACTAAAGCTACTCCCAAAACTACAATGGAAAAGGTACCTCTTTACAATGAAGCTTTTACATGCTTCTTTGAATGTGAACATGTTTCTTGTTTATTAGGGGATGCACAAATTCCTGCTTCTCATACCGAACCGATAACATTTTTAATAGTTTATATCCACACCTGAGGTTAAGAAAGGCTAAGATGTAGTGAATAAAGATGAATTTAACATTACAGCTCTGCCTCTGAATAAACCAAATAATAGCCTATCACTGACATCACTACTGTTGTAATCAAAACAAAGAAAACAACAGTTATGACTCATCAAAAATCAACATTAGTTGTCGTTTTAAATCAACTCAGGGGGGAAAACGGACTGAAAATGAGTCATGGTGATGTTAGGTCATAATTATTGGTAGATAATTATCTGCCAATATCAGGCCTATAATCATCTGTACTGATGCTATTGTGCATCTTATCTGGGGATGAGTGACAGATACAGTTTATACTTACACTCTTGAATCCACAGGAAATAAAATTAAGTAAACAAGCTTGATCTAATCAATTTAGTTCCCCAGAAGAACAGAGGCTTACCTCAGATCAGATTTACTATAACACTTAGCTAGATTCTACGAGTTAAATCTGATCTGCTGCTGATTTTTGCCCTTATTTCACTTGATCAAACGTACAATTAATTTAAAACCTTAATATGATAATGTAATTTCTGGATTTTTTTTTGTTGATATTCTGTCTCTCTCTGTTGAAATACCATAACAACTAGTGTGTGTGTGTATCTTAATTTCTAAGTATACTGTATGTTTCCAAACCTAAATCTAGTGATTTATAGATTCATGACAAAAATAAACATTCAACATGAACTGAATGAATTAACCATTTTAGTTAGGCTACTTTTCTTCCAAATGTTAGCTAACCTCCATCAGATCTTATAATACACTGCTTTTCTTGTGTTCATGTCTCTGGACACAGTTTGGGAACCTCAGTTTTCTGAACATGGAGTTTCTACTCACTTCTTTTTGTGCTGGGGAACTTTAGACACCTCATTTCTTTCGAGAAAGGTCGAGAAACAGCATTAGTTTAGTTTCACTACTTTCTGATTAGGGTGAATGCTAATGTCATACAAATTCGACATCCTTCTTATAAGTTTTACTTTTTAATATTTTCTCACCTATTTCAGATTTCAACCATTCAACTGTTAAACTATAAATATGCAGGATTTCTACATTTTCCTCAAACTTTTTATTAACATGTTTAACTTTTACCCTTCAGATATGTTGTAGTTATTTTTAGTTATTCTGCCCTTTAACGGATTGTAACTACTTCTATATTATTCTACTTTTACACTTCAGATATTGTTTAATCTATATTAGTAATGGCTCAAAAAATGTTTTCAAACTGTTTTAAATTATCTGAGTGCACTTTAACCTTTCAATTCATTCATACTATTGTTCACTAATTCAAGTAATTAGCACCCATTTCATACATCCTCCATCTTTCATCTTCTACTTTTACTATTCAGATATTGTTTAATCTACATTAGTAATGGTTCAAAAATGTTTTCAAACTGTCAGTTTTAAGTAAATCTGAGTAGACTTCAGACTTTCAATTTCTTCATACTGATCTTCAACAATTCAAGTAATTTCAAACCATTTCATATTCTTCATATATTGTTTCATCTCTTCAAGATTTCTTCAGCAGTTTCTTAGTTTCAACAATTTATTCAGCTCATTCAGCTTCCAGGTTTCAGCATTCACCCGTATTTCCTTCAGGAAATGCATTCTCTAGTTCTTCTTTATTCCTGTCTTTTTTTTTTTTTTTAATGCGAGTTAAACAGGAATAAAGATACAGACATGGAAACTAAACAAACAAACGTACCTCTTCTCCTCTTTGAAGTAGAGCACCGGTTTTCTTCTCGATGAATACATCATCTTTACGGACCCTCTGACGTCACTCCGTCCGTTTGTTAACGGTCAAACTCAACCGTTAGAGACGTTAAATCCCGTCGCCACCGCCGACTGTTGTTGTGTAACAGTTTCACCGGAGAAAAAAGAAAAATTAGAGAAAAGCCCCTCCGGTGTTTCATTTTTCACTCCTCCATCCCATCCGTCTCTGTCTCCGTCTCGTCGCCGGGCACCGAGCCGTCCTCCTCGGTAACTCTCTGCTCACTTTCGCCGCACAAACCTCCGGCGGCGGTGGTGGTGGTGGTGGTTCGGTGTCACGGCCGAGAAACATAAACATCTGCTCGGTCAAATAAAAGGTTAAACCCCGGTGGTTCTGTCCTGGTCCATGTCTCTCTCTCTCGGTGCCTGTGTGTGTGTTTTCGGTAGCCGCCGTTACCGTACACGTAGCATGTAGCGGTTCGCACAAGCCGCTGCTCCGGGTTCGCACCACACGCTCATCTTCGTCGGCGTTTCTTTTCTTTTACTTCGTCATTTTAACGTCGTGGACACTGGTTCGACGCCGAGTGAGAAATAAAAATGAACAGAACCGGGAACCCGAGAGACACCGAAATAACAACCGGCGGGGATTTGTTTCTGTTTCAAGCTGGCGAGAAAAAAAAAAAAAAATCACACAAGCCGACTGTAATGCGGTCCGACCTGCATAAGAGTCCGGAGGGGAACAGCAGCGACCGACCATTGGTGGAGAAGGAAGGTTCCGGCTGTTTTTTTTTCAATCTCAATTTTTATTAACAAAATCCGGCATAACATAGACACAATTCAAAATATATCCGTCAATATGTAGCCAAAATACACAAAATTCAAAAAATGTCTTTCAATAATAAAATAAACATCTCATTCAAAAAAATTTAAAACAGTGGTGTGCTGTTTGAAAATCTACATCTATGGATAAAATATTTCGCCAAAATAATTAAAGTGTTATATAGCATATCTCTTTTTTTTATCCTGCATCAAAACCCCTATTTTAATAGTGTTGAAATTTAGGATCGGTGCTTGAACGTCCTTTTCTGAGGTCCAGGTTTGAAAAAATCCCCAAAAAGTTCTAATACAATGACAATCAAAAAATACATGTTCAAGAGTTTCAATATCTAGGTCACAGAAATTAGTTATTGCATTGCCTCGTAAACAAAAACAAGTTCCGGCTGTTTGTTTGTGTGTGCGCGCGCTGTTTTTTTTTTTTAATTAAAGGGACAGTAGCCTACAGTGGAAAAATGTTTTTAGATCGGCGGGGCGGAGACGCGAGCTGCTCAGAACAGCGGCGCTCTGGTCTATTGTAAGATAATATAATACATCCATGCCATGGTATGGGGAAGTAAAGAGCTGAAAAAGAATTGAGAGCTGTAAAACAAATTCGGTGCTGTTGTTGTTTGTGGCCTAGTTACGGGCCGACAATAACTGTTGCTCCTCGTCATTCTTCCAACGTCCGGTCGGACACTTTCGCCTTTCCCTCATCAAACTCATCAAATAGGCTACACAATCAAACAACTAGTTGTGATGGCTGCACATTCACCACGCTATGAAATAATAATGCAGCGTTACGAGACGGAGTTGTTTACGAGGCAATGCATAGCCGGAACCATTCCAGACATGGCTGAAATCTGTCTGTCTGTCTGTCTATCTATCTATCTATCTATCCATCCATCCATCTATCTATCTATCTATCTATCTATCTATCTATCTATCTATCTATCTATCTATCTATCTATCTATCTATCTATCTATCTATCTATCTATCTATCTATCTATCTATCTATCTATCTATCCATCCATCCATCCATCCATCCATCCATCCATCCATCCATCCATCCATCCATCCATCCATCCATCCATCCATCCATCCATCCATCCATCCATCCATCCATCCATCTATCCATCCATCTATCTATCTATCTATCTATACACCGCGGAACCGGGGGGGGCCAGGGGGGCCATGGCCCGGGTAACTTTTGTGCTCTGATTATTTTATGAATAGCCTAAAAGCTGTAGTAAAAAGTTGTATCTGTGTTTTTAAGAGCCAAGTCACCACCACACACACCTTCACTGCTGCCGATAAAAAAAACTGTCACAGAGTGCTGCATTTTGATTTGAATTCGTGAGTCTATCAAGTGCATTGTTTATCAATACGTCATGCGTGAGTGTTCTCGGTGCTTTCTTTTTTTGTCTCGGCGCTCAGAGTTTAAATATGTTCAACTTTTGGAACAGCGCCGCACTTAGCGGCTCGGACGTGAGGCGGCTCGTTTCGGCAGCGTTCAGAGAGAGAGAGAGAGAGAGAGAGAGCGCTCCGTGGACACGGCCGTTGGTCACGACTCACGGGCGCTCAGAGCAGTAGGGGCCGTGTCCACCGGACACCGGACGCTATGAAAAATATGCGTACCAGGCACACGTCTCTCATTGCTGGTGAGTCACACCCTCCTCTCTCCAGTGGATCTGTGTCCGCTCTGTTCCCACTCCGGTGCGTTTGATGTATAAAAACACTCTGCAGTAGCCTACACACGGTGGAAACTCTCTGATTGTTCCTAACGGAGTCAGAACGGAGCGGAGACCACCGGTGGATATTCATTTGAGCGCGTGCCTGCACACTGCGCGCATGTAGACCTTATCTCTTTGTAGATGTGCATGAATGAGGGAGACTGGGGACCGTTACGGTGAAACACCCGTTAGCTTTATTAGCCCATAATGAACAACCACAACAACCACGCGTACCCAGCATTCCCCGCGCCCCTGACGTCATCACGCTGTAGCAGTAACATACAGTGTTGTGCTAGTTACTGAAAAATAGTAACTAGTTACAGTTACTAGTTACTTCATAAAAAAGTAACTCAGTTAGTAACTCAGTTACTTAAACCAAAAAGTAATGCGTTACTGAGAAAGTAACTTTTTCGTTACTTTAAAAGGTTTTTTTTCCCAATGCTCCCATTAAATAAAGGTTGATTGAATTCCCCTCTAGCCTCATTTCAGTTCTGTAGCCTACTGATGCTGATGAAGAAACACGTGTTTTTATCTTCTTTTTACAGTCTATGGTTTTTATCTGTAAAATCTTACCATCATCATCATGCTGCATTGCTGCATGATGTCAGCAGTTACGTTTAAGACTGTTTTCAGTGACGGAAGTAAATTCACTCCAGCGGTATTTTTTTATCGATCGATCAGCTGTGTTTACCCAGAGCGATCAGCTGTGTTTAGCGTTTCAGGCGTCATAATTCGAGTCCGTCTGTCGGACTCTAACCGCTGCTGCTCGGGTGGAGTGGGTGCTGGTGTGTGCGCGCTGTGACTCAAGCTGTGTCCCAGTTCAGGGGCTGCAGCCTGAACTGAGACACAGCTTCGGTCTCGGATGCTGCGTTAGCAAAGTTACCTTAGCTCGCCGTCATGCCCTGCTCAGAGAATCGCTCTGACCTGCCCAGTCCTCTTCATGTAGTGTGTTTGATTACGTGTGGGACGCTAGAGGGCGGCCACCAACTAGTGCTTAGTGTCTGTGCTCTGTCTTTCTTTCAATTCAATGAAACTTGCTGAAATGTTATAGGAATTGTGTGTGCCGCTGTAAAACCTCACCCAAAGGAATGGAAAGGAACGGAGTAACGCAGCGTTTGGTAACGGGAACGGAGTTACTGATTTTAAAAAAACAACGCGTTACGTTATTAGTTACTGAAAAAAGTAACGGCGTTACGTAACGGCGTTACTAATAACGCGTTACTACCCAACACTGGTAACATAGCAACTGTCAACACAGTCTACATCCCCCTTCTTAAGTTATATGTCAACGAGCACATAATAGAAAATAGCACAGGCTTGCATATAAAGAAACCCCAAGCATTATAGAATGAACATGGGTTATGCATATAATGTGTAAATGCAAAACATGTAACATATCTGTCTTTTTTTTTTTTTTTTAGAGTGTCCAACAGTCCATTCAGCCAGAACAGGCTGCAACATGAGGGGGGGTCAAATGTCAGTGTGCCTGCACATCACAGAGCTGGTCTGTGACAAAGTCCTTGTAGAGAGAGCTGGGCCTTGACGCTCTCCCTGAGCGAGTAACAATCATAGGCCGCTGTCCCTGTGACAGTGCTGGTCCCACACTGTCATGTTGTGGGCTTTGTGGATGTGCGATTGCGGCAACAGCAGGTGGATCCCCTGCCGTGGAGTCAGACACATAGGTTTCAGGTGTCTGAAGTAGGTGGCGTCTGTTCCTGATATATGTAGCATCTCCAGCCTTGACCTGGTAACTATTGGGTTGTGGTGCTGTTCCTAGCACTGTTGCCAGCCTGTCATGTCCTCTCTGTGTCTGCATTCTCACTGTCTGCCCAGCCCGCAGTGGAGCCAGCGGCCTAGCTGACTTGTCGTAGTAGGCTTTTCCTCTCTGTCTCGCTTGTGTCAGGGCCATTTGGACCTGTGTTTCTACTCTGGGTGAGTACCTGGCTTTGGTCATGGGAATGAAAGCCCTGGTGCGCCGAGAAAGCAGGCATTGAGCTGGCGATGGCAGCTTGTCCCTGGGCATGTTGCGTAGGCTGAGGAGAGCTGCATCTATGTCCGTTCCATCTCGTGCACATTTCTCCAGCAGGTGCTTTGCTGAGCGCACAGCCCTCTCAGCAAGCCCGTTGGACTGAGGGTACAGGGGACTGCTGGTGACATGACAGAAGTCCCACTTGCGAGCAAATTCCTGGAACTCCCTACTTGTGAAGTAAGCAGCATTGTCTGTCATGAGTTGCTGTGGCACTCCGTGAGTAGCAAAGTGGCGTTTAAGCTTGGCTACAAGTGTGGCACTGGTTGTTCCTGGGAGACAGTCTATCTCGAACCAGCCAGAGTAAGAGTCAACAAGCACAAGATGCTCCTTTCCCTCCCAGTCAAAAACATCTGCTGCAGTGAGGGACCACGGTAGGTCAGGGATGTCATGCAGCTGAAGGGGCTCTTTAGGCTGGTGTGGCTTAAGAGCATTACAGGGGGCACACCTGGAAACTTCTCTTTCAACATCACTGTAGATGGTCGGCCAGAACAGTGTCTCCTTGGCCCTGCGCTTTGTGGCCTCGAGACCAGGGTGGCCCTGGTGCAGCTGTTGCATGTAGTAACGCTGGAGGGAGTGTGGAATGATGAACCGTTGTCCACGGAGGAGCAAGCCACTGTCGGTCGTGAGTTCCTCTCTCATGGCGTAGAATGGCCTCAGGTCACGTGGAACCTCCCTATATGTGTCAGGCCAGCCTGCAGCAACGACCTCAGAGAGACGCCGGCACACAGGATCAGCCAACGTCTCACGCTTCAGTTCCTCAACCCTGTGTGAGGAGAGGATGTCCACCACCATGACCTCGTACTCCTCCATTTCCTCAGCCTGGTCAGTGGAGGGCAGATGTGCACGGGAGAGAGCATCAGCGACGTAGAGCTCCCTGCCCCTCTTGTAGATGACGTCGAGGTTGTAACGCTGCAGGCGGAGCATCATCCTTTGGATGCGTGCAGAGGCTGTGTGAAGTGGCTTTTTTAGTATGGTAATGAGCGGCTGATGGTCAGTCTCGACAGTCACAGCCCGTCCATATATGTAGTGATGGAATTTTGTGCAAGCGTAGACAAGGGCCAGGAGCTCTTTCTCGATCTGAGCGTAGCGTGACTCAGTCTCTGTGAGGGCCCTTGAAGCGAAAGCCACCGGCCTGTCGTTTTGGAGGCAGACAGCACCCAGTCCGTGCTGCGAGGCGTCAGCTGACAGTACAACAGGTTGGTGCACATCAAAGTACCGCAGCACTGGGGGACCTGCGATGAGTTCTTTGAGTTTGGTGAATGCCGCTGTGTGGTGCTCCAGCCAGCACCAGTCTACATCCTGGCGCAACAGCTCGCGCAGGGGCGCTGTGGTCTCACTGTAGTCTGGTATGAACTTGGCCAAGTAGTTGGTCATGCCTAGGAACCTTTGGAGACTGCGCTTGTCCTCCGGCGGGGAAATCAGGCGGACGGCAGCGGTCTTGGCAGGGTCGGGTTTAACACCCTGGTTGGTGAGCAAGTGACCGACATAAGCAACCTCCGTGACCCTGAAACGGCACTTCTCAGGGTTCAGTCTGAGATTGACAGTCCGTATCCTGTCCATGACTTGGCGGAGACGTAGATCATGCTCCTCCCTCGAGCGGCCCCACACCAAGATGTCATCGATCACAATTGCACACGGCTGTCCTTCGAAAAGCTGCTCCATGCACCTTTGGAAAACTTCACTCCCCGTGGTGATGCCATAAGGCATTCGCAGGAAAGCATAGCGGCCCACAGGAGTCATGAAGGTGGTGAGTTTTGAGGACTCTTTGCTGAGCGGCACCTGCCAGAAACCACACTTAGCATCTAGAATGCTGAACATTTTGGCATCAGGCATGTCAGCGATCACCTCTTCCACAGTTTTCAACGGGTGGTGTGGTCTGAGGAGGGCTTTGTTGAGGTTGACGGGGTCGATGCATAGTCTGATGCTACCATCTCGTTTGCTCGCAGCCACCATGGCTGAAACCCATTCAGTGGGCTCCTGAACCGGTGTGATGACTCCCAGTCGGGCCATCCTATGCAGTTCTGCCACAATCCTGTCCTTCATGGCCAGTGGCACCCGTCTCGGAGCGCATATAGTGGGGTGCACGGTGTCATCCAGGCGCATGTGATACACCACAGGCAGCTTACCGATGGTGCTGGTGTCAAATAAGTCCTTGTACTCTGTCAGCTCTGGCGCTTCCTGCTGGACGACAGCATGCACCTCTGGTCCAAAAGTCACGTAGCCGAGTCTGACACTGTCTCTGAGACCCATCAATGGCTTGACGTTTCTGTCCACAACTTGGAATCGCAGCAAACCGCAGCTAAAGTTCATGTCTGCCGCACCAAGAGTCTGGATTATGTGACCTCCGTAGGCTACAAGATTTGCTCTTTTGCTGAGGTTGATGTGAGCAGTAGGATCAATGTGCTGAAGAAGAGCCCTGGATATGACGTTGCATTTGGCCCCAGTGTCAATCTTTACAGTCAGTTGTCTGCCAGTGTTGCAAACAGACAGTTCAGCAAACCTTTCATCTTGCTCATGCACATCCTTTGGCTTGTCTATGCTCTCACAGTAAAACATTTCTACAGTCTCGCAGCGAAACACATCAGTTGGCTCTTGCGTTGGCTGCGTGTCAAGTTCACTCACGTGTGTGTATCTGCCCCGGCGTGCAATGGGGGGCGGAACCTGCCCTGGCCTGTTGGCGGCAAACGATTTGCCCGATCTGCAGCATCTTGAGAAATGGTTCATTTTTCCACATGTGTTGCAGCGCTTGTTGAGAGCTGGACACTTGTTTCGGTCAGGTGCGTGTTGACCGCCGCAGTTTGTGCATGGGTTGAATTGCACTGTGCACACCTCTGCTTCCTTCTTTAGTTCTCTGTTGCCCTTCTCAGATTGTTCATGTAGCATGCAGATTTCAATGGCCGAATTTAGTGTCAGTTTCTTTTCCTTCAACAGCTGTGCACGGACAGCGTCACTTTGAATACCACAGACCAACCGGTCTCTTATCAGTTCATCATGCAGTGTCCCGAAGTCACATTTCTTGGCCATTATTTTCAGCGTGGAAACATATGACTGGACTGACTCGTGCTGTTTCTGGTCAGTAGTGTTGAATGCATGTCTGTCCATAATTACGTTTTTTACTGGCAGGCATAGTTCCTCAAATTTCTTTACCAGCACGGCAGGGTCCTCGCGATCTTCGTCGTCCGCAAAATCAAACGTGTCGAATTTATCCAGTGCCTCCGGACCGGCGAGGTTGAGAAATGTGTAGGCTTTCACTTTCTTACTAGCCGTTGCTAGCCCGGCGTTGCTGTAGACGTGCCATTCCCGCTTGAACTTCTCCCAGTTGTGAGCGATATCCTCGTTAAAGACGAGCGGGTCAATCCGGCGGAGTCCTTGTGCCATCTTAGATTAAGTTCGGCTCACTTCTTACACCATGTAGATGTGCATGAATGAGGGAGACTGGGGACCGTTACGGTGAAACACCCGTTAGCTTTATTAGCCCATAATGAACAACCACAACAACCACGCGTACCCAGCATTCCCCGCGCCCCTGACGTCATCACGCTGTAGCAGTAACATAGCAACTGTCAACACAGTCTACACTCTTCCTCTCACATTGCGGATTATTGTGTGTGTGTGTGTGTGTGTGCATATGTAGGCTACAGAGGCACCTGTGCATAAATACTGTAATACTGTCCCGTCTAAATAAACAGGACATTTACATTTAGGCTATGCAGTGTCATTTTGAATTATATTTTACACAGGGGTGCCTTGAGATTTTATGCACTTTTGAAAGGTGCCCTGACTGAAAAAAGTTTGAGAAATGCTGTATTAGACTATATATTTTCCATCTTTGCTGAGCATAAAGTTTGTTCTAAATTAAATAAAACCCTGTCCCATATAGACGCATGTCTCTCTAGACGGGTCCGCTCGGCACACACACACACACACACACACACACACACCTTCCCAAAAAAAAAAAAAAAAAGAACTATTGGCAGAAGTCCGGGCCATGAGAACCGTCATTTTACCTCTCGTATGGATAATCTGCGCGATGATCCAACGGATTTGATCTGTCCCGGAAAATCCGTTGTTGTGATAGACTCATGTGTTTTCACAATGTATCACAAACTGCTACTACTTTTATTTCCGTATCCTTGGTAACAGTAAACCCCGGTACAAGGATTTCAAAATAAGGGCACACTGACCACTGCCCCCCCCCCTCCCCGCTTGACTTGAAATTATGGCCCCCCCTCGTCCAGATGCGTTCCGGGGTCCATCTATCCATCTATCCAGCTCTCTATCTGAAGGAGTTGTCAAGTAGTCAGCAAATACAGTAGGTAGCCTAGGTTATAGCTAGTATGACACAAAAACACAAATTAAAAATATAATAAATAAATAAAAAAAGAAAATTATTATAATACAAACGTAAATTACAGAAATAAAGTCATTACTGTAATGGGAGGAAAACACAGACACGTGACGCAGACAGTGGTCACGTGACAGCCTGGATGACGTGACCGCCGGTGGGGTAGTAAACACGGAAGTCATCGCTCCGACAGCACACGCTCGGTCCTCGGTCCTCGGTCCTCGCTCAGCTCGCTGCTGCTCCGCTCTCGGTCGCTGCTGTTGTTTGTAGCCGGGTCTCATCTCTCCAACCTCCGCTGCTGCTGCTGCTGTGAGTCGGTGTGTAGCGGGACAACAGCATGGACAGGTCGGTGCTGCTGCTGCTGCTGCTGCTGGCCGCCACTCTGAGCCTGGTGCTGGCCGCAGGTGGAGCGAAGCTGAGCGGCGGCAGGAGAGGCAGCAAGGCGAAGGTGAGCAGTAGATGTGCAGTGTCGGAGTGTGTTCAAGCGCTCATGTGTGAGAGTTTAGGCCTAGAACTAATATTGATGAACGATTAGAAGCAGGTGCGATGTAATGTAGAATAACAGGAGAGTTTCCAGCGGTTTTAGCCTATTTTATTAATAGATAAAGTCTTATATAAACACTAGCTATAACTCAGGAGCTGTTCGTTAATATTAGCCTTTATAATATTCAGTCAAAACTTTATTTAAACAACAAGCTTTGTTTTCCAAGGAAGCCCTGAAACAACATATAACTACAAGGACAATAACACATGAACAGAAACAGAAATTAGAATGGACAATCAATATATAATGTCATGTATAAAAGAAGAGAAACTATTGTCAAGTAGCTGGGATTTGTGCAAGAAACAGTGTGCGTAGATTGTTAAATAAATACAGGTAACAACTAGAACGACAAATAGGAGAAACTATTGAAAAAACAGAACATAGCTATAGGCTATCTGTATGTAAACAACATATAATTTGAGCTGCCCAGTTTGTACAGGGAAGTAATAAAACGTGTAATTAGGGCAGCGCAATTAATTCCTGTATAATCGAAAGTACAGTTTGACAGCCTGCAAAATCCAAGTTGCAGGAGCTGTAATTTATTAATTATTTTGTGTCAAAACATTGTTGCACATTGTCAACACCATAAGTGTTGTGTTGCTGCAGAGAAGCTCTAGACAACCAGTCATAGTATTCCTAAGGTGTAAAGCCTCGTGTTTGGTACAAACATCACCAAATGTAAATGTTGTTTGAATGCAAGAACACATGTATTGTATATCTAAGAGAAAAATAAGAGAAAAATACCTCCCTAAATACTATGTTTGTCGCCCATCTATGTTTAAACTTAACTAATTTTGTTATTACAGTCTGATAAAAGAAAAGTTATTTATAAACTAGGTGCTTTTCTGAAATGTGTTCTTCCTCTGTTTAAGTGATGTTGCTCTGTCCTGGTCAGAGATGTATGTACAAAGCATGTACAGCCTCCACTGCCTCTTGCTATGTCTGATTATTTGTACTGTTTTATTGTTTGTGCTCCATACCACATGCGTGGTCGTGAGAAATAAATAAAGTAAAGCAAAGTAAAAAGTAAAAATGACGATTCACATTGAAATCTTCACATGTTTTATTTTATATTTTTTGTCTAAAAGTTGAGGCACCGTCACCACGAGGTTTAAAAACGTTAAAAGTGAAGTAATTCATCTAATTTGAATTGTTTTTGAATCTTATTTGACTTTTGTGCAGCAGAAAATTTAAAATGCAAAATTGTCAGTGTGAACGGGACCGAACAGAGTGACTGGACTGTGAGCTGAGACATGAAGCATTATGTGACTCCTTTGTGTGTGCATGTGTGTGTGTGTGTGTGTGTGTGCAGGTTTTTGGTTTCGACTGGAAGAACTGTGGTCTTCCCGACGCTCCGGCTGTGTTGAAAACCCTGACGGTGTCTCCAGACCCGATCTCCATCCCCGGAGACCTGACGGCCTCAGCATCTGGATCCACATCTGTAGAGCTGAGCGCCCCTCTGTCTGTGAGTCCACATTATAAAACCTTTATTATAGAATATAGAGAGAGAATAACTGTCCACAGCTCACACCATGATCTCAGCCTGTTGTTTGCATGTGACACACACACGTGACCACGTCCTCGTCACACACTTTTACACAACAACTGTTTCCTCCTCCTCTTGTGTAACGTTTCGTCTCAGCTCGTTTTCAGTCCGATAGAAAACACCGACGAGTCTGAACCTGCTGCTGATCCTGGAGCTCAGACTCTGAACACTTTATATTTACCTGTTGTCTACAGTGGAGCTTCATAATGAAACCATGACTACCGCGTCTCTTTAAAGGGATAGTTCACCCTAGAATGATATTTCGCTCATTATCTCCTCCCCCTCATGTTGACTAAGGGCTGGAAGAATTTTCAGAGTCCACCGTCCCTTCTCTGAGTTACAGGGGGTCTTGGCGTAGCAGTGCATTTCAATGCAACGGTTGCAAAGGGACACCGGAGCTCTTCGTAAAAAAACACACACAAAAAAACATCCAAATACCTCCATGATGCTCGTATGTAATGTCCGTCTTGTGCTGAAGCCCCAAATTGCGTAATTGTCCCGAAAAAAATTAAATAAGTCTATATTTTAAGCTTGTTTGTAGCGGAAGCTTCTCGAAGCTCCTCTTCCTGGTCCGTCCAAATCTTGCGTGATTTGCGCCGGCGTCAGTGCGGTTACTGCGAATCACGCGAGATTTGGACGGACCAGGAAGAGGAGCTTCAAGAAGCTTCCGCTACAAACAAGCTTACGCAATTTGGGGCTTCAGCACAAGACGGACATTACATACGAGCAGCATGGAGGTATTTGGATGTTTTTTTGTGTGTGTTTTTTTACGAAGAGCTCTGGTGTCCCTTTGCAACCGTTGCATTGAAATTCACTGCTACGCCGAGACCCCCTGTAACTCAGAGAAGGGACGGTGGACTCTGATAATTCTTCCAGTCAACATGAGGGTGAGTAGATAATGAGCGAAATATCATTCTAGGGTGAACTATCCCTTTAAGGCCGAGTATTTACTGACTCATGTTACTCCAGTTAGAAGGAAGAACAAGGCGATAAAAAAGAAAATGTAAAAAAGATCTGTAACCGAGATTCATTGGTTTTACATTCACAGAATGTTTCTTCCAGTTGGACCTGTTCTCTTTTATTTCCTCCTTCTCTGTCTGGGATTTAAAACTTTATTGATTTCAGTCACAGAACAGAACTCTAACTCACAGATGTTTCACCTGTTTGTTTTGAAGTCGGGTCACAGCAGAAGTCGGTTTACGAGCCGCCGGTGAATCTGGGTCATGTGTGCGAAAACAGCCGTGATAAGAAACTTCAGCTCTCAGCAGATTTTTCCTCTTTGATTATATGAACAACACAGAAATAATCAAACAAACTACTGTAAACAAAGCTGTAAAAAGTATATAAAAAAAGAGGAAATAAAACCTTGAAAACCTCTTGAGGAAACCCCCTTTAAATATGGAACAATCATTCACTTGGACTCAGCGGCCAAAATGTCACTGTGATCTCCCAGAATATATCTTCAGTCATAACTCACTAATTATTTGACACAATTTCATTTAAAGGTCCTTTAAAATGAAGTGGTGACACTTTATATCCCAAAAGAGTCAAAAGTCAACTTCACTCAGTACAATTACATGCACAGCTTAATCCAGCTATGCTCAAAATTCGATTTTGGCGTCTAATCAACTTCTGTCCTTGTTTGCTACTGAGAAAATTGAATTACTGACGGGAACGTGTCCTCCTCCTCAACACCAGGAGGCGATATGCGTCGTTTCAGCAGGTTAATACGGCTCCTTTTCCAGTTGACCTGTTAGCCAGGTGGCAGACCGGTGTTTTAGAACAACAGCAAGATGGTTACTCATTACAGCTTTGTTCATCTCGTACGTAATGTCCGCGTTACTTATTGTGCAGATAAGGTTCACGCTATCTATCCCTCGTGGTCATGGTGATTTCAAGAGATTAAAGGTACATTGTGTAAGTTCTCCTGTTATCTATTGACGAAAATCGATTATTTGGTTCAAAAGTCTGTTTTTCATTAACCAGTAGGTTAACAATACGACATCGCCATGACAACATATTGTCACGTGTATTGTTTTGCCTCGTGCTCACGGACCACTTGTTTACATAGAGGCTTGTTTATGCCGTTACGTGCAGCGACTGTCGTCCGTCTGCCATCTAACCGATTTCACGTGAATGCAGCATGAAAAATACGACTGAGTTGCTTGCGATATACAACCGCAACGCTAGATGGGAGGAATTCCTACGCAATGTCCCTTTAAGGTGTATTAATGCCGGAGAAAGTCGAATCCCAATCGCAAGACTAACGAGTTTACATGCACTCAGTTGTCCAGTTATAGTCGGATTATGGCAATAATTCAGTTTTCTCAAGTTTCATGTAAATGTACTGACTGTGACATCATAATGTTGTGTAAAATCACCTGCAGCTCAGAAGCGAGAAACTCGGACGTCGTCTAACTTGACTTTTTGTCGGAGGAGTTGAATCTAGTTTTATTTTTGTTAAACTTCCTGTGGAGACTCAACGTTTTTGTAGCAGCAGCACAGAAACATTTTGTCAGTTCCTCTTTACTTGTTTTTTCTCTCATGACACAGAGAGAGAGAGATAGAGAGAGATAAAGATAAAGGGAAACACAAGGCCGGATTTGAACCTGTGATGTTTACACTAGACCACAGAGCCGCAGCAGCAGCAGCAGCAGGAGGAGGAGGAGGAGGAGGAGGAGGAGGAGACTTTATTGATTTAACTCGATTAACTGAGTCAACGAGTGGAAAAAGTGACAGATGAACTCAGTTAGAGTCGGACAAACAGCGTGTGTGTGTGTGTGTGTGTTTGTGTGTTTATGTGCGTGTCCCTCATCATCATCAGCTGATAACTGATAATCAATCGCATTAACTCCACTGAGCGACACTGTGTTCTTCACAGGGTTTGATTGATGATTGATCAGATCCAGTCAACACGATGGAATCAAATCAGACAAACATGAGCCGATGGAAAATATTCACTCACTCACTCGTTCACTGTGAAAAACAACTTTTATAAAGCCAGGGAAATAAAAAAAAAACAATGAAACAGGATTAGATTCATGCTCATGTCACATGTTGATGTTATATTTTAACTTTGTAATGTTTTATAGACCTGCTTTTATGTGATGTCGTCTTTTAAATCATCTTTTATTGTTTACATTTTATAACTTTTATAGAAGCTTATTCTCTGTAAAGTTCAGACTCTGTTTGTCTTCACTCTTTAACTTTACATCTGTCCTGCTTTTTCTTCCTGTTTCTGTTCTGACTCGCATGCTTTTGCTTTTATCGAAAAAAAAAAGATCCTATATGAATAGTTTGTTATTATGATTATTACTATTATGCTTTCTAATGCACATAAGATTGAGATTGCTCATGCTAAAAGTCTTAATCTAATCTTGTTTTGCTCTAAATAAGGGAGGACAAAAGTCAAAGTTTCCAGAGCTCAAAAATCCAAAACTACTTTTTGCATTTGTTAAATGACCAAAGTATTCATAAATTATGATTATTATACATTTGAATTATGATTTAGGAAGTTGTTCGCTCGGAGAAACTAGAAAACGGTCACTTTTCCATGCCATACAGAAATACTACAATAGTTTTGCTCAAATTCATCTGAATGAACCAGGAAACTCTGAACAAGCTCTTTTTACAGTGTTAAAGACCAGAATGAACTCTTTGTCTGTTTTATTTTCTTCTCTGTTGAGTAAATACATAATCTGCAAAAACTCTTAAACACACAGTTTTATCTACAGATGTTTGAGCTCATTCAGTTTTAATGTGGATAAATAGATCAAAGTTAAAGTGGTGAAGAGGCTTCAACAACAGGACCTGCTGTGTGACACGTTATCAGGTGTCATGTGACTTCCTCAAAGCTCTGCCCAACACTTCCTTTTTATTTTCTCGTGTTAAACTTGTTTATGTGACTTTTACTGCTCCTTGTTCTTCATCCCCGACTCATTTGACTTCATTTCTTTCTCCTGACGTTTTCCTTCTCTCACTGAGATCTTCTTTCCTCTTCTTTTCATCATCTTCTTATCGTTGTTGTCATTGTGTTCCCTGTCTAAACGTACCCTTACTCTCTTAGATTCACTGTCATGCCCTTCACTGTTGGCCTATTTTATCTCAGTTTTACTCAGATGCTCTTAGCTTTATTTTAACACCTTCTTCTGTTTTGTCCCATGATCTTATCTCCTTTCATCATGTATACCTCCTTTTATTTATTTTATCTAATTAACTGCATCCTGCATTTTAATTTGAGTCAATTTGTTGTTGTTGTCGTCTATTTATTGTCACTCTCTTTTTTGTCATTTACTATTTATTACCTATTACTCGAATTCTTCATTTTAATTATTCTTTTACTCTCTATGCACTATTTTATGAATTGATTTGTTGATGATTGTGCAGCTGAGAAACTGAATATCTACCTATCTGTCTATCTGTCTATCTATCTATCTATCTATCTATCTATCTATCTATCTATCTATCTATCTATCTATCTATCTATCTATCTATCTATCTATCTATCTATCTATCTTAACATTTATTTACAATATAGCCGAGACAAAACACAAAACATTTGATGACAACACACAACACAAAAGGTTTGAAACATACATAAGCAGCATATCTGAAAAATACCAAAAAGTAAAAGTGACAAAGATAAATTGAAGACAGAGAAGTCTGGTTAAAAACAGGAGCAGTTGGAGGTTAAGAGAGAGACTTGCATTAAAAGCTACTAAAGGGTTATTATAGGATGGTAAGAGGCCAGTGAGAGCTTTAAAAATAAATAAAATCCCGTGTCTATCAGGCCTGTTAGATAGCGAGGGCCATTCAACTTGTTTGTGACTTGTCCCCTGTTATTCCCCTGTTATTGTATTGTTTTTATGTTCTGGGACTCCGGATGGAAATTAGCATCGATGCTACAATCCGGCACATTTACATGTTTCTTATATACATTGATGTGCGCTGTCCCAGTCAAATAAACAAATAAAGTCTCTTATATGTTGTTTTGTGAACCTGTGCTTTTAAAGAAGCTATATAAATAAAGTTATCATTATTAATATTATAAATCTGACCCCCGTCTCTCTGTGTCGTCGTCTCCTCCTCTTCAGCTGAACGTGACCCTGGAGAAGGAGGTGGCGGGTTTCTGGGTGAAGGTTCCCTGTCTGGAGGAGCTGGGCAGCTGTCACTATGACGACGCCTGCGACCTCCTGAACCAGCTGATCCCACCGGGGCACGACTGTCCCGAGCCGCTGCACACCTACGGGCTGCCCTGCCGCTGCCCCTTCAAGGCCGTGAGTCCCAACACACACCCACACTAACACACACTAGAGGATCGATTGATTTCAACCATGAGAACACACACACCTGCTGAGATCTCACAGAATCTCACGAGATCAAACCAGGGTATCCGCGGGGTCTTGAAAAGTATTAAAAGGTGATAAATCAATTTGGGGAAAATTAAGACCCTTAAAAAGTATTAAAAAGTCTTTTCATGACTTTATAAAGTCTTACATTTTGAAGGTATTTTTTCTGAATTAGCTGTCCAAGAGTCCAAAAAAACATTGTAAAAGTGTGTGAATTTATTAATTTTATTAAAAAACAAAGATGAACCGGTACATAATAAAGAAAAGAAGATTTTTGTTTTTGTTTTTTGAGAGTGTAGCAATGTTTTTTTTGTGTTTTTTTTTTATAAACTTTGCCTTATTCCAGCCTTTTTTGAATTCTGTAGCATCACATTGGTCTATAGTCTTTATCACAAACTAAAACGGTTACGTTAAAAGTGTCACTGATGTAAATGGTTACAGCTTGAAGTGACGGTGAGGTATTGAAAAATGTTGAGAAGGTCTTGAAAAAGTCTTAAAAAGGTTTTAGAATTAACTTCAAAATTCCTGTATAAACCCTGCAAACGTGACTTCTAATAGTACAGCGGTTAAGCCCTCAAATCAAGGGAAATTGTGCACTTTTTGAAAGAAACATGAAACTTCTACCATAGTTAGTTTATACCATAAGGTTTATTTTAAGATCGGGAGGGAAGTCAGATTTGACCTCTGAGGCCCGGGAGAGGTCAAATCCAAGATGGCCCCCAAAAATATTCAAAAATGCCTAGCGTTGGAACCAAACATTGTAGAAAAACACTTAAGGTGTCATTTCCTACTAACTTTAGGGTGCTCATTATGTTGGTGATACCCTTGAGACCAATAGAATTCAAGAAATTGCATTTATGTTAAAGTCAAGGTAAAGAATATATAAGAAAAAATATTTTTTATGTACCCCAGAACATTCTTCAATTGAATTATTTGTAGTCTCTGTATTATTTAGTTATTAGTTATTATTTAATGGGATGTGTAGATATTTGTGAGCTGTAACAGTACCAACATCTGGTTTGAGGCTCCTCCCATGTTCATCACTCTCATATTTAGGCTCCAATTCGATCGTTAGCGGTAAAATAATCATATTGATACGACACACTTGACAATTTTTAACACAATTAATGACTTGCAACAAGCCTCGGATCAGGCCACAACCCCGCTGCTTCATTTGTCCATTGTATTTGTCCTTCATTCACTGGTTGCGTCTTTGTGTAACCTGATGATGGACGTCTGTCAATCAATATTTTCCTTTTTGCACCAGGCAAATTCAATCCAGGACTGTTTAGGCTGTAAAAATGTCCTAAATGATGTCGTTTCCAGTAAACTCTGGACTATCTCCCTTCAGGACACTTGGATTGCAGTGGATGAGCAGTGTGGAGGAATATTAAATGGTTTTTAAGTAGTTTTATGGACCTTTTTGCATCGGGCTACGGAAGCGCATTGCATTCACTTGATAAAATAAAATTTAGACACCTTATCTCGTAATTACGAGATCTTTTCTCGTAATTACGAGATCCTGATGTCGTAATTACGAGATCTTTTCTCGTAATTATGAGATCCTGATGTCGTAATTACGAGATCTTTTCTCGTAATTATGAGATCCTGATCTCAAAATTATGAGATAGAGAAAAGGGAATGTCTATAAGTCCGCTCTTGTCTCGATCAGAATCAATGGTCCATGGTAGTACAGTGGATAGAGCAGTTACCTCTCACACGGGAGACTAAGGATCGAATCCCATGGTGGGGCTTATTGTTTACATTATGTTTTTTAATTCGGAATTAATTATTCTGAATTAAATAGTTTGAAATTAAAATATTCTCCTTCGAGTTTACATGGAAATAATAATTCTGAATTGGGGTTAACATGGAAAACACATTAAATCGCCTTTATTTAATTCTGCTTAAGGTCTGGGGGTCGGGAAGCGTTCTGATTGGACAGGGGGTACACGTGTTACGTGTTTACGTCTACCGGAAGAAAACAAACTCCATTCTCAGTGTGTGAAGTGAACTGAGCTGCAGCCGCGAGCCGCTCCGCTGCTCCTGAACCTGAAAGTTTCTCCTCTTAACTGCCAGGATGGCCTTCCCTGGGTGGGGAAGGCGAAGCTCACTGATCGCCCCCCCCGCCTGGCCGCCCCCAGCGGCGGCGGTGCCGGGCTCACACACCCTCACTGCCAGGATCGCCTTCCCTGGGTGTGAGCCCCGGCCGCCGCCGCTGCTCCGGCGGTGATCCTGGCAGTGAGCTTCGCCTTCCCCTCCGGAGCAGCAGCAGCAGCAGCGGCAGCGGCCGGGCACCGGGGTCTGTGGAGCGGGTTCATGAAGCCTGGTTGTCCCGACATGACTCAACTCACAACACTGCGGCTGTAACGTTATGTTGTGTGTGTTGTAGCCTACTTTTCGGCTACAAGACACACAACATAACGTTACAGTGTTGTGAGTTGAGTCATGTCGGGACAACCAGGCTTCATGAACCCGCTCCACAGACCCCGGTGCCCGGCCGCCACTAGAGCAGCGGCGGCGGCGGCGGCGGCCAGGCACCGGGGTCTTTGGTGTGTATGAACGGCACAATCGGTTACGTGGGCCGGTGTGTCCCCCGCTGTCTAATAATGTAGGCTACAGTGGCCTAATATACAAAACGAGAACGATGTGCTCCACCCAGGATTCGATCCTCGGTTTCCTGTACTGGTAGCAACTGCTCTAACCACTGCACCACCGTAGCATTCATCTATTAAGACAACAAGAGCGGATTTATAGACATCCTTCTTCTTTATCTCGTAATTACGACATCAGGATCTCATAATTACGACATCAGGATCTCATAATTACGACATCAGGATCTCATAATTACGAGAAAAGATCTCGTAATTACGAGATAAGGTGTCTAAATTTTATTTTATCAAGTGAATGCAATGCGCTTCCGTATCGGGCCCTATTACTCTCATATAAAGTTTTTCGTTGGACTACGAACCGGCCTCCTGGGTCTCCAGATGCACTTTGAGGAATTTCATTTTTTGTTGAACTATTCCTTTAAAATGCATCCAAAGTAGCAAACAAGCGATGTGTGAGTAACTTAAAACACAGATACAATGAGGAAGACCTGCTCCAGAATGAGGCGTCAAATCATTCCAGTGTTTAACCAATCAGAGCCGTAGCGCTGATAGATGGATGGTTCCAGTTTTAGACGATAGAAGACGATATCCAACCTGTGACTCTGACCTCTGACCTCTGACCTCTGACCTCTGACCTCCTCTCTCCTCTCCCTCCTCAGGGCTCCTACTCCCTCCCTCAGTCCGACTTCTACCTGCCCAACCTGGACCTTCCCTACTGGCTGACCAACGGGAACTACCGGGTCCAGGGCGTCCTGGGCGGCGGCGGCAAAGAGCTGGGCTGCCTCAAGGTGGCTGTGTCGCTGCACTCCGACTAAAACCCAGACCAGAACCGAGACGGGAACCGAGACCGGACGACGACCGGAGGTTTGAGGGCTTCTTGTTTAAGTTCATTTGCAGGAACGAGCTAATTGAAAATCGGGAAACGAAAGCAGAAGTTGCACAAAAGTCGAGGGACGGATGAACCTGAGACTTCAAACTTTAACCCAGAGGCAAAACCAACAACGGAGAAAACGATGCATTTTATATTTACAGACATTTAACTGTGGAAACAAAGGAGGCACAGAGCACCAGCCTCTTGTCTCTGCACACACACAAATACAAATACTGGGAATTATAATCACTTTGCATGAAAGTGAAGCTTCTCCTCCTCTGATAAAATCAACTTGAGCCATCAGCGTCTTTTATTTACAGTATCAGCTTCTCTTCACCTGCTGCAGTTTGAACACGACACGTTTAAAGAGCTTTTGTGTTTTTGTGTCTCATGTTTCTGGGATAAAGAGGTGAAAATTTCCCTTTTCTTCTGACTGAAAAACATCTCTACATGATCCTCACTGTCTTTTTCTGCAAGTTTAAACACAATCATGAATGCTTTAACAACATCCCAACAGGATGCATGTACACAGTGCATTCAGAAAGTATTCATACCCTTCATGCAGTGTTAAGACCTGTCAGTGTGATATTTCAGTTTTCCATTTTTAATACATTTGCGAAAAAAAATTCTAAAATAAGTCTAAAATGTTGAGGGGGTCTGAAAACTTTGTGAACACACACTGTGTTTAATGAATTTACCACTTGATTTGCAGTTTTTAGAGAAGGTTTTAACAAGAAAACTGTGAAACAATCAACAAGAACTTGTCACCAGCAGCAACATCATTAACTGAGAAGTGCTGCTGTGAGTGTGTGAGTAACAGAGTAAGAAACAATCAGTTCGCAGCTCAGATTCTTGCAAAACTTAAAATCCTTACTGATCGATTGAAAACAGACAAAAGCTTCAGCTTCACTGAAAAAATAAGCAATAAAGCCATAAAAAAAAAAAAAAAAAAATGATGAAAGAAAGAAACGATTTTCAGTCCTGAGTTTGTTTCTCTTCTAGATAGATAATACAGGAGCTTAGAAAATGTCTAACACATCTTACATTTCAACCTTCAACATACATTTAGCTCAAACTGAGCTAAAACTAATCTGATAAACTGATTCATAAAACACATTTTCACATGTTTTCACTCATTTAACCATATTTTTTTTATTTCCATGATAAGTTTCTAATTATAAAAACATAAACCCAGAGGCAGCTACGTGATCAGTCTGTGCACAAACACAATCAGATAAACAGCAGCTGTTCGCATCTGCCGCAGGTTGGATGAATCTGAAACTCTTCTTTCCCCCACTTCTTTATATTTCTGACCACAGATAAAGTTCATTCCTCCACAAAATCTGTTTCTATTCACTCATATAGAAAATGAAACTTCTCTGTTTTTTTCTTTTTACATCTTTTAAACTTTTAAACTGCATCCACACTTATATACAGTCACATGGATCAACTCAGCAGAAAAAACAAACAAGGTATTTTCATGTGAATATTTAAACGAGCGCCCTCTGGTGGACGTAAACAGCTACAACAGCCAAAAGCCTTTTTATTTTCTTCTTCTTCCGATCCTTTGGTTCCTCTGAGGTTTGAATGAATTTCTAGGATTGTTTTTAATATTTTCTGATAATTTACAGTAGTTGATTTGTTACAGTTATGATTAGAACAAACAGAGCTTTTCATGTGCCTTGTTGCAGCAATGCATTCTGGTCTATTCTGCAGGTGTGAGCAGGTGTTCATCTAATTTTTTCTTTTTTCCTTTTCTTAACCATGTGGTTGGAAAAACAAATGTAGCATTAGATCTTTTCTTTTATGGTCAAACACATTCTTAAAAAAAAGTGTAATATTGATAATTATGCTAATAATAATAATTCATAGATTCTGTTGTTGAGAAACTTTTGATTTTTGTTCTTCTTTTGCCTCAATCCTCTCATTTATTCCATTATTATAAATTTTTTTATTGTTTAACAGGGAGTTTTTTTTATTGCTTGGAATTATGATTATGATTTATTTTTTACTGAGTGCCTGATTAGATCTTTAGGATGGATTGAAGCAGAGAAATAAAAAATTAAATCATTGAACATAGAGATTGAGCTGATGTGTGAGATCAGTTGATGTTAGTTTAGTTAATTACCGTATGATTTTAATTTGCCTTAAAAAGGTTTAATTTGTTTTCTATTTTACTGATTACAAATGATGTTGAAGTTGTGCTTGCCATTCATTTCAGCCTGTACAGTTTTTAATAAACTTTATCCCATGAATTATATTTTCAACTTTTTTTATTACGGCCCTCAGCACTCATCATTAAAAACTAGTTTTCACATGAACCTATAGAAGTACGACACTAAGCTCAGTGACCGTAACTAATTTTATGGTTTATAAATTTGGTTAAAATTGAATTATGATCATTTCATCACAAAGACAAAGGTCTGAACCTGTGGGATTTTTAATGTTTCAGGAAAAAAAAACATCTGGTTTATTTTTCACTACATAAGTCGAAACTGTAGTTTTAAAAACAAACAGGAAATGAAGCAAAACTTAAAGATTCTGATCAGAAATCAATATTAATGCAACAACGATAATGATCACAATGATCACAAAGCGACTGTTACCTCATCATCAACTCTGTAACTGTCTTATTTTAATGTTTTTTCACGTGAAATACAAGATTTCTTGTATAAAAGATGCCATAGATAGATAGATAGATAGATAGATAGATAGATAGATAGATAGATAGATAGATAGTTCTATTTATCCCGAGGGAAATCCACATCTTCCTGCAGATTTAGGATAAAAACATCAGAAAAACATATATAATATTAACAATAATAAATATAATGGTGCAATAACAATAACAACTGTCTTTTGGGATGTTTCAATACATAATTATACACAATCGTATAAAATCAATAATAGAATATTATGAACTTTATATTCAGGACTTTTATTTTGTTGTTGCTTTAAGCTGCAGTTCCATGTTTCACCACAAGGTGGCGACATCAACATCAGTTTCTATTGATCAGTAGTAGGCTACAGCAGGATGACCACAGGACAGCAGAGTGAACTCAGAGCATCAGACCTGTTTTAAGTTTTATTCATCAAATTAATTGTTGCAGTAGGAATCAACTAAAACTAAAACAACACCAGGCTCTGGTGACTTTTATTGTGGCGAGGACAGTTGTTGTGAACGCGTGGAGGTCGTTGACAGGAAGCAGCAGAGAAAACACAAAACAAAAGGAGGAAAGAGACGGATGACAAACATCCAACGTGAGGAGAGTGAACGAGTGTTTGACCTGTTATCTAACACAACAAGTTCAGCGATAGGGACAGAAATATGAATGAAGGAGAGTTATGTGTATGTGTGTGTTCTCAGCTGCATGTGACTCCGAGGCCCTGATGTGTGTGTGTGTGTGTGTGTGTGTGTGTGTGTGTGTGTGTGTTTCCGATGAGAATCAGCTCCAGCGGTCTGGAGTCGTTCATTAACTGGTTCTGGTTCTTTGTGGTCTCGTGCAGATCAAAGAGCCGAGTCCAGATCCCTCAGATGAAGAACTCACTTTCTGTCCCGCCTCCTTCAAACTAATGACTGTGACCTTCTCTCTTCACAACATCCACATCAACAGCTGCATAACATCTGTCTGGGAGTCAGATAACGTGTCCTCACTAACTACTGTTAAAGTCTAGAGACCTTTAGGAAGCTTTTATTTTGAAATTTTGAAATTATATTGTATGGCCAGCTCCATAAAGGTAGATGTTTGTATTAAAGCTCCTTCAAAATAAAGGTAGATGTTTGTGTTAAAGCTCCACACAGTATAAAGGTAGATGTTTGTGTTAAAGCTCCATACAGTATAAAGGTAGATGTTTGTATTAAAGCTCCATACAGTATAAAGGTAGATGTTTGTATTAAAGCTCCATACAGTATAAAGGTAGATGTTTGTGTTAAAGCTCCATACAGTATAAAGGTAGATGTTTGTATTAAAGCTCCATACAGTATAAAGGTAGATGTTTGTGTTAAAGCTCCATACAGTATAAAGGTAGATGTTTGTGTTAAAGCTCCTTCAAAATAAAGGTAGATGTTTGTGTTAAAGCTCCATACAGTATAAAGGTAGATGTTTGTGTTAAAGCTCCATACAGTATAAAGGTAGATGTTTGTGTTAAAGCTCCATACAGTATAAAGGTAGATGTTTGTGTTAAAGCTCCATACAGTATAAAGGTAGATGTTTGTGTTAAAGCTCCATACAGTATAAAGGTAGATGTTTGTGTTAAAGCTCCATACAGTATAAAGGTAGATATTTGTGTTAAAGCTCCATACAGTATAAAGGTAGATGTCCATGTGTAGTGTGATTATAAAGCAGCTCTAGGTTCTATATTAATACTGTGAAAGTATCAAAGCCTCAGTCCACAGAGAAATGCACACAGCCTGTATTCAGAAACTGAGCCTTAAAACCAGCTGTCAGGACTTCCTGTCACTTTGTGATGTCACAACTAAGCCCCGCCCCCTCACCACCTGGACCCACCATCCAACATCTTGCAGCATTTAGTTTCTCTGAGTGTTTTATTCTGAAATCTGCTCTTTTTTTTTTTACTGGAGAGGGGAAACATAAAACTACACTGAGATGTTTATTTTTTATTTTTTATTTTTTATAAATTCCTGTGATTAAAACTTCAAAATAAAACACAGGAGAAGAGGAAAATGTGGAGCTTTAGTTGATGAAACTGACGTATATGAATATCAATAGTTAAATAAGAGATAAGGATGTAATAAACTATAATTTACAATATATATATAAATAAGTTAATAAAAATTAGTGAATAACAACTTAAAAAACTGATGAGCGTTGCTGCTGCTCCAACGTCTCTTTGCTTCATGTTTATTTCTCCACCTGTTCATTAACGCAGAGAAAAAGTCTCCACAAAACCAGAGAGAACTTCCTCCCAATTACTGACAGCATGTGTGTGTGTGTGTGTGTGTGTGTGTGTGTCTGTGTGTGCGTGTGTGTTTGGACACACATGTGGACCACTTGCTCCTACAGACAGGAAGTTCTCTGCTTTGTTCAGCTGCAGCGTTTCCAACCAATCAGAGGTGACTGTGGTTTCACTTAAAGAACAACCGCAGCACATGTTGACCACACACACACACACACACACACACACACACACACACACACACACACACACACACACACACACACACACACACACGCTCTAATCATTAATAATAATAATAGTTCTGATGAACTTTATCATCTTTTGGTTTCTTCTCGTTGCATCATGTGCTTTTCACCACTAGGGGGCAGAAACTGAACCAAATCACTATAATTTAATTAGATTCAACTTCTCATATAAAAGTTTGTGACTTCAGCTGGAAACAAGAAATTAGATTTAAGTTCATGTTTTTATTTAATAGTTCCATTTTGATCTGAATTAAAGTTGGACAAACACAGTGTGACCTACTTTAAACTGGTTCTGTCCTTTTTAAAATACTGTTGACACCATAATTCACATTTAAACATTATGTCGTCTTTACTTTTACAGCTCAGAGCAACAATATAATGATTATTATGACAGTTATTTTATTGGTCGTACAGTTTATTTTTTTTGTTTTATTTTTTTTAATAATTGTTACATATATACATATTGATTAAAAACATCAGATAATTAGTCATTGATGTGTCAAAACAAACCAAAACAAAGACACACTGTGGTGAACAGAGGAGATATAGTGAAGTGGTAGTTTCCCACAATGCACTGGGAGACATTCTCCTCTGAATCTAATAAAGACACAAAGATCACGGGATGAAAACCCAAAGTGAAGTAAATAGTAAATGTGATTTTCTATTTAAATGTCATGTAATGAAAATATGACACTGTGTGTGTGTGTGTGTGTGTGTGTCTATTTTAGTCCTCTCTCTTCTTTTTGAGATTTGAAGGACTGAGTTAGAGCTTTGTCTGTTTACAGTTTATTAAGATTCAGAGAGAAAAAACAAAACAGAAGAGTTATTTTCATATGAAGATTTGTATTTAGTTTCCTTTGTGTGTGTGTGTGTGTGTGTGTGTGTAGTGAGGTCAGTGGGTCAGGGTGAGGTGGAGGAAGATCTACAATCACAGGAAGAAACAATTAACCTGCAGCACACACACACTCACGCACGCACACACGCACACACACGCACGCACACACACTGCAACACACACAGTGATGATTCTGCATCCAAACAAACAGTAAATGTAAAGAGCTTCATCATCATCATCATCCTCCTCATTATCATCAACGTCATCATCATCACTGTTCCTCCTTCTCCCTCTCCTCTCCTCTCCTCTCCTCTCCTCTCCTCTCCTCTCCTCTCCTCTCCTCCTCTCCTTCTTCTTCCTCCTCTCCTCTCCTCTCCTCCTCTCCTTCTTCTTCCTCCTCTCCTCTCCTCTCCTCTCCTCTCCTCTCCTCTCCTCTCCTCTCCTCTCCTCTCCTCTCCTCTCCTCTCCTCTCTCCTTCCTCCTCCTCTCCTCTCCCTTATTCCTCTCCTCTCCTCTTTTCCTCCTCTCCTCACCTCTCATCTCCCCTTCTTCTTCCTCCTCTCCTCTCTCCTTCTCCTCTTCTCTCTCCTTCTTCTTCCTCTCCTCTCCTTCTCCTCTCCTCACCCTTCTTCCTCACCTCTCCTCTCTCCTTCTTCTTCCTCTTCTCCTCTCCTCTCCTCTCCTCTCCTCTCCTCTCCTCTCCTCTCCTCTCCTCTCCTCTCCTCTCCTCTCCTCTCCTCTCCTCTCCTCTCTCCTTCTCCTATTCTCTCCTTCTCCTCTCCTCTCCTCTCCCTTATTCCTCTCCTCTCCTCTCCTCTCCTCTCCTCTCCTCTCCTTTTTTCCTTCTCTCCTCACCTCTCATCTCCCCTTCTTCTTCCTCCTCCCCTCTCTCCTTCTCTTCTTCTTCCTCCTCTCCCTTCCTCCTCTCCCTTCTTCCTCTCTCCTCTCCTCTCCTCTCCTCACCTCTCCTTCTTCTTCCTCCTCTCCTCTCCTCTCCTCTCCTCTCCTCTCCTCTCCTCTCTCCTTCCTCCTCCTCTCCTCTCCCTTATTCCTCTCCTCTCCTCTTTTCCTCCTCTCCTCACCTCTCATCTCCCCTTCTTCTTCCTCCTCTCCTCTCTCCTTCTCCTCTTCTCTCTCCTTCTTCTTCCTCTCCTCTCCTTCTCCTCTCCTCACCCTTCTTCCTCACCTCTCCTCTCTCCTTCTTCTTCCTCTTCTCCTCTCCTCTCCTCTCTTCTCCTCTCCTCTCCTCTCCCCTCTCCTCTCCTCTCCTCTCCTCTCCTCTCCTCTCCTCTCCTCTCCTCTCCTCTCCTCTCCTCTCCTCTCCTCTCCTCTCCTCCTCCTCCTCCTCAGGACATCCTGTCCCTGACCCTCCGCCATCAGACTGTTTCCTGCGACAGGAAACTCGTTCCCAGTTGTAGAAGAAGAGGAGGAGGACAAGAAGGAGGTGTGGAGAGGAGGATCGTCTGGAGAAATGTTTAAGGAAAAGAAAGGAGGGTGGAGACATGACGGAGGTGAGGAGGAGGAGGACGAGGAGGAGGGAGGGGGGGAGGGGGGGAGGTCAGGGGTCGACATGCAAACAAACAAATCAGTGGTTGAGTGGGACAATGGGAGAGGAGGTGAACGGGTTCAACTCCATCACTGATTGGACGTCAGCAGACGCGTGTCATCACCTGTTGTCGGGTGGGATCGACCAATGAGACGACGGCTCTGACAGAACTGAAGAGATTTATGCTCGATAGAGAGTTTTTATTTATTCCCCACATACGTCAAAACTTCCCACATTGTAGTTTGATGATGAAAACTGTTGGAAATTGATTGATTTTGAATTAGTTACAAATTGAATGAGATATTCCACAAGTGAGAATTAAATTGAATTGCTATATGATCCATATTAGAGAGAGCACAATACGTACACATACGTCACAAAAATCAATTAGGCTACATAATTTGAAATGAAATATAAAGTAAAGACAAAAATTAAAATTTGTGATATAGTTTCATACAGTAAATCTACACTTTAAAAGGGTTAATACAAAGTATAAACACAAAATCCAACACTCAAATGACATTGACTAAAACTCAAAAAACAACAGTTTCACCTGCATCATACACAGACACATACACTTCAAAAGAAAAGCACAACTCAGAGTTGATTAAACATGGACATGGAGAACATATAACTGTAACTTTCTCTATTTTCTTTCACATTTTTTAGCATTAAACTTCTTCATGTAACAAAATGTGCTCTCTATACATAAAGTTTATTATTTAGGCTATTATGATTTATTCATAATGAAGTTTTAAATGTTTGACATCAGTCCTTAGAAAATGTGAAACTTTAGTGCAGCAAAAAGACAAAAAACGATGACCAATCAAACTGAAGGAGCCTCAGCACCACACATATATTTAATGCAGTGACAATAAAGGCCTCTAATCTAATCTAATCTAATCTAATCTAATCTAATCTAATGTGTGTAATGTTGTGTGTGTGTAATGTTGCGTGTGTGTGTTTTAGTGAGTGAAATGTGTTTATATGTGTTTATTATAAAACATGAAATGAGCAAAACTGGTGAAAAAAACTGTTGATGGTTCTGTTCAGGTGGAAAAATAATAATAAACATTCGTTCAGGTCACGAAGAAGAAAACAAATATAGAAAATGAATGGAATGACACACACAAGTACACACACACACACACACACACACACACACACTGTGCATCCTCTCACTGGAGAGTGTGGTATTTGTCTCCTTCCACTCTGATCCTTATCTGGCAACATGTGGGTCAGCAGATCAGCCACATCCTGCTTTTAACACACACACACACACACACACACACACACACACACACACACACACACACACACACACACACACACACACACACACACACACACACACACACACACACAGGGGTTTTCAGCAGCTTTCAGGCTTTAGGCCAAACAAAAGGTGAATTTTCTGTCAACTGCTTCACTAATGGCTGCTAATGGAGTCATGTTATCACACACACACACACACACACACACACACACACACACACACACACACACACACACACACACACACACACACACACAGTCGCACACATGCATTTGCACACGCACACACTCACCTTGATGTTGGAGAGATGATAGTTCCAGGTCGGTATCAGAGGAGTTCAGTCTTTATCTACATCGCTGCAGCTGTTCCAGATGTTCTTCAGTCATTGGTTCAGTTCATATCCATAAATGCAAATTTCAGAATTCTTCACCATCATTTAAATTGTTTTTGATTGAAGTTGATTAATTATTTTAAGCCTCTTAAGAAATGTATAGCAATAATGAACATACATTCTGAATTGTTCAACCAATAATCTGTCACAGCAATTATAATAACAATTCTCATGGGATACGAGGTCTGCCACCAAATTTATTTTCTTTTATTGTTAATTTGATTGTTTTCTCTTTTGCTTAACTTTTGTTATACTGTCATATATGTATATGGAACTTTACTGTACTGTTACTATTGTATGGAAATGTGAGCTGGAATGACTTAAATGTTCATTCAGAAATTCGTATTTAATAGGATAAACCGCTTGAGAGGAATCCTCTCGTTTTCAAGGGGGTCCGAAAATACATACATTACAGACAAAACACAATCAACAATCTACAACAACAAAGACAACAGACATCAACACAAAACATAAAATAAATGAGTAGAAAAATTAGAACAACCTCTCAATGGCCGCAAATGGCCATAGCAGTAGCCTAATAGAACTAAAAAATATATAATAATAACATAATGTTGCAAATTGATATTAAAATTACAGTGTGTTACAAATAATATTAATATAACATAATCTGAAACATGTGCAATTTAATTCAAAATAAGAAGACAAGGAATATTTAAACCTATGAAAAAAAGTCAATGTTTGTTGCTACAACTTTCAATAAAGTTGAAAAAAAACAAACAGTCACTGGTTCAGTTTTCATCCAGTCAGAAAAATGACTGTGAAATGAGGTGAATGAGGCAGTGAAAGAGTTAAAGTCCACACACACCACACACAGCCTTGACCACACACACACACACACACACACACACACACACACACACACACACACACACACACACACACACACACACACACACACACACACACATACGCACGTCTGCTTTCAATTAATTTACCACCTGTATGAAAGTGTGTGTACGTGTGTGTCTGCAAAAGCGCTTTCCTCCTACAACCTACTACCACACACACACACACACACACACACACACACACACACACACACACACACACACACACACACACACACACACACACACACACGGTGCCAGTTGATTGGCTGCAGACAGGAGGTCAGCGGTGTTTGTTTTGGTGATAGTCTAATCTGATTGGCTGACCTGAGCAGACTCATGAGGTCAAAGGTCACGTCAAATATTTCTCTCTGTTTGATGAAGTTTGTGTTTCTGTTTCCAGATGTTGTTGATGTTGTTGTTTAGTTTTTATTTATTCATGTATTTTTTACTGATAGTTTCATGTAGTAGTAGTAATGAATAATTGAATGAACTTTATTGACAACATCGTCACGACTCAAACTCCAGCAGCTCTGAGTCCCGTCAGTCGTCCATCATCTCTCTCTGACAGGTGACACTGAGCCGATGTCTTTATGCTTTAAACAGTCCTCACCCCCCATCTCCCCTTCCTCACCCCCTCACCCCCCCTGTGAGCCGGGGGAAAGCAAGAGGAAAAGTGATACCGTTGAACCTTCTTCAGCCTTGATTGTCTCTCAGCCTGCAGGATATTCTGGGGACAGCGTGAAAACTAAGCCTCAGTGCATGCTGGGAAAACACGGTGGGGTCGGGCAGCTGTGAGCGACAACTGGTTTCTAAACAGAGACTGAATCAGTGTGAGCCTGAAATATACTGCATCTCTGTCTCTGTGGTTCGTACTTGTCAAGACTGTTTTTCTAAGTTTGAATCTAAAACTTAAAGGGATAGTTCAACTTTTTGTCAAATTGCCCCATTGCCATAATCCCTATAGTTTTAGAAGTAGGTTTGTTACCTTTAATTGTCGGTGCAAGCTATTTTTAGAACGGCGGAGCAGAGCCGTGAGCTGCTCAGAGCTACGCTACGGAGGCTAATGGGATTTCTTGGTTTCCCTCATCAAACTCATCAAATACACAATCCAACAACTCCACAACGCTCTGGTGGACAAGTTGTGACCTGCACATTCACCACACTATGATATAATAACAGAACATTACGAGATAAAGTTGTTTTAGAGATAAATGCAGAGACTGCTTGATGAAAAACTGTCCCTGAAGGTAACGTGCATCAGAGGTTTTGCATGAATTTACCTCTAAAACAACTCTGTCTGGTAACGTTGTGTTATTATCTCATAGCGTGGTGAATGTGCAGGTCACAACTTGTCCACCAGAGCGTTGTGGAGTTGTTGGATTGTGTATTTGATGAGTTTGATGAGGGAAACCAAGAAATCCCATGAGCCTCCGTAGTGTAGCTCTGAGCAGCTCACAGCTCTGCTCCACCGTTCAAGGTAAAGGTAACAAGCCTACTGCTACAGTATGACTATAGGGATTATGGCAATGGGCCTATTTGCCAAAATGTTGAACTATCCCTTTAAATATCACACATCAAACATCATATGATCCAGGATTTGATGATGAACTCTCACATGTTCGACTGCTCCCTCCCTCCCGCTGTGATGTGATTTGCTGGAAGTGTTTTGACCTCTGTGGCCTGTGGTTGAGGACGAACGCTCTGACTCCTCGTAATTATACGTGGGAATAAAAGTGTGAGGAATGTGGGTTTTGTCGCGTTGAGGACGAGCTGCTGGATTCTGAGCATTCGTGTCATAGTTGGTTGAATCTTCAAGGACTGAATCATCTCTTCATTTCCAAGGACAAACGACAAAAACAAAGAAGAGGAGGAGGGAGGTGTCACTGTGTTGGAAGAATGAAACTGATAAACTTTATAAAAGAGCTTTTCATACAAGAATAATCTCAAAGTCGTTGAAATGAAATATAAGGCTGAAGTGAAGGACAATGACGATCAAATAGTTTATCACATAACCATAATACCTTTTAAAACAGACTTTACAAAGTGATTTTACAAACAAACCAAAGCCAAACATCTGAAACATGTAGAGGTTTATTATAATATACACTATAAAACACTGGAAGTCAATGGAGAAATATTTCAGTTAATAATCTGATCTCTTCAAAATAAAAGCACGAGTTTTCAGCATCCTTATGGTAAATGGGAGTAGCCATACTTTCTGAGGTGACTGTTAGATTATTGGTTTTTCAATTATTTGCATTATAGACCATTTATTTTTCATTTGTTTCTCATTGGTTTCTTAATATTATTTGCTTATTTAGCGTATGTAGTTTGGTTAACCTTTATATTGATTATTTTGGGCCTGTGATTGGGAGAAGCAGCAGTTTGTTTGGATGAATTAATCAAAAAAGGAAAAATGAAATGTCTATGTTTGGACAGTATAGAAACCACATCATCAAACATGATGCATCAGTGCAGACTTTAATCTATTTGAAACAACCACCACGGTGATAAAAAGCTGTTTAAAAAACTTCCCATGATTTGACTTCAGGAGTCAGACGTCCACATTTACAGGAGACAACATCCCATATTTAGGCCATGAAGCTCAGACAGAGTGTCAGTGAAGAAGAGTGACAGCTCTGAAGCTGTCGCCGTATTTATGATGACGGCCGATCTTCACATCTTCACCCCCCCCTCCTCACATGTGTTTGTGTTGCGGCCCCAGACCGTACGTCACTGCCATGGAGCTCAGTTATACGCCTGGCTGTGGCCTTTAACCCCGCTGGGATCCAACTTAACACACATTTTCCACATGATTTAGAGGCAGAGGCTGCAGGTTATGATGAGTTTATGCAGGAGGAGGAGGAGGTGGGGGGTGGGAGGGGGTGTCATGTTTCTTTAAAAGCACTCCAGAGCTGCGCTGAGTTTCCTCGGGGCAGGAGGTGCCTTTTTCTTCTCCCTTTGTGTGTGTGTCGAGTCCTGAGTCCCGGTTCATTTGCATATGACCCTCCTCCTCCCGTCCGATTGGCCGACGCTCCCGTAGCATGTGGAAACCCACATCCAAACTTTCTCAGTTGGAGCTAAACTATCCTGAGTGGAGGAGGATGATGAAGTGAAGTGAGAGGCCGGACGCCAGCAGCAGCAGCAGTAGCAGCAGCGTGAGTGAGTAACAGCAACAGGCAGAGAGAGGCTCACAGTGAGAGGATGATATCTTAATTATAGGCTGCTATAATTATATCTCGACCAAACTGAAGGTTTTTCTAGGTATTTGCTTTACAAACTGTTTTTCTCACTGGTTTAGTTGTGGTTGTTTTTTGTTTTTGTTTTTCCTGACGAGGAATTTATGTTATTTTGAAAGAAAGAAGAAAAACTTACTTTGATCATCATTTCATCTGATGATTTTTATATGAAGAGGACAGATTTAAAGTTGTTTTGACTTTTAAAGTTGAGAATTAGTCTTTTTCTTTCTAGTTCTGAGGTGTGATTGTTAGAAATGTCAGTGTAGTCAGTCGACAGGAGATTATTTTTTACTTCACGTCATGATGCTGCTGGCTCTGCTTCTGGTTCTGAGTCTTTGCTCCGAGGCTCAATCCACTTTCGAGCCGTCATCGATAACTATTCCATACCGGGTTTGGGAGGAGCAGCCGGCGGGAACTCAGGTCGGCCGGCTGGCAGACGACCTCCGTCAGCGGGATGAAGCCGGTCCTCTGGAGGATTTCCAGGTGGTGGAACACGGGAAGGCCCTTCCCTTCTCCGTCAGCGCCCGACACGGGGTCATCTCCACCCAAGGCCGGCTGGACAGGGAGGAGCTGTGCCGGGGGTCGGACCTGTGCGAGGTGGCCTTCAGCGTCCTCTACAGGAAGAGCGGTGCTGTCAACTGCCTGAGGGTTCGTGTGGAGGTGATGGACCTGAACGACCACAGCCCCAGATTCCCCGGCCCTCTGCAGGAGATCGAGATCTCAGAGACGGCCAGCCTCAGGATGAGAATCCCTCTGGACCGAGCCGTGGATCCCGACGCTGGACCCAACAGCCTGCAGACCTACTCGCTGTCCGTCAATCAACACTTTGCTCTGGATGTGACGGTCGGGCCAGATGGGACCAAACAAGCAGAGCTGGTGGTGATTAAAGAGCTGGACAGGGAGGTTCAGAGCTCCTTCAACCTCACCCTGGTGGCCTGGGATAAAGGGAACCCCCCTAAATCTGGGAGCACATTAGTCCGGGTCAATATCCAGGACTCAAACGATAACAGCCCAACGTTTGAGGATAGCACCCCGACAGTGGAGCTTCCAGAAGATACAGCCCGCGGTACGACCATCATCAACCTCAAGGCCACTGACCCGGACCAGGGAGCCAATGGGGAGGTGGAGTACTCGCTCAGTAAACACACACGACCAGAGGTTCAGAGGCTTTTCTTTGTGGATCCACATAACGGAGCCGTGAGTCTCAGAGCGCCTCTGGACTACGAAGCCCATCCGTCTTACGAAGTGATCATCCAGGCCCGTGATCGCGGACCCAACGCGATCCCCTCGCACTGCAAACTGCACGTCAAGCTTAAAGACGTTAACGACAACGCGCCGAGGATCCACATGACCTGGACTCCGCCCAACTCACCCGTGGCGACCGTGTTGGAGGGAGCGAAGGAGGACACCTTCCTCGCTCTGGTGATGGTCTCGGATGCAGATTCAGGAGATAATGGAAAAGTGAGAGCACATATCCAGCCGGGATCTGGACCTTTCCGCCTTAAACGGATCCACGGTGACAATTACATGATTGTAACCAACGGGAGCCTGGATAGAGAGAAGATGATGCAGTACAACATCACGCTCCTAGCTCAGGACTATGGAGATCCTCCACTGTCTTGTATCAAACACCTGCCGGTCCATGTTCTGGATGAGAACGACAACGCCCCGGTGTTCTCCACCTCGCTCTACAAGGCCTCGCTGAAGGAGAACAACGTCGCGGGCTACCACGCTCTCAAAGTCGAAGCCCGCGACGTCGACCTGGAGCTCAGCGGAAGAGTTTCCTACTTCATACCCAACTCCAACGACGTGGAGATCAACACCCAGTCCTTCTCCATCCACCCGACCAGTGGAATCATCAGCATCCAGCGGCCTCTGGACTACGAGGAGTCCCGCACCTACTCTTTCGTCGTGGAGGCCGTCGACCACGGTCACCCGCCGCTCACCAGCACCGCGACCGTGCAAGTCGACATCGAGGACGTGAACGACAACTACCCAGTCATCAAGGAGCCGAAACCCAGGAAGGGCGTGGCCTCGTTGAGCGTACCTGTCAATGCAGACAAGGGGGAGATCGTGACCGAGTTGGGGAACGACATGGACGAGGCCTCGACGGCTTTTCCAGTCAACAACCCGGCCAGAGAAGGACTTGTTGGGTTCCTTGCGTCCACGATAAAGGCTGAAGATCCGGACTCGGGGCTCAATGGAGAACTCCAGTACCTCATCACGGATGGAAACCCGTACGGACTCTTCTGGTTGGACGAATCTACCGGTCAGCTCTTTGTCAACACCACCAACGCTACTGACCTCATTGGGAAAACCTTTAAGGTGGACATTGCCGTATCCGACATGGGCACTCCCCGCTTGGTCACCAAGGTAACTCTGGAGGTGAGTTTCATCAACCTCAAGGATCATCTGAAGAACTCATCTCCTGGTAACCGTGGACAGCTGAGCTTCACCATGATGATGGCGATCTGTCTGGGCGCCACGTGTCTGCTGCTGCTGTTGGCCATCGCCTTGGTGACGACGTTCTGTCGCCCCGAGAAACGGGACAACCGGGCGTACAACTGCAGACAGGCTGAATCGACATACACCCGGCATCCGCGCCGCCCGCAGAAGAACATCAGAAAGTCCGACATCCAGCTGATTCCCGTCATCCGGGGGCGGAAGGAGGAGCCTCCCGAGGACGACAGCGAATCGCAGCCGCTTGCTCCGCCTCCGATGACGTCAGAGGAAATACAAACTGACAGGCAGTACACCTTAACGCAATCAGTCATGAACACAAGCTTCCACTCCCAAGGCTTCCCAGAAGGAGATTCCCCCCATCCGGTCACCAATCACTGCAGAACCCTTCGGAAACCAGGCAGCATCGAACTCGACGGCGCTTTGCCTCTGACGCCCGCCACGTCCTACAGGACTCTTCGTACGGCCAGGAACCCTTCGTCGTCCTCATCGGTCTCGCACTCGAGCACCTTGAAGCGCCAGGCTCACCGTGAACCCGACGGGGCAGAGCCGGTGCGTTCAGAGTCCCAGGCGACGCTCAGGAGGCCGAAGACCTCGGAGGGTCGAGGAGGCCACGACGCAGATCACCGGCAGATGCTTCGAAACCTGGTCCGACTGTCCATGGCTGCGTTCGGAGACTCCATCGAGCTTTCGTCAGCCTCTCCAGAGGTGCAGGTGAGTTCAACATCGATCCAACATCCAACACAGTCAACCAACAAACATGAACAAATTGATTGATTGAATTCTGGGACTCAGTTCTCACTGTTTAATGCATTTTTTTGTATTAATGAAAAATCAAAGATGCATAAAAATCTAAAGTTTGTATCATCCATCATGTGAGTGGATTCACAGGAGAATAAAATTTATCTCACATTTAGAGAAGCCAGACACAATGCATGCTGGGAAACATGCTAACAAGTTGACAGTGTCTTTTTATAACAAACTTAAAATCGAGTTCACTCAGCTCTGCATTCATTAAAACTCATTAAATCTACGCCGTGAGCCCCGGAGCTCGTGACTGAAGTTGTGCAGCCGATGATGAAGTTTACAGGAAGCCGGAATGACAAATGTGTCCATTTACATAACATTAATGATTTCTCTAAATCTGCCTGATGATTTTTTAATGTCGTCTTATTTACATTTTCCACTATAGCGTGAACATTAAGGCTAATGCGCCGGCGGCGGCTCTCGTTTAAATCTAATTTACTTCCATCTAAAACGTGTGATCACATTTATTTCAACATGTGCTTACAGTTAGCGCCCCAGTAATTAAGTCCCCCCCCCCCTGCAGGCTTTCAGATTAATCTGAAGTGAAGTCCATTAGAGACTAGAGAGAGTAAAAGAAAGAGCCCCCCATCCCCCCTTCCTCCACCTCCTCCTCCTCCTACGAACACACACAGACCAGCTTCCCTTACGTTTTCCCAGAAGCCTCTTTGCTTTTTCTGCCTCCTGTGTGATGACTTACTCAGACAGCCTGGAGGCTGGAGCCGGCTGCAGCAGATGAATGTGTGTGTGTGTGGGGATGGGTGCATGAGTGGTGAGGGGGTCGGGGGAGGGGGGAGGGGGGAGGGATGGGATGGGGTGGGGTTGACGTTTAACCGGTTGACGGATGACTGTGGAGCCAAAAAGCAGCGAGTTTATTCAGGTGCTCATGTGTCAGGGACAGTAATCCCTCTCCCCCTCCCCCGCCTGTCTGACTTTTCTTCACTAAATATCAAATATCAGATTCATATTGAAACCAGGGGAGGTGGGGAGTGGAGGGGTGGGGTGGGGTGGGGGGGCTGTAGGCTGGGGGGTCTGACTGTGAGGAGAGGGGGTGATGAGGCCAGCCAAAGTAAGCTGTGATGTGTTTGTAGTGTAAGTGAACACCTCACTAACACGCCGCTCTGTCACTTACACACGACCCGAAAAGCACTTTTACTGAGTCGAGAGAAGTCAGACAGGACCCGACTGGACACACACACATACACACACACTAATAATAATAACTTTATTTGTATTACACCTTTAAAAAACACAAGATTACAAAGAGCTTGAAAAAAACAGGAACTTATAAGAACCAAGAAGTGCCATAAAACCATTAAATGGACCCAACATCAACAAGTTGAGACCAGGTGGAGCCTATTTAAAATGTAAGATTCAGTTCACTGATATAAACATAATGAAATAAAAAGAGAGTAGGCTATACATGATAAAATAAGTATAAGAACAGATAAAAGAGTATAAAAGTAAGACTAAAATAACAGATAAAAGAGCATAAAAGTAAGACTAAAATAACAGAGAAAAGAGCATAAAAGTAAGACTAAAATAACAGAGAAAAGCATCTGAATGAAACTGTGAGATAAAAATAAGAAAAATAGGAAAATTTACAAAACAAAAAGGACATTTAACCTTCAGTTTATTCATGTATTACTGCTAATATGTCCCACTGTTGTGTGTGTGTGACTCTTAAAGCATGACACACTTTCCTATCTGAGCCATACAGCTCCATTGTTTAAAAACAGTGAACACACACATCGTCCTTCCTGCCCTGAATACTCACTATAACACAAAAAGTTGATCAATTCACCACTGAAACGAGTCCCCCTCCCACACATATACAACTCAGTCATGTTTTTAGAAACATTTGCCAAAACTCTGAGGATCTTAATATTTCAACAAATTAAATTGAACATTAATGAGACATTTCCAAGCTGTAGCAACAACTAATGGGTTTAAGTGAAGTTAAAAACACAGCTTTAATCTTTAATGGGATTTGTTGACATCATATAATTAATTAGATAAGAAATGTCTTAAAAAAGCAAACCTCTTAATCCCTCACATCTTTATAAACACAGAGGAAACAGATGTTAGTGCAGTCTAATCACTGATTACACATTAAAATCAGAGAGAAACTAATGAACTATGAATGTTTTAACATGACTGACTGAAAGATTTAATATTGTATATTGCAAAAATGAATAAATCTAAGATCTTATATCACAATGTCTGACCAAATCATGTGTTTTTACAGTTTATAGGGGATTTGTAGAAGAATATATTAATATAAAATAACATAAAACACATGAACGTGTCTCAGAGCTTCAGCAACTGTTTCAAACTCAAACCAGCGTCATCGAGGTCGAAAGTCGCCGGCAGCGCCCGGCAGACAGAGAACAAAGAGCTCGGGCAGGTCCTTCATCCTCACGTGAATCTCATTAAAGAGAGGAAGAGGCCTTTTTCTCTTTTTTACCCAGAATCCCCCTCTCTCCCTCCTCCACCACCACCGTCCCAGTCGGGTCGGCCCAGTTGGCACCGCTCTGGCCTCAGAAGTTTCTCTCCCCTCGAGATTGAAGAGGAAGAGGCCTGCTGGACGCCTGAGGAGGAGGAGGAGGAGGAGGAGGAGGAGGAGGAGGAGGAGGAGGAGGAGGAGGAGGAGAGGGGGATTTACAGTTCACCTCCACCTCAACACACACACACACACACACATACACACACTAACACACACACTAACACACACACACACACACACCCTCCATTCGTCCAAATTTCAGAGTCCATCCTGGAAGGAAACCGGCCAGAGAAGAATAGGCTTTTACGTAGAGGCCATTTCCTGTCTCTGCAGCAGCGTGCACGTGCAAAAACACGCAAAACACACAAATGTCATGACTAAAACAAAGTCATAAATTAGCATGCAAACACACACACACATAACATACAGACACACACACACACCTTCCCCCAATGTGTGTGTTTCCTCCCTGGTGTGCAGTGTGTATCCGCTGTATAACAGAGCTGTCAGCAGAAAGCAGCGAGCAGTGAGACGGACGCAGCCGCTCGGTTCTCACACTGTGAAACTCACTGAAAAATAATAAAATAATGTTTATTCGCTTTTCACCTGAGCGACGCTGCAGTCGGCGGATCTCAGCGTTCAGACCCACAGAGAGGAGAAGATCCCACTGGTTCAGATCTCAGCTAGAGACTAAAGTTTAAAGGGATAGTTCAAAATTTTGGCAAAGTTGCCCATCGCCATAATCCCTATAGTCATAGCAGTAGGTTCGTTACCTTTAATTGTCGGTGCAAGCTATTTTTAGAACGGCGGAGCAGAGCCGTGAGCTGCTCAGAGCTACGCTACAGAGGCTCATTATGGGATTTCTTGGTTTCCCTCATCAAACTCATCAAATACACAATCCAACAACTCCACAACGCTCTGGTGGACAAGTTGTGACCTGCACATTCACCACGCTATGAGATAATAACAGAATGTTACCCATGAGCCTCCGTAGCGTAGCTCTGAGCAGCTCGCGGCTCTGCTCCGCCGTTCTAAAAATAGCTTGCACCGACAATTTAAGGTAAAGAACCTACTGCTATGACTGTAGCGATTATGGCAATGGGCCAATTTGCCAAAATGTTAAACTATCACTTTAAAAGAATTAAAATAAAGATTCAGATGCATCAATAACAACCCAATTACAGTAATGTTCATGATCTGTTGCTAGCATGATGTTATTGTACCGCATCTTATGTTTCTGCAAAATACTGAAGGCTGTTTTTCATATTTGCATAAACAATTCACTGCAGAGAATCATTAAACCAAAAAGTCAAAAGCTTCATTTTGGTCCTCGTCTAGTTCGGTCCATCTCCCTCTGAAGGTCAGAGGTCACCAGTCTGTGACATAGAGACAGATAAACATTCACACCCCCAGCAGAGTCTCCTAGTCAAGTTAATTTGTGCAATTGTAAAATGTCATATGCTCATTTTTCATAAATGAAATAAACCGAATGTAAACATGAAATGAAACCTATTAGAAATTGGAATATATAAATGTCTGGCCTATGAAATTATGTGTATGTTTCTATACTAGACACATGCTACAAAAAATACATACTGTATCTCATACAAGTTGATGTCTGAGACCATGTTTCCCAGAATGCAATGTGGCTATTTCATATAAGTGATGAACTTGTATCATGTGCTGGTTTAAAGTGTGATAATTGAGTCATTCATTAACTGTGTCCTCCTCTTCCTCCTCCTCCTCTTCCTCCCTGCAGCAGATCTCCCAGCTCCTCTCTCTCCTCCGTCAGGGTCAGCTGCAGCCGAGGCCCAACTTCAGGGGAAACAAATATTCTCACCGCAGGTCAGTCCCACTCCTCCTCCTTCTCCTCTTCCTCTTCCTCTACTTCCTCCTCCTCCTCTTTTGAGTCAGACTCAGCAAAACCACAACAAAGACAAAAAGACCAACGAGCTCCTTCTGCTTTATGTTTCATTTTGATCATAATGAAGCTGTTTTATGACAGAGATCACAGCAACATGTGTTTAGACAAGAAGTTTGGCTTAAATCAAACTGAACCTAAACATAAAAACTAAATATTTTAATCCTGAGGTCTGAGCCGATCATTTATCCAACAGATGATGTGACATTTAGTGATTTGACGAATAGAAATGAGTGGTTTTCATGTAATAATAATGTTTCAGGAAGAAAAAAAAAGCAAAACAATACAATGCTACATAATAGGCAAGGCAAGGCATCTTTATTTATATAGCGCATTTCATACCAAGGCAACTCAATGTGCTTTACATAAAGACAAAACATTAAAAAAAGAAGCATAAGACAGAATAAAAACAAACAAAACACTAAAAACAGAGTTAAAAGCAAGAGCAAATAAAAGTAAAAGAAAAAAAAATAGATAAAGTTTTAAGTTCTCAGCTATAAGCACGTGAAAAGAGATATGTTTTTAACCTGGATTTAAAAGTGCTTAATAATATAATATAATATCATATAATAATTTAGTATAAACTCTCCGGTCAAATCAAACCCGTCACCGTCTCTTCCTCCTTCATCCTCCTCATCCTCCTGGTGCTGGAGTCAGGTCCAGCTGTGAGACTGCGATCGCTGCTGCGTCCTCTGATCAAACCTCCCTCCCTCTGATAGCTGCACATTAAAGGGGGAATGCCAACCACTTTAAGAACTCACAGATGTTCCCCCTGAACCTGAACGCATCGTGCAAACATCCTCTTCTCTGAAAACGACGTTATGAAGTTAGAGGGATGAGTGTGTTGAAGTAGTTTTATTATTCTGGGTTTTTGTTTCTGTTGATTTGATCAGGAGGATAAAAAAAAACGTTTGTGGACTTTCCCTCCTCGTCAGTGGACAGACACAACATCAACCTGCAGATACAAAAAGCTGCTTGTTGTCTTTGTTGGATTTTAACAAAAATGTCCTTGTTTCCATTCAGAGGCTTTATTTATAGGTACCTTTGTTGTAGTGTCAAACCTCCTGATTTTCAGGACTTGTGACTCGATCTGGTTTTAAAAGTCGACTCTGGACTCAGACTTTGAGAGGGTGGTCCAGACTTTTTTTTGTTGCTTTTAGTGCTTTTCTCTGTCTGTTGTATGTGTTTATTGTTGTGTATATTGTGTTTATTGAGACTGGAGATTAACTTTAAACACAGAGAACTCGACTTGAACTTCTAGTTTAGGGACTTTAGCTGCTGGTGAACTATTCTGCACAGATCTAACAGTAACACACATTTCAGTGAGCAAACAAAACAGTGGGATGAATATGTGGACATCTGCACACAAACACACATCCAACGTCCCATTTTTCAGTCCCTTATTTTCACTGTGAAATGCTGAAGACACAGAAACAACAACGGCGTTTGTTTGTGCAGCATTTTGAGGAAAGTGGTTTTTTGCATGATAGAGCACATCCAAACCACTGGAAAAGTGATGTGCAATGTTAAAAAAAAATCAAATACTAAAGCGTAAAAACTCGAAACCGCAACTTATTTATAACAACTATGCAAAACTGAGATGAAACACACATTTAAAATCTGTTTTTGGTCGGATAAAAAGAGCCGAAGCTGCACGGAGGGACGGACAGTAGCTGCACTTGAACGCAGCGTCCGGTCGGTCCTGATTGGTTTATATATTAGATTAAACTTCTGTCTGAGGCTTTAGTGTTGAGTCGTGTGTTTCTGACCGACTGACCTGCTGCGACTGAAATAACAGCGACAGACAAACAGGACGCGGACTCAAACTCTCAATGTCACAGGAAGAGTGTCTCATAACCTCAGGAGTGTTTCAATGACTCTCTGTGTGTGTGTGTGTGTGTGTGTGTGTGTGTGTGTGTGTGTGTGTGTGTGTGTGTGTGTGTGTGTGTGTGTGTGTGTGTGTGTGGGCAGGTTACAGCAGCTCTGTCTGACTGATTCACAGGAAGCAGCCACCTCAGCGTCGCAGTGGCGATGAGATTAGATCTGACTTCACCTTGATCAGTATAAACACTGGAGTTAATCACTGAGACGAACAAAACAGGAACAACAGTTTAATCAATCACTGAAAAATAATCTGGTTATAAAATGTTAATCTATTAGTTTATTTTATTGATTAATCAGCTGATCGATCGGTTCTGATTCTAATCGTCAGGTCTGAATAATGAAAAGATGCTGTTTCCTCTGCAGTGAGCTCACCTTTATCTGACTGGCACTTCCTGTCTGAACCCGCCTGCAGCCACACACACACACATTGATACTGTAGCTGCACGATCTGAGGTGTGTGTGTGTGTGTGTGTGTGTGTGTGTGTGTGTGTGTGTGTGTGTTTGTGGTTATCAGTGGATTTGTCACTTAAAACCTCAGGAATTTTATCAGCTGTTTATCTCAGCACTAAAAACCTCTGGCTCCGTATCACAGGTTCACACTGAGCTCAGTCTGAGTTTGATCTGAAGCTCTGAACACCGACGGGCTGATTTTTATTATTTATTATTATTTATAACATGTTTTAGTTGTTCGTATCATTGGTGTTTTTTATTCTCTGTAAAGTGCTTCTCGGTTTAAAAACATCTGTTCAATGAAAAAATATGGAAAAGTAATACGTTCAACCAAAAAACACCTCTTTACCTTAATTACATTAGAATTAAGAGTCTACCCCAAATTGTATGACAAATTTGTGATATATATAAAACATACTTAATAGAATATGTTCAATTTACTTTATTATAGTCATTATTCTTTAGTTTTCTTAAACAGACCCTTGGTTATAAAAGAGTCTCATATTAATGTGGATGAATCTACATTACCCACTCGTTAATGGGTCCATTTTCGATAAATATATCGTTTTGTCTTTATCGTTTGATATTATTATTAGTGGTCGACTCGTCCAGTATTTCGGTTCGGTCATGGGAATAACGCCACCGGATCGCTGTAATGGTAAGAACTACAACGGTATCTGATCGTCTTCCAACCTCCGACTTTCGTTCTTGATTAATGAAAACTTTCTTGGCAAATGTTTTTGCTTTCGTCCGTCTTGCGCCGTTCCAAGAATTTCACCGTGCACGCGGAGGCTCATGGGAAATGTTGCGTGAAAAAACTCCTTGTTGTCCCTTTAAGAACATCTGTTCAATGAAAAAATATGTCAAGGGGGACAAGTTTGCATCAAAACTAATACATTCAACCAAAAAAAACCTCTTTCATTTTTCAAATTAAGTCAAAATTTCAGACAAATTAGTGATATATATAAAACATACTTAATAGAATATGTTTAAATCACTTTATTATAGTCATTATTCTCCAGTTTTCTTAAATAAAAATGTTGTTTCTGAGTTTTACTGTCAAAGACAAAAGATAAAACAGATTTATTGATTATTGATCTTATATTGATTTCCATGTGTGTGTGTGTGTGCAGGTATGGAGGCCAGGACTGCTCTGATTGGCAGAGCACCAAGGACAGTGGACACGGTGAGAGTGAAGCTGGAGACGTGGACTGGGAACCAGGGAGAGACTCACCCATCGACCCCCAGCTGGAGGAGGGGCTCAACAACCTGCTCAACAACGCTGGTACACACACACACACACACAATTAAATCACTGTTTTAAACGCTGTTGTTGCCGTGACAACATAACCACGGTCGCTCAGCCCAATGAAGAGGAGTCAAAACAGCAGCCATGTTTGTGATATACTAACTGAATACAGCGATGATGTCATGACAGATACTGATAGATGATAGATAACAGATAATAGATTATGGATTCTTCTGCAACACTTGGGAGTTCCCACATCCAGCATGCTTTGAGTTTCGTCATAGGTTTTCCAGATTCAGTGGCTGAAGAATGAGTGTCTAGCTATTACAGAGTGGAAGTAAAACTAAAAGTTAACTTCATTGTTCTAAAAAATAAAGTTGTTAAGAAATAAAAGCATTTTATAAAGAGTTACTCTGCAAAAACTCAAAATCTTACCAAGAATATTTGTCTTATTTCTAGTCAAAACAAATCTCATTGTATGTAAAATAACATAAAAAGTAGCTTGTTTTTAGACGCTTTTTTTTTTTTTTTTTACTTCTTTCAAGCATATTTTTACTTGAAATAAGTAGAAAAATCTGATAGTGGAGCAAGTTTTTCTTTCTTATTACAAGCACAAAAAAACTTGCTTTCACTGGCAGAAGTGAAACTATCTAAAAACAAGTAGATTTTTAGGTGATGAGTCTTACTTTAAGTGGAAAGAGATTAGTTTTGACTAGAAATGAGACATTTTCACAAGAAATAAGACAAATATTCTTGGAAAAATTTTGAGTTTTTGCAGTGTAGAGTCATTCCTTAGTGGTAGTATTAGCAAGCGAGGGTAACAGCAGGTCAGCTCAAATGTAAAATAATGTGAATTTAACTTTTTTAAATGTTGGAAAACAAAGTTTGAGTGTAAATCACAAATTAGTCCAAAAAATATTAATAATATCCACAGATAAAATGTCATTATAGATATTTCCTTTCACAAATGAAGAGTCAAAGTCTCAGTTTTGGTCTTTATGTCGTGTGTGCCATATGTACTTTTCTATTTAAAGACACAAAATACAAACAAATAGTAAAGCGAGGTGAGTGTAGCGTCGACCTCCCGCTGAGACTCTCTGATCCATCGGGACAAAAGCTGCTGAACTTTGACCCCTGCAGAACGAAACACACTGGTCGCTCACAATGGACACACACTGGCAAAAGGTAGAAAACAGGACGACAGCAGGAAATAACTCGCACAGTGGCAGCTTTATACATCCACATCCACCCACACAGTCCATTCATCTGAGATGGGATCATAAACAGCTTCTCTTTGTCTTCAAAGATGATTTTCTGTTTTTTATAATTTTGAAAATTCCCCCAAAACTTTGATAAAAGTGACTCAGAAGAAACAGTTCAGATTTGTTTTAACAACCAAACGCCAAAAGCAACACTTTTATTTATCTCTATCTATGTTTTAATAGCATGTAAGTCTCACTTTAGCATTCTGTAGTGATAGTTTAATGAGACAGTTAGGCTACCAATTAGAATGATAATGTTGATTCTAATAAGTTTAATTAATAAGTTGTGTTTAACTTTAATGTTATGTTATAGTGATATGTGTCCATGTTAGCGTAATTAGCATTGACAGTGTTCATGAGAATGTCATTTGCGTCTTAGTTTGCCAATGGAGCTCCAACGTTACCATGTTATTACATATTACTGAGTTTAATTAAGAAGTTTGTGTATTTAGTAATGTTCATAATGTGACGTTATCATGTTGATGCTATTAGTTTGTGCTATTAGCATGTTATAGTTAGGCTACTGTTGCAGAACCGTCAGGCTACAAGCATGCTAAAGTGGTAGTTAAATCACAATGTTAATGTTTTTGGCCATCATTTTTCATTTCCTGACATCCACTTTAACATCAGTTGTATTTCAACAACCTGTAGGACAATTCATTTTACAAATGGTCTCGTAGCCGAAACTACAGTCCGCATAATTTTGTTTAGCTACATAGGCCTAGCCTGTAAAAATGAAATTAAAATGATCAAATACTTTAAGAAAAAATAGACAAAAGAGAACGAAAAAATACTAAACAAACATACAGAATAGGAGAAAACAAGCAAAAACCAATATATCAAAAATAAAACTAATCATGTTAATGTTATTAGCAGGATAGTGGTAGCCTACAGGCAAAAAGCTTCAGCATGTTAGTGCTAATCAGTCGTAAACTGTGTTACAAACACACTGGTGTTAGCATTAGTGCTATTAGAATGATAACATGAATCATAATGTTGTTAGCATGACGGTTTTTAAACACATTAGTCTCATGATGTTAGTGCTAATTACACGTTAACATACACAGACATTGTTGCAGTTGTTATAAACCACAGCTGCAGTTTTCCCTTCAGTTTTACTTTAAAGACGTTTTCACTCAGTCTCATTGTTTAGTGGGGAGTTCCTCTGGTATGTGGCCCTGAGAGTGCACATTGTATGAGTGTGTAGGCTACAGTAGGTATGTGTGTGTGTGTGTGTGTATGTGTGTGTGTGTGTGTTGCGCTTTCTTCCTGCTATTGTGGCGGTCGCAGCCTCGGGGCGAGCAGAGGGGTTTACCGCCTGACGATGGTCGAGTGAGCTTTGCTTTATGTTAGAGAGAGAGAGAGAAACAAAAGTGTGAGTGAGATGTTTGACTCACCTTCCACCCTGCAGCTCTGTGAGCACTGTAACTCACACCAGTGTGTGTGTGTGTGTGTGTGTGTGTGTGTGTTTGATGAAGCCGTCACCGAAACACATAAATCTTTTCTTCTTCGTCTTCATCTTCTTTTCTATTTTTCTGACCTGTTTTCTTCTTCGTCTGTTCTGTCATTATGAATCACACTGACACATACCTGCGTCTTTGTTCAGGTGTGAAGATGATACAGTGGTGAGCGTGTGTGTGTGTGTGTGTGTGTGTGTGTGTGTGTGTGTGTGTGTGTGTGAGAGAGAGAGAGTTGAAAGAAAGTGTGTTTCATGTTTTACCAGGTGTGTCACTCCATCCAGTTAAAAACAGGAGGATTGTGGTTTAAAAGAGAAAAAAAGATACAGAATAAACAAAATACATGTAATTATAGGTAACATGTAGCATATAGCACACGCGTTAGAACAAGTCACAAAACAAAACAAATGTTAAAGGGATAGTTCAACATTTTGTCAAATTGGCCCATTGCCATAATCTCTATAGTCATGGCAGTAGGTTTGTTACCCCTTTACATGGGATTTCTTGGTTTCCCTCATCAAACTCATCAAATACACAACCTCTTTATAAGGTTGTGGTCTGTTATTATCTCATAGCGTGGTGAATGTGCAGGTCACAACTTGTCCACCAGAGCGTTTTGGAGTTGTTGGATTGTGTATTTGATGAGTTTGATGAGGGAAACCATGAAATCCCATTAGCCTCCGTAGCGTAGCTCTGAGCAGCTCACGGCTCTGCTCCGCCGTTCTAAAAACAGCTTGCACCGACAATTTAACGGACTTTGCTAAAACTATAGGGAATTTGACAAAATGTTGAACTATCCTTTTAAGCTTAATAGTGTGTGAATTCACTTATAAAAGCCTCACATGAATTATGCACTTGAAATATAGTGTATCATGAAATGTAATTATAGCAATAAAAGTGTAGTTATTACATATATTTAGATAAACTTAAACCAAACGTAGCTTTTTATTAAGACTGAGTGACATTATTCTCCTGCAGCAGCAGCAGCAGCAGTTTTCCTCCCTGGTCTCCACGTCTCTTGTTATTTGTGGAGGTTTTTATCTGCGAGGAATCTGCTGAAACTCGACACATAAAGTTATTTAAAGAGGATTTTGTGTTTGGACGATCTGTGGTGAAAATCTGCCAAAACAAATGGAGGAAAGGAGTAGGTGGGGTTGGGGTTAACTATGGGGGCGGTCTGTGCCACACTGGCTGTATGCATTAGTCTATATGTGTGTGTGTGTGTGTGTGTGTGTGTGTGTGCTGGTAAGTTAATTCCTCTCAGCTGGTTGTGGTTAGATGAAGGAGACCACAGCTCTGCAGCTCATTAGTCTGTTTCTCCTCGACTCCACGTTCATCTGACGCCTGCAGATGAAGAGATAAATTCACTCTGTCAAAATAAAAGCCCCACATACCTTATAACTCTGTGTGTGTGTGTGTGTGTGTGTGTGTGTGTGTGTGTGTGTGTGTGTGTGTGTGTGTGTGTGTGTGTGTGTGGCTGAATAAAAACAGCACCAACAAACACTAACAAACCATCAGGCCACACGTCTCCCTACTAACGCTTAATAATCATTTAAAGCTTTTTACCAAACATTGAATGACCTGTTGCTTGCCAAATAGTGAGACCACATCATGCAGCGTCTGCACCTGCAGCTTCATCACATGTTTGTTCAGTTTCTTGCAAACAAAAACACTTTAATGAGGGGAAACCAGGCTTTACAAGTCATTAAAATGATTGACCACATCATAGTAAATCACGGTTAATCACAGATCAAATGTATCGTAAAGGGATATTTTTCATGTATTTAATCATAGATGAGAAATATTCTGGATTATGCAAATTAAACTTTATTATACATGAACCTCAACTGCATTTAAAAAGTGCAATAAATCTACTCCAGTAAAACATGACAGCTCCACCTGAGCAGTAACTGCAGCTGATTTATTTCCAATAACTGATTCAAATAACGGGTCAAAGGTCAATATAACAGGACATGGATTGATAGAGACATTAAGATCCTGTTAACCTCACTAAACAGAGTCAAAACAAGCAAATGTATTGTATAATATTATATAAATAAATGAGCCTCATTGTAGAAGTGAAAACAGATGACCGGTTATCAGTAGTTTATTATAAAGCTCCTTTCACTGGTTATATAGATGAATGAAAATGTGTATATGAAACGTGTTTATTCATCCGACGGCTCGGATGAAACTGAATTAGCTCTGATGGGAAAATTGAGAAGCTGCACGAGCAGATAACAACAAGCAGGAAGAGCAGGACGTAAACAGGACACATGGAGGATAAGAGCCGACAGAATGAGCAGTTAGCAGAGTTAAACATCAGAGATTCACTTTTATTTTACTACGAAATGAGACGTTTAATCATCTGGTTTGTTTAGTCCCTCGTTTTTTTGTGTGTGTGTCGTCACTTAGACACACTGACGTTTACTGTACGACTCTGATACTGGACTGAACAATCAGCCTGGTGGTGGTTTTGGTGTGGACGTGATGGTCAGCATATGATCGAGAAGCGCCGGACGCCGTCGATGGCAGGAAAGGCCTGTTGACAGCAGCCAGATAAATCCACTGTGTCATTTCCTCCTTTTCCTGACGAACAGGAACATTAAACTTCATCTGTGACCCGCTCTGCAAAGGTGGAGCGTGGTGAACGTCAGGATGAATCTCTTTGCAGGAGTCTTTTGTTTTGTTTTGTTGCAGCAGTGAGAGATTTCAGCCGACGTTCACATGATGTATGCTAGGGGTTTACAGCCAGGGCACTGTTTGTATTCGGATTCGGATTTGGGCTTTTAAAAAAAACTTTGGATTCGGATTCGTATTCAGGAAGAAACTGGAAGTGGGCGAACTGACTTCTTCAGCCGAGCTAGTGCTACGCTGAGCTAGCCGGCTAACTTCCGCTTTAGCTCTCAGCTAACTAGAACGTGAATAAAATAATTTAATCGCGCGGCTCTTCTACACTTTCCAAATGTAACCGGACTGAAAGGATCAAATTCTGGTAGTGAAACGAGTCGTTTTGCAGTGGTTGTGACGCTTCTTTTCCCATTATTGTGTATGAGAAAAATGCTAAGTTGTTGAACGGTACCCTGGAAGTCGGTGAGCATTAGCGCCACCTACTGTGTTGGAGTGTGAACCAGAATCACCTGGTTATGTGCTGTTGCTCCTGAATAATGAGGAGAAACTTCGGACAGAAAAACTATTCGGGATCAAAGCGTTATTTGTGTACTTCCGAAAATGTATTTGGGTTCGGGTACACCCCTAATGTATGCAGATGTAAACATGTACTCATGTTGGTCTCTCTCTCTCTCTGTCTCTCTGCAGATGACGTCTTCTCGGAGGTCGACGACCCGTCCTGGATGGCCAGACTCTCCCTCCCGCTCAGCAGCGATTACCACGACAACATGTTTGTCCCCAACGGGCCTCCGTCCCCTGAGAGCGAGGTCCTTCCTCGGGACGCCCTGGACTCCTCGTCCTTCTCCACCTTCGGTAAAACTCCAAAGAGCAAACGTTTTCTGTCACCGTTCAAGTAAAAATCACAGAAATGTAATCTATTAAATTGCTTTTTATCAACAAAGTTAGGCAAGGCAAGGCAATTTTATTTGTATAGCCCGTTTTTACAGACAGTTTGTCTCAAAGGGCTTTACATGGCATCATAACAACATCCTCCCGCCCTTAGACCCTCACATCCACTGAGGAAAAACTCAGTTGAAACTCAAGTTAATGGTTTAAATAAATAATTGAAGTGGAAAAAAAGTGAAAAAAAGCATGCACATCCTCGTAGCCCAATGTTGGGTGGGTGCTGGACCAAAAAACATAACATGAAGGTGAAGAAAAGTCCGCAACACCAAAAAGAGCTCCAATGCACGACGTTTTGAGCGCACAGGCTCGTCCTCAGATGTTAGATACGAAAATGAATGGGCAGAGATGCCATTTAAAGCCAAGTCCCATACCATGATCATGTGATCTCACACACCAGTTGTTCATTCATGCCAATCCCACCAATCAATAGTAGAAAAATATAAAAACCTCATACATCTTATGTTCTCAAATAGGGATTCAGGCTATACAAACCGTCATAATACATAGAAAAACCATAAGAGGTGCCTCTTTTTAAACATGATAGACAATACATAAAACACATTAAATAAATAATTGCAAACTTTTTGTGCAAAGATATGAAATAAAATTCAAAACTCCCAGTAAAAGCAGCAGAGTGACGTCTCTTGTCTCCTTCCTGCTCTCAGGTAAAACCCCGGAGAAGGACGGTCCGCTGGGCGGGGCCTTGCTGTCTGAGGTCAGCACGCTGTTTGAGATGCTGATGACGCAGAAGGCCGACGCCCACCCGGGCCCTCGACCGGACGTCCTGTACCGACTCTCTGCGGCGTACCGGCGCTCACTCGGCCTGGATGGAGGCGGCGGCGGCGGTGGCGTTGGTGGTGGCGCCACACCTGCAGCAGGAAACGCACCAAGGAACTCTGGGAACCCTGAGAAGAGGTCGGGACTTTATCAATGAACCTGAACACTGGAAAAGACTGAGAGCCGAGTGACGCAGCTCAGAACAGGAAGTCATGGAAACCGTTCTCCACGTTTCTGCCATCGATCGAAACACGACGGGATTTTTGAGGCATTAACAGATTAAATTACTTTAATGACTGTAAATAATTCAGGACTGTACAATGAGAACCTGAACACCAGGATGTGTCACTGTCGACACAGTAGAGACTGAAACACAGGAGGAAAACAGAGATGGAGGGATGATGAAAAGGTGTTGATGTGGTTAATTACAGAGCAGCAGGTTAACGAAGAAAAAGAGGAAGAAGAGATGGACAGAGAGACGGACCTGCAGGCGACCAGGGTTCAACAACAAGCGATCTGATCCAGGTTGAGTCTGAAATCACTCACTCCTGCTTGTATAGTCTGCCTTATAGGGAGTTTTTTCATTTTGTAGTACGTAACATCCCATAATGCATCATGCTCGTACAGAAAGACAAACGCACGTTGCTGAGAAAATGTGTCTGAAAGTGATTTTTCATTTTTCAGTCGTCTGAGTTCGGCTTCAAATCTTTACATTTACTTCACTTTAAAAACGTGAGAGTCACAAATAAAGAGAGTTTGAACTGATTTTTAACATTATTGTTGTAAAGGGCTGTACTGTATAAATAAAGAAGATTTACATTTACATTTATAATCCACTAAACTCACACTAGATGATTCATCCAGACCTACAGCCACAGCTTCGATCTCAGAGAAACTCATGTGATTGAACCAAGATGGAGGACGACCCTCCTGTGATCTGTCGTTCATGCTGCCTTTTCTTCTTTTTGTATTTTCCAACCTTGCTCAGTCAGCGGCCATGTTTGTGAGCTGCAAAAGCTGCAACATCCAGTTACTGTTCTGATCGTTCTCATTGGCGGTCGTGGCCATTTCTGTTGGAGGAAGTTAATCAATATCAATGGAAGTTGATCGACGGCAAACGGTCGAGTGTGCAGCCGGTTTAACATCAGACTTCCTTGGTAACGAGTGAGTGAGTGAGTGAGTGGTTTCAGACACAACGTGAGGGACCGGAGACCAGGTGGAGGACGTGAAAGTGACAGAACCTGCAGACTGAGGAGAGACGATGATGTAAAGTTTGAACAGATGTTTGTATTTACGGACTCAAAGAGCGATGAAGTGACTGGAGCTACTGACAGATAACGATACAACTGACTGGTTAGCCTACCATCGTTACCACTGACAGGTTTAACTAACAGTGATTGAACAGAATCAAACGTGGCGTCTGGCAAACTGGGACGAGAGATGTTTGTAGACAGATGTTGTTGCAGGATATTTACTCCATAAAAAAACAGACAATGATTTGAAGGAAAAACAGGAAGTGAAGGAGGAGGAGCAGAGCAGGAACTTCAATAACAAACATGATTCATCTTTAACAGTGAATTTTTCTTTTCTTTCTTTCTTCCTTGTTGTTCACCTGGAAACTCTAAACCCGCATGTTTCTTCGTATGAAGGATGTTACAAATCTCACCGCTTTGTCTTATTTAGTTTTTCCTCAAGACTAAACAACAACAGGGAGCTGAATGAAGGGAAGAAAAAGTGTTTGTTCGGTCTGAACGTCCTGTCGTACGCCCCCTGAAACTAAAACACTTCACCGTTTATTCAGGATTCAGGTTTTCTTTTTGAAACGTTATCTGTTAGTTTGTCTCTTAAATTATTGGTTTAAACTTCCATCCAAAGATGTTTTTTTTTTCTTGTGGCTTTTTTTATTCACTGTATTTTGGAAACCAGCACTTTGTACATAGACTTTGTTTTGTAAAACTTTTTGTATCAAAACTTTTGTGTCATTGAAAAAAAAATGTTTGTATCTTTTTAAATAAAATTTGTATCAAGTTTAAACTGAAGTTAATTAGTGTTATGAGCTTCATTGGGGAAAACTTTATTACATTTGCATGAAGAGGAGTGTGAGTGTGAGTGTGAGCAAACATCTGCTGACATTTAGGGAGGGCTCTTTTTTTTTTTTTTTGTGGCCTCAAACATTTGGTCTCCTCGGAGTCAACAGTTTATTTTCAGGGCTGAGGTCAGATGATGTTTGGTTGAAGTCTGGATGAACCTCAGAGAAATAAATTGTGAGACAATGCAGTTTTGTCACCGGAGCTACAAGAGTGTGTGGACGTCGACCACTCAGGTGTTTCTCTGTGTTCACAGCGCCCTCTGGTGTTTAACTGACACAGGTGCAACACTGAGAGAGAGTAAGAGAGTCAGAGTAACAACAGCTCCCCCCAGTGGCAGCTCCAGGGAACAAGAGACAATCAACCACAACAAAACACAGAGCTGAGACTGAATGAGAGAATAAAAACATCAATAATAATCGATTAATAACAACATCGTGATCAGAAACTGGAAGAAATGAAAAGTGGAAGAGTGAAAATCAGGAAGAACTTGGTTTTGCAACATGGGACCAATTTGAAAAGAACACGCTGAGAAATTAAATTAGCAATTGAACAACTAAAAAAAAAACGTTATTGTCATTGAATTACAACGAGACTGGAAGGTATTCACAGTGTGGGACAAATAAAATATCACAACAAAATACAAAGACACACAACGTGCAGGCATGTGATATGAATACAATAATGCTGTTCTGAGTATAATATGACCTTACCTTAAAAGTAAAAAGGAAAGTAAATAAGAAACTTCATTGAAAACGGTCAGGTTAAAGCCACGCAGGATGTAGTTAGCTGTCTGGAGCTAATGATGCTAACAATGGAGAGAAGCCACAGTCTGAAGTTTTGTTGAAGTGAACAGTATATGTTCAGTCTTTCTGCTCATGGTTCTCTGATATTTGTCTCACAGTAGAATCGACTCCAAACAGGACTGAATCTAAACCATTCTTCATGTTTTTGTGGAGAATATTTTTTAATTCTATGCCAAACGCAGTGAAGCCTTTGAGGGTTTCTGGACATTATCGTTGGTTGTGTTAAATATAACGTACAATAATGTAAACTGAAGTTGCGTTTGCATGAAGCAAAAATATTTGTCCATTCAAAAAATACCTTTAAGGTGCATTTACCAAGGCACAGACTACAATATTTACAACAGGTACAAATGAAATACCATTTAATTCGGGATTAATTGCTATTAATTATGGACACTTAAATTGACTTACAGACCTAATTTTAAATCACGGCCATACACACAGGAAACCGCTGATCACCAGAATCTCAGGTAACTTTGATGTCACAGTGAAAACACTGAAACAAAAAACATGTTTTGTATTTTATTTCATTTTCTAAGCCCATTATGAACTAGACTCTGATCCAATCTTCAACCCTTTCCTGTCCATTCAGTCATTAGGACCAGATGAGAGGCCCTGCAGCCATATTTTCTATAGGTCCACCACAATAAACCTGCAAGACAGAATCAGGATGTAACTCATTGATTATGATCATAAAACCAAACCTACAGGACTCACTGAGACCCGAACCTCCGCTGTTATCAGCTGCTGCTCAGACACATTGATCATATTACAGCTCGTATCAGCCGATACTGTTGAACCTCGGAGCAGAGCTGCTGCTTTCAACCACCAATCAGAGTCCATTATTAAATTAAGAGAAGATCTGTATCGGGAACACTCAACCTAAAAAAAACTCAGAGCAAACCTAATCACCATCTGCTGCTCCAACATTATTAAAACTAAACAGAGCCTCACTGTCTTTACCGTGAGAGACACTGAGCAGAGACGGAACCACGACACAACGAGTCCTGGTCATCGACTCAGGAAGATACCGGGACACTTCCTGTTCAAATGTGACAAATATAATGCGATCAGAGCGGATTACAGTGATTTGTTGATGTCGAACTTCACTGAGCTCGACGACAGTGAGAAGAAACAGAAACTCATCAGGAGACGCTGCACAACAAGAAGCTGAGCAGCAGCAGGAACGATGGAGGACACAGTCACAACAAAGAGACTGAGTGGGACAAATGTGGACACTGTGGCCTGTTATCGTGTTAACGTCAACTTCAACTTTTATTCTGAACCAGAACAGAAAACTCACAGCTGCTTAATGTTAAGTCAACACCAAAATGCCCTCACTACGCCGCATGATGTCCTCACAAAGCATATCACCACCACACCAAAATGTCCTCACTACGTCATGATGTCCTCACAACGCATATCACCACCACACTAAAATGTCCTCATAAATCCAAAAAGTTTGTCACAGTGCGCAGACGTCCTCAATCTTACCAGTTTTTGCTCTTTGTATCTATCTATTTTATTAAAGACAAAAAATCTTCAAAAAACAAAAACATTTTGTCATAATTAAACATAAATGTGCTTACAACAGCTTTATGCCTAGCCTGGTCCTAACCAGTCCCATTCACTTCATTTGATTTGTGCAAAGAGACTGGCCACTCTCCATTGAGAAACGTTTACTTCCAGGTAGGTGGATCCTATGTTGAAGTTTCTACCTCTACCCAATCACTAACATTTGGTTGTGATGTATGTCATGCAACTGTGACGGGGTCAGTTTTAGTGTTGTATGTTTTGATTCTTTGTTTTCTTGCTGTGATTTAAGTTTATAGAGCATGTTAAGTTTTGGTGTTATATTGCGTGTTGTGTTACTTTGCAGTAGTTATGTTATTTTGTAGAGTTCATTATTTGAGATTACTTTGAATTGGTGTTTCCTTTTTTACAAGCTGACCTTGAACGTCACACAGCCAGCAGACTAATCACCGCAACAAGCCGCAGCTGGTGGCATGCGCAGGTATAACCTTTTTATTTAGACAGCGGCAGTGAAGCAGCAGAGAGGACGCCAGGCAGAGAACCAGCCAGATCACCAGGAGACCACCAGGAGACCACCATCGTAAAAGACCCTCAGACCTGAAGTGCAGCAGCCTGTGTCTGTTCGGCGTAACAACTCCAGCCTGGGTGCATGACGTAAAGTTATCACCCAGGAAAAGCGTGAGTGTTTTCCCAATTGAGTTACAGACACTAAGAAGGCCGGCTGCAGGGCCAGGCGAGAGGAGGGAGTGAGAGTGTGGACAGGTGTGTCGACAGAGAACTGGTGGCTGTGTTCTGCGTCTCTAGGCGGAGTGCTGGACCCGAGGGGACCCGTGTGGACCATAGATGGGAGACGACGGCCGGAGTTGAGAGGGAAGCATCGTTGGATACTAGAGGGGATTATTGGGATTTTAAACCGTGGGAATTTCCCTTTTTAAATCACGGAACCTGACCACGTGTTGTTTCCTTTGTCCCTTCCAAAGGCCTCATCCCCTCCCCATCACCTCTGAAGATTGAGATCAGCATTTGGTCCTGAGAAGGATTCCTCTGGGACTATCTGAATCTGGGCAAAGAGACTTTGGACTGTTTACAATAAACTTTGGTGAACTTTTAATTTTTATCTGTGGTTTTTAACTCTGCTCAAATCTGATTTTAAAAGAACCTGTGTCAAATAGTTAGAGTCCTGGGCTCTTCAACCCAGGTGGCGTTGTCGGCAACACTTTTTAAAACTAAATTATTATTTTTAGTTCAAACATCGCCACGTGACACAACTGCTGCACACTGTAAACAACGACCATCCCCGAAAAAAGTGAGTGTGAGTTGGATGTCAACGTCAGCAGTGTTGCCCCAACGGGACGAATGTCTTCGTGAACATCCATCTCCACTGCCATTATAACCACTTAAACAGTTAAAGATACCCAGTGAATGAATTAATGTGGATGAATCTACATTACCCACACTTGTTTATGTGTCCATGTTCGATAAATATATTGTTTTATCTTTGTTATTTTGATATTATTTAGTGGTCGACTCGCCCAGCATTTCCTCGGAAAGACAGAGCGATTTACTGCAACCGACTAAGTGCATGTATTGTCAGAGACTAGCAGAGCAATTTGACAGAAGACTGAGATGGAGAGAAAAAGATTGAGAAGCTTCTCCGCAAAGTAATTTGCCTAAAAATGCTCACAAAAAAGTTAGTCTGGAGCCCTGACGCGCGAGCCAGATAAGCATATGCGCTAGAGCTCATGGGAAATGCAGTCTTCATTCCTTCATTCATGAAGCCTCAGAGGGGCTTTAATGTCTTATCTGTTGTGCACTTTATTGTTTATTTTTACTTCAGCATTAGGTAATGTCCTGTCTTATGTGTTGTATTTTATTCTGTCACCATGGGACAGTGAGAAACAGCTTTTTCGATTCATCTGTGTGTCTGGTACATGTGATTGAACTGACAATAAAAATCTTGAATCTTGAATAACCTCAATGTCATTGTTCTCTGTTCTCTGATTGGCTGGTAGATTCTCTGCAGGAGAAAAGATGCGAAGAGCGTTACGATCCCAGGCAGAGTACTGAAGGGAATTGAAAAACTGAGCAGAAGTACGTCGGTGGGCGGAACCAAGCTACATTATGTCCTCACAAAACCAAAATGTCCTCAGCATGATGGTTCACACACAATAATAGACACATAAGCAAATAACAAAACAAAAAACACACCAATTTACTCCCTTTTTTTTTTTTTTTTTGCTTTTTGCATCACCAAAATGTTTTCATCACAACATTGCTGCATCTTTACAACGCCCAAAATATTCTCAACACTCAACATTTGTACATCCTCAAACCAACAGAAGTCCTTACAATAATAAAAAGACATGTATATTTACCAGTTTCTTTCTTGTTGTATCTACTCATCATATTATACTTCATTAAATGTACATTTTTATTGTTATTTCTTAATTGCACAATCAGTTAATGCTACAACAACATTGTTAACAACTTTAAATGATGTGAGTGCGCAGGACTCCACTTCCCTCCTCAGCCAGTTTATACTCCAGTGTCCAATGAGCATCGGCGAGCGTTCTGTAATGAGCTCGGCCTGTGGTGTAGAAAATATTAATTTCAAAGACAAACTGGTCCATTTTAGATTTAGTGAGGGACAAAAAGAGCAAGGCAAACACTTTTCTCCACCCGCAGATGGAGATTAAACAGGTGTAGGAGAGGGAACAGCGGCTCGGTGGCAGGAAAAATAGATCTGGAAGCTGCTAATGCACAGTTTGCTACAGTATTAAATGTGCCACCTGTGAGTTAGTGAATACCAGAGAAACCAACAAAAAAAAATCTAATAAAAAGTCGATTAAAACAAACCCCCAATAATACGAGCTGCTGCAGTGTAAACTCATTTCTGGCAGAAATGTGAAGATGTTTTGGGGGCTGGAGGGTGAATCCCTGGAGGAGACGATGTGGAGGAGGAAAAGTGGATTCACCTGCTGCAGAGTAAAACACAGTCAGGCCTCGGTGGGAATATGTAAAGAAACAATAAATAAAAAAGCAGAAGCAGTGTTCGAACAACAGGTGTTTAATTTTGCTCCAGTCATCTCGGATGATAAAAGAGCTGGAATATCATTTAAGGCCGTGGAAATAAACTGTTGTTTGTGTTACAGAAGGAAAAGAAACAAGTTACACTTCTGTCTGTGATTCATTTACACACGGATACTGAAGTTCTCTCAGGGTTCAACAATATCTGCTTTTTCATTAGTGTTGTTACAAGTGTTGTTTCAGCTTTTCTTCTTCAGATAGTGAAATGTTTTAATAATTAATTCCCCACAGAAGTCGAAGATGACCACTTTACTAACACTTTACTCTAACACACAAAGGGTCTGAGAAACTTCCAAGGCTCTCGCCACACTATAAACTGCATTTTTAAAACCAAAAACAACCATGCTAACTCCATTAAAACCACGTATCACATGACCTTTGATGTCAACAGGAAGCAGACTGTCTTCTCTAGTGTTGGTTAGCTGGAGAAAATATAAAATCTAAGGAACCACAAAGAGAGTTTAAGCATTAAAATGCCGAACAGCTCAAGTCAGTAACACTTTTATTTATGCCTTATTTATTTTATCTGTAAAAGGGATCAAGTGCATTGTTGTCCATGTTGTTGTTTCCTTATGTTGTTGATCCCCTGTAAATTGGGGATCAGGAAGTGACTGTGGTTTTGTGTGTAGAGTTTAGTGTATTGTGTCAGCTTGATGTCAGTTGTTGTGATGTGCTGTTTAGTCAAACAAATTAACAGTAAATCACAAAGAACAAAAACAACAAAAATATTCACACGACATCAAAACGTCCTCACAATATTAAAAGGTCCTCACAATGATGGTGTCCACACAATAATATAAGAGCTAAACAAGCTAGCTGAGCAAAAAACAAAACAACAAACCCACAAATTTGCATATTTTGCTCCTTGTATCTGTTTATTCTTTAAACAGAAATTTATATTAACAAAACCAAAGTTTTGTCCTTAAACATATTGACTCCTGCTAACATTTCCATATTTCGCACATTCTGTGACAAACTGTAAACTGTTTTCTTGTCTGTAACAACATCTATTGCACGTCTGTCCGTCCTGGGTGAGGGATCCCTCCTCTGTTGCTCACCCTGAGCTTTCTCAGATTTTTCCCTGTTAAAAGGGTTTTCCATGGAGTTTTTCCTCAGTGGATGTGAGGGTCTAAGGACAGAGGATGTTGCTACGATGCCATGTAAAGCCCTTTCAGACAAACTGTTTGTAAAAACGGGCTATACAAATAAAATTGCCTGGCCTTAAACACTATTATTTCCTCACAAAACCAAAATGTCCCCACAACACCGATTAAAAAGAAAAAGAAAATATTAGCAAATAAACTCACAAGCTCAAAATCAATATTATGTAAAAATATAAGTATGTAAAAAAAAAAAAAAAAAAAAAAAGTGAATCATATGTCAGTGAAATGGATAAAACACATAAGCCCCTTTTATTTAAAAGTATTTTTTTTTATGCTTTTCATATTTTGAAAAGAGTGTTTTTGAAGTTAGTTAGTTGAAAAGCTGACTTTCTCTGAGCTCATCTTTCCCTCTAAAGATTGTAACACCCTTTTCATCTGCTCATATATCAAATTCAGGTCACTAAATGCACCATAGGCCGCATGTGCACAGCTCCCAGTTCAGATAAAACCTATACATAGTATGTAAGTGTAGGTTTGTTTTCATGGAACTATTGTTGGTGCAGTTTGTGTCTTTTAAGTTAAACCAGTGACAGACAAAACTTCACTTATATTTATTTAGTCGTGTTTTCTGCAGTAAAAACATCTCTGCTGTATGAAAAATGGCAGAATTGTTCTGTTTTGTTTTCCTTTCATGTCGGACATCAGGAAATTAGATATAAAAGCCTTTAATGACTTTAATGACTGAGTTCTATCTTTCAGAGTAAAAACAGAAACACTTCATTGATCCTCACAGGGAACAACAGCTGCTCAGAGAGGAAACAGGAAACAAGTCAGAACAGAGCCTAATGATAATTATGATGATTCTTATGACATTAATTAAACACAGTAAAATATTGCTTTGTTATCTGATCAGACCTCAACATCAACAATTATTAAACAACAGCTCAGTGTTTGAGGAGCGGTGTCTTGATATCTGAGCCGATCGGATTTCCTCTAAACTGTTGAATAAAGTGATAAAGAGCTGAGATTTACCCTGAAGCAGCATCACACACATTCAACTCATGAAAAAAACCATCTCAACGATGAGCTTGTGGGTCACTGCTGTACATTAATCTGCTGCTCTGACACAGTCCACGACGTAAACACAAACACTGTGAGAATATTGTGTGTTTCCACGGGTCTTAAACCGCTGGTGGGTTCTCTCTTCTTTTTGGCCCTCAGGCTTGCCGTAGGCCGCCTCTTTGAGCTATGTTTTGCTGTTTTCACTTCACACACAACTCCTCCAAAAGCACTAAGTTCTCTGCAGCTCGGGCCGAAGTTTTATTGATTGTTTCGGCGAAAAATTCCTGCCAAGTTTTGTGGACGAGAGCAGAGCAGATAAAGAAGCTTCTTTCTGGGCGGTTTTCCCCCGTCAGTTGTAAATCACCTGAAGTTTACAACCTGCTCTTCTGACCGCGGCTGCAGGTCTTATTTTAGTCTCTACTTCTCACATCTTTTCCTTTACAATATATTTTATAATCCTGAGAGGGGAGGAGGGGCGACTGATCACTATTCAGTTTTTTTTTTTTAACTTTAACTTTATGTTCAAACTTTTTCTTTTGCTGAAGTTTGAACTTTTATGTTCCAACAAACGCACTTTTAAGTAGAGAAACCTGGTTTGAATGTTTTTATGATGCTCTTGAAGGATAGTTTATGTTGTTTTTAGAGTATTTTATGTCTTTTGTGGCTCCAAGTGCAACATGCAACACTTCACATTGATTTTGGCCTCAAAATATGTTATAACCTGCAAAATGATAACTGTGAACTCAGTTTTTATTTAAGAATGACAGCAACAAATTGTCATCAGTGCAGAGACAGTAAAAGTAAAGGATGTAAACCACAATCACATACTTTATTAATCCTCTGAGAGAAATAATTGTTGCTTCAATTTACATGTACAAATATAACAGTAAAAACCAACATATTCCTTCAATGATAAACAATATACACATAATTCATGTTCACATACCAGATATACTGTAGAAATACCAGTGAGAAACTTACAGAACAGAGAAAAGCTTAAATGACATCTCATTTTCAAGACAGACACAAAACAAACATTTAACAATCATAAAACAACAGATCAAAGTAAATGAATACAAACTACACCTATACTACTACAGTACATCAGTTACACATATAGATAGATGGAAAAAGAAAAGAGAAAGATAAAGATACAATGTCAACACAAAATAAATACTGAAGCTAATTGGAAATCATGAAAAGGTGAATAAAAGTAAATATATATAAGAAGAAAACAAGAAGTAGAACAAACAGATTCATGGACATGAAAAGAAGTAAATCAATATTTTTTACAGCCTAAAATTTGAAATAAAATTACACTTTGCAACCATATTCATAATCTTAGTTAATTTCTTGGTTTGAAACCTTTATTGACTCTCTGACCTGTTGACAGTGAGGCGCTCGGTGAGCAGCAGCAGCAGCAGGAAACACTGGAGGGCAGCAGCAGCAGCAGCAGCAGCAGCAGCAGCAGCAGCAGGAAACACTGGAGGGCAGCAGCAGCAGCAGCAGCAGCAGCAGCAGCAGCAGCAGCAGCAGCAGCAGCAGCAGCAGCAGCAGCAGCAGGAAACACTGGAGGGCAGCAGCAGCCTGCAGATCAGCAGCTGCAGCTTCAGAGTCTGGGCGAGTGTTTCCTCCTCCACGCTGCAGATTTCACAGACGACTGGTTAATAATCAATCAGACAACAAAAGTGACACATGAGAAAAATATCACAGCGTTCATGACATGACATGACGGTCGGAGCGGAGTGGAGGGAGGAGAGTGTGTGTGTGTGTGTGAAGACGACCAGTCGACGCAGCAGCTGCAGAGCTGTCACCGTTACAGTAAAACAACCACCGCTATGGAGTTTTTTTTTTTTTTTTAAATGGCATTTCTAATAACATCTTTTCAGATGTTACTGTCAGCTCCCCGCTGAGACGGGACTGTTTACAGCTGTTACTGTGGCAACGGCGGCATGTGTATGGGACCTCTCTAAAGCAGACTGGAGTGAAGAGGTTGTTGGACGAGGTGGATGAGGCGATGGTTTTGGTAAACGCGAACCAGAAACAGGAATGTCTTCATTTTACAGGAATGATAAACAACAAGAGCAAAAAACACAACAACATGTGTGTAAATCTGAGACTAAACAAACCATCGACCCCGAAAATAGTTTTATACTGAGGTCACATCGACCAAAACAAGAGGAAATAGTGATTTAATTGGGACTATATTCTGTCTTCACTGACATTAGTGGGTATTTGCACCTATATGTGCTTACCTGCACCAACATACACATAAGCGTGCTCGCAACACGTATGTACATCCACATAGTCAAACATACGCATATATTTTACAGAGATACATATATTTAATATTAAGGTCTGCCCTGCTCTATAGGGCACCAATTCAGGGCTCAACCAATCATATGTGCCCTTTAGAAAATTCCTCCATACCTAAAAGTAATGGAAACCAAAATTCTTGAAAAATATGACCACATTTATGTTTTTCCAAAGTTAATTTTTCTAAGGGTAAAAAAGCTGAAATCTGATTTGTAAAAATCTTAAGAGTTGGAGGGAAATCATCTTTCCAAAATAAGAGTATGCATTTCTTCGCAAAGTATGTTATCATAATTAATATCCTGCATTTTTTCGTATCTAACTGAAGATGCAATGGATCATTTAACAAATAGAAACTGGGACTTAAATCAAATTTTATTTTCAAAACAGATTGTGTAAAGGAGTGAATTGATTTCCAAAAATTTTGTAGAAGGTCACACTCCCAAAACATATGTATAAATGTCCCATCCGTTCTTTTACATCTGGGACATTTTGCTGAGATAGTCTTGGAGATTTTATGCATTTTTGTTGGTGTTAGGTATAGTTTATGAATGAATTTAAAATTAGATTCCTTAATTTTGTTGCTAGTGAATGGAAAGTGTATTCTTTCACAAATATTTAACCAGGTATTTTCTTCAAAGACTATATGGGACTATATTCTGCTGCGGATTGATTCAGACCAGCATTAGCTACTACAGTTCTCAACATCAGAGCTCCTTCTAAAATTGAATAAATAAAATATGTGCGACCAAGCCGTGATGGGACCAACAGTCATGTAGTTTTTCTGTATTTGGACCTGGACCTGGACCAGGTTCCTGTGGCTCTGTTCTGTTGTCTCTGTTTCCAGACAGGAAAGATGAAGATGAAAATCAGTTGTTGGTTTTTTAAACTTGTCCTGAACCTGTTTGAGGATGTGGATGATGTTGAGTTTGCTCAGCTTGGTGTCGACCTTTATCGTTGATTCCACTTCCTGTTGGATTTCATCGTCTACATGAATGTTGAGTTTGTCTGATCAGAACAATCTCGAATCAAAACAAAACAGTCGGCTTCAGCTACAGCTTTTTCTTTTAACAAAGTAGTCGACCAATCAGAATTGTTCAGCACTGCAGATTAGGTACTAATGTCCTGATCAGGGATATTTTTGGGGTGTAGATTAACTCCCCCAGAACTAAAGTCAGACCCTGGTTCCTGTGGTTGAAATCCATGGATGCACATGTGACAGTTGAGGTTCCTGTCACTATGCCTCCAATTGATCATGTGCCCTGGCTACTTGGCCAAGGGGATGTCCCTTTGGGTGACTGGCAAGCGCGCATGAGTCTTACCCGGGAGCTGTGGGTTCAATCCCCGCCCGGGCCCTCTTCACCTTGCCACACACAGTTTCTGAAAAGGTTCTTGTGGGCGAAATGAGACGTACAGCCAGTGCTTAATTTGTGGTGAATCCTGCCGGAACAAGATCCGGCACCTCGTGGGATGGGACCGGTACCTATTTGATTGGATCCTGGACCTCCATCATCTGTCAATCAAAATCTATAAACAAACTGCGTGTAATAGGTCTATCTCATTGTATCTGTGCTCTCTCTGTGTTTTATTTCTCCATGATGTTACTCACAGATCGCCTGTTTGCCAACTTTGGATGCATCTTAATCTGAGAAAAGATTGTGTAACAGATGTTGATCATCAGTTTACGCAATGATGCAACCAGTGAATTTTGGCTGCGAATAAAGATGAAAGCAGGAAGAAAAAAGAAAACAAAAGGACACAACTAAATGACATAGAAATGCTCTAAGCCATATAGTAAAGTAAGAATATAGGAATAAATTACTATGGATGGTTTGTGGGGGGGGTTTCAACAAATAAACTTAGGGGTAAGCATACGTTTTTTATTGCTAATGTCGCGTCACGTGTTGTTGATTAGGAGCGATGCGTGTTTGGCTTTGTTGTGAATCAATGAGTGTGTAGGCCTATGGCGAATGAAAACTTGTAAATTCAGGGGCTCTAGTGTCCAAAACTGTAAAAAACAGATTGTTAACTTGGGAAAATCCAGTGTGAGTCCAAACAGCTCTACTGTAGTTACTATTGCTTGTAAATTAGCTGCTAATTAGCTTCCAGTCTAGAAGAAGCCTCACTTATTTTTAAGTAAGTATCTAAAATAACTTTATTCTCTCCCTGGCGGTGGACAAACTTCCCGGCCTTTCAACACTTTTATGCTGCTTCAGAAACTTAGAGGCTTTTAACTGGCCACTCACTGACGACATCACACACACAGATTACCCACGAGGCCTAGCTGCTTTTAAAGGTGGAAGTCAGGCCGGTAATAGACGGAAGAAGCTTCAGGTTCTGTTGCAGAGCAGCCGATGGAGTTTGGAGGTTTTAGAGGTGACGTTGTGGCATCGACAGAGTCTGAGATCTGTCAGGAGAGAAGGTGAAACATTTCCAACTAACACGACCAGGAACACTGGCACCAAAAAAACACTTTGTTTCGTTACCTCGGCTTTAAAACTTGAGTTTCTCCACTGTTTTTCTTTTAAAATAAAGCTCTGAAATGATCAGAGTTGCACCTCAAGACATGTACATGATCAATTCATAGTCAGAAATTATGGAAATGTGATTTTAATTAAGAACGGAATCGAAATATGAGCAGGAGTTTAATGTCGCCACACACTGCAAAAACTCAAAATCTTTCCAAGAATATTTGTCATATTTCTTGTCAAAATGTCTCATTTCTAGTCAAAACTAATCTCTTTCCACTTAAAATAAGACTCATCACCTAAAAATGTACTTGTTTTTAGATAATTTCACATGTTTCAAACAAATTTTCACTTGAAATAAGTAGAAAAATCTGCCAGTGAAAGCACGTTTTTTGTGCTTGTAATAAGAAAGAAAAACTTGCTCCACTATCAGATTTTTCTATTTCAAGTAAAGATATGCTTGAAAGAAGTAAAAAGTGTCTCAAAACAAGCTACTTTTTATGTGATTTTACGTATAATGAGATTTGTTTTGACTAGAAATTACATTTTGTCTAGAAATAAGACAAATATTCTTGGTAAGATTTTGAGTTTTTGCAGTGAAGGTTTTGGAGTCTCGGTGCTTCAATGCCTTTCAGTTGGTGTTTGTCTTGGTGAGTTGGTTGTTCCACCCGTTCCTGCAAACTTTTCAATAAAGTTTTACAAAAACAAGTTGCTTCATTAATTCTCTGTTTTTGGTTTCACTGAAAAAAAGTTAGTGACCTTCCTCCAGTGAGGAAAAAGGACGAGGCACGGGCTTGTGTCGGTTTGGCCGGCGCCGACGTTCACCGGCAGGTAAAATCACCGCGTGTGACAGGAGGTGGCTGAGAGACAGAACAGACCGACAGACACACAAACAAATAAACAAACACACAGCCAAACACACACACACACACACACACACACACACACATGGAGCTGAGGAGAACGTCCAACTGCAGCGACAGGTGGAAACGACTCGCCGCCTGGAACGGCGTCGATGCTAACGGCTGCTACGCTCCACAGATCTGCCGTTATAGCGCCAGTGTTTGTCCTGACGATGCCTTCACACGTCCTTCAATAATCCTACACTCTGTAAAACAAACCTCAACCTGCTCTAATAGACTCAGATGTAGCGTTATTATCAGCCATGAAAGTGACTGAGCTCTGAGTGGCTCCTCTTGTTAGCTTGTTATTTCAACCATCACATGTCGTCGTCAGCATTAGCTTGTGTTCACTGAGGCTACGGGACATTTACGCTGTGATGCATTCAAACCCAGTGGAAATACTTTGTACATTACATTTCTACAGTTTGTTGTTGCAGCCTGAAATGTTTTAGTGTCTTTGGAAACTGGGGGATTTGGTCTAGAATCTAAAATAAAGTGCTTTTGGTGAAGTAGTAGTAGTAGAGTCAGTTGGACAGTTCCTGGTGCTGAAACACATCCGTCATGTCAGCAACAGTGACTCATATCATCACTTCCACTTCAGTGGTTTTGCCTACAAAATAAAAGTGCAAAGAAAGTTTTTTTTTCATCGCAGCAATGCTCTGTTTCGAGTTAACCAAGAGCAAATTATTCTGAAAGGTGTGCTCACTTGGAACGATATCTGACATTAATGAAAAACAGTTAATTAACGTATCCACAGGAGGTAAACAATTTAAAAAATGCAACGCCGTTACGCCGTACATCAATTGTATTGCAGTAAATTTAGTTTTCTCTTCCAAACACTGTGAAAGCAACAAATAAGATATGAAAAAGTATAAAAAACCATGTGGTTTTTATAAAATATATGAGATAAATATATGAATAATATAAAAACAATTAAATATAAAGATAGAAGATTCTATGGACGTCTGGAGTAATTAGTATTCACAATATAGAAAGGAGAGCTAATACAGAAAACAGCAACACATGGACATGTACACTATATGAGACCTTTAAGGACATTTAAAGGGATAGTTCAACATTTTGGCAAATTGGCCCATTGGCCCATTGCCATAATCCCTATAGTCATAGCAGTAGGTTCGTTACCTTTAATTGTCGGTGCAAGCTATTTTTAGAACGGCGGAGCAGAGCCGCGAGCTGCTCAGAGCTACGCTACGGAGGCTCATGGGATTTCTTGGTTTCCCTCATCAAACTCATCATCCAACAACTCCAAAATGCTCTGGTGGACAAGTTGTGACCTGCACATTCACCACGCTATGAGATAATAACAGAACGTTACGGGACAGAGTTGTTTTAGAGGTAAATTCATGCAAAACCGCTGATGCGCGTTGCCGTCGGGGGCGGTTTTTCAGCAAGCAGTCTCTGCATTTACCTCTAAAACAAATCCCACGAGCCTCCGTAGCGTAGCTCTGAGCAGCTCGCGGCTCTGCTCCGCCATTCTAAAAATAGCTTGCACCGACAATTAAAGGTAACAAACCTATGAGTATAGGGATTATGGGCCAATTTGCCAAAATGTTGAACTATCCCTTTAAATGACCCAAATAACATAATGAATCAGTTAATCTTGTAGCTGTCACTGTCACTGATGGGATATCTGATAAACATGTAGGTGAACATTTACTTTCGGCCTTTAAGACTCACTGTCATCAACAAATCTACTAAAAAACATAACATGTTCATCTCTTCCTTCACTTCCTGTCCTCCCTCTTCTGTTTCTGAGCTCATTGGTTGTGTGTATCTCTGTTTAAAAACACACAGGTTTGATCTGGTTTGTGAAAAACATTTCACACTCTTTTCAAAACGACGTTTTTTCCTCTTTCACCTTCACATGTTATTTTCCTTCCCCCTGTGTTTTGTTGCATCCTTTTGTAAACATTTTATTTGTGACGTACGGAGCCAAAAAAAAAAACCTACAGTTTTTCTACGGCTGCCAGATAAATCCTCCATCCTCCACCACGACGACTCCATCGTTCAACACACGTTCAGCCCCCCGGAGGAGGAGGAGGAGGACGGAGCGCGGTGCCACTTATTTCTGTTTCAAAAACGCTGTGTTGGTGCCGAACAGAGAGGCGGCTTTGTGCAGGCTTCAGGACTCTGTTGTGGTATTTCTGGTGGTTGAACACAGAGTAAGTGAAGCTGCAGATAAACCAGCTTTGAACCAAACACGCCTTTTAAATCTGTGGAGTCACAGAAAAGAAGCCGGGATGTGAGAATAAAAAAAAAAAAAAAATGGAATAAAAGTCAAGTGAGACCCTGAAGGAATGAGAGGACGAGGAAAATCCTGGCCCCGGACATGATGTCTGCTTTGTCGAATTAGCATGTTTTCTTAACGTTTTTTTAAAATTCTGTCTCTTCCTACATGGCTGCGTCCACAGAGCAGATAAATGTTTATTTGCTCTCCAGGCCTGAGAGTGTGTGTGAGAGGCCCAGATGGGGTTTTTTCAGATGTGAGTTCAGAGGCTGTGAGGCTCAGTGACAGAGCAGACTGTGGTCAAACACCAGCGGCCAACAGGCAATTTACTCCACACCAAACATTTATTAGAGTCTAAGCTGCTGCTGCTGATGGAGGTTTATCTTCCAGGTTCACTTCTCTCTCTCTCTGTGTCTCTCTGATCCTACGCTCAATCCTCTTCCCCCTTTTTTCTTTGTCTCTCTTCATCCCTCCACTTCCATTTGAAACAACGCATCTCCGTGATATATATTTATTTAACTAAATGAATCATATTTGAGGTTGGATTTTTTTCATTTTTGGAATCTTCGACTGTGAATTTTTTCCATTTTCATTTTCATCTTGTTACTCAGTCATCGTCATGTCGTCTTTCTGCCAAACACAGGAGCTCTGCTAGTTTTTTTTTTCTTTCTTTTTGCCGGGAGCTGTTATAAACATCTGTCACGTTGATGGAGGACATGTGTCAATTTTCGGAGTTCATAGCAAACTTGTATGATCCTTATGCTTTCTGTCGACATTTGTTTGCTCTGACTTCTCTGTTTTTACAACCTGGGAAAAATCATCAATGAGCTCAAACGCATCACTTAGTAGAATTACTGGAAAACTGTATGAGATACAGGTGGAAAAAGCAAAACACATCATTTAAAGCTCCCGTACACTGTAATGTTTGTGTTAAAGCTCCATACAGTATAAAGGTAGATGTTTGTGTTAAAGCTCCATACAGTATAAAGGTAGATGTTTGTGTTAAAGCTCCATACAGTATAAAGGTAGATGTTTGTGTTAAAGCTCCATACAGTATAAAGGTAGATGTTTGTGTTAAAGCTCCATACAGTATAAAGGTAGATGTTTGTGTTAAAGCTCCATACAGTATAAAGGTAGATGTTTGTGTTAAAGCTCCATACAGTATAAAGGTAGATGTTTGTATTAAAGCTCCATACAGTATAAAGGTAGATGTTTATGTTAAAGCTCCATACAGTATAAATGTAGATGTCCATGTGTAGTGTGATTATAAAGCAGCTCTAGGTTCTATATTAATACTGTGAAAGTATTAAAGCCTCAGTCCACAGAGAAATGCACACAGCCTGTATTCAGAAACTGAGCCTTAAAACCAGCCGTCAGGACTTCCTGTCACTTTGTGATGTCACAACAAAGCCCCGCCCACCACCACCTGGACCCACCATCCAACAACTTGCAGGATTTGGTTTCTCTGAGTGTTTCATTGTGAAATCTGCTCTGTTTTTCATTGGAATCGCTTTAGAAAATAGTCAACCAATCAGAAGAGAGGCTCAGAGCTTCCTCCTCTCTTCTGATTGGCTGACATCGACCGGTTGGAGCTCCAGAGAGAAGCTGAGATGTTTTAAGATCTTCTCATGGATCACACTTCAAAATAAAACACATAAAAAGAGTCAAATGTGGAACTTTTAAATTATTTGCATCACAGTTATTTTGTTAAAGTTTTTACAAAGTGTCAGGAATTAATAAGCAGGAGTGACTAGTTGTATAAAACTTATGTTCTTGTTTGTGTGAGTCCATAAATCAGCAGTTCTTGCCTTGTCAGACCACTGTCCTGTCTCTGTGTTGATGGATGTCAACGAGCCGGGAAAAAAAACAACACTTTTCATTTTATTTCATTTTTTTGGGTCCCGGAAATCATAAGATTTCAGGTGTCATGTCTGAACAGTTTCTCCTGTCTGTCTGACGATGTCCGTCGTGTGGCGAGATAATCAGATACAACATGATGCAACGATGCGACGGGTCTGTGCTGCCTGACAGTTGTTGTTGACAATGTTTCAGTGGAAATAAGACGGAAAAAAACAAACCAAATATTCTGATGCAGCACCTGCAACATCCAGGTGCAAGAATAACCATGAATTATTAATCTGTTTAAATTCATTTACATGTAATTTTAAAGAAACAAAAACTTTTAGAGCGAGTGGAATGAACATCGATGGGGCTGATGGATGGTTTCTGAGCTGCTGGCAGAAGTCCAACCCTTCATCCAGCAGCTTTGTGAGTGAACTGGATCTTTTCCATGTGGTATTAACACACAATCTGTGTGTGAATAATTCATGTTAATGTAAACACACACACGCAGAACACAGTGTGATACCAAGACTGTTGGAGCAGAAAGAGCAGATCAGCGAGGTGTTTATAGATCTTCTGTGCACAACAAAGCTGAAGATTTCGATGCAAAAAGGCCTGAGATCCGACGTCGTGGTGCAGATGTGTACGAGTGAGTCCCTCATGTCTGTCGTGATGAACATATGACACTGAAGAAGTAAAAGGTCATGTGACTCTGCAGACTCTTCATTTCGCTTCCTGTCAGTGTCACGATGCTCGAACAGCAGCAACAGCAAAATAACAAGATGAAGAAGAGTCCTCGAGTCGACGAGAGGCCGACCTGCACGACCTGCACCGGTCCTGCTGGTCCAGCTGCGACAGTCCGGTTTATAACTACACTAACCAGAGATCAGAGGTCAAAGGTCAAAAGTCGGGGAGGGATGATGTTGAGAAATCTTTTCCTTGAAAGTTTCTGTGTAGAACCATTTCAAAATAAGACTTTTAGTCTCAGATATCCATTGAATACGAGTGTACACACGGTTTAATCCCACACCTCATATAGCTTTACGAGCAGCTCGGCATCACCTGGGGAGGAACCACAAGCTCATCTAGCTGCAGTGAGAAGTGTGTGTGTGTGTAACCTTGTATTGCATGTTGTCAGGAACCCCATTAATACAAGAGTGTAACCTCAACCAGTGGGAGTGGAAAAGAAGCTTTGCAGTAACTGATGAAACAAAACAAAACTCCCAGACTCCCAAAGTTAAAATAGCTCTCACTTATTTTCGAATCCCTCTCGCAAACGGAAAAAAAACAACAACAGATTCTATTATAAGAGAAAAGACAACTGCAGCAGAAATGTATACCAATGTATTAAAGTTAAAGCAGACCCCATTTGGATGACCACGCTCTCTGCTTTATTGAACTAAGTGTAACTTGTTTGTTGGTTCCCATATGGCTGCTGAGAGGAAACAGTTGGGGGAAACAGTCTGTGCGGCTGTTTTAGGAGAAATATTTGGATTTGACTCTTCGGCTTGGATCAGTCACTTCCTGTGTGGAGGAGGAGGAGGACTAGGAGGACGAGGAAGAAGAAGAAGAAGAAGAAGAGGAAGGAGATGAAGCCAGACTGACACAAGGATTTCATTTGGACAAACTCACAGCATCAATAAAAGGCCCAGATTTATTTATTTATTTATTTTTTATCGTTTTGCCCGGCGACGACGCCAAAAGACGCCGAGAACAGTCGGCTCAGACATTTGGTCCAAAGAGAGATGAGCTGCTCGGCCAAAACTCTGTGGACACGTGGCCAGTGCTCCCATATGTACTAACTGGGCCTGGAGCTGCTCGGAGCTGCTCGGTGAGTGTTAATATGCTGCCGACAGCCTCAGTCCTCTGCTCTCCATCTTCATCAGTGATGTTTGACCGGCTGCACGTGTTCGATCCCGTCCAGCTGCACTGACAGTCGGTGAAGAACATCTGGGCTGGCCGAGCAAAACACCTGAAGAGGTTGAGATCTTCGTATCGCCTTGCTCCTTTAATGTTATGTGCTTCCTGTCTCAGTTGAAACAGCACAACTTCACTGCTGTAAAATGTCTTTCATTTAACTTTTATACAGTAGCCTATGAAAGTTTCTGTGCAACAACAGCAGATATCAAAGCTGTTTTTTTGTTGTCCTGGGGCTGGTTGCACAAAACACATTAAGATTTTCCTCTAAAGTCTGAGTTAAGGTTTGAAATAAAAACACTCTGAAGTCTCTTCCTTGATATTTTCTCTAAAGGATTTAAGGTCTTCTCCTTATATCTTGTTCTAATACTCGCTTAAAAAGGAATAGCTTAAAAACAATTTCTTTCATTACTGTAAATTAATCACACTTTTTCCTTTCACTAAGGAAACATTTTAAGGGTTTCTGTGCAACTGGTACAGGTGGCAACTGGTCTTTATGCAAGGTGTTTCTAAGATTTTAAAGTCAGACTTTAGTATAAAATAGTTAAAATACCCTTAAGTCTTCTCTTTACACTGATGTTCTCCTTATATCTTGTTCTCATCCACCATATATCCATAAATGAATGGATTTTTTTTTTCAATGAAAATCTGTAAAACGCATGGATCATCACAGCAGCTTTTAACAATGGATATCACACAAATTGACATCTGTGTTGAAGGCCCCATGGCATGAAAAATGTGATTTTGGTTATTTTTTGGTGCTTGGGGAGGTCTCTGGGCCTCGTATATACTGTCCCATGCATCAAACTGGTCATAAACGGAGAAACACACACCGCCCATTTGTAGGAACTGTCTCTTTAAGTGTGCAGATAGCACTTCCTCCTTTCTGTGATGTCACACAAAAGGTAACTCCGCCCACTGTGACCAGTTGTTTTTTTTCAATTTTTATGAATGCAGCTTCGGTTTCAGTTACTTGCCTGTGATTGGCCCGACCACATGCCACTCAAAAACAGTCAGCCAATCAAAGGAGAGGTTCTCATTCTCTCTTCTGATTGGCCAAATGACCTGTGCCTGCTAGAGCTCCAGAAAGAGGCAACAGAAAGGGGCAGTAGAAACCATATGAAGCAGATCACAGGTACTCAAAACCAATGATACATCTTGTTAGGGATATCAGCAGGTAAATAAACCCAGAGAAAAGTGCACAGCATGGGGCCTTTAAAAGCCAGCGCTAATAGAGGGATTATCAGCCTACGTCACTGACGTTCTACTGCGCATGTCGCCTGCAGAAAGAGAGCAGCAAGAGCCGTGATCATGTCTTTTTGTGCTGTTAGTTGCACTAATAGTTTTGATAAAAATAACAAAACACGCAATATTTACAGAATAGCGTCAACTCGCACCCCTTTCAAGGCAAACGAGAGAGAAAATAGTACATTGGGGATTCATTTCGAGCAATATAACGTGTTAGATACGTTGTTTTGAATGGTGATGAAGCTAAATGCTCACAGGCACAGCTGTAACGTTATGACTGCAGAATGAGTTGTGAAATGTTTACTACGACAGTGACTGAAGACGAGGTCACATACTAATGGAAAGCAAGCTGACATTAATTAACGTTAAACTATATTGTTTTACATTACCGGTACATACTCAGCCATGCACGTAACGTTACAGTTACGTTATGCAGTTGTTCCAGACTTTAGACAGGTCCGTCCTCTTCCCTCGTCTCTGACCAGGCAGCATCAGTCCTCACAGACACTGAGTTTTGTAATCGTGAGTATTTTCCTGAACATGATTGTCTGTTAAATAGCTGTAGGTAACGTTAGGGACGCACAGTGACAGTGTTGTTTTTACCGATGACCGACAGACGCCGTGCTGTGAGTGTCCGTGGCTGAGTTGCCGTTGCCGCGGTACAAACTCGATCCTCCGTCCTGACGTGTTTTTTCTTTTTTTCCCTGCCGTTATAAAACCTACAGTCTATGTATAAAACACACACTACATCAGTAGGTGATAAACTGTTGTAGTAGGCTGACAACATCGCTAGCTAACACCGCTTTGACTACACTAGATCCATAGAGGTAACCATGACAACCGGTTCTTTCTGCAGTCAGGTTGCGCACGCATCCTGATTTGTTGGTAAACAGATAATCCCTCTATAGATCCATGTGTGACAGTTGACGGTTCCTGTCACTATGCCTCCAATTGATCATGTGCCCTGGCTACTTGGCCAAGGGGATGTCCCTTTGGGTGACTGGCAAGCGCGCGTGACTCTTACCCGGGAGGTGTGGGTTCAATCCCCGCCCGGGCCCTCTTCACCTTGCCACACATGCATTTACCGCAACTATGACAATGACTGAAAACCATGGAAACATAAAAGTACAATTCCACTGGAAATGCAAAACCGGCTTCCGGTTTTGACCATAGATGACGTTCGGAAACTTGTGGATACTTAAGGAATCACTTAAAGTCAGTTTAACCGTTACTACCACGACTCCAAGCCGACAGCGCAGCGGGGTTACCATGGCTACAGCCCGGCGCTGCCTCAACGTTCCGATAGTTAGCATGCTAGGTGGCTAATGCCAATGGCGTGCAAAGAATCTTGAGATATGGGAGGCCACAAAGGATATGTGTGAGGTGTGACCTCCTAAAACAGGTGAGAGAAGGCCGGATTTATCGGCCGCATTTGGAGGAACCTTCGAATCGGGACGGGCTTTGTCGTGACGCTCTTCAAATGCCGCCTTGCAAGGATGCAGCCGCTGAATTGGGACACAGCTAATGAGAGACAGTGGCGTGTTTGCTACCAGCTAGCCTAGCCTATCACAAGCACTAATGCTAGCGAACAAACAAACCCGTCTCCATAAAAACAGTGGATTTTCTTTCATTATTGTGAATGGACTTTTCTACCTTTAAAGGGATAGTTCAACATTTTGGCAAATTGGCCCACCAGACAGAGTTGTTTTAGAGGTAAATACAGAGACTGTTTGATGAACAGGCAACACGCATCAGCTGTTTTGCATGAATTTCCCTCTAAAACAACTCTGTCTGGTAACGTTGTGTTATTATCTCATAGCGTGGTGAATGTGCAGGTCACAACTTGTCCACCAGAGCGTTGTGGAGTTGTTGGATTGTGTATTTGATGAGTTTGACGAGGGAAACCATGAAATCCCATGAGCCTCCGTAGCGTAGCTCTGAGCAGCTCACGGCTCTGCTCCACCGTTTTAAAAATAGCTTGCACCGACAATTAAAGGTAACAAACCTACTGCTATGGAAATCAACCTACTGTGTAGCGGCCTTTAGGTAACTCGTTCAGCCTTACATGCCTGACAACTGCTGAATCACAGTGAGCTCAAGTTGAAGGACAAACGTGGACAGTTTTGACGTGTTTCATGACGTGGACGCTGAGTTTCTGTCGCCATCCTCTAACTTCTTCACCTCTGATCCAGGTGTTTTCAAACACAGTTGTTTATTCTTTGTTCTGACGAAGACAAAAAGCCGAGTCACATCAGTGAATGAATCTGTTACTTCTAGAGCCAGAAACAAGTTAATTCCACTTCACATCAGCTCCACGTCTGACGACTTTGTTTTGCGAAGGTTCGACTGAACCGGAAGTTTGAGTCCCGTTAATCGCTCAGTCTCATCTTTTACACCTGATTGATTTGATATCGGAGCTGATATGAAGTAAATGAAGTGAGAGATGTGTAAGAGGGTTTTGTGCTCTGATGAGATGTTTTAGATTTTTGTGCCTCTGAATTGAAAATCAAATAAGAGAGAGAGATAGGTAGAGAGAGAGAGCGAGGGCAAGCGAGTCGTGCAGATATAATCGTCTCCCCCGGTTTTTATTAGCAGATGGATTTGCCATCGGGCCGCACCATTGGTTTAACCTCCTAATCAGGTATTGCTTCACTCACTCGCCCCGCTGCTACTGCTTCAATTAAGGCTGAGAGAGAGAGAGAGGGAGAGAAATAATGAGAGATGGTGGAGAAGATGCAGGAAAATGAAAGTGGCTGACGGAGACAGATAGATGGAGAGATTCATTCACATATATGAAAGAGCAGAGGGAAGATAAAAAGCGAGTGAAGGAGCCCTGGAGGAGGAGATTACTGTTTATATATTTCAGACTGTTTTCCTCCACCACATGGTTCTGACGTTTCATCTCTGCTGCTCTGGACTGAAGCTGTTTGTGCAGAAAATCCCTGCTGCGATTTGTCACCACGTGTGTTTTCACTCATTATCATTGTCAGTGTCTCGTTTCCTGTTTGACCAGTCGCTGTGACTCAGGCTTTTAGTGCAACACTTTGGTTTGATGTAGTGTAAGGAAGAAAAAAAAGTGGACAGTACAAGAATAAACTTAATCAGTGATTGGTGTCAAGGAAACATCTCCTCAGTCTTGTAAAGCTGCGTTCACACCGGACCTTTTATTTTTGCCGCTGTCGCTCGTATCGCTCCAAAAAAATTGCTCTGTCGCTCAGCTGCAGTCGCTCGTCAATTGGGCAGACTGGCATTTTCGCTTTGATGACGTTATGCCCACTGCCATGTGTCTCTGTTTACACCGGCAGTTGGGATTTCTCATCTCGAGCCCCCAGCGATTTTTCGCCTGAGCGATTAAACGCTCAATCGCTCGTTTGCATTGACTTAATATGTAAACTCTAAAAGGTCCGGTGTGAACGCACCTTAAAAGAAAAAGGCAGGATTGACAAGATTCTCTGACTTTTTTAATTGTTGAGTGATTTCCATGTCATCTTGGCTCTCTCTGTCCTATGTTGGTACCTTGTTGTGGTAGAAAGCCTTGCATGTCTCTGTAACTCTTCAAAGCTGCATTTTAAGACCCTCTGACCCAAGACCGAGTCAAGACCAAGACCAGACCAAGACTTTGAGAGGGTCAAGACCGAGTCAAGACTAAGACCAACGGGGTTACAGTAGGTCTTGGTCTCAAGTACCACAACACTAGTGCTGGACTGTCAAAGTCTCATTCCCCAAATGGGAAGAAAATGATTAAGTAAGTAAGTTACAAGAAGACCCGCCTCACTCTGCTCCTCTGATTGGCTTATACGTGCTAACGTGGCTATAGCATTCTCACGCTTTAGGCCTCCACATCGGGCGTACTGTGAGTGGACTGTACGCGGAACCGACTCCATGCACAATATCTGTGGTCGTTGGAGGTTTCATAGTCGAGTGTACCACCACAAATCAAATTTCCTACACTTCTTGTGCCAGTTCCCTGTGTTTCCCACAACACTTGCACTTTCTGCCATGGAGTCAGGGAGAATGCGACACATGAGCATTGATGTCAACAACAACACTCAAGTTTATGGTGTTGTTATTGACATCATATCTTTTTAATAACTGAATATTTATTAAATGGCTTTTGTTTTTCAAGTAAAGATGCTGCCATCTTATCTAGATCTTATTTTCTTATCAAGATCTTGTTTTGTTTTGTCAGTTCAGTGATGAATGAACAGGGACCCTTCATTAGTTCAGTGTTCAGTCTGTTTTTCATAAATTAAATGTCCTCAAAGTGTCAGTTCACTCCAATATGAAGGATAAACCAAACATATTTTCCTCTTGTCTGTGGTTCTGTGTATAACTTGATTTTTTGGTTGGAGATGCCTTATGTTGTTCTTTAAAAATAGACAATTTATACCAAAATCTGCTCCTCTGGATGGACACAGCACTGCAGATAAGATGGAAAATCTGTTTTCCCTCCATTTCATTCATTTTGGGGTGAGCTTTTACCTCTTTTTGGAGAGAAAAATCTGATTTCTCGGCACCATTGCAGTGGCAGCATCAAACCACAGCATCACCGTCCAGGATGAAGCAAATCAAATAAAACCTGTTAGGATAAAACATTAGTGTGTCCCCTTGATGAATGTGAATCTGCTGTTTCTGCAGATACTGTAGGTTTGCTTTGATTTTATTCTGTGGCTCACAAGTTAAATGCAGAAAAGTTTTGTTCACAAGCGGCTGTGCTCACAGGTAACGTCCATGGGTGTTTTTGCACAATGTGAACAGACGTCACCGAGCGGATCCAAGTCAGTTGAAACCAAGCAAAATGGTGAGATTCTCCATCTCCAGGCTCCGGCTTCCTCTCCAAGATCTGTTTGGCTCGATGCAGCTCGCACTTAAGATCATCCAGGTTTGTGTTGTAAATGGTTCTTGACAAAAACAGTGGAGATTCGTCCAAAAAGCTGTTGCTATTGGGAGCGAGTGCTGAAATTGCTTTCATGAGATCACAATTGGTTTTGGGAAAAATGCCTCCAGCTCAGCATTCAGAGTCTGAGCTGAAGAAAACAGCCCCAGAGAGAATAGTACTTACCTTGGACAATGTTCTGCAGTGACAGCAGAAGAAGGAAGAGCAGAGCTTTGAGGAGAACATCTCTTAATGTTGTACTGCTGATTAATGTGCAGCTCCTCTGTCAACACACTCCTTTATCAAACCTATAATGAGGTTCACAGAAACGAGTTTTCCTCCAGAAAGCCTGCAGTTATCTGATGTTTAATGTTTAGTAGCTTTGGTTTGTTTCAGTTCCCAGAAATGATCTTATGTGACTCAGCTGATAGTTAGCATAACCTGTTGGCTAAACCAATTTACTCATTACTCATTTCTGTCACCACTTTTTGTATCTGCTAGATTTCAGTCTTGTTTCCATGGGTGGCGAACAGTGTTACACAATGATTGACAGCAATAAGAGCCAAAAATTCAAATTAGGGTGACTCAAAAGATGTTCCGGATCACATGAAAATAAAAAGGAACAGTCTATAATGAACTACTGAAGCTGTTTTTGACTTTTTGTTCCCTCATCACGGCCAAGGTGGTTTGCTGTTTGGTCAACTGTAGGTCAAAGGTCATTGTCGTTGGACTTTGATTCACTTTTCATTTTGCACCTTTGAAAAGTACGACGGAGTATTAGGGCCACATTGAGAACAGACTTCGAGAATAAAGTAATGAATTTACGAGAATAAAGTCGTACATTTCCTACGAGAAAAAAGTAATAACATTACGAGAATAAAATCGTAAAGTTTACGAAAATAAAGTCGTAAATTTATGACTTTATATTCGAAGTTTGTGATTTTTTTATTTGCCATTGTGGCCCTAATACTCGGTCGTAGAAAAGTTCTGCCAATTGAGGAAATTTAAATAGATTTTGGAACGCCCTCCCAAACAATGTCGGAGACAGACAGAGAAGACAATCAAAATTCAAAAAGATAATCACACTTAATTTAACTTTTAATCTTTGCATCCTGTATTTTTGCTGCATTTTATCACCTACAGTAGCTATATCTTTTCTCTGCGCTCTTTGACAGTAAACCTCTTGTTATGTTTTATATTCCATTACTCTGTGAAGCGCATTGACCTGCCCTCTTGTATGAATCACTTTAGAAATAAAAGCTGCAGGGCCTCATTTTGGCTCAGACCTCTGCTGCCGCTGCCGCTGCTGAGCTCCTCATCTGTCATGTGTCAGGTAAACAGACAATATACACACTGACACTAAAGAACTGGGGTTGTCCAGACTTTAAGATCAGGTCCTGTGGGTGAGCCTCCATCAGAGATCTGTGAGCTTCTGAAGGTTTTTTTTTTCCCTGTAAACTGCAGCACTGACCCATCTGTGGAAATCGCTGCTCTCTCTCTCTCTTTCTGTCTCTAATTACGCCTCTGTAATGGATCCACCTGAGCGAGTTCGGCGCTGGCTGCAGGCAGGAGACTCTGTCTTGGTTTAATGGGGACTTTGTCATTCAGGCCTGCAGCTCCCTGATGCAAACAGCGACTACTTTTCTTTATTTTCCTCCCTTATTTCACTTCCTGCCTGACTCTACCTGGGATTATCTTCCTCTCATTATTTCCCTCTGCCTCGCTATCCACCCTCCTCTCTTGCTCTTGTTCATTTCAATTATTATTTCTCTCCATCTGTCTATTATATTCTTCCTCCCTCTCTCCCTCAGCTACACTCTTCCTAGGTTTAATTGAGCATTTTTTTCTGCAGCACTCCATTAACAAGGTTTTCTTTATGCTGCTAAAACAGTCGACGTTCGAACCCGAGCGCTCCCCGAAGACCGTGAGTCGATGTCGGAGCTCTTGTCAGTCAATGCAGGACATTTCAAACGTTTGTCAATGGGTTGCACCTTTGGGAAAGTGTAAACTGAGGGGGAACAGATGAGGCGCAGAGCGATGTAGCCTACAGCCGTGGGTCTATTACTGCTGTGTTTCACACTGTGATAAATGACAGTCGCAGCTAGAGACTGGCTGCACAGATAGGTGGCAAGAATCAAAATTTGGATGGAAGTGAAAGTTTGAACAGAAGCTTTGAACCTTGTTGAAATGTATTTTGCACTCAGAAGGCGACAAGATATGGTGACATCTATTTAAATTAGCATGCTAACCAGCTAGCCCCAACCTGTCAGGTGTTGAAATACCGTTTTCTGACCAATAGATGCTGAGTCAGTCAGTGTAATGTCTAATCTGCCCTCAGTCCAACAGAAGAAGAAAGGCTTCCTCCAGAGCTAGAAGCTAAAGTTAGCTACAACCCCCCGGCTAGCATCACAGATGACTGAAGCTCCTAGAAAGTGATAGGCTACATCTCCACCCAAAGAAAACCAGGTTCAACGGCAAGTAAAAGAAGCAACACACAAGTAAATGTTGGTGCAGCTGTACAGCACCAGAGTTTAAAGAGAAACTTCATGCTTATCTTGTGTTTTTGTAGTTTTTGTTTAGGCTACTGTAAACTGCACCAAACACCAAGCTAAATATCGTAATAAATGACTATCAAGAGCCATTTGTTTCAATGCAATAGTCTCAACAATAAATACACACAAAAGGATTAAAAAAAAAGGCAATACTATATCAATAATATGATTGAAATGCTGTGGAGAGTCCGATGAGTCAATGTTGAATAAGTATGAGGTGATAACAAGGTGGAGTTTGTTTCCATTGACAGTTCCTTACAAATGAACAAAGACTGTGTCAAAGTGAATGTTTGAAAGAAAAGGTCAGGATGAAGTTGTGGGAGGAAGTTGAAAATGAGGGGATGTTCAATAGTTAAAATTCTGAATGACTTTTTCATGAAGGTGAAGACTGGAACATGAGTCTGGAGGAGGCTGGAGAACTTGATGGAGATGTAGAGGTGAATGTTTGGAAGATGAGTATAAACAATAATGAAATAATGATAAGTTCAATGGTGTTTAAAATATAGGTACGACAAAGACAGCATCATTTACCTTGAAGAAAGAAGGAGGAAAAATCCATGAAGACAATGTTGATGAAAAGTTTATGTTATGAAGAGAAGCACTGGGAGAAGTTGAAAGTTTGGCATCTAGTTTGGATGCAGTGAACTTCTTGTTGAAGGTTGAACATTGCTGGAGGAAGGTGAAGAATTTGAATACGACTTGGATACAAAAATTTGGGTTGTTTTATTAAGAGTAATGCGTTTTTTTATATTGAGATTCCAGATTGGATGTGAAGCTTTGATTCTTTCTGAGTTTTGAGAAGAAAAAAAAACATTTTGGGGGAAGTAAAGGCTTAAGAAGATTTGAATAAAAGCCTTCAGGTTGGGGTTAAAGATTTGAATGAACAGGACAGAAGGTGACGGCGTCCTTAAAGGAAATGTGATGAATGGTGGACTTGTGGAGCTTTGACAGCAAGGTTTGGATGAAAATTTTAGAGGTTGAAGTTTGGAGGAAGATTTAGAAGGAAGTTTATATGCAGGTAAAGGTTTGAAAAGGTGTTTGTGGTTGTTTATTTTTATCCATTCAGCAAAACCAGACAGAGATACAACCTGTTTTCATTAACTGCAGTCAAACAGCCAGGAGCTGCTCTGGCTCTCTATCAGATTGGTTCTTTTTTCCCCAAATGTATACAAGTCCATTTAATCTGCCCAACAACCACAAATGGCATTTGAAGTCTGTGCTCATTTTCCTGTCTGAGAGCAGCAGAAACAGCCAGAGGCCCCCCTGCTGTTTACCAACTTTACATTGATGCTATCCCGCTCGGCTCGGACCGCTGTAATAGGACTCAATACTTGAAGCCCCTGGCCACTCAACCAATACACCGAATCACTGAGTGGGTGCGGTGTGATAATAACAGCCAAAGGTAATGTGCATGCAAGTGTAAATGTTGGAAAGTGTGTGTGTCTGTGTGTGTGTATATATATGTGCGTGTTTGGGGTGAAATCTATATTTGTGTTTGGCTGGTCGAGCTGCCAACAGCAGCAGATTGATGCCAGAAATCGTCAGATTGTCGAGCGCATCTGGACTCAAAACAAACCTGCTGCAGAGCTGCATGTTAACGAGCCGGCCCTGGGTGTTGGTGATTGGAAAAGACCGGATTATATATCTGTGTGAGTGTGAGAGTGTTTACAGCCTCTGGTGCGCAAGAAATCCACTCAACGGAGCTCTTTATTAGGAACACCTGTGCACCGGCTTCTATCCGGTCAGTCGGCCATGTGGTCAGACTGGTTGGAGACGGTCACTCAGGTAACCAACAGGTCCAAACGTGAGGTGGATGCACCACAACAGAAACCTGAGGCTGCGGTGGAAACAGACTCACCCACAGTTGGACAAGCGAAGCCGGTCTGATGGATGTGGATCTGCACAAAGGTCAGAGTTTGAATCCATGGACTCAACCTGCTGCTGCTGCTGCTGCTGCTGCTGCTGATGGTGTAATGATGTGGGAATGTTTTCTGTTTAGGCCTTAACACAACTCAATACTTGTTTTCGATCCAATCACAAATAACATCCCAGCATTGGGTTGCCATACATGACACAATAACAAGACCAGGGAGTTCAAATGGAGAGCCATGGTATCTCTTAAAGGGATAGTTCAACATTTTGGCAAATTGGCCCATTGCCATAATCGCTATAGTCATAGCAGTAGGTTCGTTTCCTTTAATTGTTGGTACAAGCTATTTTTAGAACAGCGGAGCAGAGCCGCGAGCTGCTCAGAGCTACGCTATGGAGGCTCATGGGATTTGGATTGGTTTCCCTCATCAAACTCATCAAATACACAATCCAACAACTCCACAACGCTCTGGTGGATAAGTTGTGACCTGCACATTCACCACGCTATGAGATAATAACACAACGTTACCAGACAGAGTTGTTTTAGAGATAAATTCAGAGACTGCTTGATGAAAAACTGTCCCTGAATGCAACGCGCATCAATGGTTTTGCATGAATTTCCCTCTAAAACAACTCTGTCTGGTAATGTTCTGCTATTATCTCATAGCGTGGTGAATGTGCAGGTCACAACTTGTCCACCAGAGCGTTTTGGAGTTGTTGGATTGTGTATTTGATGAGTTTGATGAAGGAAACCAAGAAATCCCATGAGCCTCCGTAGCGTAGCTCTGAGCAGCTCATGGCTCTGCTCCGCCGTTCTAAAAATAGCTTGCACCGACAAATAAAGGTAACGAACCTACTGCTATGACTATAGGGATTATGGCAATGGGCCAATTTGCCAAAATGTTGAACTATCCCTTTAAAGAAGCTAAGAGAGAGTCTGAGTTGATTTTTAGTTCTTTTGTGCAAAAGTTTAAATGGCTTTCAGAAAACTTTAAGACTTTCTGAGCCATTGTCTTTATTACAACTAATGCTGAAGTCAGGCTTTAAATGAAAATTTAAAGTTAAAGGGTTTTCCAGGGACCTTGATTTGTGATTTGGACCTGAGCTGAGGTTTTAATTTGTGTTGGATCAGTTATTCAGTTAAAATTGATGGACTTGTTCGTGAATCACCAGGACCTTTAAGGTTTCACACTCGTCTAAATACGTATGCAGCAGGCAGGAGCTGGTGTGTTTGGATGTTTGTTTTCAACACCTACAGTAATTTATCTCAGTCACACTCACACACACCTATTGTAGTGTTGTTCCCACAGGCCTTCCTACAGTAGCAGGCTATAAATATAAAGTCGTACTCGCGGACGGATGAGTTGCTTTGGATGGTGTGTTGACTGACAGCGTCGCCGTCAGCCTTCTTCCCTGTTAGCGGGGATGCCCTCTGCTTCTGACGGCGTTTCAAAATCCTTTCCCTAGTTCAGCAGGAAGATGAAGGCGAGCCGGTCCGCCTGCAGAGCCTCTGCCTCAGGCGTCATGTTGGAGAATTTGTTTTGTTTCTCCACCTCACTCCTCTTTTCTGTTATACTGCGAGGCCTTCGCTGCTTCGCCGTCTGCAGAAATAGATACAAGCTCAGTGGGGTTTGGTGGTGCAGAAAAACAGTAGAATATCAAAACCATCAAGGATTAGTGGGATTTTAGGGTTTAGTAAGCTTCTGCTCTGATGCTGCTTCTCTCTGTGTTCTTATGTGGATCTTTGTGAAGTGAAAAGGTGGAAACATCGAAACCAGATGGACTCAGGGTATCTCAATGAGCTAAAAACAACAGAAATGAACAAGAATAAAGACACCAGAGCACACTGGATTCAGGACACTGTACTATCATGCTAACTATTCAATATTGCACAATAAGCACCTGCACAATTTCTTATGCTAGTTAAAATGAAAAAGGAAGAAACTAAAACCACAGGCCTACATGTTGTGGTTTCTTCCTGAAGCAGAGAAACATAATCATCTCCAGATGAAGGTAATGGAAGGTTTTTACCACATACTTTTCGCCTGGATTTGAAGTTAGCTTGGTAGCTAACAGCTAGCAGACAGTTTGTTGCAACCTCTTGTGTTGTAAAAGCAATATAATGTCTTAAGTTCTTGGTCAGAAAACAGCTGTTAATGCTAATGTTAGCCATGTAGCAATAGCAAAACGTACAAATACATCCCCAAACTCAAATAAAAATGCAGGTGAAAACATCTTTGCTACAAAATTGATATATTTTGGTTCCAACTTTAACTATGAATTATATATTATTATAAAATAAATATTATTTTTTGGTACATTACAGTATTGTCAAAACTTCATGGTTGAGTTTGTGTTTTCTCACCTTCAGTAAGATGCTGCACGGTGCTAAATTCAACCTGACAAAAATTTCAACAGTAAAGGCGATGCAGCAAAAATACAAAGGTTAAAACACATTTAGCTCATCATTAGTCAGCAAAATTATACAAAGAGGAGGTGAAACACAAGCTGACTGATGCAAGAACGGACCTTAAGTTCATGAAAAAGTTAGTTAAATGAAGTGAGGAGCTTGCTGGTTTAATTACCTCTCACCTCTGAAGGACTCTGGGCTCTTTTGTCTTGGTGCAAACTCTCATTTCTGAGTTAATACCCTTCGAATCAGATGGCGGCCGATCATCCTCCCTCCTGATGCTAATGCTATCAGAGACAGAGAGCAGCTGTTGAAAATCGCCCCGCGGACCTTCCACCTCTTGGCATTCTTCTCCTCGCTCGGCCGTTCACAAACTATTAGAGCGTTTACGCCGCGGATAGAGAGGGAGCCGCTGAACTCATTTCACAGGTTAATTAGAACAAAAGGATCAGCCTTTCACCGACCGAGAGGCTTTCGATTATTGAAAGGTTGTGGTTCGCTCTCCTCCCCGCGGGCCTCTGCCGAGAGGACGGAGTATATTGGGCTCCATCACGGCTAAATGCCACCTATCAATCACCCGATCACGCCTGGCTGCCGTCATTAGCATCCAGTGATTGAGAGGTAAGCTTTGTAATCATCCTCAGGCAAATGTATTGTGAGGATATTAATGTGCTGCATGTCTGCCAGAGAGGAAATGACAAGTTGGGTCAAGTCTCCAAAATAAGAGCGACGGGGCTGAGTGCAGACGGACGGACGGATAGATGGACGGACTAACAACAGATCTGATCTTATTCAGAACAAAGGAACGGTGAAGCAGCTCTGGAGGAGGAGGAGGAATTACAACACAGAACATGCTGTGAATTGTTGGCATGTTTTGAACAGGTTGTTACAAAATCCATCAGTAAATGAACCGTTTGAAAAGGCACTGAGTCTCTGCACAGTTTCTGCACTGATGAGGTCTGGAGCCACTGAGCAACATTTGGTCTTAATCAGAGTAAAACTCTCAGAAAACAACAGATTAATTTATTCATTCAGTCCATATGGTTGAGTTGGGTCTGCACTATCAACAGTTATAATAAGCACCTTCAATATTATTCCAATATTATAAGTGCTTCCTGTTAAAGTTTTAAAATCTAACATGTCTACACTAAAATGTGAACAAATAACCAAACCTCTATGTCCTATATGTTGTTGAATTATGTTCTTACATTTTTTCAGATGGTTCCATCAATTTACTTGTGATAAATTCAGTTTTTTGAATTTTAATGATTGTTTTTTTTTTGTTTAATTGATATTAGCATTACTCAATCTCATAATGTGTGATGCATTTGTGTTTACATATATGGAAAAAGATGAGAAACATATTGAAAAAAAACATTAACAAGTAGAGAATGATCATTTAAATTAGAAACATTGGTTTGTAAAATAAGAGTGCAATACTTTTTTCAATTTTTGTTTGGTTAAAACTGTTATTCTGTTGTTAAAGAGGAACTCTGCGAGTCTGGTTGCTTTTCCTCTGTTTTGCTAACCCTCCACCTGGCCATGTGTATTTATTTACACATTTACACATTTGCTGGTGAAAACTCAATTGATGGAGTGGTGGATAACGTTATACTGTATATGATGTTACGACGTGTATATTTGTGTAGTCTTAACTCACAAATCACAAGTCATGTAGTTAACTATCACAATTACGCCGGAGCTTTTTAATTAAGGTAAAGTCCGGTTGCTTTTCCTCTGTTTTGCTAACCCTCCACCTGGCCATGTGCATTTGTTTACAATGAAGCCAGCGAAAGCTCAATTGATGGAGTGGTGGATAACGTTATACAATACGATGTTACGACTTGTATATTTGTGTTGTTTTAACAAACAATTGTTAATTAATTTAATTTAATTAACTTAAGGTAAAAAAATAGCCACGGGAAAAATCCTGCTTAGTTCCTCTTTAAGACTTTTAACAAGTGTTAAATTAAATTTATTAAGTATACTTTTCACACGACATGGATAAGGGGGATAGACAGTGGATGGATGGATGGATGAACTTCCGACACCTTGGTTGTTTTCAGCTCTATATTTCAAGCAGATGGAGAATTTTAGTTGTCAGACGTCTAGATCTCAAAGTGTCAGAGAACAGGACAGAGGAAATGTTGGACAGCTCATCTTCCAGCTGCTGGAGACGTCCTGTCCTCTGTGCATAATTCAGCTGCTGATAAAAAAAAAACCCTCCTGAACATCTGGATCACATGTTATTAGACACTAATTTACAAAAGTGAAACTGCTTTAATTGGTGTTTCTACCAGTTTTAATCACCTGGTCTGTTGTTTAATGGAGAGGAGGAGGAGGAGTCCTCTGACCTCTGTGGATGATTCAGCTGTTGGTTGAAATCTGCTAAACATCTGGATCAAGGAAACCAGCAGCTGTCTGCACTGTAAAGCATTAACGAAGAAGAAGCTGGTGCCAGTGGTGGTGAAGACAACAACTCCCATGATCCCACTCTCTTTCACAACACTGCCCTTTGCTATTGTTAGTTTTGATTGACAGACCACTAGAGTAAAGTTACCACAACAGTTCAACCCACAAATAACTTATTATGCATTATATATTTCTTACTCATTGAATTTACAATTTATTTAAATAGTCTATTACTACCTTTTTAAAAATGTGTTTTGAGTTAATATTTTTGATGTTATTAGGTAATGTGTTCCATCCTATAATGGCTCTGTATATTACAGTATGTTTTAAAAAGTTTGTTCTTGGTTTAGGTGCCAGTAAATTATCGTATCTTATTACATATTTGTTGACATTATCTGACCTGAGAAATATTGGTGTCTTTTATTGTTAATTCAATTTCTCATGAAAGTTAGGAGACTTAATTTTAGTTTGTCTTCAACCAGAAGCCATGATAAATTCCGATGCATTTTAAAGATATTTGCATGCAGTGAACAATTATGAGCAATTCTGGCTGATTTGTTCTGTGCAATTTGAAGTTTTCTAATATCTTTAGTGGCTGCAGATGACCAAATAATTGGGCAGTAATCCAGATGGGACAACACTAGAGCCTTGATTACTTGATTCAGAGTATCTGACTCGACATACTTGGAACATTTTCTTGTCATTGCAATGATGACTTTTAATTTAAAGGGACAACGAGGAGTTTCTATTTGGTTATAAAAAAGTCTCACGTTAATGTGGATGAATCTGCGCTACCCACACTTGTTAATGGGCCCATTTTCGATAAATATATCGTTTTGTCTCTATCGTTATTTTGTTATTATTAGTGGTGGCGGAGATGCTGGTCGAGCCGACCAGCGTTTCTTTACTTTCGGTTTTGTGGCGAGTCATGAGAATAACGCCGCAGAATCGCCGTTTATGGTCGGAACTACGATGGTAACTGAACCTCTTCGAACCTCTGACTTTAATTCTTGATTTATGAAAACATGAGTCTGTCTTGCGCCGATCAAAGAATTTCACAGGCTCATAAATGTAGTGTGAAAACGCTTCGCTTTTCCAAAACTCTTCGTTGTCCCTTTAAAAAGGCTGCCTATTATGTACCTACAGTCAGTCTACTGCAGGTCTTGGTTGATTATTTAGCATATCTCTGCTCGTAGCTTTAGCCTCACAGCACATTCCCTGTCTGGTTTGTCTCTGTCTCCAGCAGCAGCAGCAGCAGCAGTCATATCAGCTCTGAAGAAGCCAACGAACACTTCCTGCCCAGAACCAGACAGACACACAAAGTTAGTGACAAGCTGCTGAGGGAAGAGGAACTTCTAAAGGAGCCAGAAAACCAAGTGTTGGACATGAATATTGATCCAAATGTTGCTGTTTGTCTGCTGGATGTGACAGAAAGCCAAACCAATCTAACAAACTGGTAACATGACAGATTCCTCTGCCACCGAGAGGCTGAGGAATCAGTTACAGCTCAGGTCGATTCCTGATGCAAGGGATGAGACATTCGTTAAGGAATTTAAATCATCTTCCCGTTGACTGAGCCAGGCAGACGTGTGAGACTCCAACGTGCTCTGAAAATCCTCTACGCTCTTCCTGTCTTAACCGGCACTCAGACACAGCTGGCAACATCTGGAAACACAACACAAACACACACACAAACAGGCATTCAGCTACATCCAAACAACTGCACATTTGGTTACTGGGATGGATCCTGCATGCAAACACACTGATCAGGGCTGCACTATATGTGATGCAGGAAATGTTTAATCCAGTGAAGACAATGAGGCCGAGGTCTGTGGTCATAAATCTTAAAATCTTAAAGGTCTAGTGTGTAATAATTGTCAAGGTTTATTGGCAAAATCTGAATATACTACCCTTGAATACATTAGTATAAGTGTATAATCGCTATAAAATAAAATCTGTTGGGTTTTCGTAGCCTTATAATTCTTCTTTTATACTGTACATATAGCAAGGGCCTTGCTTTAGAGAGTGTCGCCATCTTGCACTGCCATGTTTGTACGGCTGACCGAACGGAAAATCCAGCCAACCAGAGAGCACGTTTTGCGAGTTAATAAACCAACGAAATGGTTTAGTTGAAATACTCCCAGTCGTGGTAAACAAGTTTTTTTGTCCTCGGAGGCCACCGTCACTTTCCCGACGGAACGGGTGAGTGCGAGCGAGCGCTGCAAACTAGAATCTGAACGCTGGATGTGACACAAGAGAATTATCAAAGAACATCAAGAAGGTTAAAGGAGAAAAACTCAGTAACATTGAGCCTCAGAATAGTTAGTGTGACTGACGTTGTCTGGCCTGCCCTGAGTGGGTTTCGAACCCAAGTCTCCCACACCACGGGCGACGATGCTAACCGTTTCGCCAAGAGGTCAATGGCCACTTGGCAAGTGGATTAGCACGTCTTTTCTGGGTGATTGAGTTTACCTTCAGTACCGCTAACCGCCAAACACTGTCACTTCTCCTCACTGGTACCTCCTGACTGTGACTATACCCGCGGACCCCCGTTACATAAGTACAAAAGTACAAAAGTTGTTTTAGTTAGCATGTTTTAGAACAGATAGAGTTGATTTCAGGACTTTTTGTATTATTAGCGTCTTTCAGGACATTTAATGTTGCACAAATGCTGCACAATTGGAATCCTTTTTATAACCTTTTTATAACTTAGTAAACAGGCAGCAGCTTTTATGTGTTTAGGCCTATATTGTTTGTTAGCTTGTAACTGGCTGTGGCTGACAGATTGTTAGTGATCTCATCTCACCATGCTAACTCTTTAGCCCCGCCCCCTGGACCCACAAGTTGACAGGATTGGTTCTTCAAGTTTGTGACATATGAACTTCCTACTGTGTGAATCTGTGTTTATGAGACACTGTTGTTGCTTCACAGCAGTTTAAGAGGGAAATGTTTTATATATCTTGTATTATATCAAAAATAAAAACGTGGACTTCAACAAGGTAAAACACTTGAAGGAGTCTTTATCACTGTTTTTCCATATCAGGCTGTTTCATGGCCATAAACTTTTTCAGCTGCCACCATTCTTTATATTACAGCCGACTGAGAGCTTGAAACAACACAATAACACACCCATAAGTTTTTTTTTTTTTTTTCATAATCCATAAACCATCAGAGGACCCTGCAGGCCGATGAGCTCCGATCTACGCTGCATCAACATCTGAGTGGCTCAGTAGCTTTTTATTGATCGGCTTCAGCCAAACAAAAGGAAAAGGAGTTCAGAGAGTGAACTTGTCTCCTCAACCTTTCATTAGCGTCTTAACAAAAACCACAACGACTTCCATCGCCATGAAAAGAGTCTCTCAAGTGAAGGAGAACGACGTGGCCCTGATTCACACCTCCACACCGGACTCCTCACACAGATCACCTTCACCAAATATCAGCAATACACAGAAACACCTGCTACCACAAAAAACTCTTTCATTAGTTGTCTGTTCCAGTTTTGTTCTGGTCCTCTTCAGCTCTCAAAATGACGACTACTGAGTGAAAACACAACAAAGCAGACACAGAGAACACAACATGAAGCCACCAGGGTCTCACCTTCTTTTATTAAACAGAAATCTATTTTGTCAACCAGCTCTGTGTATGGCTCTGGCCTTCAGTCTGCAGCTCAGAGCCAAAGTCATGATTCTTTTCTAAAGGAAACAATGGATGACAACTATTGTGCCCTACATATAAAGCCTCATGTATCTTATTCCAGTTTATCTCGACTCAACCCTGCATCCATCCTGCTGCTCCCTACACTCACTACTACGGCAACACACGTTCATCTGCTAGTGAAAATAGCCCCCGAAAACACACTTGCAATTAGTTTCTAAAGAAAAGTTTCATATATTACTATACTATTGAATTAAAATCATGGATGAAAAAAAAAAAGAAAGATAAAAAAAACACATAAACACATAGCCCATTTGAGTCGAGACTTGGCAATACTACCGATAAACTCTGTGCTCATGAAATTGTGTTAAACTGCATGGTCCTTGTGAATGAATAAATGAAATGAGTCGCATAGATACAAAGATCATAAACTCTGTTCTCTCTCTGAAGATCAGAAATTAAGCTGCCAATATACATGTAAATAAAACTTATCAAATAACTTGTTTTGTGAAGTTACAGAAAGTTTGGTCTGAATATTTGTTTTCAAACATGTTTATCTAAATATAACCAAATCCTCTCCTCCTTCCTAAACTTTCCCTAGCTGCTCTAAGAATCCCATGATGCCAGTTTTCATGATACTGACGATGTGTAGAAGAGTGAAGTATAGAAATCCGCCTTGTGTTTTTCCTCCTGAGGACTCCTCCTCCTGCATGTTTATATTGATCTGCTGATAAGAATCACATAATATGACCTAAAGCTTCACGAGAACCACTGCATATGAACCTAAAAGCTATTTTTGTCTCTGTTTATATGCAGAGGTTAAAAGGTTTTGTTTGCATTCTTAATGATAATGTTTTTTTTTTTTGATTTTGAGCATCTGCAGAAATGTTGCTGAAGAATCCAAATCACTCCAAGCTTTTCTTTCTTTCTTTCTTTCTTTCTTTCTTTATTACAAGTTTAATAATCATAATAATAATAATACATTTTATTTGTAAGCGCTTTTACAGATGCTCAAAGACACTTTACACTTCCATCATAAAATAGAGCAAAGTCAGAGTGGAATTCAGATTAAAAACAGCAATAAAGCAGTAAAAAACACAAAAAAACTGTATAAAGCACACAACAATTATATATTAAAACTGGCTAAATGGAAAAATACACATCAGTAAACGTTCAAAATAAAGTTTTTTGTTAACTATTTACTCTACAATGCAGGTTTGCCACAGGAATCTTTGTGCATTGAATCAAGTATAAACAAAACTTGAACCCAGAACCGAAGCCTGTTCCTGGTTTCCCTCTGCTCTTTTCCTGAACCCCGGTCTCCGTGTGCGTCTTGCTGGCTTCCATAATTTTTGTTGTCGTGTAGTAACAACTGCACTTATACAAAATGGAAAGTAATGGATAAATATTGACTAAGATTGAATTTTGTTTGCTTGGATAGCCCACAGGCAAATATAGATGCAGATATCTTACTGAATAAATAAAACTTGTGAAATATTATGACAATGCTGCTAAATAAATAATAATTATATAATAAATAATAATACCTACAAGTATATGAAAGCCAAAGTCTCCATCTTCTGATACGACCTGCAGTTCTGAGGTTTTAACCCGGGGACTCTCCAAACTGTTTGAGCAGAACGAGAATTTCTTTTTCACTGCTTCACTTCGGTGTCTGATTCTCTGTTTTAAACAGTTTAAGGATTAATCAGCCTCACCCCAAATTATATCAGCAGCTAATGTAGCTACTCTGTGTCTGTCTGAGTGTCCGCTTAGATCAGAGGAGGGAGGAAGTGACCAGGCCTCTGCTGAGACCAGACAGGCCCTCCTAATGTGAATCTATATAGAAGAGAAAAATAAGAATTTATTATTAAGAGTTCTTAATAATAAGAACTGAAACACTTATAGACATCTATAATATGGACATGACATGACTGAAAGATTTAATTAATCATTCAGTTATATAAGTATCATCATTTATACACAGATTAATGAATCTATGTGCATATATTTGTAACTGTGTAGATGCTGTTGTATTTTTATGTTTCATGTGTCAATATCTATGTTTTTATATATATATTAAATTTTTACTTTGTGGCCTTTTTTCCCTTCTTGATGTCCTTATCTGAACAATAACATATAGGGCCCTAGTTTCGTCGACCAGGTGAAGTCTGTGATCAGCGCAGCTTCGCCACGCCAACGGGGTGTGGTCCAGGTCCATTTCGCAAGATTCGTGGGCCGCGCAGTCAGACTTAGACCGGCGCAGCCCCTCCCCTCGTCCCTCCCACCGGCGCAAACGGTGAAGAGGGAGGAGACAGGGCGGGAGGAGGAGAGAAAGGCGTGGAGTGGGTTTGACACAGCCGAGTCAGATCTTCACCAATCAAAGGAGCTCCTCTCCTCACCTTTAACTGCGCGGCGGGTGATGCGCGCTGCAAGTTTGTCATTTTATACTTGGACATGGACGGAGGAAACAGCGACGCCAGAGGCCGAACCTCTCCCCGGAGGAAACAGCTGTTTCCCCGGAGGTCCGAGCTCAGAGTGACCAATAATGAGTTTACTAATATACTTAACCAGGATTGATCTGATACACTGAGAACCCCTACGCAATCTAAGAAACAACAACTAATAAACTAATAAAGAAACTCACATTTATTCAAACCCTGTGTATAAGATCAGAGGTGTAGGCTACACTAATCACAACATAAACACACACCATGTGGATGAAATCAGCAAGGACGCGCGCTCTCTCTCTCTCTCTCTCCCTCTCTCTCTCTCTCTCTCTCTCTCTCTGTCCTCCTCTCTCTCTCTCTCTGTCCGTCTCTTTTTTTCTCTGTGATAGAGATGCTGAATATACTGTAGTAGGCTATATACTGACTATCTGATACCGAGGCAGTGGTGGTGGACTAAGAGAGATGATGATTTGTGTTTTGTTTTTCATTACGGCTGCGTGATGCGGTCGCACGTGCTTATGAATTAATAAGTAAATAAATAAATACAGCGATCATCACAAGGGCAGAGTGGTATCTCAACACGGCAGCGACATGCAGTCATCCACCCTCAGTCCTGCTTTTGGGACATCCACAGCTGCTTTTCAGTGCCAGTTCGTCCCTGCTGTGTTAATTCAGGTGGAGTTTCCTTTACGCACCGACAGCCTTTGATCTCTGCTTTGATCTGACGTCAGATGTGACGGGACAATCTATATAGATATAAATTCACGTGTTGATTCCGTTAGTTGCATTAAATAGTGGTTATTGTGGATATTTATTGCATTGAAATGTGTCTGGAACTGTGGAGATCTGCCTGTGAGGTCTTGGTGACGTGTGTGCACTGCAGGTCAGTCAGCCAAACTTCCACTGCACCTGCTGCGCTCCGCGCTGCGCTGAGACTAGACCTGGTTGGAGGTGGCGAGCTTTCAGCGCAACTTCGGCGGGACATTTTCGGACGAAACTTCCACTGCACCAAGCAGAATCTGTGACGCCTCCCCCTGCTGCGCGGCCACGCCTATCTCAGCGCAGCGCGATCTACAAATCTCCCAATCTGACTTTGCGCTCGGCTGCGCTGGTCGAAACTTGCATTAGACTGGCTGCGCTACCTTGCGCCACCTGCGCTGCGCCAGCAAACTAGGGCCCTTAAAGTCATCTCTGAATCATCACTATAAATGTTTATTTGCTCCGACTAAGTACAGGGACATGGACACTTAAAGGCATAGTTCAACATTTTGGCAAATCCGGTTGGCGATCCGGTGGTTTTGGCTAACTTCTTGTCAGCCGATGGAGTTAGCAGTCCCCGCCCTCGTCCCTACGTCACCACATTCAGGCGCATCCCTTGGCTGCACACACAGAGAGGACTGCCCCTTTATGCCGTTCTCTCTCCTCATTGGATAAAGTTTGTAGGATACAAGGAAAGTTTTCTCCTCGGCTCAGAGCAGAGCAGAGTGACTGACAGACCCGTGTTTCAGACCAAACACTCTATAGAAGTGATTGCTGTCGGAAGATACAACTATTTAAGACTTACGTATATTAACCCTAACCTTCCACTTACTTCTGCTTTAAGTTTCACATTTAGTTTGACTTGATTTGTTCTGATTTGGTCTGAATTTATTCTTAGTTACACTAACAGGTGGTGACAGTGCAATATTTTTAAAGGGGGGATGAGTGTAAGCGCTGGGTGTCAGGTGCGACTGTTGAACATTTTTGGGAATCAGTTAGGATGGCCCCTTAGCAGAATTTTACCTAGGGAGGTCTGAACCGGCTCTGCCTGTGTGTCTTCTGAAGGTAAATACGGTTCATTTCTGCGTCCGATGCCTCGGCCCCGGTACAGTCCCTGCGCTCGGTTCCCCTCCGTCACTTCCTGCAGGCCGGCATTGATTTACCGTAAAATAAGGGGCAGGGTTTCCAACCCAACAGAGTTTCCCGTCCCCTTTCGCTTCGCTTCAGCACACGACACATTCTGCTTGACCGGTGAAATGTTTTCTCTGAGATATTACAGGCTCCTCTGAACTTCCCATCAGTCACAGCAGGATGAAGTTTTCAGCTCGAGCTCATGGCGCCGGCGTGAGGAGCTGAGCTGAGTGACGGGTCCGACGCAGCCGCCGCCACGGTTCCACCATCTGGAGCGAGACGTCCTGCGAGTCCTGGACCTGGAAAACAGCGCGACCAGCAGACTGCATGTGTGCACGGTGGATATAAATAGACTTCTTGAGGTGAGACAACAACGACGTCGCACCATCACCACCACCGCTGAAGCTGAAGCTCTCACCATGGAGACGGGGAGCACAATTAGCAGAGATAGTGGTGTGATGTGGGAGCAGATGTGACTGTGTCGCCGACGGAGGGAGAGTGAAGAACAAACAGCCCGAAGCCAAAGTCTCCATCTTCTGATACGACCTGCAGTTCTGAGGTTTTAACCCGGGGACTCTCCAAACTGTTTGAGCAGAACGAGATTTTTTCTTTCTCGCTGCTTCACTTCGGTGTCTGATTCTCTGTTTTAAACAATTTAAGGATTAATCAGCCTCACCCCAGATTATATCAGCAGCTAATGTAGCTACTCTGTGACTGTCTGAGTGTCCGTTTGGATCAGAGGAGGGAGGAAGTGACCAGGCCTCTGCTGAGACCAGACAGGCCCTCCTAATGTGAATCTATATAGAAGAGAAACATAAGAATTTATTATTAAGAGTTCTTAATAATAAGAACTGAAACACTTATAGACATCTATAATATGGACATGACATGACTGAAAGATTTAATTAATCATTCAGTTATATAAGTATCATCATTTATACACAGATTAATGAATCTATGTGCATATATTTGTAACTGTGTAGATGCTGTTGTATTTTTATGTTTCATGTGTCAATATCTGTCTAGATGTTTTTATATATATATTCAATTTTAACTTTGTGGCCTTTTTTCCCTTCTTGATGGCCTTATCTGAACAATAACATTTAAAGTCATCTCTGAATCATCACTATAAATGTTTATTTGCTCCGACTAAGTACAGGGACATGGACACTTAAAGGGATAGTTCAACATTTTGGCAAATTGGCCCATTGCCATAATCCCTATAGTCATAGCAGTAGGTTCGTTACCTTTAATTGTTGGTGCAAGCTGTTTTTAGAACGGCAGAGCAGAGCCGTGAGCTGCTCAAAGCTACGCTACGGAGGCTCATGGGATTTCTTGGTTTCCCTCATCAAACTCATCAAATACACAATCCAACAACTCCACAACGCTCTGGTGGACAAGTTGTGACCTGCACATTCACCACGCTATGAGATAATAACACAACGTTACCAGACAGAGTTGTTTTAGAGGGAAATACAGAGGCTGCCTGAATTTACCTCTAAACAGCTTGCACCGACAATTAAAGGTAACGAACCTACTGCTATGACTATAGTGATTATGGCAATGGGCCAATTTGCCAAAATGTTGAACTATCCCTTTAAGGCACTTTCACACTGGAGACGTATTTTTCGTGCGAATAATTCCTGTGTCAATATTTTTTTAAAATCCCGGTGAAGTAGATTTTTCGGCGAATAAAAAGCATCAACCAATCATGTAGCGTGAAAAGGCGCTGTAAAGGCAAGGCAAGGCAAGGCATCTTTATTTATATAGCGCATTTCATACCAAGGCAACTCAATGTGCTTTACATAAAGACAAAACATTAAAAAAAGAAGCATAAGACAGAATAAAAACAAACAAAACACTAACAATAGAGTTAAAAGCAAGAGCAAATAAAAGTAAAAGAAAAGAAAAAAGATAAAGTTTTAAGGTCTTAGCTATAAGCATGTGAAAAGAGAAATGTTTTTAACCTGGATTTAAAACCTGTGTCACCCATGGATTTATCATAAGTTCATGTAATAAATCCAGGCTCTCGCCACCTTCTCACCATCTCTTTATATATACAGTCTATGTCCTCTGCCTTGTCTTGTTTGACAACGGACACAAACTTTACAAAGACAATGAAATGAAGGACGATGTGGTGAAGCAGTGATCAGATATTGATCAGATATTGATCAGACAGTGAGCTGCTGTTTTGGATCTAGTAAAGTTGGTAACAAGACGAGAGCAGGTGTTGAATGAGGTGATAATCAATGAATAGTTGAGTTATGGATTCAAGGCTCGACGTGGAGATGAAGGAGATGAAGAACCACCCACCCACCCACGCGTCGCCGCCGGTGTGAATGGTTTTGATCTTCGTGTTTTGTGTGTTTGATTCGTCACGTCCCCGGTGTGAAAGGGCCTTTAGACTCACAGACAGATCTGTCTGTTGTGTAAAATGAAGAAGATAAAAAGGTTTTCTTATAGCAAATAACTGCAACGACCTTTAACACAACAGAGAGGACTCAAATGCTCAACTCAAAAGGAGTTTATACAACAGACAAAGGTGTGCTCAAGGAGGATGATAAAAGTACAACAAAAAACGCTCACATGGAGGATGGACTTGGATCAATGACGACAGGACTGTGACACAGACAAAACAAACTGGCAACAAGACAAAGGGACACAAGGACTATTATGGTACGTTCCAGGAAACCCATAACTGTGTTTTTCCGACCTGTGAATTCGATCTGGTACAAGTTCACAGGTCGGAAGTTACGAGTTCGACTGCCATTATAGTGCACTTTCATGGGTAACAGGTCGGAAAAACACGAGTTATGGGTTGCCTGGAATGCTACAAAGTCGTAAGTCGTGATTTGAACTCGTAACTTACGGGTTACGAGTCCCCAAAATAAAACAGGAAGTGCATGACCAGACTGGACATCAGTGACTTTAACTTAAAGAGACAAACGAGGAGTTTCGGAAAGCAAAGTGTTTTCACACTACATTTCCCATGAGCCTCTGCGCGCACGTTGAAATTCTTGGACCGGCGCAAGACGGACAAAAGCGAAAACATTTGCCAAAAATGTTTTCAATAATCAAGAATGAAAGTCGGAGGTTTGAAGACGATCAGATACCGTCGTAGTTCCGACCATAAACGATGCCAACTAGCGATCCGGCGACGTTATTCCCATGACCCGTCAGGCAGCGACCACGACCACTAAATAATAATAACAAAATAACGATAAAGACAAAACGATTTATCGAAAATGGACCCTTTAACAAGTGGGTAACGTAGATTCATCCACATTGATATGAGACTCTTTTATAACCAAAAAAAAACAAACACTCCTCATTGTCCATTTGACGTGAAAAGACACAAAGGGCCAAAAATGAAACTAATCAAGACATGACATACATGTTATATGTAGGTCAGTGTGCACAGTTTGTCTTCCATATTTCAATAAATAGAAACTAAATATTTTAAATGTACAACTGTATATCGGTTTAAGTGCGATGAACCAAACTAATATAAATATTCTCTTTTTTGAAGTTGCAGTGAAGAAACTCGAAACACGACTCGATATTCTGATGTTTCTGTTGTTGGTGAAACTTATATAAAATATATAAATAAAATGAATAATAGATGTGTAGTGGATGTAGATGTGTGTAACATAAATATTGATACCAGACTTTTTTTAATGTGTGTGTTTGTGTGACTGACACTTATCACTAGATAAATATTACAGCTGAACCTCCATCGACTCCACAGTCAACATGTTGTCTTGTGTTTTTTTACTGTTTGTTTTTTTAAAGGAAAATCAAAAAATATTTTAACACACATACACACAAGTCTGGTATTCAGTCAATCTGGGGATTTTGAGGTCGTGAAGAGTTTGTGCTCATTTTAAAGTAATTTTTCAGAATAAAAGTCCCCGTTTGATGACAGTTAATTGCTTTAATTCTAATGCTGAGATCAAATTTTAAACTCATACATAGACAATGACTCGTCACCGCAGCATCTGGACCCTTGATAAAACGTCAAAATTCAAAATTCACGCATCATATTCAGACGAGGACACGAAGCTAAACGGCTACAAACAACTGACACAGACTCTCTCTGATCTGATTTATGAATATTTTTGATTTTCAAATAAATCCAGTAGCTGCTGTCAATTAAAAAAAAAAAAAAACCCCAGATGATTCTTCTTTATTCACAGACACGGCTTTGATTAATATATGATGAAATAATTATCAAAGCTGAAACCAGGAGGAAGTCGTCGCCGTCGTCGCCCAGTGCGTCTGAATTTTTCATAAAATCATCTGCGGCTCTGTGCGACTGGATTATCTGGTAAATATCTGGAGTGTCCTCTGTGTTTCTCTGACATTTTGCAGCTGTGAGTGTTTCTGAGTGTTAAGGCGGCTGTGATTTAAATGCTGCTATTTGTTTTTCTTTTAAAGCAGCGGCGGAGTTACAGGGCAGTGAACTAGAAAATGACATTTTAAAGTCATCTGTAGCTTCTGCAGAGTGTTGTTGCCCTTTCCCCAGCAGGATAAATATTAACACCGTCAACGCCTTCCTCCTCCTCCTCCTCCTCCTCCTCCTCTTCTCTGAGAGGACAGACTGAATGGAGCTGCAGCCACTGCTTTTAACCTTAATGCAAAATTTAGCATCATCTAATAACATCAGCTATTTATTAATGTTAGCAGGGGGTTGAGTTTTATGCAAATACAAAATCTTGACTTTTTATTTTCAAATTTGGATCTTTGGCTGTTTTGCATTTTTATCCTGCCGTGACTTTAATCACATATATTTACATTCTCCACAGGATTAATGAAGACTTTAATATCTTTGCTCCACTCACAGGTCAGAGCTGGCACACTGATCCCTGGATAAATGATGTGAAACATTAACAGTGTAGTGGATTACCTCTGATTTTCCTCAGGCAATTTGAAACTGAGTTTTATTCAGGTTAATCCCCCCAGTAAGGAAACGCTAACACATGAGGACAAGACAAGGACTGATCAAGACAAGCAGAAGAGACAACACAGTTAAACCCACGTGTAGTAAACTCCAAGCACCAATCACAACAGACAAAAACCTCTGCTCCATACAGTATAAAGGTAGATGTTTGTATTAAAGCTCCATACGGTATAAAGGTAGATGTTTGTATTAAAGCTCCATACGGTATAAAGGTAGATGTTTGTATTAAAGCTCCATACGGTATAAAGGTAGATGTTTGTCTTAAAGCTCCTTAAAAATAAAGGTAGATGTTTGTATTAAAGCTCCATATGGTATAAAGGTAGATGTTTGTATTAAAGCTCCATACAGTATAAAGGTAGATGTTTGTCTTAAAGCTCCTTAAAAATAAAGGTAGATGTTTGTATTAAAGCTCCATACGGTATAAAGGTAGATGTTTGTATTAGAGCTCCATACAGTATAAAGGTAGATGTTTGTCTTAAAGCTCCTTAAAAATAAAGGTAGATGTTTGTATTAAAGCTCCATACGGTATAAAGGTAGATGTTTGTATTAAAGCTCCATACGGTATAAAGGTAGATGTTTGTGTTAAAGCTCCATACAGTATAAAGGTAGATGTTTGTATTAAAGCTCCATACAGTATAAAGGTAGATGTTTGTGTTAAAGCTCCATACAGTATAAAGGTAGATGTTTGTATTAAAGCTCCATACAGTATAAAGGTAGATGTTTGTGTTAAAGCTCCATACAGTATAAAGGTAGATGTTTGTGTTAAAGCTCCATACAGTATAAAGGTAGATGTTTGTGTTAAAGCTCCATACAGTATAAAGGTAGATGTCCATGTGTAGTGTGATTATAAAGCAGCTCTATGTTCTATATTAATACTGTGAAAGTATCAAAGCCTCAGTCCACAGAGAAATGCACACAGCCTGGATTCAGAAACTGAGCCTTAAAACCAGCCGTCAGGACTTCCTGTCACTTTGTGATGTCACAACAAAGCCCCACCCACCACCACCTGGACCCACCATCCAACAACTTGCGGGCTTTTTAGTTTCTCTGAGTGTTTTATTCTGAAATCTGCTCTGTTTTTATTGGATCAGTCAGAAAACAGTCAGCCAATCAGAAGAGAGACTCAGAACATCTTCCCCTCTTCTGATTGGCTGACACCGACCTGTTGTTACTAGAGCTCCAGAGAGAAGCTGAGATCTTCTCATGGATCAACCCTTCAAAATAAAACACAGAAAAGAGGAAATTACGAAGCTTTAAAATGTCAATAACTTATTTTTTCTGTCTTGTGTCGTGTTTACACATCCAACAAACTGAGCATCTTTCTGATCTGACAGGAAATGTGGCTTACAGAGGTTTTTATGACTTTATTACACCTTTTCCATCAGAAACCAACCTGTCAGACAGACATGAAACAAACTCACCTTCCTCCTCCTCCTCCTCCTCTTCTTCTTCTTCTTCCTCCTCGTCTCTCGTCTTCACTCCTGTCGTCGTCGTCTTCTGTGCGAGACGTCACTTCGCTGCCGTCTTGGCGGATTCTGATCTCCCGAGACCGTTTGGCTTGAAAACAAAAGGTCAAACGAGAGCTAAAGTAAACGACGGTGGACAGGTGCTGCTGCTGCTGCTGCTGCTGCTGCTGCTGCTGCTGCTGCATGAGAAACATGTGAAAAGTCTAATCTGAGACGTCCCCTTTGAGACAAACTCGTCCTGACTCGACCCAGCTGTCTCCGTGTGTGCGTGCTGCAGGTCACAACACAAACAATTTCACACATTAAAGGAAAAAACAAAACAAAAAAACAAAAACCCGACACGCTTGTCTCATTTCCAGCTTAAAAACACAATTTAGCACGAATCCAAGTGACAAGGAGCCAATTCTTTGTGTTTGGACGTCCTGGTCGCCTGGACATCATGATTACCGTCCTCGCTCCGATGTCGTGTCCTCGCCGCTCGCCGCTGATTTGCCGCATTAGTCGAGCACATGTTTGGATTGTGATCTTGATCCCAATCAGTTGATTTGGAGGTGAAGCCTCGTCACCACAGGGGGCGCTGTGCTGCCACCTCCTCTTCCTCTTCCTCTTCATCCTCGGCCCGTTTCCTGCTTCTTCACTCGTCTTTCTCTTTCGCCATGATGGAGAGAATATTATGAAATATTGTGTTTAATTTCATCTTTACTTTTTCATTCTTTTGACTTCACTCATCCTTCCCTGTTCCCTAATTCCTTGTCTCCTCTTTCCTTCCTGATTTTCTTGTTCCTTTCTTCCTCCCTTTTCACATTATTCCTTGTATTTCAACCTTTTTTCATCCTGTGATCTTTATTTCCCATGAATCCTTCCTTCTTTCTTTCTTTCTTGTTTTACTTTCTTCTCTTTATATTTCCCCCCTTTATTCTTGTATTTCTTCCTCGTCTCACAGGAATCTGAACACTCGTATTCAACCTGTCCTTTTTCTTTTCTTCCTCTCATTCTTAGATCCATTTTCCCCTAATTTCTTTTCCTTTGTTTCCTCGTTCTTCAACTTTCTTTATTTCGTTCCCTTGACTTCTCTTTTCTTCACTTCACTTATCCTTCCCTGTTCCCTAATACCTTGTCCCCTCTTTCCTTCCTGGTTTTCTTGTTCATTTCTTCCCTTTTCCCTTCCCTTTTCACATTATTCCTTGTATTTCAACCTTTTTTCATCCTGTGATCTTTATTTCCAATGAATCCTTTCTTCTTTCTTTCTTTCTTTCTTTCTTGTTTTACTTTCTTCTCTTTATATTTCCCCCCTTTATTCTTGTATTTCTTCCTCGTCTCACAGGAATCTGAACTCTCGTATTCAACCTGTCCTTCTTTTTCTTTTCTTCCTCTCATTCTTAGATCCATTTTCCCCTAATTTCTTTTCCTTTGTTTCCTCATTCTTCAACTTTCTTTATTTCGTTCCCTTGACTTCTCTTTTCTTCACTTATCCTTCCCTGTTCCCTAATTCCTTGTCTCCTCTTTCCTTCCTGGTTTTCTTGTTTCTTTCTTCCTCCCTTTTCACATTATTCCTTGTATTTCAACCGTATTTTCTGTTGTGTATACCCCCCGTCTTTTTGTCTTCATCCTTTGACCTTATTTCCCCTTTTCTCTTTCTTTCTTTCTTTCTTTCTTTCTTTCTTTCTTTCTTTCTTTCTTTCTTTCTTTCTTTCTTTCTTTCTTGTCTTACTTTCTTCTCCTTTTATTTTCCCCCTTTATTCTTGTATTTCTTCCTCGTCTCACAGGAATCTGAACTCTCGTATTCAACTTGCTCTTCTTTTTCTTTTCTTCCTCTCATTCTTAGATCCATTTTCCCTTCATTTCTTTTCCTTTGTTTCCTCGTTCTTCGACTTTCTTTCTTTTGATCGTTATAATCAACTTTATCTTAACATTTCCTCCTTTTCTTTCCTTCTATTGATTCCTTTCCATCCTTTCCTTCTGCGTTAATTACTCCTCTTATCCTTTCTTTTTGTCTCCTGATCTAAATCCCTGTTCTCTGCCATAATTTCCTTTTCTCTCCACGATTTCCTTTTTCCTTTGACTCTTTTTTTTTCTCGTTTACATTGGCAACAGCCGAAAACCACCATCACGGTCTCTGTCTTTTAACTTCAGATAGGCTACTAGCTGTAGATTCAGGTCTCAGCTCGCCAACATCTCGCCTGTCGAGGCCGTACGGACGTTCTGGCCTTCACGCCGAGGCTGTAGTTTACTGTGTGAATGTCTAACTCCAGTGTGTGTGTGTGTGTGTGTGTGTGTGTGTGTGTGTGTGTGTATACAGTACAGGCCAAAAGTTTGGACACACCTTCTCATTCAATGTGTTTCCTTTATTCTCACTGAAGGCACCAAAACTATGAATGAACACATGTGGAATTAACAAAAAAGTGTGAAATAACTGAAAACACGTCTTTTCTTCTTTGTCTTCTCTTTCTTCTTTTCTTCTTCCTCTCCTTCTTCCTCCTCCTCCTCTATCTCTGCCCCCACCAATTCTAGTTTCTTCAAAGTAGCCCCCCTTTGCTCTGATTACTGCTTTGCACACTCTTGGCATTCTCTTGATGAGCTTCAAGAGGTGAACCTGACATGGACATGGTTTTCACTTCACATGTGTTGCCTTGTCAGGGTTCATTAGTGGAATTTCAGTGAGAATCTACAATGTAAATAGTCATGAAAATAAAGGAAATGCATTGAGTGTGTCCAAACTTTCTGCCTGTACTGTATGTGTGTGTGTATGTGCAATTAGGGAGTGAGGGAGTGAGCGAGTATGCAGCGTGTCAGCAGACTCTTGACAAAGTTGCCGTTGGCAGCGCGGCTCCTCATCATCTCCACATCGGGATAAAATGAACCCATGAGACCGGTGCCCCCGAGTCCCTCAGTAGACTTAATTTAACAGAGTTAAAATCAATTTCTCTGCTCTCTCCCGGGTCAAATTAACTATCTCCTCGTATGAAGAAGCACCGAGCACTTGACAGCTCGTCCAGACCCCGACTGTGTCCGTCTGTCTCGTTGGTGCCTTGGCAGAGCGCTTCTTCATATCTCCTCCAATCTCCCATTCTAACTCGGAGCGTGGCGCCAACTTTTTTTTCTTTTTTTTTCTTCATTTTTGCGGCGAATAAGCTTCGTCGAGCTGCCAAGAACCAGTGTTGGACGGTGACGCGGCGACGTGGCGCCGGCTGCTGCTGCTGCTGCTGCTCGTCCGCGGCGTCTCGCTGTGTTTTGGTTCACAAGTAATTGCTCTTATTTGTCGAGAGGCGCCGGCGCGAAGATGACACGAGGCGAATCGAGCGTTTCGGGGGTTTTTTTTGAGGAGGAAGCTGCAACGCTGATGTAAGATCTGAGAGAGGTCACGCCACGACTCAGCTGGTTACCATGGCGTTATTGTGTCGGTTTGAGTAAACAAGGAGGAAGATGGGTGAGGGATCCTCGTGTCCTGTGACTGATATGATGAACAAAAAAAAAAAAACTTTTATTACCACAACAATACTATGATCTGTGGCTCATGGTCACTGCTCCCTCCAGCTGTGTGTGTGTGTGTGTGTGTGTGTGTGTGTGTGTGTGTGTGTGTGTGTGTGTGTGTGTGTGTGTGTTGTTGTTGTTGCTGCCACTGTCAGCCTCCATTTGAAGAATTCAGGCACCAGGCTGTTTGTGGAGAAATGATCACAGGTGATGTTGTGGTTCACCTCAGGCTGGGTTAGGGTTGAAGTGCGTGTGTGCATGTGTGTGTGTGTGTGTGTGTGTGTGTGTGTGTGTGTGTGTGTGTGTGTGTGTGTTATGAATGGTTAGGAGCAGGGAAAACATCCATCAGTCTCCTGGTTGTGAAGAGTAAAATGACTTTTTGTTCAGGACAAAGTGAGCCGACTGTAAATATCAAGGCATCACAATGAAGCTGTTTCCTTTTTAATAAATTACGACACCAGGACTGTTCATTAGTTTAAATAGTTTATCATAATGAATCTGACTGTTTTTGTTTGTTGTAAATCGACCTTTATGGAACATTTTTTCCAACTGTTTAATAATGGACAAATATGCCACTTTTTGGCAAATCTAACTTTACTGTATAAGAACTAAAAGACATATTGTCCAGAAAACCTCATTGCATTTGGAAAAAATAAAAAATATGCTCCACAGAAAAACACAACAGCCCCATCCGAGAAACTGTTAGCAGTGAAGGTTCAGCTTGAGACGGCAGCTGAAAACTTCAAAGGTCAAGATAACATAAGGTAAAAAGTGGCATTAAAGGGAAGTTGCATTATTTTTTCATAATTAATCTTCAAACCAAAAATATATCTGACTTTATAATTAACGCTTAGTTTCATTAGTGGCCTGTCAGTGATGTAACATCAACATGTGCCGGTGTTGTTTGACAGGAGCTCAACGTTGACTTTAATCCAGATTGAAGTCTGTTTCTCAGTGTCACTCTTGGTTTAGAGACATTACAGGGCACAAAGTATAATTCCACTGACCTAAACGAGGGTCAGTCCTAATTAAAAATAGCAATTTTGTTCATGTTGAGTGTGAAACTCACAGTCATGCGACAATTTAAAAGTACAATCCTGGGTTGCTGGATTTACTGGACTAACGTTTTTTTTTTTTTTTTTTCGAATTGCACACCCGCCCTTCCATCCAATCAGGAATCACAAAAACCAAGCCCCCATTGGTCGGCTCGTGCGAGTGCTTCATTGCAGCCGAAGACTGTTAAATGTATTGCACCACAAGCAGAGCGATTGATATAACAGAGTGTCAACAGCTTTTGATGTCGCCGCCATCACGGTCACGTGGTTCGCACATTGGCAGCAGCCGCTCTACTGAGCTGATCTGCCGGGGCCAACCTCCGTCATCATCCCGGGGGAGAAAACGAGCCAAGTAACTTCTGATGGTCTTTCATACTTTCAATACAATTTTTAGGTTTTTTGGGTGGTGGTTGACTAGGAGCTAGCTGGCTGCGATGTGCTGTCAAAAAGTGTAGCTACAATCAAAGTGCTTGCATACTAGAACGCATGTGCAGAACAGCGTGCACTTTGACTGACAGACGGGCCATCCAACCAAAGTTGTCGGAGACTAATTTGATTGGTCGGCCAAATTTTAGCCCCTACTCCTTACACAGATGACCAAATTTCTTCATTGATATGTCAAATCACTTATGTCATCAATTACTGTCTAATACTTCACCGATATACTGAGATTTTTATATTTTTGCCACAAAATGAGCCGCCCGGGATGGTACCTTTAACTAAAAATAAGATTATTTTACACAACGTAAAGGAAATTCATATTAAAATAAAAAAAACAACACAACTAATGCAAATAGAGTTGAAGCCAGGAGAAAGAGACGGTCTTAGTGCCGTCACCTGTGCACTGCAGCCAGACCATGGGTGAGGTGAATCTCCATGACGACCAGGTGTGGTGGGTGGAGCCTGTAGAGGGTCGTTGCTCCCATCTCTCATGTAGATAAATAGGAGAATCTCCAGTGGAGCTCAGAGGCTTTAAACAGAGTTGTACTGTAGTTGTATTTTCTCTTCACTCTGCTGCTCTGAGCTCCCAGCATCCTCTGGGCCTCTGTGAGGGCCGGCCACCATGCACGCGCTACAAGATGCCAGATAAGTCGCCGTGTCATGGACGCCGTTTAATAATGCCCCCCCCCCCCCCCCCCCCCCCCCCCCGATGATGAATTGCTTTAATCACTGGAGCCGGCTTTTCCTGTAGCTTATGATACAGGAAGCTTGTGAAGAGAATTGTTACGCTAAGCCTCATTGGACGTCTTAATGTGAATCTTTACGTGTCCGCAATTAGATTAAAGCTGTGACATGGCAGCGTCCCGCCTGGTTGCCGGTGGCGAGGGGCGCTCTGACGGCTTCTTCTTCTTCTTCTTCTTCTTCTTCTTCCTCCTCCTCCAGAGCGATAGATAGAAGAGGCAGCGCAGAGCAAGATGGAGGAGAGGAGTATGAGTGTGTTGGTTGGTGGATGTGTGATTGTGTGTGTGTGTGTGTGTGTTGGGGGTTTAGGAGTCAGTGAACGGATCAATGGAAGTCATTATATGGTGCTTACCGTTTGGCCGGGTCACGGCGTGATGGATGTGTTGTGGCAGGTAACGGTCCTCGGCTTTCCTCCGCCTGAGCAAACGCAGATGATGAACTCAGATGTGTTCACTTGTCAACAACTCGTCCCGACTTCATCTGGTTCAGCGACCGCCAGCAGAGCCTGAAGGCCGCCTCACACACACACACACACACACACACACACACACACACACACACACACACACACACAGTGCTCACATAAGAGTGTGTGGGGTCAAAACTACAAGAGTGGAACCAAATTGACTCATTCACACACAAGTTGGAGATGAGATTTGAAAATCCAGGTGAGTGGCTGCTGGTTTGGAGGAGGGACGGGAGGAAATTTCCACTTTCATCCTGAAGACAGGCAGTTTGTGACGACTCGAGACATTTACATTCAATTTTATGATGACCCTCTTTTGGTTTTATTGACCCCGTGACCTTTTCTCTAGTCCCACCCTCAGGATACACTCTGCAATTTTCACTCCAGTTCAAGTGATAAAATAAAGTGCATTCAAAGCAGAAATCATACATAAGGTTCATATTTTGAGTGTGTCGTTAAAGCTCCATACAGTATAAAGGTAGGTGTTTGTGTTCAATTTCCTTCAAAATAAAAGTAGATGTTTGTAGCTCCATACAGTATAAAGGTAGATGTTTGTATTACAGTAAAGCTCCTTCAAAATAAAACTACTGTAGATGTTTGTGTTAAAGCTCCATACAGTATAAAGGTAGATGTTTGTGTTAAAGCTCCATACAGTATAAAGGCAGATGTTTGTATTAAAGCTCCATACAGTATAAAGGTAGATGTTTGTGTTAAAGCTCCATACAGTATAAAGGTAAATGTTTGTATTAAAGCTCCATACAGTATAAAGGCAGATGTTTGTATTAAAGCTCCATACAGTATAAAGGTAGATGTTTGTGTTAAAGCTCCATACAGTATAAAGGTAGATGTTTGTATTAAAGCTCCATACAGTATAAAGGTAGATGTTTGTGTTAAAGCTCCATACAGTATAAAGGTAGATGTTTGTGTTAAAGCTCCATACAGTATAAAGGTAGATGTCCATGTGTAGTGTGATTATAAAGCAGCTCTAGGTTCTATATTAATACTGTGAAAGTATCAAAGCCTCAGTCCACAGAGAAATGCACACAGCCTGTATTCAGAAACTGAGCCTTAAAACCAGCCGTCAGGACTTCCTGTCACTTTGTGATGTCACAACAAAGCTCCTCCCCCTCACCACCTGGACCCACCATCCAACAACAACTTGCAGGATTTGGTTTCTCTGAGTGTTTTATTCTGAAATCTGCTCTGTTTTTTATTGGATCACTTTAGGAAACAGACCGGAGAAGAGTTAGATACAGGATCACCGTTCTCCCACAGTTTGCTCTATTGAACTTCTGAATTCTGACTTTTCTACAACCCTATGAGCTGCTAACCCTACCTGAGCTCAGGTCTCATCTCTTTCTTTGTTTTTTTTTAAAAGAAACAAAGGTTCAACAGGAGGGTCTGATGTGCACCAACATGAATCCTCTGTGTCTTCACATAGAAAACAGATATTAGCTTATGTATTATATTTTAAAATTGTGCTATTAACAACACCTTTGATTAAGGATCTTTAATATGATGCATGGATCACGTCTCGATATGCACTGAAATCACACTTCACATATTTATGCAACATCATTAATACATTTTAACCTCTGCAGAAGACACACTGTGCATTATTATGTAAGAACCGTTGCATCATTGCAGTTATTACAAAATGTCTATTTTAGTGAGCATGCGCACCTGGATTCCTTTGTATGTAACTTGCAATGACATTAAAGGAATTTCAACCTTAATCTTAATCTTGGACAAACAAACAAACAGATGACAGCAGCTGGCAGCAGAACAACAAAACCCACTTCACTGTGTCGGTTACAAAACCAACTGAGTGACGAGACGACAGGAACAGAGAAACATGAATCACAGTGTTCGTCCGTCAGACAGAGCTTTTGTTTGGCTGAGGGGAGTGAGTGTGTGAGTGTGTGTGCGTGTGTGTGTGTGTGTGTGTGTGTGTGTGAGAGAGTGTTTGTGACTCACATCAGACCTACGGTGGCCCTGAGGTGCAAATCACAATGGCAAATCAGAAAACACAACACAAAAAGAGAAAACACAACGAAAAAAGAGATTTGCCATTGTGTTTTCTCTTTTTGTGTTGTGTTTTCTCTTTTTGTGTTATGTTTTCTAATTTGCCGTTGTGTTTTTTGTTTTTTTGTGATGTGTGTCAGGGACCAAACAGTAAAGGCTCAAGAACACATGTGAAAAAAGATTCAATTCAAAGTAACAATATCAAAAAATATAATAATACAAACAGAAATTAGGAAAAATAATAACTCTAAAAGAGGGCCCTAATACAGTAACTTAACTGAGGTCAACTTAAACAACTAACCTCAACATAACTGACCTAACAAATGAGACAATAGGTGGGGTTTATAAAGACCCTGGCCAGCCAACACATACTGTAATAGGGAGGGGACAGACATAAACCATTAATTCTCTAACACAAACAAAACATAACATGAACAAAGACTACAAATAGAAACTTATTTCTACTCACATAAATACTCAAATGATGAAGCAAACTTAACATTCTTAATCAACTTAAATCAAAATGAATCTACAAGAAAAAGACCGTGAAGCACTAGATTATTGTATTGTTTGTTTGTGTGTCTGTTCTGTTTGTTTCTGTTTGGGACCTAATCTCTTGTTTTTATCTATTTCATCTTGTTCTTTCTCTTCATTGTTGTAGTCTATGTGCCTTAGTGTCTCTCTCCCATGTTTTTAGTCCATGTGTTGTGTGTTTGTCTTCCTTGTTTTAAATCCATGTACTGTCTACCATCAAATAGGTGGCCTCCTCCATTCCCTCCCCTGCTCCTACAAGGGGCCATCTTGGACGGCGCCGCCTCCTTTCCAGGCTGGGGAGAGCTGCTAACAAAAAGACACACATGATGAGCAAAAAGGGAGATCCTCCGCGCTTCAGCTTGACGAACTCTGGACCGGTGCTTCTCAGGGCTGGAGACAGATGAGCAGTGGAGACAAAGGGAGGACGCTGGAGCACACGGTCGATTAATATATATTTATTGAGGTGCGGCTGCTGACGTTTCGACACTAGGTCTTCTTCAGAGCAAACGGAGCTGTTCAGTGGACGGGGGATTTAAATCCCGCGCCTGCGTCTCTGATTGGGAGAGCAGGGAAACACGTCATATCACAACGGCTCACGTGATAGGCTACCACAGCAATAATACAAGTGTATTGAATACAATAAAGTTACAATGTATACAAGGACATGATTCCAATCAAAGAACATGATTAAATATACGAAATTGCAACAATAACACAATAAGCCACGTAAGGGCACCATTCATAAAAAGCAAGACAAATTAATTTCTTCGTTAAGACCATTTGGCTCCATGGTGTTCAGAGTGAAGGCTTCTCTCTGCAGGAGTTTTTTTAATAATGTTGCCACCTCTCGATGGTGGGGTGATTTTTTCGATCCCCCAGAATTTGAGGGTGGCAACTGAACCATGTTTGGCCTGATCATAATGCCTGGCCATTGCATATGTCAGGTTTTTAGTCCGGATGGCATTTTTGTGTTCAGCGATCCTGACTTTACATAAGTTGTCTTTTTGGTGAGTTAAAGCAGAAGTAAGCGATCCGGTCGTTTTGGCTAATGCTGCATTCCAGGCAGGCTTTTGAAACCGTAAATTACAGCTTCAAGTCACGACTTACGACTTTGTAGCGTTCCAGGCAACCCACTCGTGTTTTTCCGACCTGTTTTACCTGTGAAAGTCACTATAACAGCCACTCGTAACTTCTGACCCGTGAACTTGTACCAGATCGAACTGGTACGACTTCACAGGTCGGAAAAACACGAGTTACGGGCTGCCTTGAATGCACCATAACAGTCCTCGTCCCTACGTCACCACATTCACGCGCATACCTTGGCTGCACACACAGCCCTGCATGCCGTTCTCTCTCCTCATTGGATAAAACTTGTAGGATACGAGGAAAGTTTTCTCCTCGGCTCAGAGCAGAGCAGAGGGACTGAGAGACCCGTGTTTCGGTCCAAACACTCTATGTAAGTGATTGCTGTCGGAAGATATAACTATTTAAGACTTATATTAACACAAAAATATCGCTTACTTCTGCTTTAACTCAAACAACGAAAATGTAAATGAACAGTCTGCCAACCAAAATGCGTGCACTCGAATCAATCAACAGACTGTCAATAAACATGATATTTGAAAAGAAACTACTGTGTGTGTTATAATAATTTAAAACAAAAGAAAAATAAACTACTTAACTTAATGGTGGTCACATATTGTGTTTTCTCTTTTGCCGTTGTGTTTTCTGATTTGCTGTTGTGATTGGCACCTCAGGGCCTCCGTACATACAGTACCTGATCCTGAACAGCTCATGTAGTAAACCACCACCAGCAGCAGCAGCAGAATGAACTCGCTCCTGGTTTCACTCGTCAGAACCGCGGCTCGGTTCCCGTGCGTGCGGCGCTGCATGTGTTTCATTGTGCCCAGACAAAAGCAAGGGAGGCGTTGCGTTATGAAACCGGTCCGCTCCCGGCTCGCCGCTCACCACTCGCCGCCGCCGCCGCCGCCTCCCCGCAGACACACAAGGACTGACAACACAGCGGGGGGATGGAGAGGCCATTTTGTCTTTTTTGGAGAAAGGCACTTTAGCGGCCGGCGCTCTGAGTGCTTTTATCATTATACGCCACTACAGTCTGGCCATTTGTTCTGACCTTGGGAAATGGTTTTAAAGGTCTCGCTGTGTGTGTGTGTCTGTGAGTGTGTGTGTGTGAGTGAGTGTGTGAGTTCGAGAAATTGCCTGGATTGAGATGTTCCATGAAAATATGTAGTGAACAGCGCCTGTAAGGCCAGGCGGGGGCGGATAAGGGGGAAAGCTATTTGGGGGACTAGGGGGGGCACAATCCAATTTGTTTGTTCACACTCGAGCAGAGCCAGATCAGAGCAATTGATACATTAGGACTGGTTTTAGAGAGCAAATATGGCAGAGCAGAGGAGGAGAGGAGGGCTATATATTGCAGAGAAGTGCTTCAAGAGTAAATTTACCTCACGGGCCATTGCGCAGGGTGCAATATGAAACTATGATAAAAAAGAAATTGCTTTATTCTCTGAGTTATCAATATAATTCTGTCTCTGTGGCTCGCCGTCTCATTGTGGTGGCAGGCATCTTTTGTTACCAGGAATTTTTTTTGTTGCAAGAGTAGAAAAAAAAAAGAAAAAGGGAAAAAAAAAAAAAAAAAAAACCTGCACTCGTGAAGGTTCATTCAACATTCAGAGATAAATGCGCTCCGGGAGAGCGATGCCTCTCTCAATTTGAAAAAAAAAGGCCCCGCCGCTGTGCGGTAACATCCTGAATCCTTCAGACCTGAACATGTCATCTGCGCCCGGAGTGACAAAGGAAAGAAATTAGGAAAATATAATGTCCTTAAATGACAATGTGGTGTTGGTGGAAGTCAGAGCGCCAATCTTATCAGCACACAGTCCTGGTCCGCACACAGAGAGACAGAGAGAGAAAAAAAGGAAAGGGACCGCTGTTATTTCCTATTCAGCAGCAGCAGCAGCAGGATCCCCGGCTTGATAATGTCTAATAACGCGCCATAAATTAAATCTGCCGCATCAGTGCGCCCACGACGGCACATACTCTTGGATAAATAGTGAGGCTCGATGTCTCAAAACGAGATTTTTGGCGAAAACCATTATGGCAGGCTGTAGTGATCTTTTTTTCTTCTTCGTTTATTCATTTAATGGGATTATTCATGAGGCGGCGTGGAGGTGTGTGAGGGGGTGGAGGGGGGTTCAGGTCTTCATACAGAGACTGGGCTCAGACATGTGTAGGTGTGAATCTGTGTGAAATCTCATTGTGTTACATATTCCTCATGTTTTCAAAACACATTTGGAGCCTTCAGCTTCTCTGAGCTGAAGCATTTGCTTTAATATGCACGGTTGAATTGAGCCTGTGTGTCGTATCATATCATATCATATAATGTTGCAGCGTATAGGTATGGCTGCATGAGGCCTTCAGGGCCCCTTGGGAATAGCATCGATGTCCGTTTTTCTGAGCGTCAACAGAGCATTAGGATGTGAGATGATCTTGAAAATACAAAAATGAACTGGTCATTTTATGAAAGTAAGTCATAATCATTCAATTATTAAATAAAATATAACAACAATAGAGTCATAATATTATAATATGTAAAAATTCATGAAAAGTCAAATGTTTTCAGTGATTTTTAGGATGGTGGGTCCACATGGGCGGGGCTAATGATGAGTGCTTTGTTGTGACATCAGAAAGTGACAGAAAGTCCTGACGACTGGTTTTAATGCTTATTTTCTACAGATGGACATCTACCTTTATACTGTATGGATGGAGCTTTAACACAAACATCTACCTTTATACTGTATGGATGGAGCTTTAATACAAACATCTACCTTTATACTGTATGGAGCTTTAACACAAACATCTACCTTTATACTGTATGGAGCTTCAAAATACAAATACAACACATTCATCTTGGAGAGACTTTGACATTTGGTTTGAAGGTTTGATTTTGCATTTCCATGCAGCTTTTATTGAGATGTGAGAAAAGAAACAACAAAACAAAGTAATTGAACGTCTCACTGCTGCACTCCACATATCCACATATTTGCAACTTGCCAAATTCATGAATTAACGACGTATCCTCATTACGTTAATAGAAAACATAATTACGCTTCCTTCATAGCGTATTATTTGCTGTAGCAGATTAGTTTTATATGAAGCTCATTTGTAGGAGACAGAGTTGGCACCTCTTTATTCCAGAAAGAGAAAGAAAGAAACTGTTTAATTTCCTCTCTTTTTACCTCTTTTCTCTCCGGTCGTCACAGGCTGCAAACCTGACACACACCCTGCAAAGTCAAACCAGAGCTCGAGCCATTTTCTCTATTTCTTTCTTTCTTTTTTTTTCTTCTTATTTTTTTTTTGTCCCTAAGTAACACTCAAACTAAAAAGCCACTTAATCCATCTTCTCCTGCATGAGGCCTCTTTTCCAGGCAGCAGGGACGCTAAAGTACATAAGTCTGCGGCGACGAGTCAGCCATACACAGAAAAACCATCTGTCTTCATCATTCTCCCGGCACAATTGATCTGCGGCACTCTGGAAAGTATTTATTATGAAAAGTCTCATTTTTTAAGCGGCCCGTTTAAAGCAGCGGCGGCCATAAATCACCCCTGAATCGGAGCGAATCAGAGCAGCTCTCCCACTGGAATCCATTATTCCTATTATACCGGCTCTAAGTGGACATAACAGCTTAATCCAATATCGATCTGAGCGCGTGTGCGTTGGTCATCCCATCCAATCCAGACCTGATATCTGAGATGCTGCGTGACGAGCCTCGCATCTGCTCTCACTTTAAATAATCACAGAGGAGAGCCTGAGTGGGAGCCGGGGCGAACTCCTTCCTCATTAGAAAGCAATAAATAATGTGTCTGTTTGTGTGTGTGTGTGTGTGTGTGTGTGTGTGTGTGTGTGTGTGTGTGAGGTCTAATCCTGGCTAAGACTCTGTTTAATACCAGAGAACTTCAGTGAGCTGGCAGGCCTGGTAATTAAGTGAGCAGCAGTCTGTTCTGATGGCTCTCACACACACGGGCATAAATTATTGAAATGCCGTTAAAATAAATAATGAAGTCAATTGCAGCATTTTGCATGTGGGCGGGAGGTTAAATTATGCATGAGCTCAATATTTGTAAGTGTAATAGGAAGTAAGTGTGGTGGGTTTTAAACCGTGAGGAAGGAGGGGAAGAAAAAAAAAAGAAAAATCCTCCACCCACTGCTATTAGCCAGATTTAATTTAAAAGGAGAGAGGAAAAAAAAAAAAAAAGAAACTCCGGAGTCAAAGTCGACAGCAGATTTCAGAGTAAATATACAAGAAACGATGCTGCAGCCGTCTCCAAGGTTACGTTTACTCCACACGTCTGCATGTGTGCCTACATTTTCATTTGTGCCGATATCCTGCAGTGATCTCCATATGCGCTGGCAGGGCCGGGGCGATAAGAGCAGATAAGAGGGCGGAGCTGCGACTGGGCGGGGCAGCAGCCAGACTGGGTTTGTTTTTTATGCCGACAAAGCTGCTGCACTAGATCTAAAATCACCTGAGAACCAGGTTTCTAATGTTAAATGTTTGTGTGTGTGTGTCACTTTTGGAATGAGATGAAAAGCGTAGCGTAACAGTTTATCTGGTTGTTACTGAACCTCAGTTCTTGTTAGGTACAAACCACAGTTTGTCTGAAGTAGCATCAAAAATAAATGCCAAATACCGAAAGGAAAAAGAAAAAAAAAACACTGGCAAATACTAATAAATCTCTCCTACTCACTTCTCTGCAACTGAGATTTTTAATTTTGACACAGTTTCTTTGCTGCCTCCTTCAGAAACAGATGACGGACGGATTCATCTCAACGTCCACAACAAAGACCAGAGCAGCAGAGCAGCACCTGGAATGAGATGAAGGAGATGAGATGAGAGATGCATCGTATCCTATAACATGAGATCACAGACACGAGATGTTTTTTGATGCCATCAGAAACATTACGGATAAAATGAAAGGACATGAAATGAGAGATGATATGAGATGTCATGAGAGTCGATGTTGGATGCCATGCAAAGATCCAGATGAGAAGAAATAAGAGATGAGATGTTAAGAAAATCAGAGATAACATTATATGAGAGATGAGATAAAATGAGATAAGAATAAACAAGAGTTGTTGGTGTTACAGCATTAAAGGGATAGTTCAATATTTTGGCAAATTGGCCCATTGCCATAATCCCTATAGTCATAGCAGTAGGTTTGTTACCTGTAATTGTCGGTGCAAGCTGTTTTTAGAACGGCGGAGCAGAGCCGCGAGCTGCTCAGAGCTACGCTACGGAGGCTCATTATGGGATTTCTTGGTTTCCCTCATCAAATTCATCAAATACACAATCCAACAACTCCAAAACGCTCTGGTGTGAGCTGCACATTCACCACGCTATGAGATAATAACAGAATGTTACCAGACAGAGTTGTTTTAGAGGTAAATTCAGAGACTGCTTGCTGAAAAACTGTCCCTGAATGCAATGCGCATCAGCGGTTTTGCATGAATTTACCTCTAAAACAACAGTTGTTGGATTGTGTATTTGATGAGTTTGATGAGGGAAATCCCATGAGCCTCTGTAGCGTAGCTCTGAGCAGTTCACGGCTCTGCTCCGCCATTCTAAAAATAGCTTGCACCGACAATTAAAGGTAATGAACCTACTGCTATGACGATGGCAATGGGCCAATTTGCCAAAATGTTGAACTATCTCTTTACTGTAAGTTATAAACATAACTGCAGACAACACACAGCTACACATGAGATCAATAGAAAAGGACCTAAAGAACAACATTTATAGAAATATGTCATCTACTATCTACTGTAACAGCTGCTGTGTTTGTGTGGCTCAGTGTGTGAGCAGTGATAATGTCTATAATAGTAATAATGACACAGTGCATCATTGCTGTGGTTGAGTGTGTCTCTGTCTCTGTAGTGCAGGTTTCCAGTGTTTGCTGCAGAGCTGCTGCTTGTTGTGGAGTCTCTCTCCTGCAGGGACAAAGGATGTCAGTGGGTGGAGCAGCCTGTTGCCCAGGGAGCCGGGGTCCGGGTCGCACGGGGACTGGAGCGGGAGCACGGGAGGAGGATTCTGGCCCATCACCATCATCATCATCATCATCATCCTCTTGTTCTCCACCTCCACGGTGTTCAGGGGCGTCTCTGTAGAGCAGATTGGTTCATTTACCCTCTTTGTTTCCCCCAGCCGACATCTGCAGGAGAAGAGAAGCGCCTTCAGATTAACACAGAGGATTTAAAGGACAATTCTGGGCAAATTCAACTCGGGGCTGTATTTTCCTAACATTTTAGGTCTAAAAGAAGGAATCTGAAGATTTTCAGTTTAATTGCTCCTGTTTTGCGGTGGTTGTGTCTGTCCCCGCATCGCCACGGCAGCAATGAATGGGAGCGGATGTAAGTTCCGCTGCTTAGGCTGTTTGCATCCCTCAAAGCCGCAATATTTTCCCACAGACAGCGTCAGATGGCTACTCAAACATGCACCGAGAAATGTATTTACTTCAAGAAAGCCGACGTGTTGGTCAAACCCAAGTGGGACCCAAGTTGACGCACTCGGTGTGTTTACGTGCAGTCGGAAGCTCCCGTTTGTGTCATGAACACAGGAATATCAACTCTTCACTTGCTTGTTTTTTCCTGAAATACCTAATGTAAACAATCAGATACATGCAATGATCTGACAAACCACCAGGGTGCAGTTATTTATTAATGCACCAGCAGGCCTTCACTTGGGACATCCAATATGGCCGCTGTCAGTCAGTGACCCAATTATGTTTTCTCATGGATATTATTGCCAATTTTGAAAAAGATAAAGTGAGAAAAACTTTTTTTTTTTTACTGAAACTTCAATAGGAATAGTTACTGCATTGATGCAAAGTAAAACTACTTAATATTTCATAACTTATTTTATAGTAGAACCGTGTTGAAGATGTGTGTATCAAATTAGATACAGCAGGTATGTTAGGTAATTTATGCAAATCTTCTATTAAAAAAAAAATAAAAAAATTTGGACTTTTAGATTTTTTGTCAGAAGGTCCAATAAAGGGTCCAATTTCATTTTTTTTTTTTTTTCTGACAATTATTTCATGGTTCAGGCTTTACAGGGTTAAAGGGATAGTTCACCCAAAATTGAAATTTGTTTTGTAGCGGAAGCTTCTCGAAGCTCCTCTTCCCAGTTCGTCCAAATTTGACGAACCAGGAAGAGAAGCTTCCGCTACAAACAAGCTTGAAATATAGACTTATTAAATTTTTTTCGGGACAATTTTGCATTTCGGGGCTTCAATACAAGACGGACATTACATACGAGCAGCATGGAGGTATTTGGATGTTTTTTGGTGTGTCTTTTTGTTACGAAGACAGTTGGTATCCATTTGCAACCGTCATATGGACATGCACTGCTACGCCGAGACCCCCTGTAACTCAGAGAAGCCACGGAGGACTCTGAAACTTCTCCCAGCCCTTAGTCCACATGAGGGTGAGTAGATAATCAGTGAAATTTCAATTTTTGGGTGAACTATCTATAATATAATACAGCCCTGAGTTGAATTTGCCCGGAATTGCCCTTTAATTCTTGTTGAGACTCATGTCACAGTCACAACAGTCCCCGGTCTGCCCAGGAATCAGCTGGGTTTTGTTGACAGCCGGAGTCGGAGCAGACCTCGGTTCGGTGATGCAACCCCACCGCAGTCTCTGGTCAACAAACAGCGGAGACGACGGTAGCAACACGTCTCCGTCGTCCAATCAGAAAGGGGGCTGGTTATGATGAAACTCATCCTGCACATGTTTAGTTTGCCCTGGGAGTTACTTCGCCGGCCTCTCGTGGTCTCACACATCCGTCTGGTCTGTTCATCAGAAGCAATAAAGCAGATTTTGATTCAAGGTTGGCCATATTTGTAATCTGATGTAACTGTCCCTGATCCAGGTTGCAATCGTCGGCAGCGTTGGTGTCAGTTGCAACATCTGAATTTGTCCATTCAAATAAATGTAGTGAGTGACACGTGGTGGATAATTAGCAGACAGAAGTAGGTTTATCATATTAAAGTTTCGGTCTGGAACAGATATAAAGTGTTGCAACAGTTTCCAGTCCCGTCGATCCAAGGAGGATGACTGTTTTTTTTTTTTTTAACACATGTTCGTTAAATAAGACACAAGATGTGGATCTGACAGATCTGAAGCTTCAGGGAGTTTGTTTTTCTTTCTTTTCTCTCTACACTTTCTTTTCCCACCCTCTGCACTCTGCTAAGTTAAACATGTCTTCAACCTGGCGATAAAGACGAGTGTTAATGTGAGATCAGAGAGATGAAACGAAATGAGACATGAGAGATAAGATCACATGACATAAACGATTAGAGAAACACCTATATTGCTCGGCTAACCTGTCCTGGACTGGAGCTAAACTTGAAAGATATAACATGAGATGAGAAAGATGAGATGATATAATGTGGGATGAGAGCGATAAGAGAGATTAGATCACATGATATCAGAGAGAAAACGCAATAGAGATGAGATGGGATGAGGTAGGAGAGATGAGAGAGATGAGATGTTAATGTGATGTGAGCGATTGAGAGACGCTAAACATGTCCTGAACATAACTCTGTACTGGAGATGAGAAACATGAGACAGGTGAGATGATATGACACGACATGTGCAAACCACATTAGAGCTGAGATACAAGAGATGAGACAAGAGAAATTAGATGACATGAGGATAAAATGATGGCATAGGAGAGATGGAAGGACATGACATATTATAGAAGATATGGGAGACATGAGATGACGTAAGAGACTGGGGGATGAGATATAGATGAGAGGGATGATGTGAGATGAGATGATAAAAAAAAGATGAGAAACATGAGGTGACAGAGAAATGAGATCACAAGAGAGATAACAAACGACAGAAGAGAAAATGCAAATGAGATGAGATGAAAGCGATGATAGTATGTTAAACATGTTGCAGCCATCCCCAAATCTCGACCAGAGATAAACAAAGCTCTGATGAGAAACAGGAGACAGGTGAGATGAGATCATAAAAACAAAAGATGAGAAACATGAAGTGCCAGAGAGATGAGATCACAAGAACGAAACAAAAACTAAAGACGTATGTATTAATTTAAGAAAGCTTTCTGCTAAATTTTAGTACAATTTTCATTGTCTTTTTGCTATTAACTTTCATTAACTTGTGTCTTGCACTGTAGCACTTTGAGATTACTTAAATGTAAAGTGTATTATAAATAAAATGTATTATTAGAATTTATTTAAAGAGAGATAACAAACAACAGAATAACATATGAGGAAATACAAATGAGATGAGATGAAAGTGATGATAGTATGTTTAACATGTTGCAGCCATCACTGAAAGCTCTGCACCAGAGATAAACAAAGCTCTTATGAGAAACATGAGACAGGATAAGAGATGACACAAGAGAGATGAGATGAAATGAGGAGGATGTGAAGGCATTGGACAGATGGAGGGATATGATATATGACAGAGGACACATGAGAGACACGAGATGACGTATAAGAGACTGGGTGATTAGATAGAGATGAGTGAGATACCATGATGTGAGATGAGATGAGAATAAACATCCTGAACCAAACTACTGAAAATAAAAATGAAAGATGAGAAACATGAGAGAGATAACATAACAAAAGAGAAAATAAAAAGACATGAGAAAACACAGATGAGATGAGATGAGATGAGAAAAAAGTTACAAACATGTTTCCCGTCCCTGAATCTGCAGCAGAGATAAAAACTCATCCTGTGTAACATGACAGAAAACATTTTCAACATTTCCCAGAATGCCAAATGACTATTTTGTTAACATTCAAATCCGAGTTTCATTTCACTGCAGTCATATTGGAAATTCTGGGGGAAAGTGCTGCAACAATCCACACACGCACACACACACACACACACACACGCTCTCTCAGGTTAGTTCCTGTCAGTAATGGCCTCCTGCCTCCCTCCTCCGTCTCATCTATAAATAGGCTGAATCAGAGCGTGAAATGAAAAGCAAGAGAACAGCATGAAATGGGACTAAAGTTGGGAAAATGGACATATTTATTCTTTTGTTTTTGAAGAAGGCCGGGGGAATAATGGAACAATTTTTTTTTTTTTTTTTTACATAAAGCCATGCAATCTTCACAAACAGTGCTGATATTATGCTTATTTTACGGCCTGCTCTTGTTTTATTCTGTGTAATAATGGATCATTGTCAGCGACTGTTGTCAGGACGGAGGTCTGCTGTTGTTCCAGTCTGATATGCAGATGAGGACGACGCTGACGGAGGCGACGTGGGGCGAAAATAACACAAATTATCTGTTAAAACAAACAAAACCCTGAAATATTTTACTCAGTGGCCTGCGGCGACGACGATGAGCAGCAAATGTGTTTACATTCACATTTCATTTCTGACATTTGTTTATTAATCGCTTTGCTTGACCAGGCGCCAGTTATTGTGTTACAGTGAGTTTAGACTTTGTGCATCCTCTCCACCAGCTCCTGCTTCACCTTTGACCCACACCTTATCCTTTAGCTGCATGCACATCTGTTTTCCTGTTCACATTTGAACAATTTATAACAAATTTGATTATTATAAGTCATTTATATGTCTTTTTTACTTGTTTTTTTCAAATCCTTGAGATAAAATTTCAATTTGCATCAATTTTAGTCGTGTTTTTTGTTCCCCCCAACACTGGGTGACCATCAGGAAAACGATTTAGGGGTGAAAAATGACCGGACTTCTCGTGCACATCTGTTTTCCTGTAGATAAATTATGACAACTCCTTTTTTCAAGTCCTTGATATAAAATTTCAATTTAAAAGAGAATTCCGGTCATTTTTGACCCCTAAATCGTTGTCCTGATGGTCACCCAGTGTTGGGGGGAGCAAAAAACTAAAAGACTAAAATTGATGCAGGCAAACCGGAGTTACACCATGGCTACCCGGCGCTAGGGATAGCGACAACGCTAACCTATGGGGGCAATTCTTTCAACCACAACAAACACTCAAAAAACAATCAAATATCTATGGTACATGACTGGAATCCTTAGAGACACCACTGAACTCATATAGTTACAGTATAAACTTTGTGTTTTTGCATGTAGCCACTCACCTCAGACAGTCGAACTCTGAAACATCCTGGAAAGACATTAGGCTACTATCCGATCGCAGAGCGCCTGCTCTCCCCGCCACAGAAACAAACACTTTTTCCTTGTTGTGATGATTTCTTTACAAAAATAAACGGTCGGATATGGACATTACCTGCACTGCACTGCACATAGATTTAAGGTTCAAAAATGGCCGGAATTCTCCTTCAAGTTCAAGAATAACCAAAATAAACAGTTGTTTGTTTGTTTCTGATTAGTTCTGCACCAACAAGCTGCTATAATTAACTATTATTATTAAGAATGGAAGATGAATGTGAGGTTACGTAGTGCAAATAATAAAAAAAAAACATGTATGGTCTAATGTGAAATCATAGAAAAGCACCAAATTAATGAGATATATACCTCCTAAATGTTAAACATAACACGTAACATATCCAAATGTTCTGTTGCATTATGGGTACAAACTCTGCAGTTTTCAGTTCAGTCCTGAATATTTGATCTTTAACATTAAAATAGAAATAAAATACATGAGTTGAAATATAAAGATTAAAACAAAAAACACTTTTATACAGTCAAATCTGCAGCATCATCTGTATTAATCTGACATCAGACAAACATCTGGCCAGATGTGAGAATCTCAAACACATCCTGTTCTAACTTGAGTTATTATTTCTTTTGTCTTGGTCTCATGACACTGGAGGTTCTTCAGCATCAGAGCGTTTGTTGGCGTTCAGACTCTTCTCTCATTCTCTCAATCGGCTCCATTCAGTCGAGCCCACCACCCAGATGCACCATGGGAAAGTTTACCTGCACAAGGTCACCACAGAATTGATCTCAGAGACAACATGTATTGTGTTTGTGAGCGAGCGCTCGATGGCATGAAAAGAATAACAAAAAAAAATAAACAAACAGCAACAGCAGCAGCAGCAGCGTCGAACAAAGAGAAGGTTTTATCTGCAAACCACCCAACTGCAGCAACACACACACACACACGCACACACAGAGGGGTCCTGGGAGGGGTGTATGTGTGTGTTTGCATGTGTGCGTGTGTGTACGTGTTTGGACACAATTAAAATGTCCTCTTGGCGCCGAGTGCCAATGCATCACCCTGATGACAGTGGACAGGCTGTTTGCTTCGCTGCCGCTGATATCGAGCTTAATGATGTTGTCCTTCATTGCAGTTGCCGCGGCCGACCTGCCCATCACTGATGCGTGGCAGCTGGGTTTCAATTGGGAGGAGGTGTGTGTGTGTGTGTGTGTGTGTGTGTGTGTGTCTGTGTGTGTGTGTGTGTGTGTGTGTGTGTGTTGAGGCAGATTGAACCTCTGGTCTGATGCCGAGAAGCGAAGATGCCAGCAGGGATTTTTGTAACGGAGCAGCTACAAACAGATCATGGTGTGTTTGACAGGAGGTGATGATGACGCCGGACAGATCGGACCAATCAGAGCACGCTTCACCCGCTGTAAGGGGGCGTGGCCTAACGTACGTATAACCTCATCGACACCTGGAGCGGCTGCAGACTTACATCAGCTGATATAAAAGTCTCTTTTATGTGAAAGTTGCTGCGAGTCTCGATAACTGCTCCTTCTTCTCCTTCTTCTTCTGGTGCTGCCTGGTCGATGTGGACGTTCTTCTGAACTCTGAAGAACAAATGAGTTCTTGTGCACATTAAAAATTTAGTCGGTCTAGTTTTGTTATTGTGTAGAAACAATATTAGATGAAAAACAGCTCACGGTGTCATTAATAAAACACTTCAGCTGCTTCTGCTGTTTTTTTGTTTTTTTTATCAAACAAGGAGGAAACATTTTATTTGTTGGACATACTGTAGGGCCTCATTCACAAACCGTTCTTACTGTAAGAACAAATTTGTTCTTAAGTCCTACAGTACACTGCAAAAACCCAAAATATTTCCAATAATATTTGTCTTATTTCTTGACAAAATGTCTCATTTCTAGTCAAAACTAATCTCTTTCCACTTAGAATAAGACTCATCACCTAAAAACATTTTCACTTGAAATAAGTAGAATAATCTGCCAGTGAAAGCAGGTTCTTTGTGCTTGTAATAAGAAAGAAAATCAGATTTTTCTACTTATTTCAAGTGAAAATCTGCTTGAAAGAAGTAAAAAGTGTCTAAAAACAAGCTACTTTTTCATGTGATGAGTCTTATTTTACAGTAAGTATAATGAGATTTGTTTTGACTAGAAATAAGACAAATATTCTTGGTAAGATTTTGAGTTTTTGCAGTGTACTTACAAAGATTTTACGAAGATTGTGGCATTCATGAATATTTTCTTATCCAGGATTTGTTCTTAACTAAGAACAAAAATCTACGAACAGTCAGGAGCATAGCATACTAACGCACATTTAAGAGCTGAGACTTGTGCAAAAATAACTGATTATTGGGTTTTCTTCTGTTCTGCAGTTGTATGATATTATATGATTTGAAGAAGAATTATTTTCTTATCTTTTATGATGTTTTTAATAATCATATATATTAATAATAATAATTTCCAAATCAGTGCGGTCTCTTAAAAAACACTATAGACACTTCATTCTTTTTTTTTTCTCTTTTTTTTTGGGGGGGGGGGGTAGATGTGTTGTTTGTTACAGCTGCCGATACGATTTTTTAAATATTGTTTTTTAATTGCCCGCTGCAACAGTTGTTATTGTGTTAAAACAATATTAGATGAAAAACATTAATCTTCAGCTGCTTTTTTATCAAACAAGGAGGAAACATTTTATTTGTTAGGGACTATTTTCAGCAGCGGATTGATCCACACTTTGAGCCGTTGTGAGTATTTGTGGCAGCAGGACGGCGTGTTTGACATCGAGTCAGAATAAACCACATTGTGTGTGTTCATGGAGATGGAGGAAACAATAGAGCTCAGAGGCTCAGAGGTATAAGACATATACGGGTTCGGATGCGCACATGTCGTTGTTGGTTTTCGTCTTTTCGTGGGATTTGAAGACAATAAGAAAAATATAAATTTAACCAGCTGATTCTTTAGCGCAGCGCTCACGCGTACGCGCTGTGTTAACACTCGACGCTTCTGGTGCGATCGTCGTCGCCAACGGTCGCATGACAGCCGACAACTACAGACGTGATGTTTTGTGCACAAACACAGAAAAATCCACAGGAAGTTTGATCCACGACCAGACGTCAAACTGCCTCCGACTTCAACAGTTTGTGTTTGTTCCTGTGAATGAAGTCTGGATCACAGAGAACAGCATGAGTCCCCCGATAATCAATAATCAACCTCTCCCTCCATTTGGACGTTGAAGGTCAGGCTGGACCGGCGCGAGTGTGATTTGATTGGCTTGGCTGCTGCAGAGAGCATCAAGACAGTTTGAGGAGGAAACATCAGAGACACAAAAAATGGCGACAAAAGAACTAAAGACAACGACTAAAATGTGAGGAGGCTTTCACAACCGGACTTGTTTGGTCTGGACTTTTGGATTTTTCCGTTAGATCTGAACCAAAGCTCCCCGGATCATGGTCCAGGCCAAAGACCCAAAATCTGGTCCAACCAAAAGAGGAGGTCTCCATCCAGACCGTGTTTGCAGTGTGAAAAGCTTTTTCTTTCTCAATGGTTTGGACTTTCGTAGCTTTAACAGGAAGTTCTGGTGGTTAGCCTTCACACAAAGAAGAAACAGTAAAGATGAGCCGTGGAAGAACATGGGGAGATGAAATGCCTGATACAAATATGGTCCAACAGCAGTATAAATGCCACTATGCAAACTTGTTCATTCATTAGGCTACGTTGCTACTTTAAGAGGAACTAAGGAGGATTTCTCCCGTGGCTATGCTACATTTTTGCCTTAATTAAAAAGCTCCTGAGTAATTGTGTTAGATAAAGCAGAAGTAAGCGATCCGGTGGTTTTGTCTAACTTCCTGTCAGCCGATGGAGTCAGCTCGTCCCTACGTCACCACATTCACGCGCATCCCTTGGCTGCACACACAGAGAGGACCGCCCCTTTATGCCGTTCTCTCTCCTCATTGGATAAAGGTTGTAGGATACAAGGAAAGTTTTCTCCTGGGCTCAGAGCAGAGCAGAGTGACTGACAGACCCGTGTTTCAGACCAAACACTCTATAGAAGTGATTGCTGTCGGAAGATACAACTATTGAAGACTTATATTAACACAAACATTCTGCTTACTTCTGCTTTAACTACATGACTTGTGACTTACAGTATTACGAGTGAGAACGGAGTACCAGAACCAGAACCAGTACCAGTTTTTTCGCCGGCTTCGTTGTAAACAGATGCAGCACATGGCTGAGAGCAGCGTAACCAAAACAGAGGAAAAGCGAGCGGATTGGCATATTTCCCCTTGCCCCTTGACTTTGCAACTACATCATATGCACGCCTGTTTGCAAACCAATCAATGTGAAGTGTAGGGAGACGCAGCAACGTTGGTGATGAGGACAGGACGTCAATATGTCATAAACAGTCCTTTGGTGAGAAACCAGAACCAACCGGATCAGATGGAGACGATGGAGCGGAAACACCAACCTGGGTTCAGACAGTCAGGTGTAACATCCATCCATTAGCTCCTCTGATGATCCATGACGACCTATAGACACCTATGGGAACTGTAGAGTCACCAGAGAACCCAGCGTGTGCACTGTGTGTCTGTGGGAGGAAGCTGGAGAAACCTAGAAACAACCTGGAGAATATCTGTCGCCCCATTTTAGTATTATTTTTACATCGGTTTGAGGGAACAACTCGGTCCACTGCCTCTTGTAGATTAATGAGCGCTGCCCTTAAAACTTCACACGCTCATTAATATCAACGAGCTACTAATGATTTTACTCACACACTGTGAACAAGACGACACACGACGTTGTGTTGGAAATGTTTTGAGTCGATTAAATTCTCCCGGAGCTTCTCAGTCATCAGAGAAGTGACAGTTCGCTGATCGTCACATGAAGGGAAAAGGCCTCCTGCATGGGAGTTGAACCCAGATCAGTGAGGAGACAGTGCTAACCACTGGTCCACCATGCCACTTTCATCATGAACTACAACACTTATCATTGCAGGGTCTTGGGCTGCAGGTCCAGTCTGTCCCATACAGAGACAAACAACCTCACATTCACACTGTTACACCTGGAGAACCTCCACAGGAACAAGGAGAACGTGCAACCTCCACACAGAAAGGCCTCAGGTTGTTCAAAGGAAAGTTTTAACTCAGATTTTGGATAATGGATTAGATCAAATCCTGCAAACGGGTTGTGCAAAACTAAAAACAGATTCTGAGATCCGATTAGATCACTTAATCCAGTCTTGGTTTTTAATCAGGATCAAACCCTCAGTTTGTGTTTTTCAAAACTTTTTAGTGGGATCGGGAAAACTTTGATCCAAAAAAAAAATCTGGATTATTCTGATCTCAACTGTTTGGTGGATTCAGGAACAAAATGTGATTTAAATTAAATTCAAACTAGTCAAATAAACAACATTTATGATATACATTTATTGATTTATATTTGGCATTTGATTTTTAAACTTTTTTTTTTATTATTTAACCTTTATTTAACCAGGTAAAGCTAATTGAGATGTAGAATCTCTTTTTCAAAAGTGGCCAAGAGGCAGCAAAATCACAATTACAAGCAGTGATACAGATAAATAACAATAGTCCAATAAATAAAAATGAAATGATCAGGGATAGATTAAAGGAGGTGCAACAACTGATTTAAAAACAGTGACAGAGCCCAATGCTTTCGAGTTCTTACAGTGATAAAGTAAGTAGGCCTACAGTATAGTCAACTTTTCATTATTCCACAAATGAAGAACTTTTCCCCCGACTACTGGATAATTAGATGAAATTTCAAGTTTGAATTTTGAATTTTGCAATTTGAAGCAGGGATAAAAGTGAGAAGGATTATGTGATCCTGGGTGGCAAAACAAGGGATTTCTAAATCTGGACAATACTTTTTTAAAGGCTATTCATGCCTTTATTTGATAGTTCAGTTGAAAGAGACAGGAAATGGGGAGGCAAAGAGAGGGGGAATGAAGTGCAGGAAAGGGCCATTTGATGCTGGATTCGAACCGAGGCCGCCTGCAGTGAAGACTTTAGCCTCAACACATCGGGCGCCTGAACAACTGGGCCCAAGGGATCAAACCTAGTCACATCAATAAGACCTGATCCTCATCAGAGAGTCTCTGAAGAAGTGTCGAGTTGTCCTCATGTTTGTTGTTGTCTGTTATGAAGTGCAGGATCAGTGGCAGCTCTGGATGTTGGTGTGGTCGGTCGCCATGTTCCTCCTCCTTCATTCATCATTACGTGAGTTCTGCACGGGCGTCGTGTTGATTAATAAGCTGCAGAACCTCCTATTTATTTCTGTGTCGCCCTGAGATTAACGAGCACTCGCGGCGCGGCGAAGTGAAGTGCTGCATGACTTCGCTGTCAGTCAGCGCACGGATCTTTTTGTTTCCCTCTGCGGCTCCGTGTTGTGCTGATGATGCAGGATAATGGTCGTCAAACCGTCCAGCGAGTGCCTCTCCTGTCAGCCGCCTCCTCCTCCTCCTCCTCCGTGACTTACAGCTCTGTTTGTTGGAAACACAACGAAACCAACGAGCGACGTAATGGATGTTTGTGTGTGTGTTTTTTTTTCTTTTTCTTGAATGGACGGACAGGTGCAGCGCGACACCTGGTCTCCGGTCTGGAGGTGCAGCGCAGAGAGCACGACTCCTGACTCACTGCTGATGAATGTGAGCGTGTGTGTAAATGTCTGCTAATGTATCGTCAGCATAACCACGGTGAATTATTCCTTCTTTCATTACACTAATGGCTCAGCAGAAAGCAGCAGGGTCGATGCAGAGAGAGAGAGAGAGAGAAAGAAAAGAGAGGGGGGGAGGGGCGGTTGTGGGGGGGGAGAAGGAGGGAAAATAATTATTTTCAGCAGGGTTTCAGATACAGGTGGGAAAAGGGCAAACTCTCAGCTGGTGACGTTCATCAACCGGCGCTGTAAAGGTCACGTCGTGTCTCTCGACGTGCACCCACACCCGAAGGCGTGTTTACCCCTGCTGGGCTGCCCCCCCCTCACCCCTCCCCCTCCCCCACCACCACCAGCCCTGCTTTTATTAACCCCCATGAGAACGAGGCTGCTACAGTAGCTGCAAACTGCTGCGCTCCTTTAAAAAAAAAAAAAACGTCATCTCCATCGTCCACAGCTCTGATTCCTGAAGTCGTCCTTCTTTGGCGTCCATCGATCGATTGATCCATTGGCTCGTTTTTTTTCTGGTGGTGTCCCAAATCGCGCACTTCTGCTCTTACACTTAATATTTTGAGTAAATACTGTAAGTGCGTTCACACTGAGCAGTGTGTGGAAATGTAGTGTACTATGTGCACTCAAACGACCAGAAAATTGAGTGTGGATCGTTGGACACTTTCCACCCTCAACACCATCTTCACGTCACTACGTTTTTTTTTTTGTTGATTTGAGCAGCAATGGAGCTGACACCGGCGTAAATGTGTTAAAGGTCCCATATTATGAAAAATTTTTTTTTCTGGTCTCTACATACATAAACTGATCCTCCCTGAGCCTACCAACTCCTAGAATGAGGAAAGCAAACGGGTCCTGCATCGACTCTGCAGCCCAACGACTGGTAAAACGGTGCTAAAACAGGCTGTTCAGACTCAGCCCCTCAGCGCGATAAAACGCCTACCACGTCTATTTCTATGGCTGCAGTGCACAGCAAGAAACTCCTGAGCTAAATTGATGAAATGCTGACCAATTTTAAGTCACAAAGTGGTAATAATCTTTGCCGTGTACCGTCACCATGTTACTTAAAGGTGCAGGCACAGGAACAGCTTGTTCTCAGCAGAGCTCATTTGAGCGACTTTTGGACAGCCGACATTCAGGACCACGGATCAGTTTGGTGGCAATACATTTCAAATACAGTTTAGTTGGACGTCTGGCAGCTGAGTGAAATTGAGTAAAAAGAGTATAATATGGGACCTTTAAAAAAAACACTCAAAACAACACAACAACAATAATAACACAAAAAACACGACTTAATAGCTCGTTTTGATCGGCAGAATGTGCTGTCAAGTGTCGGCGATGCAATCAGCCTTTAAAAAATTAACAAAACTACCCTGTCGAAATTTGCGCACTGCCCAAGTATTTTCACTTCCGTATAGTGCACTGCAAATAAGTGCACTAAGAGAAGTATGTGATTTGAGACAGACTATATGGGAGTTTGGATCCGGAGGCAGCCGGCTGACGGATCGTGGCGTCGTCCCGTGTGACACGCTGCGGTGACGTATGGACCCGTCCTGCCTCACCTGACGTCGTTAATACCTGTCGGCCTCTCGCCTCAGGTTCTGCCGAGCTCAGCACAAAGTCCATGCAGCAACATTTACAAGATGAATCGCTCAGGTCAGGTGACTCCCAGGCAAATGGAGGGGCGGCCTTCGTGTGTCACTGGCCCCTGACCTTTGACCTCCACAGTATTACCTCAGGAAACCTGGTGAAGGGCTGAGCTGTGGAGTAGAAATAAACTACATGCTCAATCCTTACAGATCGATAACGAACAGAGAATCTGAGGATCAAACTGTTGAACTGAGCAGAAAATCAACACTTATTGAACAGTGATGTTGCAACTGGTTCAAACCAGGAGCCTTGAAGAGTCTCATGTTTTTGTGAAAAGAGCGGTAAGTGTCACATTTTGTATCGTGATGGTTTGATTGGAAGCAGCTGGTGATGCAGAGCGGGAATCAAACCGTCTTATTACAGTTTGGCCTTCGATGTCTGTGAACAGAGCTTCTTGTTACTGATGTGGCCCCTATCATTATCAACCTCCGAGCTGAAGCTGCAGACAGCAGAAAGAAAAACCTGTTAACCTACAGGACCTGCAAACAGATGAGGTTTGTATATACTCAAAACGATCTGTCTAATTCCTATCTTCACCCTCAATCTTAAAAATGTGCACTGCACTACCACGAAGTGAGGGAATTTAAGTTGAAGGACAAGTTTAAGGGCTGTATAGCCTCAATGTTGAGATTCTCTGACACCATTCTTGGGAGCAAAGGCTACCCAGAATGCAGTATTTTCTCTGTTACAATAGAGACATAAATATTACAAAAACCACTGTATTATCTTAGTTTAGGCCCATTTTATGTATTATTTACCTCATTGTTGCTTAACATTTATTTTTTATTTTACAATCTTTTGTCAATAGCCGGCCAGTGCGGACAAGCCTTATTGCTATAGTTTAGTTACAAAATGGTAATTTTTCTTGGTGGTAATGTAGTTGTTAAGTTGTTTTATCAAGATACAGCATAAAATGTTTGGCCGGGCTAATGCCATCACAGTTATCTAACCATAGTTACAGCTGGTGTTTACCTTTCAATAAGCCGTGGTATGTGGTGACTTTCAGCTGAATATGTCAGTGGTTGTGGTTTTTATACAGATTATTAGTTTGAATATCAATTTATAACTAACTCAACTAACTTACAGGCTACAAAAAAAACTGAAGTAATAACTGACAGATAGTCCACAACAATTTAAAAAACATGGCCCTGATGGATGGTTTGTGGCTTATGATTAAACTAAACGTATCTGCATTTAAGGGGTAAGTCACAAAATAGCCCTTAACACTTGGTTTAGAGGACTACTAAGGTTAAGGGTTGAGCTTGAGGGTTAACATATTTGTTACTGTTGAAAAGTTAAAGTACATTTTAACATGGGAGTCTATGGAGAAACGCCTCACTGTTGCAGACTCACTCTAGTGGTCGGAAGAGGAACTGCACCACTTTATTTTCAAGCCCTGCAGGTTGACCAGGAGTTAATTTATCATTTACATTCTCCACCATTAGATAGTTTTGCATGTTGTGTTGTTGTTGCTGCACCTACAGGAACCAGAACCACATGAGAGTCGGACTCTCCCACCGGTCTGTGAACTCAACATCTACATATCTACACATCTGTTGTTGTGAAACATGTGGCGTTTAAGGACTCTGCTTCTCCCTCTCTCTGTCTCTCTCTCTCTCTCTGTGTTTAATTCTTGGTTTAGTTTAATTAAAAGTTTTGCTCCACGCCTGGCATAGCGAACCTGATTGTGGACATTCCTGCCTTTCTGTTGTCGCTGTGTGCGTTACGCTGTTTGTGTTTCTGAGGCCAAATGGAGACGAGACCGTCCAACATTCCTGAGTGGTTTTGATCTGTGTGAAAGCCCACAGAGTCGGCTCCTAATTAAAAAGCCAAACTTTTGAGTTTTTGCTCCTTGGCGCTTTGCAACAACATCCAGTTTCAGAGCAAAATATGGCGTCAAGATGTTTGTGCAGCCCAAGTTTTTTTTTTTGTAACTAGTTAATTTCGGGGTGCGACTGGTTTCCAGCTCCTCTGTGGTTCTGCTGGTCTCCGAGGTTCTGGAGGAGGACGAGGACCCGGTCTCCCATCGAGGCCCCCGCTGCAGCTCGCTCTGTATTTTTAACATATAGGCCACTGCACCCATTCAGTCGGGCCTGCTGTGATTTAGCACATGGGGCCGTTGGCGGTGAGCGGAGGGAGGGGAGGGGCGGCTCAGCTCTACTTTATCAACGTTAATTTCAAAGCCTTGAACTGCTCCGTCAGCGGATTCAGGCGGCGGCGGCGGTAGCAGCAGCAGCGGTGGCGGCGGCGGCGGAGTCGTCCCTCCTCGCCTGGCCTCCTTTTTTTCCTGCCGCCTCAGCAGCAGCTTCTTCTCTCTCAATGAAAACCTCGTGAGGTGTCGGCAACGCAAGGCCAACGCCGGATTTTCCCACCGCCCTGTGCGCCAGATTGACAGGCGCCATGCACGGCCGGAGAGAGGGCTAACGTGTCGGACGCGGCGGAGCGTAAAATGTTTTTCCTTTTTCTCTCTCTGCGGCCGTTTCCTGCTCTTCGGAGCTTCACGGTTTGTTGCAGAGTCGTCGTCGTCGGGCGGCGGCGGAGCAGAACTGATGACAGCGGTGCCGGGCTCAAACATCCATCGCTGTTTCTCCCCGGGAGGCGATTTGTTTATCATGCTGGAGGTTTATTGACAGCAGCAGCTACAGGAGAGGAGCACACACACACACACACACACACACACACACACACACACACACACACACACACACACACACACACAGAGGGAACATAATGTGGATCATTTCATATGAAAAATCTTCCTCCCTGTGGGAAACAGTCCAAGATGAAGTTTTTCCCTGAAATGATCCACTTAGGAGACGAGACTAATGACCTCATCATCATCATCATCATCATCATGACTGAAAGCATCGAACACACCTCATATTAATCACATGTTTGACCCACTGGGCTCTCGTCTTCATCGTATTTATCTGCAGGACAAATGAGACGTAAACTAAACGTCTCCGTCTTCATGTGACCTCGAGAATAAAAACACAAGAATAAATGAAGTAACAGCAGCTTATTGGTGCTGGTGTTATTTTTACTTTACACAAGTCACAGGTAGTAAAATAACCAGCAGCAGCCACGGTGATTTAAATTGGCCACTGGAGTATTGACATAAAAAGAGCCATTAAAGAAAAAAAAAAACAACCTTCAGTGAGATTTGTAGCTACAGAGACAAAAACACAATGATGCACAGACTGGAAATAAAGATGGACGCCTGAGAAGACCAAAGAAACATGACGCCCCACCATGAGTCAGTTTCCTTTTTTTTTCTTCTAATGGCAAATTTCAGTCGGACAAACAGGAGAAAACAAACTTTGTCCCAGACTCACAGTCTCACGATAGTTGGCACAGAGCCCCATTTGCGAATGCCCGTGCTAACTAATTTTCGCAATGCTAAATATAACTGTTAGCTGTGTAAAGATCAAATGTTATCGTGAGGAAATATAAAATGGGAACTTTCCTCTACCCACAACTTTTATAAATCCACACACAGGTTCATAACGAGGTCGGGGGACGGGTGATATTTCATTCCATATCATTGGTGCAGCTTGTAATCAGCCATCTTGTCATCGCAGAAGAGGATGAGCTGCAGCACCGTTGCCCTCTTGGTAGCACTGTTAATTTTGTCAGCTAATTTTCAATTTAGTTTTAGTCTTAGTCATGTTTGGTCAACTTTTATTATTTTTTGTTTTATTTAAACCTTTATTATAGTTCAACATTTTGGCAAATTCACCCATTGCCATAATAATCCCTATAGTCATAGCAGTAGGTTCGTTACCTTTAATTGTCGGTGCAAGCTATTTTTAGAACGGCGGAGCAGAGCCATGAGCTGCTCAGAGTTACGCTACGGAGGCTCATGGGATTTCTTGGTTTCCCTCATCAAACTCATCAAATACACAATCCAACAACTCCACAACGCTCTGGTGGACAAGTTGTGACCTGCACATTCACCACGCTATGAGACAATAACAGAACGTGACGAGACAGAGTTGTTTTAGAGGTAAATTCATGCAAAATAGCTGATGCACGTTGCTACTAGGGATTATGGCAATGGGCCAATTTGCCAAAATGTTTAACTATCCCTTTAAGTGTTGATGCCTCCTGTTTCGGCCTCCTTGGTCGCTGCTCGTGTGATGTCAGGAATTAAGTTCTCTGTCGGTGTGAGCACACACAACCTCCACATTTGACCTTTGACCTTTTAGCCGTTCAACCTCGACTCTGTGTGAACAGTTGTGCCAGATTCTGTAGCGGTTCCCTGAAGGTGTTACAGAGGCATTCACACCTCCAGCCTGTGTTTTTACACGTCTCCACAGTGATCTGGTTTTAAGTGCTGCCTGTTTTTTTCTCCATGCATTGTGTCTGTTTCCCTTTCTTTCTTTCTTTCCTTTCCTTTTTGTTTTTTTTGTTTTTTTGCCTGCTGTTAGCGCCCTGTTAGCGCTGAGCCCGCGAGCTGCCGGTCTGCGGACCAGAACTAACAGAGTCCATCAGCCTTCAGAGGAGCCATAATGATCATCATCCGGAGCGGCAGCCACTTCAGCCTGCACATTCGTCTTCTGCCTCGCTGGCCCACAGTCGCCAGCTTTGTTATATTTCAATTTCCTTCTCAAGCGGCTCCCTCTTCACCTGTACTCTCACTCTCACATGCATATGGAGGAATGGAGGGAAGTGGAGAGAGGTAGAGAGGTAGAGAGAGGAAGGGAGGGGGGGAGGGAAGAGGAGATTTCTTTTGAAGCGGGAGCTTGTCAGGAGAGCCATCGCTAGTTTCATTGCTGTCTCCATAACAGCGAGTCACTGGGGTCTGTTTTACACTTCAGGCAACATCAAGCAACTTGACGGAGGAGGCGAGCGGTGGGCACTTCGCCGTCTCCTGCTCGCTCTGATTTATCTGTTTGTTCAGCAGGAAGCCAGACGGAGGCCTCCCGCCATCACAGGGCTTTTATCACAGCGCAGACAGTCCAGAGGCTCCATGAAGCTCAGCGGCTCCGACAAAAATCCATCTCCTTTCTTTCTTTTTTTCATTGTTGTGGAGGAGTTTCTTCCCTGCCTTGGAAAAAAAATGAAGAATAAAATGAATATAACAATGTGTGCAGATGAGGATCCCTGCCAGGTCAGCGAGGGGTTTATTATACTGTATACCTGTGGCTGAAGGAGCCAGGCGATGAAAGTTTGATGACCTTCCGACTTTTTATCTGGTGATAGTATTATATTTTAATATCCACTAGAAACCAATAATTTACAAGACTTTTCACTGACACATTCAGGCTCTCCAGAGGATGAACCTTCTCCGTTTTAAACATGTGGTCTTTTTCTTTTTAAGCTCCAAACTGAGATGAAAAGAAAAATATCAGAGACAGACACTGATATTGGACATTAATCTCACAGGTTCAGTGTTCAGAGTGATTTAAAATGACGAGTTTGTTTATTGAACTCTTTCCTGACCTGAATCATTTCTCAACAAAAATGTAATCAAGCTACTGAAGATGTGTGTTTTATCTTCCAGGCGACTTTTACTCTTCATGAGTTGATGACAGACAGACAGACAGACAGGCGGGTCAGCAGGACTTTGCCTGCAGCAACATGGACGTTGTTGTGAACAAGGAGCTGAACCTGAAGCCAAAGCTTTTTAATTTACCCGTCAACCTTTGCTCCAATCGTCACCACTGGTTATGAACTCTGGGTGGTGACTGAAGAAATTGGATTGTGGATGGAAGTGGCTGAAATGGGCTTAAAGTGAGGAGTGGGTAACACTTTATAACAACAACAACAACAACATACACACTATTAACTCTTTCTCGACCACACTAATTCCTCAGCACATCCGCTCAGGACCACATGTTTTTGGCTATTTGTTTACCTTTTTCTCACGTCGAACCGAACTCTGTACGTCACCTAGAAACAAACGGTCTTCGTGTGGTTGAAGAGTGACTTTACAACGTGCTACTCGAAAAAACGGCGAGTTTTTCCGCCGTTTCGTTCATGAGTACGAAGGAGAAGAAGAGAGCTGGGTTTCAGAGAAAAACGCACTTTTGTGTCAAGTGGCAATCTGCTCATTTTACCGGTACTCTGCAGTGTGGCGTCTCCCAAATCATTTCTACGGCTAAATACATATATTTGTAGGCATATCTGGGGGGTGTGGCAGCCTGGAGAGCAGCGGTGCAGCGGTGTGGGTCTCTGGCCGCAGCGCAGCAGCTCCGTGACACTGCTGTGTGACTGGCCGGCAATGAGTGCTCTGGGGCGGGGGCGGCCGGTCACAGCCCCCGCTGCTCAGCGCCCGCTCTGCTGCACCGTGGAAACAGCTGTGATAACGGGCTTTCAAAACCGAGTCTCCAAACAAGAAACGTTTGTAACAGCACCGGAGAAAGTTGCCAGATTTGTCGTCGGTCGCTTTTGTCAAAAGAGGGTTTGGAAAGTCGCCAGATTCAGCGAGAAAGTGGCAACACTGTAGCCAACAGCCGCACAGCGCTGCACGCTGTCCCCAGAGCAGCATTCAAGGAGAACGATTACTCAAACAAAACCAAGATCACACAGTTTATAAAAACCATTATGTTTTGATTGTAGTTTAAAACAGTTTTACATATCAGAGGAACCATATTCACACACAGGGTACCTCAGAGTGTCTATTATCGTAATCTGTAAAAAAAACGGTTTTGACGAGTTTACTCGTCAATGGTCGTGAACGTTCGGCAGGCTGTGACGAGTTTACTCGTCAATGGTCGCGAAAGAGTTAAGCATTAGTTAAGCATTCATAAATACTGAATTCTTCATTTATAATGCATGAATACTCATTAGTATGTAGTTTATAAATACAGTTAGTGCTTATTAATGATGAGTAAAACATCTTTAACTGTGTTTATAAACTACATACTAATGAGTATTCATGTGTTATAAATGATGAATTCAGTATTTAATGCTTAACTAATGCTTAATAGTGTGTAGTACTTATTATAAAGTGTTACTGGAGATTGAAGTAAAGTCCCTGCTCCTTCATGTCCAGCTGAGATGGTTTGAGCATCTTGGGCCATTCAGAGGTTTTCTGGGCAGCACCAACTGGGAAGAGGACCTGGAAGGTGTTACCAGAGAGAGGAACATCTGGAAACTCCTGCTTAGCCTCTGGACACCAGGAACAGACCTTATAAAAGACTACACAAATATACACATGGTAACATGGTAGATGATAAATAACGTTATCCACCGCTCCATGGATTGATTTCTCACCGGCTTTGTTGAAAAAAACAGATGCACATAGAGGAGAGGAGGGTTAGAAACACAGAGACCAGACCTTCAGAACAGATTCATTTGTAGAAGCAGAAGTGAATCAATCATCTGTGACTCACACTCATCACGTTGTCATCTTGTTTTTAGGTTCTTTAAGTACAAATCTCTGTCTATTTGCAGAAATTTCTATATCTGTTTTCGGATATTGAGTTTTGATTGATGACGAATATGAAATTTAAAGTGTAACGTGAAGTGAAGAGTTCCTGAACGCTCCGTGGTGCCTTCAGAGTCTCGTTGCTGCAGCAGCTGCTTGGCTCTCAGCCTGTCGACTCGTCTCCCTCTCTCTCTGTGTGTGTGTTTACTCTGACAGTATAAGGTTAGAGTTATTAGAAACATCAAGGGAGTCTGTGAGTGTGAACATCTGGTGCAGATGTGCAAGATGAGCTCCCTTTTATTTTCTTTTTCTTTTCTGTCTCTCATAACGGCACAAACCTCATCAAGTCTGACCTCTGACCTCTGGGCCCAGCTGTACAGCCCCCACCCTCCACGGCCCTGATGATATTATCACCTCTGGATGTGAGAGGACCAAGTCAATCACTTTTAATTACTTACACAACCATACGGCGAGCGTCGACAAGTCCCGGCACTGCCACCGTCGCCGCCGCCAACGCTGCTGCCGATGCTGCTGCTGCTCCACGACTTGTCAATAAAACCCCAGCGGTAAAACCAAACGCCTTTTTTTTTTAAACGCTCCTGCTGCCTGCTAATAACGTAGCGGCGTCTTTCCTGCTGCTAGAAAACACGTTGCACTCTGAGGATTTACAGTTGATCAGCACCTCGCTACGCCTCACACACACACACACACACACACACATTCTTCCCTCGCCACCACCTCTGGAGACTCATCTTGTCGTTTTCATCTTTTGCAGAGACTGCGGGGAGCGAGCTCAGGTGACTGCAGCTGTTTCTTACCCCCCCCCCTTTAGTTTGTCGGCTGCTAATTAGACAGAGGAGTTATTAATTAAATTAAGAACTGATGTGCTGATTGGCCGTCGCAGGATTTAACTCTCAGCGGACGTCGCACTTCATCTGGCACATCAATGAACTTGACAAAATGGAACTTCAATAGGTGTATGGTTGTGTGTGTGTACAGTATGTGTGTGTCTCTTTTTGTGTGTGTGTGTGTGAAGTTAGTCCTCAGGAGTGTTGGGTGTTGTCGTGGTTGCCAGGTCATGTGACATCACCTGCAGCATGAAAATTGAACTTGAAAATGTAACTCATTTGTTTTATGGTTGTTCATATAACAAGCAGTACATTTTGGAAAGAACTTGAGAACTATATATTAGGCTATGTAAAACAAAACATAAAATCAACATTGAGGGGAAGAACATTATTACTTATTTTGAATTCAAAGAAAAGAAACTATGTACTATATTACTATAGTAAACCTTTATATTTTATTGGGGAAATTTCATATCCATAAATGCAAATTTCAGAATTCTCCACCATCATTTACATTGTTTTTGATTGAAGTTGATTATTATTTCAAGTCTCTTAAGTTAATCACAAATAAGAAATGTATAGCAATAATGAACATACATTCAGAAATATTCAACCAAAGATTTGTCGCAACAATTATAATTACAAATCTCATGGGATACGAGGTCTGTCACCAAAATGTATTTTCTTTTATTGTTAATTTGATTGTTTTCTCTTTTGCTTAAATTTTGTTATACTGTCATATACTGTATATGCAACTTTACTTTACTGTTGTAACGAAACGTGAGCTGGAATGACTGACATGTTTGTTGTTGCTACAACTTTCAATAAAGTTGAAAAAAACAAACACCTGCAGCATGAGAAGAGGATGAGGGAACAGCCCGCGTGCTGCTGCAGAGCACTGGAGTGTGTGTTGTTGACTCTGACCTTTGAGTGTGAGGCTGCGGGCGGCGGAGCGCGGCGGAGGGATACGTTGTGTCGGCTGGCAGCAGGTTGTGGCTTCGGGGGGGCCGGGGGGGTCGGGGTCGTCGGTCTGGACCTGGACGGCAACATGAAACCTGGCGACGTGTCCTGACGACTCTGCTGATCCGTTGACTTTTCATCCGCTGCCACCAGCGCATTGACATTTTTGTGTTTTTATTTGAATATGTCAACAGCCATGTGATGGATCGCAGCAGGGACGTGTGGAAGGGGGCCCCCGGGGGCCCAAACTGTTTTTCAACTTCTGTCCCCCTGTATCAGCAAACTGAAGTCTCTCACTGCATTATTAATTAATCCAATGATTCATCACTTTTATTTATGATTGTGTTATTCTGCAGCTGCATAATGTTACCTGTGAGTTAGTGTTTCATTAATGAATGGACCTTTAGTCATAACAGCAGAGCTCAGTCAAGTGTGATGTTATTGGTCGACTACACACACACACACACAAACAAACACAAACACACACAGCTAACATATGTAACAAAGATGACAATCAACACCAATCGTTAATTTACAATCCCTGTTTCCCAAGTGGGCGGGGCCAAACAACATCCGCTCATTTAAACTGGTGCAGCTGGGATGAAATGTGACAGTTACTAATTGGATTATTAATATCCAGACTGATAAATTGTTGTTCTCTTGTACGGTCTCTTACTAGATGAACATTTTGTGGCTGATTTTGCAGCTGATTTTTATTCCTATAGCTTAATATCTGACAAACCAGTATCATATCATCTAATGATAGTGAATCTTTGTTGACTAATAATAACAACAATAAAATCATTAATAAGTAGGTAAATTAAGTTTTTATTTTCAATTGTCATATTCCAACAATTATAAACTAAAGGTACAGATGCAATAATGGTGTTGTAAGTTATGTTTTATGGTTGCTAGCAAAATAAAATTTGGGCTGCACTTCATAAAATTTACATATTTCTATAGAAAATATGAAAAATGTAAAGTTGAAATCTGAAAATTCTCTAGGCTATTTAAAAAAATGAAATATATAAATTCCGGTTGTGGATTTTATTTTAACATTTTTCCTCAGCTGTTGGATGACTTGATTAAACGGTAAAATTGGCTTTGAGTTGACTTTGTTCATTCAACTTTGAATAATGTTGAAGGTAAAATGTCGACAACCGTTGAGAACGGTGATGACCTAAACTTCAAAATAAAAGGCAATTTGCAAAAAGAGGGTGTTTATTTAAAAAGAAGAAAAGATGCTGTTTCTATTGGTGGCAAAGCAGCCGATGCAAATTTATCTAAAAGCACAAACACTATATAAATATATATTTCTATCTCTCTCAGAGCTGCTGAACAAAGAGCACATGGAGCTGATTCCAGTGTTTGTTCTCCGATGTTTTCTGCAGCTCAAAGTCAAGCAAACACAGCGCTCCTTCAGTAAAGAGACAGGATGAGAGAGCATGTGTGTGTGTGTGTGTGTGTGTGTGTGTGTGTGTTCAGGTGACATTGGGCTAACAGGTAGTTTGAACGACCTCCTGATCTCAGCGCGCAGAGAAAATACAGATGGCTGCTCCGACACTGTCGCCATGTCCACAGATAATTTAGCGGCGAGCGCTGACATCGGCCCCCGGCTTCTTCAGAGGAGGAGAAGTGGAGCGTGGAAAGGCTGAAGGTCTGTGTTTATTCACAGTCATTCAGACACACCGTGTGTGTGTGTGTGTGTTTGTCTGCCAGGTGAAAAGGTGGAGGGGTGGGGGTGGGGTGGAGGAGGGGTTTCCAGCATCCTCGACTCCCCACAAACTCCCCCCCTCCCCGTGCTCGTGATGGACTCTTAGTCACAACAACTCCCGGCGTGGAGAGTCTCTCCTCCCGGTCTCCATTGTGACAAACTGAGCTGAACTCCGACCCCTCCTCCTCCTCCTCCTCCTCCCACTCACGGTGCCGTCTCCACCTGCCGACAGAGGTCTGTTATATATGTCTCAGTGTGGGCTGCTCTCCTTCCCAGCATGCCTCTGTTCTCTGACTGAGCGACTGATGTTCACAGGCCTTATGATGCTGCTGCTGCTGCCAAAGACATTTTAGAAACCAAGACGCTCCACTACGAGTCAGTTTCCTGTCTCTGTGTCACACGGGTTTCTCCATGACTCCGCCCCCTTTAGGAGACCAGCAGACCGTGACTCCGCCCCCTTTAGGAGACCAGCAGACCGTGACTCCGCCCCCTTTAGGAGACCAGCAGACCGTGACTCCGCCTCCTTTAGGAGACCAGCAGACCGTGACTCCGCCCCCTTTTGGAGACCAGCAGACTGTGACTCCGCCCCCTTTAGGAGACCAACAGACCGTGACTCCGCCCCCTTTAGGAGACCAGCAGACCGTGACTCCGCCCCCTTTAGGAGACCAACAGACCGTGACTCCGCCCCCTTTAGGAGACCAGCAGACCGTGACTCCGCCTCCTTTAGGAGACCAGCAGACCGTGACTCCGCCCCCTTTAGGAGACCAGCAGACCGTGACTCCGCCCCCTTTAGGAGACCAGCAGACCGTGACTCCGCCTCCTTTAGGAGACCAGCAGACCGTGACTCCGCCTCCTTTAGGAGACCAGCAGACCGTGACTCCGCCTCCTTTAGGAGACAAGCAGATATAGACTCCTCCCCCTTTAGGAGACCAGCAGACCATGACTCCGCCTCCTTTAGGAGACCAGCAGACCGTGACTCCGCCCCCTTTAGTAGACCAGCAGACCATGACTCCGCCTCCTTTAGGAGACCAGCAGACCGTGACTCCGCCTCCTTTAGGAGACCAGCAGACCGTGACTCCGCCCCTTTTAGGAGACAAGCAGATATAGACTCCTCCCCCTTTAGGAGACCAGCAGACCTTGACTCTGCCTCCTTTAGGAGACCAGCAGACCGTGACTCTGCCTCCTTTAGGAGACCAGCAGACCGTGACTCCGCCCCCTTTAGGAGACCAGCAGACCGTGACTCCGCCCCTTTTAGGAGACAAGCAGATATAGACTCCTCCCCCTTTAGGAGACCAGCAGACCATGACTCTGCCCCCTTTAGGAGACCACCACCAGCAGCAGCAGGTCTTGAGTCTACTGACTCCAAGTGAACGTGAGCTCAGATTATGGTCGATTCTTCGCTCCACAGTCACTGAAGTAAATATTGGACATATTTTAATCACAACACACATCTCTTCTGAATGGTTTGACATGAAAATGACAAATTTCAAATAAATCAGGAGAAAATTAACTTTGTTCCAGACCTGTCTCCACCACACTCTCCCCAGATTTGGCACAGATGTCAACGAACATTCACGAACACCCACGCTAACTAATGTTAAATGACTGTTAGCTGTGTAAATATTTAATGTTAGAAAATATAAATAGCTCACTTTCCTCTACCGACAACTTCCTCTAGCGTAATACTTTCTTATTTGAGCTCAGTTTTAGTGTTTTATTTGTTTCCCATGGACTTTAGATGAAGATGGTCGCCTCTGTGATGCCTCTAAATGTTTTCTGCAGCTGTAAAGTTAAAGGACATTTTAACATGGGAGTCTATGGAGGCTGATTCACTGTTGGAGATTCACTCTAGAGGGCAAGAGAGGAACTGCAGCTTTTGTGTCTTGACTGTTGATCCTTAATGTTTCAGCTCCTGGAGGTTGATGATTAGTTAAAGCAAATCTTATTCCTCAAATCAGCAACATCGGTCAGAGTCCATTGATTTTGTCTGTGAATTAATCATAATTTATTCAGTTTGTATTATCCTTGTGGGCAGATGTCAGCAAAGTGTCACCAGCTAACGCTCAAATCATCACAGGCCACAAGTGTTTTTCTAAATTTTTTGTTCAAAATAGTCAACATATGCAGACGATTATGTCCTATATTTTAATTATCAATAAATCTGATTACTGTATTTTATTTAGTGTAAAAAGAATCTTCAGATTTTCCAAAAGTCAACCTAGCAGTGAATCAATAATGATAAAACAGCTGCTTATAAATGTCTGGTCAATGATCAATGAACCATACATCTTTATTATTATTGCGTATAAAGCCATTTGAAGCTGGCTGACTAGGACGGGACAGATTAATTGATTATATGAGTCAGTGATTGATCGATGATGACACAGCAGATCTGGAGTGGTGTATTTTTTTTTGTTTAGTTTTTACATTTTTTGGCTGCTGCTTCGACTCTATTAAAAACAAATCAATGTGAATTATGATTTTTTTTTCTTTTTTTTTCTTTTTACAAATGCATCACGAAGCTGAGCAGAAAACGCACACACACACAAACAAACACACACACACACATTAATCCATAAAAAAAACACAACAACTTCTATTAATCACAAAAACGCAGCATCACGATGCCAAAGACATAAAGACGTCAGACGGTTGGAAACGATCCCAGAGGCCACGATTTCAAGAAAAGAAAGAAAGAACAACCCCCCTCCTCTCCCTCTCTCCCCCCATCATCCTCCTCCTCCTCCATCTTCAGCCTTCATTTGTCTCAAATATCTCAAGTTTAAGAGAAAAGAAAAAAGCCTCACAAGGTTAAATCGCTGTGCAGCAGCTTGAATGAAGTGAGTGACAGTTGGATTTTTCTTTCTCTTTCATTTGATTGCACCGAGACACTTTCAGGATTTTTTCTTTTTTCTTTTTTTATTCTGAGGCATCAAGACGACGAAGACGAGCGTCCACTAATCACCTCCACGTTCCATCAAATCAACCTCCCCCTCCCTCGTTCCTCAGGATTTAGCTTCAGTGAGTGCTGATGGGGGGTGGGGGATGTGGTGTTGACCTCTCCTCGTCCTCTCAGGTGAGAAAAAAGGAGGGATTTTCTTTCTTTTCTCTCTCCCTCGGTCTCTTTCATCACCTCGGTTGTAATTAGCCGGAGCTGAGATTTTCCTCCTTTTGTCAGCTCACTGAAAGCTGGATAAGCGTCCTTCCTTTGTGCCTCCTCACACCTTCCTTATTTCCTTTTAACAAGCTTCTCTTTTTTTATTTTTTTATTTTATTTTTTTATTTCCAGAGAGAAGAAACTGTGAGCAGAAGGAGACCGATAACCAAGAGGGAGTTTCTTCTTCTTCTTCTTCTTCTTCTCGCTGCGACTTTACATCTTTATCTCCCAGGACACAATTAGCTGCTCTATCGCTCATCACCACTCTGGAGTTTCTCCCCTCTTCCTCTTTTTCTTCTTCGTCGTCTTCCCTTTATTTATTTTTATTGTTGGCATTTTAAAAAAGCTGTCGTCTTTTTTCTTTAACCCTCCCTCCCTCCCTCCCCCCAAACGCTCACTCTTGAAAAGTTAAAAGCCGTCCTGGGGAAACACAACAGTGTGTGAAAAGATAAAAAATGGTCTCAACCCACTTTGTTCAAAAAACAGAAACAGCAGCATCCTGAATTTATCCATTCAAAAAAAAAAAAAAGATGTCACAAATGCACAAAGACAAAAGTTTTTCTCCTCTTATTGTTATATTTTCCTCAACTTTCACGTCTTTTCAAGTTTTATTGAAATTCTTTCACCTGAGGCGCTTTTCTTTTTCTTTTTATCTTATTTTTCACTTATCTCAGCAGCTACACTTCCTGTTTCCTAACAGCTGCCAAATGCCTCACTTGATTGATTTCTCTTCCTCATTAACACCACTAATTAAAGATTTATAGGATTCATACGGTCCCCAGTGTCCTTCCACGAAGGACTGAAGAAGACTGACTGACTGAAGGTTTGGAAACTCCCGACCGTCCCTGAACGTAACTGTTGGAGGAAACTGATGCAAAAATCTAAATGAGCTCTTAATTATTCAAAGTAGTAAATTAATGTGGGAAAAGTTCAATCACACTTAAACCTCTGTGTCATGGTTCACAGCTGAAGACAGTTCATATCTCATCACGTTTGAAACATGAATCATGATCAAATATTCACACGTGTAAACTATTAAATATTGTAAACATTTGAATTATTTAAAGGGACAGTTTAACGTTTTAGTAAATTGGCCCATTGCCATAATCCCTACAGTCATAGCAGTAGGTTTGTTACCTTTAATTGTGTAAAGTGCAAGCTATTTTTAGAATGGCGGAGCAGAGCTGCAAGCTGCTCAGAGCTACGCTACGGAGGCTCATTGGATTTCTTGGTTTCCCTCATCAAACTCATCAAATACACAAACCAACAACTCCACAATGCTCTGGTGGACAAGTTGTGACCTGCACATTCACCACGCTATGAGATAATAACAGAACGTTACCACACAGAGTTGTTTTAGAGGGAAATTCATGCAAAACCGCTGATGCGCGTTCCTGTCGGAGGCTAGCAGTCTCTGCATTTGCCTCGAAAACTACTCTGCTTTAAACTAAAGCTTTACTTTAAAAACCGAACAGGCCTGCCTGAGGTCGGTGCCCGGTAGGAAATGGCCCCATCACCAAGCGTCTTCTTTAAGCCCCTTTGGAGAACTTTGGTTCCCTCCTGCCATCGTTTGCAGGGGGACAGGTGTTAATGTGACACTGTGTGAGCTGGAGAGGAAGGTAGAGTCGAGTTCACTGTCCTGTGGTGTTGGTGATGATGATGATAGAAGAACGGGTTTTAAACAACGTGATGTAGGTAGCTGTAGGATACAGGATAGGATTTAAATGTTGGCGGGTTTTATTTTGGTAACTTCCGCTGACACCGGAAGTGCATGATGCACAACGGGTCACGGGGGTTATTTAACCGTGGACAATCAGCCTACCAGGTGTGCTGGTCGAAGGCATACAGTTTTGACCGTGTCTTGTGGTTTCGTGTCCTACCCGCCAATGAGGTATTGTTGTATTGTATAATAAATGTGTGTCTTAGCACTGGAACCTCGCCTTGGGCACTCTTTGTTGTTACCTAGCTTGCACGCGTCCAAACACTGGAGACCAGCCACCGTGCCCCTCTTATAGGGAAAAGAAGGGCACGTACAGTAGTCTACTCCTGCAGGTCTGTTGTTTTTCAGACAAACTATGACTTCATCTGATAAATAAAGTTGTTGGTTTGAACAGAAACCTTCAGGACAGTTACATCATTTGTTTCTGTGGTGACCTCTGACCCTCAGTAACTCCTCTTCTTCTTCATCATTAACTCACAGATTCACTCAAATTAAATCAAATCACAGTTTCAGTGTCTCTGTGTTTTTATGTGGAGCAGCTCATTACGTGTCGTCCCTGACTCTGCAGCCTGTGTTTTTACAAAACACAAAGATTTGTTTTTACGACCTCATTCTTTCACTCGCTCTTCTCTTCCCGCTTCTCTGGTTCTTTGGTCGCTCTCTTTTGACTGTTTGTTTGTCTTTTGTGCTGCACTTTGTGCATTTTGCTCAGCTCAGGATTTGAAGGAAAGATGCTGTGACGCTCAGTAATGTGACTGATCTCTGGTCTCTCCTCCGTTTCATGCGTGAACAAACGTTCAACCCCCGACGCTCCTCGCTTCATCTGCAGCCAGGGAGCAAAACTGGCAATTAAAAAGGCAAAAGCTGTGAAGCGTTCGCACAGATTATAAAAGACGACATAGAAAAAAACAAAAAAAAACACACCAAACAACGTCATAAATAAAGCGTGTGTGTGTGTGTGTGAGTGTATAGCGGTCAGTGTGAACGCCTGTCTGAACCCGGCCGTAATGAGCTGCTCATTTACAGAGAAGATTGATGCTGAACGGTCAGAGTCGACACGAAGCTGGTGAAGATCAGTGAACAGATGAATGAGGAGAATTAAGGTGGATGTGGTTTCCAGGAGAAACACCTGGAACATCTGGATCTGCAGCCTGTGTTTTATCCTTATTTATTATGAGGTGAAATTTTCCAGCTGCAGCTTTTTCTTCCTTGTTCTTCACCTTCAGGAACCATCAATGAAACACTTCTACCTTCAGCATGTGGACAGTGTTGGAGAACTGGAGATAAGCAGCAAATAATAAGAAGAAGACAGTTATCAAATTGCAGTGTTCCTTTGTCTTCTTCCTCATTTTCTATCTTCTTCTTCTTCTTCCATGTTCTATCTGTTCCACCTTATTCTTGTTCTTCAGCTTCAGGAACTTTGGATGAAACACTTCTATCTTCTGTATGTGAGCAATAAAGAAAGAACAAGAACATCTATTTGCAGTGTCCCTTTGTCGTCTTCTTTTTCTTGTGTTTCTTCTTTCATCTTCTTTCTTCACCTTCTTGGTCTTCATCTCCTTCTTCTTTGTCTGGGTCTTTACTTTTTCCACATTGTTTCCTTATTCTCTGTCTTTTTCTTGTTGTTCTTTGTCTTGTTGTTATTGTACTTGTGTGTGTGTGTGTGTGTGTGTGTGTGTGTGTGTGTGTGTGTGTGTGTGTGTGTGTGTGTGTGTGTGTGTGTGTGTGTGTGTGTGTGTGTGTGTGTGTGTGTGTGCAAATGACAAAATGCTGCTGTGTTTCAATAAAAAACAAAACAATGTATAAAGTGCAAAAATAAGATATAACTTCTGTTTGCCGTCCAGTTGTTCAGCTGGAAAATAGAGTACACATGGGTAAAATATACGGTTTTATTCACAGCCGTCATAGTAATTAAAGTTAAAATTAGGCGGAACAAGCAGCAGGTGAACAGGAAGAAGCGGAGATCAGGTCGACTGGCCAGTGGACGGGTCTGAGATGAACTGAACAAACAGAGAGGTCATGTCAACATCTGTAGAGAGAGAGAGATCATGTCAACATCTGTGGAGAGAGAGGTCATGTAAACATCTGTCTCACAGTGCGAGCGGCTCGGTGTCGACCTTTGTTCTGGCAACGTTCAGAGTCGACTCACTGTTCCACAGAGTTACTGATGAAAAATGGAGGAAAATGGACTCAGAACATGAAAAATCACTCGAGGTCGGGGAGAGAAAAGCGCTGAGTCATTATGAGCATCAGAAAAAAAAAAAAAAAAACAGGAAACAGTGTGAACTCACCTATACAACACTCTGCTCCAACTTCCTGCAGCTATTTCCATCAGTTGATCCTGTTCTAATCTAATATAGACATTATTTTTGTGTCCATCAGTCCATCAGTTATATAATATCTCTGTTTTTGTCGTATTCTTGTTAATCTCCTTGTTATGCCTCTGCACCGGCGGCCATGTTGTCTTCATGTTGTCTAATTTCACAGTTACATCTCGAAAAAATCTCGTCAGGACTCAAAGATGAACTGAAGTCACATTGGTGGTCAGAGATTGGAGGTTTATATCCAACAATTTGGTTTTAGATTTTTGGCTTTGTTTGTTTTCGTATATCAGGTTTTATTTATTTCTTCATCCACTTGGCCTCTGTGGTTTGATCCTCACATACTTCATGTTTAACTTTAACCTTGAGTTTTGTGAAAAGACCAATAAACCATCATCACACTGGTCGACTAGATCCTGAAGCAACACTGAAAAAAAAAGAAAAAAAAAGAGCATGAACATGAATAAACACAGTAAAACAAACCTGAAACACAGATTTTAGAATAAAAAAATACATTCAATGCAATTAAATAAAAACACCACTAACAGATGTTTAAAATCCTGCTCCTCAAATATAAAAACTTCTAAAAAATCTGTCAAACTGAATAACTCCAGACTATGTGTCACGTCCTTCAACTGTTGGTTTTCTCTCGTTCAGACTCAAACGTTTATCATGAGTCGGACAGTGGAAGTTTATTTACAACAGAGAGTAGATTTTTATCTTTTTTTATTTACAGTGGCACGAAAAAGTATGTGAACCCTTTGGAATTTACTAGTTTTCTGCAATAATTGCTTTGCTTTCCATTGCAGGCCTGAAGTTTGCCACTCCACAACACAATGGGAAAATGTTTTTCTTTGTATTTTTTGTGCGTATAAAAATGGCTCTGCATGTAAACATCAGGTCAAAGGTGAAGTCCCGTGGAGGGAGCATCATGGCTGAGCTGAAGCAGTTCTGTTGCTGCCAAAGGAGCTTCAACCAGTTATTAAATCCAATGGTTCACTTACATTTTCCACCTGCACTGTCAATGTTTAATGGATATGTTCAATAAAGACATGAAATATTATAATTGTTTGTGTGGTATTAGATTAAGCACATTGTTTTTGTTTATACTTGTGACTTAGATATAGATGGGACCACATTAAACGGCCAATTAATGCAGAAAACTAAGAAATTCCAAAGGGTTCACATACTTTTTCTTGCCACTGTATATATAAATACTGTTTATATCTGTTGAGGATGAAATGACACTCACAGAGAGGTTCGATTTTTCCTTTCTTTTTTTTTGTGTTGTTTTGTGAAAACACAGCACGAGGACCCTCCACAGAAACTCTGAACCAGTCTCCACCCGCCTCAGAGTCATTAAACACACTCTCCACACACACTCCACACTCGGGTGAAACCTCCTCTGATGCTGAATTTACTTGTTAAAACTTCTGTTAAAAACTGCTGCTGGCTTTTTGTTCGATGACGACAGGAACTGAGCTATAGATACGTTTTTAAAGCATTACCAAAGAACTTCCATGTTTGGTTGAGTTTGGCGGCGTCAGTGGACCAAAGCGGTGAAGGAAGACCCCATTTCCCACGAGCACCGGCCTCGTTCATGGTGTCAACGGGGTGAAACGGTGTCTGAAAACCTCTGACCTGTTGACTTCGGGTCGGCCTCGGCCCATTACAACGTTTTCAAATGTGTAGCAGGAAATATGATCCACCGTAAACACTGTGTATTTTATTTTGAAAATTAAAGGGATAGTTCACCCAAAATTGAAATTTCACTCATTCCCTCATGTCGACTAAGGGGTGGGAGAAGTTTCAGAGTTATCCGTGGATTCTCTGTCCATATAACGGTTGCAAATGGATACCAACTGTCTTCGTAACAAAAAGACACACCAAAAAACATCCAAATACCTCCATGCTGCTCGTATGTAATGTCCTAACCAGGAAGAGGAGCTTCCACTACAAAACAAGCTTGAAATATAGATTTATTTAATTTTTTTCTGAATAATTTCGCATTTCAGGGCTTCAATACAAGACGGACATTACATACGAGCAGCATGGAGGTATTTGGATGTTCTTTGGTGTGTCTTTTTGTTACGAAGACAGTTGGTATCCATTTGCAACCGTTATATGGACATGCACTGCTACGCCGAGACCCCCTGTAACTCAGAGAAGGCACGGAGGACTCTGAAACTTCTCCCAGCCCTTAGTCCACATGAGGGGGAGGAGATAATGAGTGACATTTCAATTTTGGGTGAACTATCCCTTTAAAGAATGGGGAATGGGGGAAGTGACTTATGCCGTAGATCAGTCAGCACATTTGTAGTTCAGGGTTCCTACTGTACCATCTACCTGGAAGCTGCTTAGTGCCAGTGAAGGCGATACAGACCATAATGATACAGACCCCCTCAGGCCATGACAGAGGTGTCATTCAACCTGTTGTAAGTCCATGTACCATCACAAAAGTTCAGAAAATATTATATGAAAGTTGAAAAGTTACTTAGTGTTGGTTTAACTACAGTATTTACTATTTATTTTCCTCATTCTGGTGGATTTGCAGACTCACAGGAGCTCAGATACGGATCGATAAATATCTGAGTGTGAATCATCTCTGCTCATGAACTCTAGAACAGAAATGTCATCTGGAGTTCAAGATGGACGGTCAGAGGAACGATGACCTGGAGAGATCTGAGGATGAAGCTTCACGACTTCAGGTGCAAACATGACATCAATCCTGGGGATCAGGTGACCATGTGACCATGTGACCATGTGACCTCCACTGGACCACATGAGCTCAGTTTTTCTGAATGAACAGAGATGGACAGAGTACTCGACCCCAGTACTTGAGTAAGAGTTCAAATACTACAGGTCAAAATTACTCCGTTACAAGTAAAAGTAGCTCAGTCGACATGTTACTCGAGTAAGAGTAAGAAAGTACTTCCTTTTAAAGGTACTTAAGTATCCAAAAGTACATGCTTTTAAATGTACTTTAAGTAAAAGTAAGAGTATGAGTGAGAGTAAATTTCCTATTTTTCACAGCAATGAATTACTACAATTTTTTCTAAATGAATTTAAGGACGTTTTAACTCTTGTTTCTGAGAATGAGCTCTTTGAAACCACCTGCACTGATGTGCTACTTTTAGGGGTTAGGGTTTCCTTCTTTGCCAAACACAGGTTGTGTCCAATATAGTCTACTTGCCAACAATGAGTACCCGGAAATGTTGAGTACCCCAAAGTTTTATGTTAGAAATATATAGTATGGGTCCCCAGTATTCAGAAACTGCCGGATGCTAACTTATATATATTGGGCAATTAGCATAATTGACATAATTAGCATAAATTAGCATAATTGCCTATATGGGCAATATTTCAACAAAATTGACTTGGCTGATCTGGGCAATATTGGAGTGGTTTTAGGGGTTTTTGATGATGCTGAATCCATTTCTGACATTTTCAAAATTCAAAATGGCTGTCTAAACCTGTGACCAGATTTTGAAATCCATCAAAATCGGCCCACTGGCAGTTAAAATCTGGTCACTTCCGGTTTAGACAGCCATTTTGAATTTGGAAAATGTCAGAAATGGATTCAGCATCATCAAAAACCCCTAAAACCACTCCAATATTGCCCAGATCAGCCAAGTCAATTTTGTTGAAATATTGCCCATATAGGCAATTAAGCTAATTTATGCTAATTATGTCAATTATGCTAATTGCCCAATATATATAAGTTAGCTTCCGGCAGTTTCTGAATACTGGGGACCCATACTATATATTTCACAATGGGGCCCTATGGGCTGGCAAGTAGACTAATAGGATTTTAGAGAGAAAAAAAAAAGAGCAGACCTGAAAGTAACGAATACTTTTCAGCCTTCCTAGAAATTAACTCGAGTAAAAGTAAAAATATTTGTCTGGGAAATGTATTCAAGTGAGAGTAACAAGTACCAAAGAAATCTAATACTCAAGTAAAGTACAAATCATCTGGATATGTACTTAAGTACAGTACTCAAGTAACTTTACTCCGTTACTGTCCACCACTGTGAATGAAGCTCAACTCCTCCCACTGACTCATGTTAAACCTGCGTCCATTGGTCCGGTGTGAGCGTGGCGGCGCATTGCGGCGCTGTGGTTTGTGCATCGTGGCCGTGGTCACAGTTGATGGAGTTAAAGGACGAGTGAGACACGATGTCTTCATTGATTCCTGTTTTATTTATTTGTGTGGTGTGATGATGGAGCCGTGCTCTCCGTGTCATTTACAGAGCTCGCTCCCCCGCTGCTGCTCTGATCCCACTCTCTTCAACACAGCAGGACGCCGCCTGTCGCTCTGCAGCTGCTGTCTGTCTCTACACCTCTCTGACTGTCCTTATACCTGTCTGTCTGTTAAAATGCCTGTCTGTCTCTACAAACCTGTCTGTCTGCATAAACACTAATACGTTTATATACCTGTTTGTCTGTCTCTACACCTGTCTGTCTTTACACCTGACATGTCACGTACATTATTACACATCACATCTGCAGCAGGTGCTCTGACCCTTTACAGATGAGTCTCTGTAGCCAAGGAGCTGCTGACAGACCAGAGAGTCACAGAACGCAGTGTAAACAACAGTTTACAATGTGAACAACAGAAACAACAACAGGTAAACAACATATCGTATCATCTGTAAAGCGCTGCCGTGACAACTCTGATCCTCCTGTGGATACAAACACTCGGTCTGATCGACTGGGTCCTGGTGGAGCCGATTTTATATTAACAGCTGTAATTAGTTTTTAATTATAAATCATTTTTTCCTAACTGGATTGTATTCCCACATCGACAGCGAGTTTTACTGCAGCTCCACAACTAACTCTGATATTATTATTGAAAAATCATATCGAAGCAGCTCCAGCTGTGCAAAAAAAAGAAATGTGTCACAACAAACCAAAACAAAGTGACGATGATGTTTTCTTAGGTTATTTCATTTTTTGTTTTTATTATTATTATGTAGAATTTCCTGATTTATTCTTGAAATATTGTTTTTTTCTAATTAATTTTCCAATATATTTATTATTATTTTGATCTTTGCGTTTATATATGGCTTCTTGCACAAAATGTAATATTTTATTGTGTGAAGTGGGAAAATGTTGTTAATGTTATTCAGTGTTTTTAAGCAGAAATAAATGACACATGTTTCATCAACTTGTTTGTCATCTCAGTTCTCAACAATAACTCAGACTCTTATTTTGTAAACTTTGTCATCATGGCTCAAAGCTGTCTGTAACAATACGACCCGTCAAAATAAAAGCAGGAGCAGATCACCTTCTCCTCACAAAGATGATTTTGTCCCTGAAAACAAATGAAAAACGTCATCGTCCTTCATCTCAAGGTTTTCCTGTCTGCAGCGCTTTTCTTCTTTTCTTTTGTTACAAACCAACAAAGAGCAAAAAAAAAAAAAAAAATTCACTTCATTTGAAAAAGCTGCAAAACTTCTACCTCGAATGCATAAGTGAAATATAAATCTGTTTCCATAAATCGAATCACAATGTCTGCTCATTATAACTTTTAATTTAGTTGGTTTTGACACACAATGAGAAGATTGAATCAATTATGACTTCGATCACTTCTGAACTTCACTCTTCCGTGTGTTTACTTTTCCTGCAGACGTTTTTACACTATAGGAACGAAAATGTTACGTCTCCCTCAGGCTCATCTGTGTGAATGTGCCGAGGTCTGACTTACAGCAGGTGCATTGTGGGTTTGATTCGACAGAGAGGCAGGTTGCTATTGTTGTGCAATGAAAAAACATCAAACCAGCAGAGTTACAACAGCCTGAGGGTGTCATGTCGGATGGAAGAAGTGTGGATGGAAAAGTTTTGTGTTTTTGTTTTGGGCAATGGCGGGGAGGGGGGGTAGTGGGGGGGAGTTGGGGCGGCAGAGGTGTGATTGATTTCTAGAGAGCCAAAGGGAGGCTGCCTACAAATACTAAAAGAATCTGCTCGGCTGTTATAGGTAAATATATATATTTGGAGCTCGGGTTTGACTTTAGGCAAAGCTGCTTCTTGTTTTAAATTTTTCATTTTATTTTTCTTACCAGTATTAAAATCCTAGAAGTTCTCGTCACCTCCCGGTTCAGGTGACCCTCACCAACTCATTAAACACACACAAGCCAGGTGTTATAGTGCTGTGTCTGCAGGTGTTAGGAAGGAGGAGAAAAAAGAAAAAAACCTACCAGTTGAGAAACTCTGGAGGAAGCAGTCAGATCAGATCCACTGATAGAGAGTTATTTCTGTTTCTAATGAGACTGAATGGAGCTGATATGATCAATAATTAATCTGCTGCTCTCATTAACTCCTCCACAAGTGTTGAGATCACACTCAGGAGTCAAGAGTCTGATCCTCGTTGCTGTTAACGATACAAATAAAGTTTATTTCAATAACAATCATCATAAGTAAAGATGATAAAAAGTGTTTTACAAGGACAGAATGAAAAATATATAAAACAAATACAAGTTTTACAAAGTGAAGAAGCTTAAATAGTTTATTGTACATCAACAAACCCTGCTGCTACAGCCATAGCATACACAATAATCTGCTATTTACAGATGTCTTTAAACGCCTCATACGCAGGCTAGTGGGAGACACTGCTCTCAGAGTAGTCAAGGATGCTATAGTTTACAGATGCCCCTTAAACGCCTCACGTGCAGAGTAACAATAGACACTTTGATTTAGCCTACAGATGTTTCCCAAAGGCATCACATGCACACAACTGCCCCTGCCCCTGAAATGTGAAAGATGCCGCAATTTACAGATGTTTCCTAAACACCCCACATGCAGAATAACAGTATCAATGTCAATCTATAGATGTTTTCCAAAGACATCAAATCCAGAGTAAGAGTGGACACCTTGATTTACAGATGTTTCCCAAAGGCATTACATGCACACAACTGCCCCTGCCCCTGAAATGTTGAAGATGCTATACTTGAAATGAAGCTCACAGAGAGAGATGCTTAATACAGCGTTACTACAGTACAGTGTTATTACAGAATTACAGTGTTACTAGTGTTGTTACAGTGTTACTACAGTGTTATTACAGAGTTATTACAGTGTTACTACAGTGTTACTACAGTGTTATTACAGAGTTATTACAGTGTTAATACAGTGTTACTACAGTGTTACTACAGTGTTACTACAGTGTTATTACAGAGTTATTACAGTGTTAATACAGTGTTACTACAGTGTTACTACAGTGTTATTACAGAGTTATTACAGTGTTAATACAGTGTTACTACAGTGTTATTACAGAGTTATTACAGTGTTAATACAGTGTTACTACAGTGTTACTACAGTGTTACTACAGTGTTATTACAGCATCATTACAGTGTTACTACAGTGTTACTACAGAGTTATTACAGCGTCGTTACAGTGTTACTACAGTGTTATTACAGTAGGGCTGGGTATTGTTGAGAATCTCACGATTCGATTCGATTTCGATTCATTAGGTCACGATTCGATTCGATATCGATTCGATTCGATATTGATTGAAATGCTTCGATATCGATTCAGTATCAAGCAGAAATACACAAATAAGAGTACCAGATTTTTTTTTTTTTTAATAATTATTTGTTTAGTTTCATGCCTTATGAACAGCCATAGTATAACTCATAGCATAACAAAATATGACACTGCTTTAACACTGAACTACAGTGCAGCTAAATTTAAATTAGGCTATGTGTTACTTTCCTCTTGGAAAATAACTCATAACATTTTGAGTAATAAAACAATACAAAACAATATTATTAACTCATTGAGTGCCATTGACGTCTATGGACGTCAATCAAAATCCAACGCTTGAGTGCCATTGACGTCCATAGACGTCAAATGCACTTTTCTGCGGCTGGTAAATGGGGACGCTCTCGCGCACACTGTGAGTGATTTTGGGGCTTCTGGGATGTGTGGAACGAAGAAGACTGTAGATCAGAGCAAGAAGTGAAGAAGGAGGAGAAGACGAGCGCGATCGGTACAGAGATAAAAAAGTCGGAAAAAGTTTCTATTTCTAGAGGAAAACGACGGGCAGAGCCTGGAACAAGTGTAACGTGGAGGTGGAGGAAGCTTAGCCACGGTGCTATTAGCATAGCTCCAGCATGAAGTGATCGGAGGAGGCAGGAAAGGTAAACTCATCTAGATGATCAGCACCAGAAAGCGGATCGCGGAGTCAGTTTCACCAGTTGCTGTCTAACCGACGTGACGACGAACCGAGAGATCAGCGCGGTGCGTCGCTGCCGCGGCCGCGTCCAGCAGGGAGGCTGAAGACGCCATGACGTCTCCCTCACTACTTCTTCAGAGACGATGCAGCAGGAGGAGAAGCAGGAGAGGGGAGGGGGTGGAGGTGGAGGGGGAGGGGGGCGTAGGAGAGGCAGCAACTGCTCGTACTTGTTGTATTTTAGTTGTTGTTGTTGTTGTTGTTGTTGTTGTTGTTGTTGTTGTTGTTGTTGTTTTGTCTTTTTTTTTTTTTTTGGGGGGGGGGGGGGGGGGGGGGGGGTCAATGAAAAAACATGTGAAATGAAATTTTCAGATGTCTTACATGTTTTTGAAGCCAAAATTAAAACGGATAAATCAGTGGATAAATCACTATTTTTCTTGAGAGACTCTCTTTCACAAAAATGCATTTTTCTCAGCTTTCTAGAAAAAAAGTGGTCTTTTTGGTGCAACCAGGCTCTATTCAACTTAAGATAAATCAAGAATGGAACAAGGTACAAACAAATGGTTTTTCCCTAGTTATATAGAGAGTCTCCTCTTTCCTTTGAGCAGTGGCGTAGCTGGGCTGTATTCCACATGGGTTTTGAGGTCCAAGGGGCCCGCGTGCGCAGCGGGCCACATTGCACACACAAATAGAGGACAGAAAAAAAGCCAAAAAAGTGCATCAAGAATGAACCATGACAGTGATTAGAAAAACATCTGAAATTGCTGAGATGTGTAAATTTCAGTATATGTGGCACCTACTGGTGAAGAGTAAATGAAGATGGCACACGAGAAAAATAAATAAATAAATAGCCTAATAATATTCGCCCCCCCCCAAAAAAAAAAAAATAAATAAATAAATAAATCATATTTTAGATGAGTGTCCTTCAGAATGATGCTGCTAAAGCTCAAAACCTCTATCAAATGATGGGGAGCGCCGGGTCGATTGATACACGGGACGATTGATACACAGCGATTTCCTCGAAAACCACACAAGCTTGAGCCGTCAGATTTTGTCACTATGTTCAGCACTCAACACCGACCAATCCTGGGAAAGCTTGTGAAATTACGTCACGCCATTCAAAAGTTATTAGCGCGAACCTGTGTTTGACTACGGAAAGTAAAATGTTACGTGCGGTAGTTTTTTTGTGATCAAAAGTTGTATTGTGTGGTTCATGCAATAATAATATGACCTAACAACAGATGAATTTGTACATAAACAGGTCCTAATGTATGCAATGTCATAGTTTTGAAGTTTAGAGGCAAAACAGGTTTTATTGTGAGTAGTCGCTGGAGGGACGATTGATACAGCTGTTTCAAATGTCCCTCACGCCACCGTGCGTAGTGATTGTGGTCACACTGCGCGATCAATATCTGTATATAAATCACCGAATTAATACCCTATTGTTCTGCAATGAACAACAACCGATTTGAATGAACAACATATTTTTAATAAACACCAGATATTTTTAATGAACAAAACGTGTTTATGACATGAATCAACAGATATTCAGCAAAGTGAGGGTAAAATGCCGAGGGTAAAATGACAATATGTTCAACTGTGTATCCATAAACATGACTTAGGAGAGGGAAATAAGTTAATGAAATGAAAATGCAGTCGTCCAACAACTCGTACAAAAGAAGAAAGGCGAGTTTAATCGAAATGCGGATCATGACAATTACGCACGGGACAAAAATATTTATTTGACCTATTTATATTGTGAGAAATGATGTGAAATTTTGGCAATAACGAGTGCACTAGTATGTTGTCTGATATGCTGCATAAAAACGAGAGTAATGACAGTAGTTTCTGTTTAAAACATGCTGTTTCATCCGTCCCTCCTCTGTGTCTCAAACGACCCGCATAGGTGGGGCGTTTGAGACAAATGTCAACTTACGTTCAAAGTTATAAAACAGCGCGATCATCCAACATATGTGTAAAATTACACTTGTAACTAAGAGAATACACATGTGAGTTGTTGATCACATGATAAAAATGTTTGTGTACATAACGTCATCTTTGAAAAAGACGTCTAAATGAAAAGTGTATCAATCGACCCGGCGCTCCCCTACAATGTATGAACATTATCTTTGCAGTGGTTGATTCTGATAAAGTGTGCTGTTACTTAAGGAATGTGAGCTGGAAAGACTGAAATGTTGTTGTTGCTACAACTTTAAATAAAGTTGAAAAAAAAAAAAACAACAACAAAGGTTCGGCCGCTCCTAAAGCCCGTCCGGGCCGATTTAGATGTAACACCTGTCAAAGTTCTGTTCAAACTGGAAATATTGTGGATTTACCTTACAGTCTATGGGATTTACCCATAAAACAAACTTTTCACGGCAAAACAGCAAAGGTAAGAGGAAATGTACGACCATGTTTTGGTCAAGCAGTGTCTGTGTGTGCTGGTATGGACTTTGCTGGTTGTTGTCTTCTCTCTCTGCCTGCTGCTGTGCAGCCGCGGCTGCTATGTAACGTTCCAATCTTTGTAACCGGCTCTTGAGCGGTAGCTGTGTACTGTTTTGCATAATGCACAGTAGTATACGAGCCAGAAATGTGGCGACTGGGTCCACACAGAGGTGCTTCATGAAGTTTGATGTTTAGTTGTTTATTTGAGTAGTGTTTGGGCTGTGTTTGGGTCATAAAAACATGTTTTTTACACGTTGTAGACCAGCTTCTGTTGTTTAATTTGATGTAATAGACGCATGGATCAGCTCAAATTGGGAGGGGCCGCGCCCGCTCGTATCCCCCCTTAATATTGAACATAATGCAGTGACCCAGTCTGATGTTACACTCTGTGCTACCTGTCGCTGCGACGGAAGGCAGCCGCGGTCAACCGCGTCCCGAACCTTCCTATGACCAGCCCGCCCCGATTTAAAAAAAAAAAAAAAATCCTCGGCAGTGTGTGGGGGCCTCAGGATTTCACCACAAGAGGGCCCATGGGTTTACAAAACCCACCAACCCTACGTCATCTACGCCACTGCCTTTGAGCTGTTTGGTGTTTTCAGAGTCATAGTACAAAATATTCTCTGGGTCTTGACATATTACTCAAAATGCCCCAAAACGCTGGCACATGGCACTGACCATTTTATAAAAGGTCTGGCACTCAATGAGTTAATAATAGCCTACTGCACAACTGAAAATATTGTAGCGACCCCGCAGTAATGTTCTTGTTATGATGTTTAAGTTCTGTGATTTCTGACTGACAGTCAATGTGTATGGTACAGGCAGGTGGGATGAGAAACTGAGGGGCTGGGGTGAGTGTGAGGAAGACAGAGTCCTGTCTGTGTGTAGGTGAGTGAGTGAGGAGGAGCAGAGGAAGAAGTGAGAGCAGCTGTCAGATAAGTTTGTGTTATGTTGTTGACTTGTCGTCGGGTCTGACGCTACAATATCAATAACAACGTGTGCTTAACACGAGGGGGCAGTTGTCGGTCTGACTTTAGCTTTTTCGCGGCACGGAGAAATGCGCATCTGGTGGCTCAACCTGGTCAGTGGGTGCTTGAGCACCGGAGCACCCACGGAATCGGCGCCTATAAATACAAAATGAATCCCCACATCTGCTTTCAGGTTTGAAGGCGCTGGCTTAACGCTGCTGCTGCTACTCACTCCCATATTGTTATGGTTTGGTCTAGTGCGGCCCCCGTCCGTACAGCGCGAATCACACGAGGGTGTTGCTCGCAGCGCCCCCACTGGCCAGGGGCTTGAATCGATTCAGAAGATTGCTGAATCGATATTGAATTGCAGAGAAAAGAATTGCAATGCATTGCTGAATCGATATTTTTACCCAGCCCTATATTACAGCATCATTACAGTGTTACTACAGTGTTACTACAGTGTTACTACAGTGTTATTACAGCATCATTACAGTGTTACTACAGAGTTATTACAGCGTAATTACAGTGTTACTACAGTGTTATTACAGCGTAATTACAGTGTTACTACAGTGTTATTACAGCATCATTACAGTGTTACTAGTGTTGTTAGTGTTACTACAGTGTTATCACAGCTTTATTACAGTGTTATTACAGCATCATTACAGTGTTATTAGTGTTATCACAGTGTTACTACAGTGTTATTACAGCATCATTACAGTGTTATTACAGCATAGTGTTATTACAGTGTTATCGCAGCTTTATTACAGTGTTACTACAGTGTTATCACAGCTTTATTACAGTGTTATTACCACCACTGCTGCTTCACTGCCATTACAACCTCTGTTGCAGAGCCGGGCCTCCAACAGAACCAGGTAACAACAGGTGGTTCACTGCTCCTCATGCTCCTCCTTCACCTCCTCTGTCTCCTTTTCCCTCACTTATGTCACCTCCTCCTCCTCCTCCTTCTCATCATCATCATCATCATCCTCCTTCACCACTTGCACCTCCTTCACCTCATTTATCCCTCCCCTTCCTCTTCCTCCTTCACCTCTTCCTGCTCCTCCTTCTTCACCCCTTGCTCCTGATTCTCCTCCTCCTCCTTCTTCACCTCCATCACCTTTTCCCTCACTTCCGTCACCTCCTCCTCCTCCTCCTCCTCCTCCTTCTCATCAACATCATCCTCCTTCACCACTTGCACCTCCTTCACCTCATTTATCCCTCCCCTTCCTCTCCCTCCTCCTTCTTCACCTCTTGCTCCTCATTCTTCTCCTTCACCTCCACGTCCTTCACCTCCATCACCTCCTCCTTCACCTCCTCCTCCTCCTCTTCCTCCTCCAGCCATGGTCGACCCCTCTTTCTCCTCATTTCATCATTGGACGGTGAATCAGAACCAGATGAGTGGAGCCGAGCATCATGGGAAGAGGAGGAGGCCAATATGTTACCGTGGTGACGGCAGTGATGGCTACGATTCCCCCCTCTCTTTCCCTCTCTTTCTCTCTCTCTTCCTCTTTGTCTGCACATCTCTCTTTCCCTTTGTCCTCCCCTCCCCCTCCTCCCCCCTCCCTCCTCTCCCTCCTCCTCTCCCTGGGTGGGCGGTGTGGTTAATACTCGTTATGTTTGTTACATTCATTATGTCTGACAGTATAAATGGGTTTTTTCTTCTTCTTTTTCTTCTCTTTTTCTTTTTCTTTCTCTTTCTGTCTATCTGGTTTTTCTCCCTCCTCCCCTCTCTCCCTCCTTCCCTCCTTCCCTCCCTCCCTCCCTCCCCCGTCTCTCTGTTGCCTCTCTCCACCTCGCTGATGGTTGGAGCTCAGACTCTATTCACCGGAGAGATGAAGCAACAGCTTTCCACTGCCCTCCCCTCCTTCCTCTCCTCCTCTCCTCCTCTCCTCCTTTCCTTCCTCCCCTTCTTCCTCTTCCTCTCCCTCACCCACCACTTCATCCCTCCCTCCCCCCTCCCTCTCTAAACCCCACAGACACATTAATCCTTTGCTCAGGCTCAGTTTACAGACACAATGGGCCTCAAAGAATTGGACTTTAGATAATTGTGTTGCTATCCCATTTCATCTGGAATGGGATCGCGTGGCGCTCACCACAAAGCGCCTCCACACACACACACACACACACACACACACACACACACACACACACACACACACACACACACACACACACACACACTAAGGGAGTAGGTTTTGGCGAGTGCGTCTCTGTAATTATTTCGCCCTCTATTCATAATCATCATCATCATCATGAAAATTCACCACCGCCGGCGGCTCGAGTCCACACTCCTGGCCGCCGCCGCCGAGTCCGTTTGATGTGTTGTCATGACGATATGGAGGCAATATGGTGGTGCTTGCTCCGGTGCCTGTGTTGTAGCGGCGGGCATCCGGGAGGGGGGAGAGGTTGTGTGTGTGTGTAGTGTGCGTGTGTGGTGGAGAGGAGAGGTGAGGTGGAGGTGGAGGTGGTGGTGGTGGTGTGGGGGGGGATTGTGGGTAATTAACAGCCGCGCCAATATGGCCGAACACCTGCTCTGATGGGCCTCGGCGGTCAACACCTCAGGACCGACGCCAGGAGGGCGGGAAACGGTCGTGTGGAAACTCGTTAAGGTGGGAGGACGGTTGTGTTGGAACGGAGAACAGGTGGGAGGCGTCAGGTGGCGCCATGAGGATGAGGATGATAATGATGTCCCTGTCGTCGCTGCTTCTTCTTCTTCTTCTTCTCCTTCTTCTTCTCCTTCTTTGTGACCAAGGCTGTGTCTGAAATCACTCAGTCATTCCCTATGCTACTCCCTACTCACTATATAGTGAATTCAATATTGACCCCTTGCAGCTACGTCACAATCAGAACGTGACGCGAGAGGCGACGCCATGACGGACGGCAGAAAGTGCTCAGTGATAATGTACTGTGTATGGGTGCCGTCCAACAATGTGGCTCGATCACTTCACACTACAACCTCACAGCATTATCACTTATTTAAAATAGAATATCTACTCATCCGTTGCAATATATGTTTGTTTTTTTGTTATTCACCGTAGAATATCTCAGTTTTCTGTGCTTTTTCCACTGCTAAGGAGCTATAACGTCAGTCAGTGCCACACTCCCCATACAGCAGCTGCTCCTGTCTTTGCTGCTGCTAACTACAGTTAACGGACCTGGAAATTAAAACCTGGTCCGACCCGTGGGTGTTGAAGACCTGACCCCACGTCTGTCTAATTAGTGATCATTCTCTGATTAAACCCGGCTGACAAATAAAAGAAAACAGGAAGCCGTCTTCGTTGTAATCGCCGCGATCCGACGGCGGCAACTACGTTGTGACGGTGCTATGTTTAATACGAGCGTTAGCTGTTGTTAGCCACAGCATGTAGCTCAGCTAGTTAGCTTCAACTGTGTTTACATCGACTATACACTGTAGATAAACTAACTTATAATGGCATTGATAACGTGTCTGTATATCTTCGCACTGGTCCTGTTGCTCATGTAACCCCGCTGCCAGTGGCCAGCCCCCGGTTCTTAGCTCTAGCCCAGCAAGGAGTTGGTGCTTGGGACCAGTTTTAAGGACCAATAACCGGTTCTTAAGCGGTGGAAAAGCAAAGAACCGGTGCTAGTCAGGCTCTGGCTCCGAACCAGCACTGGAACCAGCTCAGTGGAAAAGGAGGGGAAACCCTACAACCACGGTATGTCACAAAACTATAACGCGCCCATTCAATTAAATTGACGTTCACTGTTCTTTTGCCGTCCATCATGGCGTCCGTAGCTACCGCGAGTGGAACGTGACGTCACGTGGAGTCACTGGTGAAATGAAAAACACTTTCGGACACTACTCCGCAGCACAGTTAATTACGTTGCGTAATTAAAACATTCCGACTGCGATCGTAGCGGCCGGTGTAGGCATACGGGTGTAGGTACCAAAATAAAAAGAGGAGTAAAGCAATATATTAAAGCAGAATTAAGCTGAATGTTTGTGTTAATATAAGTCTTAAATAGTTATATCTTCCGACAGCAATCACTTCTATAGAGTGTTTGGTCTGAAACACGGGTCTGTCAGTCACTCTGCTCTGCTCTGAGCCGAGGAGAAAACTTTCCTTGTATCCTACAACCTTTATCCAATGAGGAGAGAGAACGGCATAAAGGGGCAGTCCTCTCTGTGTGTGCAGCCAAGGGATGCGCGTGAATGTGGTGACGTAGGGACGAGGGCGGGGACTGCTAACTCCATCGGCTGACAGGAAGTTAGCCAAAACCACCGGATCGCTTACTTCTGCTTTGAGCGGCAGTATATATTTAAGCATCAAAGATGTTCAATCAAACCCACATAGTTTGAAACAACGTTCAAAACACACACAGCCAGTGTCACAACTAAGCATAAAGTCCGCTAGCTTAATGCGTACATGTAAAACCCTATAGACAGGCTAACAGAAATTAGTATCGCTATCACTATTTCGCGGCCACTGACAGCCATAGCGGTAAAACTGCTAAAAGCTGTTTTAATTCTGGCTTTAGCGCTGTTAACACGTCACAGTTTAATCCAGAGTCTGTGGTCAGTTTATAACGATGTTTGTTTTGGGAGTCTGTGGAAGCCACGACAACGGTGTGTGTGGCAACGGCGATCCGTGACCGCAATGCATGATGGGATATCTTGCTCCGGTTAGGGACCATCGGATGTTCACTACATTTTGCGGTGAATTAGTGAACATTAATAATCACTAAACATTCGGACGCCACTACAAAATGGCCTGGTCACTAGATAGAGCACTATCGGACACAACCCAGAAGTAAGTGTACGGCCTCCTCCTCTTCTTCCTCCAATCACTGTTGCAGTTTCTCCAGCTGTGCATGATGCGTTTGAGGTCAGGTCCCAATAATCTGTGAAAACCAGCTCTGTATTGACAGCGTGTTGCTGCGCCCAGATCAGTGTTATCAGACTGTGACTTCATCCTGATCCAACAGACCAGAGAGCTGAAATCAAAGCGGCTGCTGCTGCTTGTTGTTGTCGTGGTTGTTGTTGTTGTTTGAGCCGCGTGATGTTTGGACCAAAAATCCAGTCTGATTTATTTTGTCTGCAAAAAAAAAAAAAAAAGAAAACTGAAAAACTTTTAGTAGCAAAACAGAGAAAATCCCTCAGACGTTCAGATTTTCACTGAATCTGCAGCATGCAAACAGAAATTACAGTAATCTGAAATTTGATCATTTCTGTTTTATTTTGTATGTTCGACCAATCAGAACAAGATGATGCCACAGTGATGTCATGACATTATGAACCAGATGTTCAGTAGGTTTTTTTAGTGACAGCTGAGGACACTATGGACAGACCAAACCAACCAAACCAATCACAGCTGACGGGCAGAACATGTTACCTCCACTGTGTACTTTTTATGTATTTTTTTTTTTTCATCCAGAGACTTAGAGATGTACTTTTAATGGTGGTATTTATTAGAATTCCTATTTTTGATGAGGTATTTATTCATTTTCCAGACTTTGCACACAGCTGCCAAACCTCCTTTTCTTTCCTGGTTTCTCTGGTATGTTATGTGTTTGTGCTATGAGCATGTGGTGTGCGAGCCACCAAATGGAATTGCCCTTTAAGAGATTAATAAAGTAGTCTTGAGTCTTGAGTCTTGAGTCTTGAGTCATGCAGGAGCACTTTATCCAATGGGCATCATCTGTAGATATGAAGCCCATTGGATAAGAGGCGAAACGTCTTCCTAGACAAATACAAGTCCAGTCGCCTTCGATTCAATTTGTGGCCCAGAGATAACAATGACCTGGATGAATGAGAATATCCATAGACGTGCGTTATTATAGAATATATTTCATATCATATCATTACCTTGTCTTGACCTTTGACCTTTCATCTCCACCGTGGAGCTACTCTACTATTGGAATAGCTTTCTTTGCTAGCGTGTACGACCTAGTGCTACAAAAATGGACGCGTTAACATGATTATTATTGTAGCCTATTCATAGAAATAAGAAAATATAGTAAGAATTTTATTTTTCTTTTATTGTTTTTTTGTTGGAGGGTTTGGAAAAACTCTCAGGATGGGAACGTTTAGGATCCTGTGGTCCACACCATGAAAAATGAGCCTTGAATTTTGATGTTTTTGTGATCTATCAGAATATAGTCGATAATTCTTTCGATAATTACTGAACCAGGAACACACACACACACACACACACACACATACACACAGCTGTGCGCTCTCTTCCTCGCTGCCTACATGCTTCACCCTTTGTCCCGTTATCTTTTGTTCAGCGTTTGATCTGCTGATTACATAATTGCTATTGTATAATCGTCTTTTTATAAAACTGACCTGCATAATCAGGACGTCTCAGACGCTGCAGCTTCTCTCAGCTCCTGTCGAAGCAACAGACGCGTTATGTAACTCAAACTGTTGTTGTTTTTTTAATGTTATATTTTGCCAGGCCGTTGGTCAGAGATTAGACTTTATAATTTATCATTTAAAGACAGAAGGAGAATGAATGAAGCTCAGAGATTTTCTGGAGAAGAAGATCGAGTTTAAACAAACGTGACACCGACAGATCCGATGAGTTTATCTTGCTAAACTGTTGCTGGTTACAGTTAATGTTCATTAATCTGAGTCAACACAGATTAACTGAGGATCAAAACCAAAGTTTCTCTAAATGTACAAATCTAATTATTGTGGGGGAAACGATGTCTTAACACACACAAACTGTTTCCTCTGTTATTAAGCTTTGTTTTTGTTTCCTTGGATGAATTTAAATTCTTTGATCAAATTCAAATGTTTTTCTGCCATTTTGACTTTTTAGAATAATAACGAGTTTGTATAAAGATCAATGTGAAGGTGCTGTTTCCTTTGATTGGTTTATTTCTATCTATCTTCATTACATCTTTGATTATTTTTTCTATCACTGTTTCCAGAACAATTCATTGTTGACTGTTGTTAAAGGGAGGAATGAAGGAGGGATGAAGGAGGAGGGGAGCCACTGCTGCAGGTGCATGAATATAAATATCTATGAACGACATTCAGGAGCAGAATAAAGTAAAATAAAGTAAAATAAATCCTCCTCATTCAGCTCAGTGGAGCAGTTTCTCCAGTTCCCCCTTAAATCCTTTTGTTCTTTTTCTTTTTATTTCCCTGTTTTATTTCTCTATTTTATTTTATTCTTCTCTTTCCTCTTCTGTCATATATATTTCTCCCTCTCACCATTTCCCCCTCTCCTCTCCTCTCCTCTCCTCTCCTCTCCTCTCCTCTCCTCTCCTCTCCTCTCCTCTCCTCTCTCTCTCTCTCTCTCTCTCTCCCCCACCTCTCCAGTCCTCCCCCCTCCGCCCTGCAGGGGTCACTGTGACTCTTCTTCAGGCCCCGGCCCCTCGGTGCGGCTGCAGCCCCCGTAGTGAAACGCCTTCCAGGCATCATTTTCTTGGTCAAAGTATAAAATGTTTTTTCTTCTTCTTCTTCTTCCTCTTTTTCTTTTTCTTCTTCTTCTTCTCCTTTTTTTTCTTTTTTGTGCATAATGGAAGCTGGAGAATATTAACGGGGCAAATATCTGATTTCATGCAAAAGAAAATATCTGATGTACAGAGAGGAATATTAAACACGTCTCCTGGTATTGTAGTTTTTAGGACGACGACGACGACTCGGTGCTTTCCACTCTCACCCCCCGGGGGGGAGAAAGGAGAGAGGTGGGGGGGGGGCAGGTATGGAAAGATGGATGGCACAGCGGGGGCTCGGCCTCCTCCACCTCCGACACGTTCAGCTACATCAGCGGCGAACAGGCTCCGAGTTAAAGGCTCAGTTCAGAGAAATCATAAAAGAAGCAGAAAACAGAAGCAGAAGAGTCGTTCACACAAAGCTGCTGCAGCGACCTGGAGAGTTTAAATCCACTAGTTCACATTTTATACAACAGTTTTATTCCATTTGAACATCAAGATGATCAGTGTCAGTTGTTTATTTTCTGTTTTTTTCTTTTTTTTCTTTGAAATAAACATATTTCTCTCTGTGTGTGTTTTCATCTGATTGTCATGTGACGTCTTCTTCGTCAGCTACAGACTCACCTGAGCCTCGTTTTGTGTTCGCGAGGTTTTAACATCAATAACACGACTGTGATTTGATCGTCTGTTTCCTCTCCATCTCCCTCATCAATAATTTTACAGATACTTTGATTTGAACCTCACACATTCATGAACACACACACACAATTGACACAGTTTGTCCACTTCAGTCTGAGACAAGTGAAAGGAAAAGTCTTGGGGTGTAAATCACACGTTTCATCAAAATACAACATCATTATTGATTATTGATTGATGTCACAAACTGTAAAAAGTCACGTGACTAATTAGTTCTTCTACAAAAATCTGAAATATTTCTGCACTGCTGATTTATTTGATCATGTGCAAACTTGGGCGGAACCAGACAGGAAAAGCCAGGGGAATTTCAAAATAAAGGCGTGTCCAACAAACAACATTATGTATCAAAGACTGATTGATGTTTTCATTTCTGATCGATGCTGTTGACTCGTTGATCACTGGATCGATGCATTGATGTCAACTGATGTAACGAATGTCTATGCATAATAAGCTGTGGTCCAATCAGATGCTGTGGAAGAAGCTGCAGGGACGTGATTGGACGTCTCCTGGAAGCTCAAACGTAATGAGATGAGAACACAACACACAGAGCTGTAACCGTGGTTATAATGGGTGGATAAAGAGTTTATAATAAAGAACAGATCTGTTGGTCCTTGGATGATGATTCACAAACTGTGAACAGGAAGTAGGAGAAACAGCTGGATGGTGGAACTATGGAAGGAGGCGGAGCTTTGACGACCAAAACTGTGCCCTGGTCACTGTCGTTAAAATGTTCCCTCAGAAGAAAATCAGTTTTATTCCACTTTAATTTATCATATATCATCATTTATAAAAGTGAAAGGTGAAATCTGGCGATCTGATTGGTTGTTAACCGTGGTGGCACGTATGACTGGTATGAATGGAAGTTGTTGTCATGTCCGTAGCAAAAGACAGTCAGTGTTTTTACAACGTTAACAAATAGACTAAAGTAGCTGAATTCACATGTTTAAGGTGAACTTTCACCTTAGGAGCTAATGTCCGGAGAGGTGGGACTATTTGTTTTCACAGTGGGGCTATTTTATTATATAGCCTAATATGTATTTCTGGTGGAATAAAAACTACAAATTGATTGCATATTCCTCTTTCATATTGCCTTTATTGGTAACCGTTTTATAAAAGCAATATCACTCCAATCTGTGATGAATAAAATAAAATAAAATATCCTCCTGTCAACACTACATCCAATCACAGCGCAGAGATTCTGTCAGGCCACGCCCTTTTCCTGTGAGTGTGATGCCATCCGATTTGGTGCAAACTCATCTCAGAGTGAAAGTTACAGATTCTCTCAGACACAGAAACAAAAAATTTAAATCTGTTCATAACAACAAAACAAAACAACACAACACAACACAACATGAGCATCTTCTGTTTGTTTCCACTGTCTCAGACCCGATGGTCACAGCGACCGCCGCTCGCCGCCGCCGCCGCCGTCATCTGCTGCTGCTCCAGTTTCTCTGGTTTCCTGCTGTAAACACTGGTTCTAATGCACAACAACCAATGATCATCATTAGCGCTAATGACGCTAACAACAGAGCTCATTATAACCTGATGTCAACGTCCTGCGGATGAAAGAAAAGCAAAACAGGAAAACACAAAATGGAAGATATTTATGGATCCAGAGAAAATGGCTTTTTGTCTGATGAGGCAAACACACACACACACACACACACACACACACACACACACACACACACACACACACAAACATCTCCATTTGCAGGCTGTGTGTTCTCTTGTTCTTAGCCTTCGTCTTCAAAAGAGGAAGTCAGATCCTGCAGAGTCACTGTAATGTATTCTAGTGTGTGTGTGTGTGTGTGTGTGTGTGTGTGTGTGACCTTCCATTTCCATAAAGAACATGTACAGTGTGTTTGTGTGTGTGTGTGTCAGTTGTCAAACATTAATGAGAGTGTGTTGGGCTCTGACTAAATGCAGACACAGATTATTTATTCATCCCTTTAAGTTTGTGTTTGTTGGTGTCTCGAGGGCGGTCGACACCGCGGGCGTATTGTGCAGCTCTCTCTCTCTCTCACACACACACACACGCACACATGCACGCCGTATCACCCACTCTGAGACCTGTGTGTTGTTTTACACTGCCAGGTCTGTTTTTTTTTTTCTCCGGCGCTCGGCTCAGTGAAGCGTAACTTCCCCGAGCAGCCGTTCAAATCACAATTCTCCAGTCCGTTGTGAACATGCGAGGTAAATCCATACTTATGGATCAAGAGCTCCAGACTCGGTATCAACGCTGTGGTTTCAGAGGAGACGAGGAGACAAATACAACAAGACTCGGTTAATGAGATCATTTGTGAACAATAAAAAGAAGCAGAAGCAGAACTAGAAGCTCTCTGGTTCTCCTCCTCAGTTATTATATCACGTTTAAATCTCTTCTTTTCATTGTTTCTCCTTTGAGATTGTTGGATATATTTTTAATCCCATTTTATCCTTCTTGTTAAATGGCCTTTTGCATTTTTATATTGTTGCACTTTCAGCTTTGGTTGCATGTTTCCTGACATTTTCTTTTTATTTCTTTTCTTGCTCAACTGATTCCTGTTGTGTCAGAAATTGTTGTACAAATCCTATACAAATTAAGTTTATTAGATATTATTATTATATAGTCTCTTCCTCTTAGATGTATCCCTCCGCCACAAAGACTAGTGCCAGATCACCGCCTGTGTAGAGTCATAGAAAATATTAAATACTATGTGTGTGAAATTGTGTCATAATTGGTGTGTGAACCCTTGGGTAATGGTTTTATTGACCTTTGTGCAATATGTGGAGTATTTTTGGGAACCTGCATTAACAAGGCTAAAGATTTTGCTTTGTGAAATCATCAGGAGCTTGACCTTTGACCTTTAACACTAAAATCCAACCAGTTCAACCCTGAGGCTGTGTCATTTCTCGCTATATATTGACCACGTCATTTTGTAGTGGTGTCCGAATGTTTAGTGATTATTAAAGGGATAGTTCAACATTTTGGCAAATTGGCCCGTTGCCATAATCCCTATAGGCATAGCAGTAGGTTCGTTACATTTAATCAAACTCATCAAATACACAATCCAACAACTCCACAACGCTCTGGTGGACAAGTTGTGACCTGCACATTCACCACGCTATGAAATAATAACAGAACGTTACCAGACGGAGTTGTTTTAGAGGTAAATTCATGCAAAACCGCTGATGTGCGTTGCCTTCAGGGACAGTTTTTCATCAAGCAGTCTCTGTATTTCCCTCTAAAACAACTCTGTCTGGTAACGTTGTGTTATTATCTCATAGCGTGGTGAATGTGCAGGTCACAACTTGTCCACCAGAGCGTTTTGGAGTTGTTGGATTGTGTATTTGATGAGTTTGATGAGGGAAACCAAGAAATCCCATAATGGGCCTCCGTAGCGTAGCTCCTCTGAGCAGCTCATGGCTCTGCTCCGCCGTTCTAAAAATAGCTTGCACCGACAATTAAAGGTAACGAACCTACTGCTATGACTATAGGGATTATGGCAACGGGCCAATTTGCCAAAATGTTGAACTATCCCTTTAACGTTCACTCTATAGTCCTATAGTGCACTCATTGTATCCCACAGTTCATCTTCAAATGTAGTGGACATCCGTTTTTTGGAAATGTCCTTATATTAGAGAAGAACCTAAAGCCAAACTACTGTATAAAACCTGAGAAGCTTTTTTTTTAAAAGATGAAACCGTGTTAATATTTTTTTGGTGTTTACCAACAGCAGCGTCTTCACCTTCGTCTTCGTTGTGCTGCCGTTTTATTTTGACACCTCGTGGTCGTCACACACTCCGGTATCTGCTGCTGTGTTGAGGTGAACAGTAATTACAGTCTGTGTGATACGATGCTGCTGCTGCTGCTGCTGCTGCGTTAATCTTAATGGTGTCAGGTGAGGCGTGACGGCGCCGGGGAGGCGTCAGTCGGTCCAATCAACCGCTGTCATCACGGTTGCCCTGGTAGCGGTAACGTTAAGTCCTTACTGATCATAAGACAATAAGGACTTATTTACAAGTTTCCAGTTGATTTTCTTTATTCATTAAATGACGGGATGATGCAGTCGACCATTGTTCCAAAACAAAACCATCAAACTCTATTTATAATTTTATAGATTCATTTCAGCTCTTTTGAAAGCTTTTTTGTTTTAAACAATCAGTCATGATGAAACTACAACATATTACAGATGTGAAACTAGAGTCAAGTAATATACTGAAATGCACTGAACAGAAAAACAACGGAAAACAGACACGAACACCAGTGACGATATTAAAGCAGATATCAGCTTCACGGCCGTTTCGGCTAATGCTGCGTTCAAGGCAGGCTTTTGAAACCGTAAGTTACAGCTTCAAGTCACAACTACGACTTGGTAGCGTTCCAGGTAACCCGTAGCTCGTGTTTTTACCATCCTGCTGTCTGTGAAAGTTCCCTATAACGGCCACTCGTAACTTCCGACCCGTGAACTCGTACCAGATCGAACTGGTATGACTTCACAGGAAGGAAAAACACAAAGTACGAGTTTCTTTGAACGCACCATGAGTTAGCAGCCCCCGCCCTTGTCAGGCATCAATTGGTCCTCGTGCTACGTCACCACATTCACGCGCATCCCTTGGCTGCACACACAGCCCTTCATGCCGTTCTCTCTCCTTATTGGATAACACTTGTATCCCACAAGGAAAATTTTCTCCTCGGGTTACAGCAGAGCAGAGTGACGGAGAGACTCGTGTTTAGGCTGAAATACTTCATGTAAGTGATTGCTGACGGAAAATAGGACTATTTAGGACTTATATTAACAAAAACATTCCACTGATATCTGCTTTAAAACAAGCGGACAAACAAACCAACAATAAACAAAAGACACAATAATCTAATATAAGCTAAATAACAACTGATTAAATGTTCTCGATCAAAAGCCAAAAAGTCATGAAACTTTCCAGTTGTGTAATTGAGATCAGTTTGAAGCTAAGTGTGTTGGTGAGGTCCCACTATGGGATGTTTTTTTCCAGTTCAACATGTTCACAACTTGCTGCAAACACAATAAAACAATACAAAAAACTAAATTAGACTTAATTCCTGGTGTTGCTACAGGGCTCAGTGTTTGTTGGAATAAATACATGAAGTCCGAATAATGAGAGATTCTGCAGGAAGTTCACGCTCTGCTTAAAATTTAGGCGACTAAAACTTTCTGGTCCAAGTTCAAACGTCGTCTGAGAGGTAAAAGAATCCGACAGTTTGACACCGGCAACAGTTTGTGTTTTCTAAAAGTAAAAATATAAGGCAATAATAATAATAATAAAAAGAGAAAGAGAATAAAACTCTGCCTCCATCCATCTTCATATCCTCCTTTTCCTCCAAGTGCACCATGGGTAAAGACCGTGCAGGTGGCGATGATGCGTCCACCAGGGGCCGAGCCGGCTGTTCGAGTCCCTGATCGCATGTTAACACTAATTAAAGGAGAGAGGACAATCTGTGTGCACACATTTAATCCTGGGTCCAGAACCACAGAACCTGCAGCACTCGGGTGGTTCGGCCCGGCGGGGTGGATCTGGTAAATGCCGACAGTCGGTGCCAGTTGAAGGATTAGTAGATGAAGAGTGAGTCGTCGTCCCGTCTGCTGCCACCAGACTGTGGAGGTTTTGAATGAGGTTCCAGAGACCGGCGCTGATGTTGAGGTGGTTTACACGAACATGGAGAAGGTCAGGAGGAAAAATAAATAAATGAAAAATAAAAAGAAGTGCAATGATCAGGAGGGATGAAGAGTTGTCCAGCCTGGGTCAACCCACCGCAACCTGGCAGCGATTTAAAGCAGAAGTAAGTGATATTTTTGTGTTAATACAAGTCTTAAATAGTTATATCTTCCGACAGCAATCACTTACATAGAGTGTTTGGACCGAAACACGGGTCTGTCAGTCACTCTGCTCTGCTCTGAGCCGAGGAGAAAACTTTTCTCGTATCCTACAAGTTTTATCCAATGAGGAGAGAGAACGGCATGAAGGGCTGTGTGTGCAGCCAAGGGACGCCGTGAATGTGGTGACGTAGGGACGAGGACCAATAGATCCATGACGAGGGCGGGGGCTGCTAACTCCATCGGTTGACAAGACATTATGGTGCGTTCAAGGCAACCCGTAAAGGAAGTTACAATTGGTCATTATAGTGACTTTCACAGGTAAAACAGGTCGGAGAAACACGAGTGGGTTGCCTGGAACGCTACAAAGTCGTAAGTCGTGACGTTTCAAAAGCCTGCCTGGAACGCAGCATTAGCCAAAACGACCGGATCGCTTACTGAATTGAATGAATGAATTTATATTTATTTACGTGTCGTGCACCAATTAAGGCGCCCAGCCTATAAGGGCTTACAAGACACATCATCATCACATCCAGACACCAAACAAAATAATCAGAGCACAGACAAAACCAAACAAAAACAAAAACAGAAACCACATGGAGTTCACATAAATAATTCACCTCTTCTTTTTGACCAGGCACTTTTCATGAAAGTAGCTATAGTAAAGACTTCTTTTCTGAAGAACCATTCCAACTTTACCTCATCATCAACCCAAAACTTCTGCTTTAATTTCATTTTGTCTGGAGAAGAAGCCGTTCATTGAGGTCGACTAACAAATTCCTTGAAAACTTTGGAACCAATCACAAATGTGATTTTCAAAGGAATAGTTAAACCAACACTAAGTCACTTTTCAACCTTCATATAATATTTCCATAACTTTTCTGATGGAACATCGACTCACAACAAGTTGAATGACACCTCTGTCGTGGCCTGAGGGTCTGTATCGCCTTCACTGGCACTAAGTAGCTTTGAGGAGCATGGTGGGAACCCGGCTCTCACTTAAGTTTCACTTTCACTATCACGTGTCACGACGAGGAGGGAGCAGGCGATGTGGCACCTTCCCGTTAGATTGTGTATATGTGTTTACTGTGAAATGATCCGCTGGAAACAGAAACTTAGTTTGGACGTCTTTTGTTAATTTCCATGCACCGGGAGATCAGAATGTTTACGGCGCTACGTGCTGGTGCTCATGGGAAATGGAGTCTTCCTTCAGGCAAAACACTACCGCTTTGGGCCACTGGCGCCGCCAAACTCAACCAAAAATGAAAATTCTTTAGTACTGCTTTAACATTAAGGCAAATTGGCCCATTGCCATAATCCCTATAGTCATAGCAGTAGGTTTGTTACCTTTATCTGTCGGTGCAAGCTGTTTTTAGAACGGCGGAGCAGAGCTGCGGACCTAATGCGATGATGATGTAAACTTTTGTTTAAATGCAACATGGCGGCCACCAAAAAGCAGCTATTGTTCGATTCGTAGGTCGAGCTGCTGTGAAACCATCAGAAGTCCTTCGACGTCATCGCTCCTGCCAAACTACAACATCAACAGTAGCTCTGTATCTGTCATCAACAGTAGCTCTGTATCTGTCATCAACAGTAGCTCTGTATCTGTCGTCTAGATCGTTGTCTGATTGGTTTGAGGTCTGTCCAATTGTCCGTTGGTCCCGCCTCTTGGATGCTGGAGGTGAATACACTTTCACCAGACACAAAGTCGATCTGAAATGAGATTGAGATGTGGTCTGGTGTTAGCAAGTCTTTTATCCACTAAGACTTGTGCACCCTGATTGACAGGCACAAATAGACATCCCATTGAACGCAATGGGATTTGTCCTGTGGGTTAACGTATGAGGATGGATGTGGAGGTCAATCTGTTTATCATTGACAACTGTGCAATCAATTTATTTGGTTGGGCGCATTATTTAAAGGCTATAGCGAACATTACTCTCCACGTTAGCTTACTGTAGCTGCAGTGTGGTTTTGTAAACACAATCTTTGTTGTATCAGATGAATATGGGGGGCAATACAAGACAAACTTCATCCTATAGCATCTTTAAAATTCCCTTTCTTTCTCTAAAAGAACAACAACAACACAGAAATGCTTCACACATTTTTTTCATTCATACTGATTAATATGATTTATTTGATTGTTTTCATTTATTGTTTCACTGCTGTTATTTTGCTTGTTAAACACTTGATAACAGTGTCATATAAATAACGATCAGTATTATTATCATAGTGACACATAAGGGTAAATTTGGAATCTGTTATGATAAATAATTATTTATCTGTAATAATAAGAAAAATGTAAAAAAATAAATAAAAAAAAGCATCTTGTTACATCTTCACAGTTGTTGTTGTTAAATAAACTGTTAAAACGAGGAGAGAAACCTCACGTCTGTGTGCAAACATCTCTCTTCCTCTCATCACTGCCTCGTTCTGCATTCCTGACATGCATGTTAAGAAGCGTGCACTGGTTGAAGAATTTCAAACAAGACACAAGGGGCGGGGGGGGGGGTTATGTGATTTTGCAAGGTCTTTGTGCGTCTCGCCCTCGCCGACTAAAGCCACAAGAAAACAGCTTTAAAAAACGCCAGCGCTGATCTCCAGACGAGCTCCGAGTGGGAGGACGACGAGCGAGGGAAAAGGTGGGAAACAATCCGCTTGCGCCCGAAGAAATTACCACTTCACCGTGAAAACATGCAGCTCCACAGCCCGGCGCTGATAAAGAAACCAGAGGAATAAATAAGAAGCAGCACTCCACCGCCGCCGCCGCTGCCGCCTCCCGTCCTCGTTCATTTATTCTCAGCTGGCAGAGTTTATCATTAGGAGGCCACAAAAAAAAAACACATCAGTCATGTTAAAGCCAAGCACCATTGTGCCATTATGGCAGGAACAGAGGTTTCCTGTGAAAAAACAAATGTGTGAAATTCACCATCTGATGTGTTTTTGTGGCCGCGAGGTCGACGTCAGTTCAAACACCTGATGAGAAAATTCAGGAGAATCTGAAAGGTCTTGGTTTTTTTTTTTTTTCTGCAGATGGACGAGCTGTGATTTCTCCGCCTGTCATTTCTTCAACATCTTCTGAGTCGTCGCCGTCCCCCTGGAAAATGCCAATAAAGTTATGAGCTTTCCAAATAAAACCCAAACCCGCTCCCTCCTCCTCCTTCTGCACAAATCCATGAAAACACCTCGCGGCCAATGGGTGAGGTGTCATCGGCTGCCTGTCGATGGAGCGCCGTCGTCCGGCGAGCTGTATCGACCCCGCCGACCGCTCATAACGTCCGAGCTCTTAGCTTCTGAAAGATGACCTGCAGCGGGGATCAAACCTGCGGCGTGATATGGGGGTACAGGACCGCTCCCCTGTCCAGGCCTCGACATTCAAGAACATTAGAGGCACCTTCATCGACCGCGGAGGTGAAAGGAAAAAAAACAAAAAAACAACAAGAACAACAAGGACAACACCATCTAGACGTGATGGAGAGGAGGAAACAGAGTGAAGAGAATCGAAGGAGAGCAGGGCTGAACGGGGTCGAGTGCAGCGACGGAGCGATTTGAGCGGGAAACCAGTCAGTCAGGTATTAACCAGGCAGGAAACAGTGGTGTCAGGCTTTTAATCAGTCACTCAGTGAAGCGGGAAGATCGATGCAGCGGTCGGTCAGTGGCTGGCTGGTTGCTGGCTGGATGTTGTGAGGCTCAGCAGGTCGATGTCTGCAATCAATGCCGAAAACAAGCAGAGAAACAACCTGCTGTGTGTGTGTGTGTGTGTGTGTGTGTGTGTGTGTGTGTGTGTGTGTGTGTTGTGTCTTTTCCCTCTGAATAGAAGCACAGTAGAGAAGCTCTCTCTCTCTCTCTCTCTCCAAATAAATGTAGCTCTGCACATGGACACAGACTGAGGTTTGTCTCTGGAAACTATTTCATAAAATACAGTTTATGTTTCATCTCCAGAGTCGTTCTGCAGCTCTGAGAACAGAGAGAGGAGCAAAGTGAAGCTCTATAACCTCAATGTGAACCACTGAGCTCAACACTGAAGAGGGAATAGGAGCTCTGAGGACCAAACTAACAATTACATAGAGGTCCAATACAGGTAGATGTTTGTGTTAAAGCTCCATACAGTATAAAGGTAGATGTTTGTGTTAAAGCTCCATACAGTATAAAGGTAGATGTTTGTGTTAAAGCTCCATACAGTATAAAGGTAGATGTCTGTGTTAATGCTCCATACAGTATAAAGGTAGATGTTTGTGTTAAAGCTCCATACAGTATAAAGGTAGATGTTTGTGTTAAAGCTACAGTATAAAGGTAGATGTTTGTGTTAAAGCTCCATACAGTATAAAGGTAGATGTTTGTATTAAAGCTCCATACAGTATAAAGGTAGATGTTTGTATTAAAGCTCCATACAGTATAAAGGTAGATGTTTGTGTTAAAGCTCCATACAGTATAAAGGTAGATGTTTGTATTAAAGCTCCATACAGTATAAAGGTAGATGTTTGTATTAAAGCTCCATACAGTATAAAGGTAGATGTTTGTGTTAAAGCTCCATACAGTATAAAGGTAGATGTCCATGTGTAGTGTGATTATAAAGCAGCTCTAGGTTCTATATTAATACTGTGGAAGTATCAAAGCCTCAGTCCACAGAGAAATGCACACAGCCTGTATTCAGAAACTGAGCCTTAAAACCAGCCGTCAGGACTTCCTGTCACTTTGTGATGTCACAACAAAGCCCCGCCCCCTCACCACCTGGACCCACCATCTAACAACTTGGAGGATTTGGTTTCCTGAGTGTTTTATTCTGAAATCTGCTCTATTTATATTGGATCACTTTAGAAAACAGTCAGCCAATCGGAAGAGAGGCTCAGAACTTCCTCCTCTCTTCTGATTGGCTGACACCGACCTGTTGTTACTAGAGCTCCAGAGAGAAGCTGAGAGAGGAGATGGAAAACTACACTTTACTAAGATCTTCTCATGGATCAGCCCTTCAAAATAAAACACAGAAAAAGGAAAATTTGGATTTGATACACACACACACACACACACACACACACACACACACACACACACACACACACACACACACACACACACACACACACACACACACACACACACACACTCTCTCTCTCTCTATTTATAACCCGAAGCCCCTCACTTCCCTTAAGTTGTATAAAGAGGCTGTTCCACCACTAATTTAATCAATTATATCAAAAGTCGTTAAGATCAGAGCTTCATAATTACATTGAGTCTTAATGTGACTCACTCCTCCATGTTTTTACATAAGTTTGCCTATGAAAAAGTTGAAGTGTTTATGTTTGCGAGCTGAAACGATCACAGAGAAAAAACAACCTTTTAGAAAATGACCCTGGAGTCGACAGGAAGTAAATGTGTCAGTTAACAAATGTGAAGCTTGTGCTCTCGAGTCTGACAAAGAAAGGCAGAAGGTCTCTGAAGCTCCTCTGCTCTCAGTTTGCCAAACAGTGAAGTGTTGTCTCTTTTCTCTCTCCAGCCTTCATCATCCTCTCCCCATTCAGCGTCGCACCTCGCTGTGAGGAGACTTATTCTTCTCGTCCCCCGCTGCCTGAAAAAATTGGCCCGGAGGACTGAAGCCGGTGGAGGAAGAGGAGGAAAGGGAGGGAGGGTGGGGGGGGGGGGGGGGGGGGGGGGGGGTAGAGGCAGAGGAGGGGAGAACAGCTTCTACAAACACAAAAAGCCTCCATCCAGTTCAGACAAAACCTTTCCTCTGGAGCGTCAGCAGCACAGCCGCTGGTTTAACGTCTGTTACTCTGATAATGAACTCGGTTTAAAGACCACCTGGAAGCTCATCAACCAGCCGCTGCAAAAAGCTCCCGGACCAAAGTTCTGCAGCTCAGACCGGGGAACACAAAGAGAACCGAGTGAAGTTCAGTTCAATCGACTTCAACTTTGTCTGTGATTTCATGGAAATGTGGAACAAAACACGTTGAATTTAGCAACTTTGGGTTCTGACATTGGTGCTTTAAGCTCATTTTATCAGCTTATTTTTTTTTTTTTAAGTGGGTGTGGCCCATCTTAACTCTTAAACGCAGCTCTGTCCGATCAGATCTTTCTCATAAACTACACCAAACTGACCCAGGAGATGACAGTTTTGGTGAAGAACAGACAAATGGAAAGCTATGAATCATCACAACTTCCTGCCTGGACTTTCAGAATAAAATCATAGCAGGTACAGGATGCAGGGGAATTTTTATGTTGAAGGTATAGCAGCAACCACACGAACAACAGGTCATGTGATTCAAATGTTTGGACACGATGGAAGATAAGAGTTAAATTAAGTTATATTAGGTTTCCAAAAAAAGTTATATTTATAGGATTTTACAGTGTAACTTATAAACAAGTAAACTAAACAGCGCTTAAAGCGCCATACAGTATAAAGGTAGATGTTTGTATTAAAGCTCCATACAGTATAAAGGTAGATGTTTGTATTAAAGCTCCATACAGTATAAAGGTAGATGTTTGTGTTAAAGCTCCATACAGTATAAAGGTAGATGTTTGTGTTAAAGCTCCATACAGTATAAAGGTAGATGTTTGTGTTAAAGCTCCATACAGTATAAAGGTAGATGTTTGTATTAAAGCTCCATACAGTATAAAGGTAGATGTTTGTGTTAAAGCTCCATACAGTATAAAGGTAGATGTCCATGTGTAGTGTGATTATAAAGCAGCTCTAGGTTCTATATTAATACTGTGAAAGTATCAAAGCCTCAGTCCACAGAGAAATGCACACAGCCTGTATTCAGAAACTGAGCCTTAAAGCCAGCCGTCACTTCCTGTCACTTTGTGATGTCACAACAAAGCCCCGCCCCCTCACCACGTGGACCCACCATCCAACATCTTGTAGGATTTGGTTTCTCTGAGTGTTTTATTCTGAAATCTGCTCTATTTTGAATTGGATCACTTTAGAAAACAGTCAGCCAATCAGAAGAGAAACTCCTCCTCTCTTCTGATTGGTTGAGACTGACCTGTTGTTACTAGCGCTCCAGAGAGAAGCTGAGAGAGGAGATGGAAAACTCCACTGAGATGGTTTTTAGATCTTCTCATGGATCGACCCTTCAAAATAAAACTCAGTTAAAGAGGAAAACATGGAGCTTTATTATCTGAGTTTATTGTTGATTTGTTTTTCCACAGTGAAAAGTGCACAGTTTCAAGATGTCTTGGGAAAACATATTTTTTGTTGTTCAGTTGAAGACGTATCACTGTATTAATATTGTGTAGAATAAATGTTTAGTGTTCATTTGTACAGTTTATTTGAGCGTTTACAGTCACTAAAGTTTTGTCAGGACAGAAAACAAAGCTTATTTTGACCTTCCAACATTCTTGTTGATTTGACTGTAGCTCAGTTTGTGTTTGGCAGATTGTGTGTGTGTGTCTGTGTGTGTGTGTCTAATTTTTTTCCACTAAAATATCAGAATCCATCAGAAAACCACCAGAAATCTGCAGATCAGACGATGAACCCTTTTAATTCTGATCAACTTATTAACCTCCCACTGGCGACGACCTTCAGCACAAACTTTGCATTTTTAGCTCAAACACATAAAAGCGACATCATCAGTGTGTGTGTGTGTGTGTGTGTGTGTGTGTGTGTGTGTGTGTGTGTGTGTGTGTGTGTGTGTTTTAATATTTATTCTACTGTGCAACAGTTTTTATTTTCCTTATTATGTGTGTAATGAACATCAAAGCCCCTGGAAGCTGCAGCGTTAAAACACAAAACAAATAACAATTTGCATAAAGTCTTTAACCACACATAGTTTACACTTTTGATGAGAATATTAAATTATCGTCATTCTCCGCTTGCAGAGCTCTGATTATGAACCGTCGTGTTTGTGTGATGCTGATAAGTTTCCTCCGCAGATCTCACACTCATCATTATACCAATACAAGGAATTGGCAATAAAACTGCAGATATATAATGTGCCAGAAAACTCAGTATCCTTTAATTGAACCATTTTCATGTCTGCAAAAAAAAAAAAAAAAAGTAGCAAGAATTAAGTTTTCTCCCAGAGTCTTATTTCCCTCTGGGTGGAATCTATTTACCAGATTTAGACCATCTGCTAAAATAAAACTCTCGTCCAAAACCAGGATGTCTTGTTCTAATCAGCCCTGACTATTAATATGTGATCAATCAAGCTGCGTCAGAGCAGATAAATCTCACAAACTGAAGCACATGTCCACTTCCTCAAGTTTTTTTTTTTTTTTTTTTTTTATCAGTGTAACTTGACCAACATAAAGTGACATAAAGACGATGTGACATGAACACAACAAACCGTGGGCGTGACAACGAGAATATAAAACCAGATTCAGAGTTCAATAATAATATTAACAATCATAATGTAAAAGTATAAATATACTATAAATAAAATGATGAGAACTGTACTGAACTTCTTCTGCTGCTCCTATCACCATCAGACTGAAACTATATCATATTATATTATATTCAATGTTTTTGTACCTTTGACTTGTGACTATTTTGTTTTCATTGTGAGCTACTATTGTTTATTCTTTTACATGAGGCTCATTTAATTAATTTCATAATTAGTGACTTTTGTTTTATGTAAGATAAGATAAGATGAGACTTTATTTATCCCACCTAATTGACTAAAATAATGAATAAAAATATAAAAAGACATTCTCTACAGTCAAAGTATTGATGAAATCCATATACACAGTGTTGCCAGAACGGACGGGTGGGAATTAGAATAAATAAACAGTGGGTATCCTGTTTGACTGATGGTGTGATGATCAGAATTGATTGATCATCAGTGATAGTTGTTATTGACCAACGACCAACTAATGTGGCTCCAAATAAACACAGACATGAAACGTTGATCCTAATAATGACAGGGTTACGATCAATAATGTTTTTGAATGAATAAAGATACAATGATATGATGATGCACCAACAGTATCATGCTAATAATCTATAATTCAACCATACAATTCGATAAAAAGTAATAATATAATATAATATACACTGCAAAAACTCAAAATCTTTCCAAGAATATTTGTCGTATTTCTTGTCAAAATGTCTCATATATAGTTAAAACTAATCTCTTTCCACTTAAAATAAGACTCATCACCTAAAAATTAACTTGTTTTTAGATAATTTCACTTGTTTCAAACTAATTTTCACTTAAAATAAGTAGAAAAATCTGCCAGTGAAAGCAAGTTTTTTGTGCTTGTAATAAGAGAGAAAAACTTGCCCTGCTATCAGATTTTTCTACTTATTTTAAGTAGAAATCTGCTTGAAAGAAGAAAAAAGTGTCTAAAAACAAGCTACTTTTTATGTGATGAGTCTTATTTTAAGTAGAATGAGATTTGTTTTGACTAGAAATGCGATTTTGACTAGAAATAAGACAAATATTCTTGGTAAGATTTTGAGTTTTTGCAGTGTAATATAATATAATACAATATAATATAATATAATAACCCTGCAGCAGACAGCACCTGAGCTAAGCTCCACCCACCTGGCACTAAAGAGGTTTAAAACAGCTGGGAACATCAGACCAGCAGCAGCAGGAGGACGAGGAGAACAACAACTTCGACCAATCAGAGGCTTCAAAGAGTCGACATCAGAGAGAAAGAAAGAAAGAAAGAAAGAAAGAAAGAAAGAAAGAAAGAAAGAAAGAAAGAAAGAGGAGAGGAGCAAGGAGAGCGAGGCGTGCGGCAGGTGCTGCGCTCCACTGGTCGATTGATAAATGACTCGGAACTGATCGGAGGAAACTCGGCCTAATGGACTGATCTCCACTGGATCAAAGTTCCCTTTTAGTCTCCCGGTCAGAGCCCTTACAGTGGCGTCCACACACACACACACACTAACACACACACACACACACACACACACACACACACACACACACACACACACACACACTAACACAGCTCCAGGGTATAAATAATGTCCCTGTCAGCCGACGAAGGAGGTCGAGCAGCAGAGGCTCCAGCAGGAGAACGAGGAGCGTGAGAAGTCGACCACCTGTGTGCAGCTCAGATCATGTGACCACAACTGAAACTATAACGACGATGGATGATGAAGATGATGATGATGATGAGGGGAGGAGGTTAACGCACAAATATTTTTACACTCATCCCAAGAGGAAAGGAACAACAACAAAAAAAAGAGACATTCAAGGTATAATATGTAGGAATTCCCCCCATCTAGCGGTGCGGTTGCATTTCTGAACGTATTCTTGATGTTGCATTCATGTGAAATCGGGCAGACGTCAGACAGACAACAGACGCTGCATGTAACAGGATAAACAAGTGGTCCGCCAGCAGGAGGCAAAACAATACAGGCGTGACAACATGTTGTCATGGTGATGTGGTATTGTTTTACCGTCTTTCTCTCGTCGAGTAAAATGACATCCGGTTGGTTTGCCGACGGCCGTCTGCCTGACTGCACCTGAATGCAACACCAGTGCCTCCGTCCTTCCTCACACTACACAGTGGTGACAGTTTTAACAGGCCGTTTCCGTGGTTACCTACGGTCACGATGCAACATGGCCGCCTCGGTTCGGTGCGTCGCCCACTTATGTATTTGTAACGACTTGTAACAACTCATTCTAAGGAACCAGAAAGCTTTCATTGGTATGCGAAATATGTATTTATGAAAGCAATATTTGATTTTTGCTAATAAAAAGCCAAATAAGTTACATACTGGGGATTTAAGATGAAGCCTGATGACGAAACACGATCATGTGACATCTTTTACAAGTCAACACACACTCCTGACGTTAAACCACTTGTCAGTCAGTGTGTGTGTGTGTGTGTGTGTGTGTGTGTGTGTGTGTGTGTGTATGTGTGTGTGAGGCCAACGTCTCTGGTCTGAGTCCTGATGGCGGCCATATGTCGCCCTGGCTGAGGAGAAGGAGGAGAAAGTTTTTCCTCTCCACCGTCGCCAAGAGCAGCTCATTATGGGAACTGTTGTGTTGTAAGACGGTCTGTCTGGTCTTCACCCTGTAGAACGGCCTGGTCTGTTATGATTTGATGCCTTTAAAAAAACATAAAAACAACTTGAATGAAAGAGTCAATTATGTTTATTTAAAAAGAAGACAAGAGGCAACACAGCTGTTGTCGTGTATGGAGAACACAACACAACACACAGGATGAACCATCAGAAGATGGACCAAGCCTCTGCGAATAGGAAAAGAGACTCTGTGCATCATGTGTCGGAGTCCAGGGATCTGATTTTAGTTGAAAGGAGGAGACCTCCAAAACATCATGTTCCAAACATTTTTAAAGGGATAGTTCAAAATTTTGGCAAATTGGCCCATTGCCATAATCCCTATAGTCATAGCAGTAGGTTCGTTACCTTTAATTGTCGGTGCAAGCTGTTTTTAGAACGGCGGAGCAGAGCCGTGAGCTGCTCAGAGCTATGCTACGGAGGCTAATGGGATTTCTTGGTTTCCCTCATCAAACTAATCAAATACACAATCCAACAACTCCAATCGCTCTGGTGGACAAGTTGTGACCTGCACATTCACCACACTATGAGATAATAACACAACGTTACAGAGTTGTTTTAGAGGGAAATTCATGCAAAACCACTGATGCGCGTTGCCTTCAGGGACAGTTTTTTGGCAACCATTCTCTGTATTTACCTCTAAAACAACTCTGTGTGGTAACGTTGTGTTATTATCTCATAGCGTGGTGAATGTGCAGGTCACAACTTGTCCACCAGAGTGGACAAGTTGGAGTTGTTGGATTGTGTATTTGATGAGTTTGATGAGGGAAACCAAGAAATTGAGCCTCCGTAGCGTAGCTCTGAGCAGCTCACGGCTCTGCTCTGCCATTCTAAAAATAGCTTGCACCGACAAATAAAGGTAACGAACCTACTGCTATGACTATAGGGATTATGGCAATGAGCCAATTTGCCAAAATGTTGAACTATCCCTTTAAAGCTGCTACATAAATGAAGTTGTTATTATTGTTATTATCTACCTATAACATCTCTCTCTCGTTTCCCTCCTGCAGGTGAAAACTGAGAATCATCATTTAAAAAAAAAAAAAAAAAAAACATAGAAAAATGAGCAAATAAGTGAAACAACGCCGGGAGCGTCTGTTTAATCTGCTGTGGATCACAGATCTGCAATCAGCATCCATCTGCTCCATCTGATCTGTGCACGTCCAGCACACACACACACACACACACACACACACACACACACACACACACACACACACAAACACACACACACATGCTCGCTGCTGGAGTTGATTTGAATATTTTGTCCAGTCAGTGTTTCTTGGTCAGCACATTAGAAACACAGTGCAGGTGTGTGAGTCCTGACACGTTGTTAATAACCAACTAACTAACACAATGAGGAAACACTCGCTCAGCAGCTGTTAACACACTCACACACATACACAGCTATAAGAGGGACACACACACACACACACATCAGCATCGTGTCCTCGAGGAGTTTTAGTGTTTCTCTGGGAACTTCTGAGGCCTGTGTTCACCAGTTACGTCACCTGCGTTAACTTTATTGTCTATCACAATTTTCTGTCCTTGCGATAGACAATAAAGTTTTATGAATTGAATTGAATTGAATGGATACCACACTGAGCCGTTTGTCGATCAGTTGTGACAATTATTCATCGGAAATGAAGGGAATGGATCTTTAAACAGTCTGTATTCATAAATGTAAAACCTTAAAACCAGCCGCCAGGACTTCCTGTCACTTTGTGATGTCACAACAAGCAGTCACCCAAAGCCCCGCCCCCTCACCACCTGAACCCACCATCTAATAACTTGTAGGATTTGGTTTTTCTGAGTGTTTTATTCTGAAATCTGCTCTATTTTCTAACTGGATCACTCAGAAATAGAAGAATGACTCCTCTATCCTCTTGGCTTTTATTTTGAAATATTCACCTGACTTCCTTTCTCCGCTCTTAAAAAAATTCAACAAGCAAAACATGAAACTTGAAAATGTCTCGCCCCTGAAAATCTGTCACTCAGGGAACTTAAAGCCGCAGCTGAATGGATGTATTGTTGTGTGTTGTTGTGTGTTGTTGTTGTCGTATTGTCTCAGTTGATCCCGCTCCTACACAACCAGCGCTGTGAGTGTATCTTAATGTAAATGTGCTTTAAGCCGCAAAACTCCCATGAGCCCCTGCAGCGTCCTCGTGTGACAGACTTCAGATTTAAAAAGCAAAAAAAAGAGAAGAGAAAAGAACAGAACAAGAGCACAAACTGGATTTACTGTGATTATGTTCTCTTAAGGTGGAAATCCAAAGTTTCCATACGTCTCTTATATAACAGTCAAGTTTCATCTGAAGGAGCTCGGTGCTGTGACTGTGGTCGGTTCAGACAAACTCCACGACTCAAGAAGTTAGCCAAAACGACCGGATCGCTTCCTTCTGCTTTAAAACAAGACTCATCACCTAAAAATTAAGTTGTTTTTAGATCATTTTCACTTGTTTCAAACACATTTTCACTTGAAATAAGTAGAAAAATCTGATAGTGAATCAAGTTTTTCTTCCTTATTACGAGCACAAAAAATGTGCTTTCACTGGCAGATTTTCCTGAAAATTTGTTTGAAACAAGTGGAAATTATCTAAAAACAAGTACATTTTTTGGTGGTGAGTCTTATTTTAAGTGGAAAGAGATTAGTTTTGACTAGAAATTAGACATTTTGACAAGAAATAAGACAAATATTCTTGGAATGATTTTGAGTTTTTGCAGTGTACAAGCAGTAAACTGTTGTATCAGTTCTCATTTACATTTATTATAAAGCCATATTAACATACACTAATATACGCACATGTAGAAGCTGATGATGTAACTAGCTAATAAAACCAAAATAAACAATATAAAACCGACTTTATACATTTTTGTTAAAATGTGATGTGAATGTAGTCCTTGTGTACTTTATGTGTGACCAATGTACAGTATGTACTTTCTTTTTATTATTATTATTACTATTTTTCTATTATCATTTCTCCTGATTATTACCTTGCGTCATGTCTCTTTCTGTCTGAAAGCATGATTGTATTGTTCCTTACTTGTCAATAAAGATTAAAAAAGGTGATAAAATATTAACGGAATTACACGACATGAAGAATAAATGTGTAATACGTGTTAAATAATAAATAAAACTTAAAAGATGAATCTGAATTTAAGAGTGGAAACCAGCAGCCCTGCTCTTTATCCTCCCTCTCTTAGATTTCCTCATCTCTTCTTCTTCTAAACCTCTCGTTTCCCTTCATTTTTTTTTTTTTTTTTTTATTATTTCTTTATATATACGGAGCAGAATTTAATGAACGCATGCAGTTGTTCAGTGGAGGCAGAGAGAGAATCATGTCCACATGTTACATCACGTTAACGACTGAGATCTGAGACGTCTGTTTCATGTCACAGGTGAAGCTTGTGAATTGTTGAGAGACGATGGAGATGAAATAGTTTCTCTGAAGAGAGATCAGAAATGAAAGGAGAGAAAAAGACAGAGAGAGAGAGAGAGAGAGTATGATGTAAATTAACCTGTTCAGTCAGTCCACAGTGAAACACTCGAATTATGGGTCGAGATTTTATCAAAGCACGACGTTTCAGCAACAGTAAGGGTGGGGGGTTTGGTGTTACGGGGGTTAGTTTTAGGGTTTAGGGAGATAAAGTAAGCGTGTTGGGGTTCAAGGGTTAAGGAGGTCGTTTCAGGGGGTTAAGGGGGCAGTTTAAGGGGGGTTAGAGGGTTTTAGACGTTAACAATAGATGATCATCTCAGCTCTTGTCTGATGCATCTTCAGGCTCAGAGATGCTGTCGTCCCGTCTCCACAGTCAGACCCCCCCCCCCCCCCCCCATCGACGAACCTGATGAAACTGAACTAAACTGCAGTGAAGACAGAGGTGAAGACAGTACTGTTGTGGAGACAGCTGATCAAACATTCAAACCTCATGCAGGTAAATGTAGAAAAACGTGACGACAGCCGAGGTTGAAATTTTTATCATTTTGTTAAAGGGATAGTTCAACATTTTGGCAAATTGGCCCATTGCCATAATCGCTATAGTCATAGCAGTAGGTTCGTTACCTTTATTTGTCGGTGTAAGCTATTTTTAGAACGGAGGAGCGGAGCGGCAGGCTGTTCAGAGCTACACTATGGAGGCTAATGGAATTTCTTGGTTTCCCTCATCAAACTCATCAAATACAAAATCCCAAAACTCCAAAACGCTTTCGTGGACAAGTTGTGAGCTTCACAATCACCACGCTATGAGATAATAATAGAACATTACCACACAGAGTTGTTTTAGAGGTAAATTCATGCAAAACCGCTGATGCACGTTGCGTTCAGGGACAGTTTTTCAGCAAGCAGACTCTGTATTTACCTCGAAAACGGCTCCGTTTCGTAACGTTCCATTATTATCTCATAGCGTGGTGATTGTGCAGGTCACAACTTGTCCACGAAAGCATTTTGGAGTTTTGGGATTTTGTATTTGATGAGTTTGATGAGGGAAACCAAGAAATCCCATGAGCCTCCGTAGCG